>NC_140039.1:11300000-11900000 GCF_963513975.1 Fringilla coelebs
GTCCTGTCCTGCTCTGCAGCTCTTTTTTTCTTTTTAAAAGTGGGAGGTTTTTTTCAGAGTGCACAATTTTTGGAACAAAAGATCTCCATGATATTGTAATTACAGCCAGAACCCACAAAAATGAGAGCTCACATGCAGAAGAAACAACTTCTGCAACACAAGTAACAGATGAGAACACACTTCATAAAAATGGAAACACTTTTAGTCTGTTTGCTCTACAACCAGAACTCTTTTTTCACATGCTGTATTCCGGTCACCATTCCAGTTTAATGGATCCTGTGAGCCCCAGCTATCCTCTACAAAAAGGTGGATACCTGTCTTTAAATCTAAATAAAAATGACTTTGATGTACCTCAGTTGCAGAAAGTAGTGTCAGACTCCCTGGCTTGTGCTACTGTGTTCCATCACTAAATTAGATAAGTCTTATCCCAAATGTTGGCTTGTTTCTGCCAGCCTGCACTTCTTAAGAAATGGGAAGCACTGAGATAAGAGACAGCTCTTTTCTACCTACTTGAGGAAATTAACATGTCTCCCCCAATAAATCTCTCCTCCTTTCAAGAGTCAATCAAAGCAATGGGGATAGGTTAAAAAAATGCTCTTCTAATAACTTAAAAATCAACAGTTTAAGCTTTATCCTCAAACATCCAAGATAAAAGTGCTTAGAAAAGGAATTATTTTAACAAACATACTTTTGTATCTTACAAGTTTCTACATCTGCAGAGCACAAAAAAAACTTTGGACAGTGCTAAGGAAACATGAGGTCAGTCTGGGATACCAAGGTCAAACAAATCATTGATTCTATAGCACACAGGTATTCTGGGCTTGTCTGGCAGGGGAGATCCAGCAGGCAGCTGCCTCTCTGCATTTTAATCACCATCCACAGCCACACAAGGCACTCACGATTTGTTGGTGCTCTTCAGAATCCTGGAGCTCAAGAGCATTTTCAGATGCACTGATTTAGGTATAGGCACATCAGACCACCACATCCCAGCTTCCCACGGGCACATCCCCTCACTGCCCCTTAGCTCCTGCACTGCTCCTTCCCACAATTCCTTCATGGCCTCTCTCCAAACATCCTCCAGTTACTTCCTGCAGCTGAGCTCTGTAATCCCAAATCCTTGAGTAAGTGACCACATTTGTGGTCAGGGAGCCTTTGCTCTACCTGCATTAGGCATAGTTCTGCAACCCTAGGGAATCCAGCAGCAACAACAATTTCATGTCCTTGCACTGCCAAAAGATGAAGCTATTTAAACAAAAACAAAAATCACACTTATATAGCAAAGTTAATCAGGGAGAATGTTCTGCTCACTGTACCTTGTTCCTATATGTCTGGAGCTGCCTTCTCCTTTCATAAATCTTCACACCACAGGTATAAAGAAGAGACACATTAGAGCTGTAAGAACATCAGAGAGCTTCAGAGACGCTGAAGATTAAAGTGGATAATACTTGCCTGAGATTTCAGATAGCTAATATTCCCCAGCAGCGCTCACACCATTTTTGGAACCATCCACTTTAGCCTTAATATCTAAGAAGGGGAATCTGGGATTTTATATATGTGCCATGCATACTGATTTTCTTCAAAGTAATATAAAAATATCTGAAACAGTTTCTTAAAAATATGTATCCTCACTGTTCTATTTGTTCCCTCTCTTTTAAGCTCCCAGGTATTCCTGTTTCTGAGATATTGGCCCAGTCTTCTTGTTCTTCAGCAAGAAATATCTCAGAGCCAGCATCCTGTCTCTGACCTTGACAGCCCCCTCTGTGATGACAAAGTGTATCATGTCTGTACTCCTTCAGTCTCCAGCCTCTTTGACACAGCTGCCAAAAGAGGTGCCAATTGTCAGGGTATTTCCTTTCTGCCAAACGCTGCCAGCTTGGCTGGGACCGTGCTGGCAATGGCCAGAGGATTGCTAGAACCTGGCCCACAGAAGAGCTTCAATTTTAGCAGATCCATCCAGGAGCATATTATAAACCAGCAGCTTAAAGTCTAGCTGACTAATTAGGTCCCTAGCTTAGAATATTGATTTTGGTTTAAAATGCTTCTTTTCTTGTCTTCTTTCCAACCCCATAGACCGTCTCAGTCTGGGCTTAATTGGCAGAAGAAGACAACTGCCCCTTGGCACCCAGCATGCTTGAAATGTATAAGAAAATATTATAAACATTATAAATGCCTTTAAAATACTATTTTCATCGTTTCACCTTAAAACAACCTCAAGCCTGACCGCAGCTCCAGGAAGCTTAAATAAATATTGGCAAACTCTGCTCCGAACTTTCTACGTTGTACGACGCCCACCGGCATAGTAGCGGAGGAAAGGAAAGGAAAGGAAAGGAAAGGAAAGGACGCGTTTGGGACAGGCTGGATCCGCCTTCCCCGGATCCCGAGCGCCGCGCCTGACTCGCGGGGTAACATTGCCACCCGGCGGGCAGAGGCTCCGGGCCGGCCTCGGAGCTGCGGGAGCTCGGCGGAGCTGAGGAGCCGTTCCGGGAGCGCGGAGCCGCTCCGGAGCCGCAGCCGCCGGCGCTGTCCCGGCGCCCGCACCTCCTGTAGGGGCAGGAGGCCGCCCGAGGCGGCAGAAACCTGGCCCAGCAGCGGCGGGGAAGGAGGAGAAGGGCAGGCGAGGCGCACACCGGCTCCAGCAGAGATGCCTCCAGTGTCCCTCCCTGCCCAGAGGGACACTGTCCTGTCCTGTCCCTTCTTCCCTGGCGGGAGCAGCCTGCACGGACCCGCAGGGAGGCAGCCGGGCCGGGAAGGGCTGGAGCGCGCAGTCGGCAGCGGCAACACCGGAGCGGGTCTGGGATCCAGGCACGGGGGCTGGCCCAGGACCCCGCAGTGTCACAGCACATCCGTGAGCAAACAGCTGCCAGGAACCTCGGAGCCTCCCCACAGCAGTGGGGAAACCGAGGGACACCTAAAGCTTGTTATTCCTCTTTGCAGAGAGGACGGTTAGGACAAGCAGTTACTGGGCCACTTGGCTCTCTCCTTTTCCAAAAGCTGGCTAAAAAACTTAAATCACGAATTCCACTATTCAGTCTGTTTACAATATGGGACAGTTATCCCCAGAAAAAAATCAAGGGAGCATAGTCATGAAACATTTAAACTAAAGCAACTGAAACATTTAAACTAAAGCAACAACCTTTACAGTTGCAGCAAAAAGGAATTAGTTTATTTTTAAATATAAAAACCCAAGAACAAAATTTTTGAGGAAATTAGAGGAAAAAGTCAATTTGTTTGCTATCTCAAAATTACATGGAAATAGGCCCTAGGAATAAGTGAACTAGAATAAATCAGACGATTTTTAAAGCTTCATGAATAATGACAAAAGGGACAAAAATTAAATAGTCAGCACTTAAATGCTAAAGAAACTTCCACCTGAAACCTGCAGGGAGGAAGAAAAGGACACATCAAGAATTTTGCACAAAACAGCCTCAGGAGAAAGACATCAGAGGTTGCCCTGGTGTTGGTTCTCATCCAGCTCTTGCACATAACTCATCACATCTACAGTCACCTCAATTATTTCAGTGATCATATGTGTGATGACATAATATTCCCACAGCAACCACAGTCACCAATGCAAGTCTCCTGATGGAAAAAAAACCAGCAAGGGAGAAATCAGGCTGCTTTTTAGAGTGACTTCAAAGACAACCAAAATCATGGCTGAACTTCCTGCATCCAGTAACAGTATTTTAAGTAAATTTGCTTTCAAGTACTGGGATATTTCTATTCAGGCAGAAGGCAAAATTTTCCCTTACTCTAAGTTTAAAAACTCAAAGGGAAAAGCAATATCAGGAATATAATCAGCTTTAAGTTTGGTTGTCTCAATTATCACACTACAAAACGACTGGCAGTGTATCTCTAATGGAAACAGTTTTTGTTAAAGCGATGCATCATTACCCCACTCACCCTCTATTTACTTGTGCAGTGCCTTTAAAATTGCAACTCAAAAAAAAAAAAAAAAAAAAAAACCAAAACCCAAAGGAACGGTCAAGATCCAGTTATTTTGGCAACCCACTACTGAGAGGCCTTGGAGCAGATACAAATTGTCTTTATTTCACACTGACACTCTGATGAGGTGTTTTGAGGGTACCAGTATCTCAGTCTCATAGGTTGATAACCTTACTCTACAAGTGTTTTAATTGTAACAACATCCAAGCACCAAAAGCCAAGCACTAGCTCCAAAGATGTACTTTATTTCATTATAAAGCAGATTTTATAGGCATTATTTCTTTTTGTGAACATCCATTGGATGGCCCCAGCAGGTTCTGCTTTGAGGACACAGCTGTTTGATAACAAAGATTCACCACTAGACCACAAAAATACAGATGCACAGAACAAGTGCTGCTTAGATACCAAAGAGCAAATTGTCTAAACTGCAACCAGTTCAAACTGATATGACCAAAAATACAAGTACAGCTCCAGCCCAGCCAGAGCAGCATGCACAGAAGTGGAGTCTTTTATATTAAAATAAAGTTTGTATTCGGCTTCCTGGAAAAACAACATCAAAATCCCCAAAGCAGAATTGTATCAGAACCCTTTCCCTCTCCTTTTAATGCCACTTTTTCACTGTCCCCATTTCACATCACAGTTGTGCTGTGGTGCATTAGTACTTCATAAAAACCAGAAAAGTTATTCAATGTAGTGTGACATCATAGTGAAAGGCTGACAGTGATCATTTCATGGATACTACATCCCAATTCTTTTATTCCTTTTCCAATCGTGATCCTCATCCCAGGCATTTGACTTTCATTGATAGGTGCATCTCATTCCACATTTGAAGATTTCCCACATGTTTGGTATCTGAGTTCAGGGTATTAACAAGGGTTTCTGGATGTCATCTGTGCTCCTTGGGTGTGTAACAGAGTCCCACCACTCCAGCAGGAACAGTGACTCACAGACTGTCTGCCCAACACGCAAAAATGCACAAGTGCATGTTGATGCAGTGTAAAGAAACGTCCCAGCAGCCACAACTCCTCCTTCTGGTTTCCATGTTGTCCAATACTGATTGAGGAGAAGTGTATTTACAAGACTCATACACAAATATTTGCATTTGGTCCTAGGCACCTGATTAGTACTGACAACCTAAATTAAAATGGAAAATAAAGTTTTATTCTGGTCCATTACAGCCTTAACTGTAAACTCCATTTTGAAGGTATGATCTTCAAAAAAGGAATCCCAATACCTTCTGAAAGAGTATTTTCCTATGTACCACTCAAATCCATGAGATTATAAGATGGAAAAGCCTTCTACATAAGCCCCTTAGTGGAGTTATCTGACATGGGTTTCGTATCTAGATCTACAAAAACAGACAAGTAGCATCTATTCTTTCCACTTTTGTGGTAATGAGACTCAAAATTCACTAGATATGAGTAATCAGATAACATCCTGATTGCTACGAGACCAGAATTCATTATCAAGGAGAGAAACTTCACTCTAGCAAAGAGCACAAGCAGATTTGCATCTAAGCAGCCATAACACTCATTCCTTTCAGCTGACATCAGAACTAGAAGCACAGCCACTAATGGCAATAAAGACTAATAAGAAGGCTTTACAAAGTTGGTTTAACCAAGTTTCAAAGTAGCAACTCTTAGGCACAGGTTCTGGCAGAATCTAGATTTACCTGAGTTTTCTGCTTGTGGAGGAGAGGTGGTGGGAAAGGACACATTCCTTTCTTACACAGAAACTTGAAAACAGTCTCAAGCCAATACTCAACAGCTGACAAAGTCTAGTGTAGTAATTACGAGACAAAACATTTGGAATTATAGATATTATATCATAGTAAAAAGAAACAACTGCCTTTCAAATCTGCCATACTGAAAAAAAAACCCCTAACACATGAAACACCATTTGTGCTTACAACCATAATGATGGAACTTGAGCATCAGATGGAGAGATTTTTTTCACCATTACTGCAAAGGAGCTGCAAAAACAAGTTAAATGGAAAAAAATCCCTTCCAAATATTCGTTTAACAAATATTAATTAAAACCTGTAAAGGCTTCAGGTTACTGAATGTGAAAGGGGCTCAAAAAATTTTCAGGAGTCATTGAACTAAATCCAAGTCAGAAAGCTGACTCTCCTAATACATAATTAAAAAACAATTTTCTTAAAAAAATTTTTTGCACATCTTCCTCATCAATTTATAAAATGCAAACAGTATGCTAGAAAAGTTTGAACGTAAGGGAATGTGCTTTGGAAACATTATTAAAATATGTGTTTCTATAGAATGACACTATCAAGTTTATGATACTTCTTTTCCCCCGACTGGCTACACTTTGAGAATGTCCCTCCTCTTTTTCCTGGGTCCATGAGAAACTAAGTTTAGAAAAGAAGAGCTCCCATACTGCCAACTTCACTCTGTTCCTTTACAAAAATTTCAAAGTACTGATAAATGATGGTGACAGCGAGCAGAATTCCAGTTCCAGAGCCAATTGCCCCCAGGAAGTCTGCCAGCACAGAGAGGGCACCGATACAGAGCCCACCAAAGGCAGCAGCTGTAGGGATGTACCTGGAAAACATGAAATGAGAATAGAAAGGAGCATTAGAGTTTGTTTAGATAGTAACAAAAAAGTCAATGGCAGAATACTCTCTCCTCCTTGTGGGTCTGCAATCTGGATAAGAATATAAAATGCTCAACCTGGAGAAGAAGAAAATGCTACACTAAGAGGAGAAGGTACTACAGTCCACCATGCAATTATGCACAAATATTAAACTCATGGCCACTGGCTCTTCAAATCATCTGCAGGTGACTGAAATCCAAAGTTACAATAACATTACCGTAAAACAAAAGGTTCATAGGTCCTGCCCCCAAACCTGAAAACCTAAAGACATCAACCCCTGCCCATCTCTGCCCCTAGGAGATTTAAATAACTACTTGTTTTAGAAGCAAGGTCTGCATGAAAACAGTCCTCAAGACTAATAACACACAAGATATTACAGTAAGAAAATACTTTTGGGTCAGCTTGAAGTAGTTAAGTACACTGAAATGCTCATTACTAGCTACCCTGAGAAGAGTACATAAATGAAAAAAAAAAAACCAGGAAAATAAAAGGTCCAGAATTTGAGGCAAATTCCTTAAATGCAAGGCAAAAATAAGCTGTACTGTACAAGTCTTCCATTAATGAGACAATGTTCTATGTCATATGAGTGACATCAAAGCTGAAATAATACCTGTGTTCTAGGATCTAGAAAATGGAAGTCAAAGCAAACTTTGCCCTTTGTTTGCCCATAACACTTTGCATGAACAGCCAGTGAATAGGTAGCTCACCTGTTGAGTTCATGTACCATTGAAGTTTCTCTGTGACCTCGCATTACCATTTGCTGTTCTTTCAATTGCTTGGCAACCTGTATTGAATCAAGGAATTAAGTTTAGTGTGATTTCCCAAGGCCATGGAATGTAGTACTGTGGGAAAACAGAAGTAAATGGTGGCGGGCTTAGGTGGTTTTTGTATTGTTTAGTGTTTTGGATTGTGTTTGACATTATTCATCTGAGTTCAAAATATCCAGTATTTTAATTTCAGATAAATGACAGTCACAGGCACTTTTCTACCTGTCAATTATACAAAGCTTTCTGGATAATTCTAGTCCTACTGAGAAAAGGAAAATTTGGATACTGGTAGGCTCTCATACACATAATTCAATCCATGTTTTTCCATCTACCTTTCACCTGATGAGGGTTTTGCAGATATTGCAAAATCCTTCCTTGAAGTGTTTATTCCATTTCAGTTTCCTGCATTCAGTTGAGTCAACTATTTATTTGTGGAGCCACACTATAAACTAGACTTAGAATCCCTTCTTGGAACACTATTCTTAAACTGGATTTCTGCAGTTGCACAGGGTTACAGCAGAGCCCTACAAACACTTTACTAACAACTGTGGGTAACAAACTCTAGCAGGGGAACATGAAGGTGCTCATCACTGACTCCATCCACTGAGAAAACACACTTTCAGTTGAGTAAGCTGCCAGTTTTCCACTACACAGTGAACACTTCAGCAGTAATTTATCGACTTTCATTTTTGACCTTTTCTGCATGAACCTAAAATTATTTTATTTAGTACCAGGAAAAAGCATTAAAGTGTTAAAAACTGTCTACTCTGAATACTGGATTGGTTTACTCTGAAATAAAATACCTGACTGTACATGGCTGTGAGTGCCTCCCTGCATGCCTGAGAAGCAGCAACATGCAAGTGCAAAACATGAGAGTGCTCACACTGTTACAGTAACTGTGCAATTTGTTAAAGAATGGATTAAACAATTCCATATAGCTGCCAAACTTCACCTCCTACCCAGAATCACACAATACAAATCTACCACAATGACAGCAATTTTCCATTTTGATTTCCAGCTCCTATTTCAGGGTGATATAGTTCCTGAATGTTAAATATCCTGGAGCAAATGGAAATTTTGAGAAGCTAACCTCAGGTACATCAGTGCACTGCATTATATTCTCCATTGTTAGTGTTCTCTAGTTAAAAATAACAACCTCTAGTTAATTTTCCCAAAAAGGAAGCTCAAAACTTTCTGGGTCAGGAATGGCTGTCTGAGCTTTACCTGCAAGTTTTTAATTGGCAACTGTCTTGCACACAGTGTACCTGTCATGTGGCTCTGAAAGAGTTTCTACCTCTCCTGTTACCTTTCCTGCTCTCACAGTGATCCCGTTTCTATGTTCTAAATTTCCTAATTCCAATTAAAGCAATTTAAGTTTTGATGTTGTTTTGAAAAAGCAGTAAAGAAAACAGGAAAAAATTACTCCCATTCTGTCTTAATCTTTCTCAATTAAAAAAAGACACAGTCCCTGTTTGCACAAACAATGAATATTACCAACAAGATTACCAGCAGAACAGCTTTTCAGAAGAAAGTCAGTCTCATTCTTACAACTGCCCATCTGTTTTCATCATGTAAGCTCACATAATTTGTCATTTTAAACTTACATCTTTGGCAGAGGAGCCAGAGACTTCAATCCATGTCTTAGAGAAGAAAGCACAGGAGCCCAGCATAAATACAATATAAACAACTGCATGTACAGGGTCTTCCAACACTGAAGAAAAGGACTCTGGAGGTGACAGGTAATAACAGAGTCCACCAACTGGATAAGCACGAGCAGGGCCTCCAGATGATGTGTCCTGGAAGAAGAAAACAAGCAGTCAGTCACCAATCTTCTCACTATTTCTTAGCCCATTAAGCCAAGTCTTAGAAAAGTTTGTATCACCTTTGTGTCACTTTGCATCATTACTGCTACTTCAGCAGCACACAAATTTACATTCATCACAGCAAGCCTCATATGCTACAGTTAATTCAAACTAATTCCTAATTTAGGAGTTTCGGTGTGTATGACCACCTATCAAAGCGAGTCTTCATCTTGAGAGACCATCACTTCAACCCCACATTTCAATGGTGCCCTTGTAAAGATGTATGCAAGATGAGAAGGAATACTCACAGACCAGGTGCCCAGCAGGCTGACCAGCAAGTTGCCACTGAAGCGGGCAGAAAGCATCTGGGAGATGACGTAGAGGTTGGACACCAGGGCAGACTGGAGAATAATGGGAATGTTGGAAGTATAGAACAACTTGATGGGGTAGGTGTTGTACTGGCCCCGGTAGCGAGCAGATTTGATAGGAAGATCCACTCTGAAGCCCTGAAAAGTTTTCAAAAGAAAGTCCCCCATTACATCTGGATGTGAACCAGAGACCATAAATTGCAAGTGCAAGGCCTTGACAGCAACAGAAGAAACCTGCAATCATTTTGTGCAAGTACAAATACTCTGCCCAGAGGGCTTTCCTCTCCACGAGAGCCCTTCTGCAAAGGGTCTGCAAGACTGCATGGCTGTCTAAACACAGAGCCACACACAAGAAGGTATGAAAGATTCAGACCAGAAGAAATCTGAAGTTTCAAGAAGACTGAACAAAGCATCCAGGAAAAGAAACATTAAAACTTCCTATATTCTTCAGCAACAAACAGGCCTAAAAACTTCAAAGTGTTTCCCAGTAAAAAGCAATAGCATTTGGGTTAGACAATATTCCATGCACACGTGCCTCTGGGGTATTTTTATTTGGTTATTTGGTTTTTTGTTTCTTTTTCCAGAGACCAAACTAAGCCTCAAGCCTCCTGTGTGACTATGGTAAGTGCAGAAACTGATTAAGAGAAGGCAGTGTATAATAAACATCCAGATGCTGCATGTACAAAATGAGCCTTGTGAATATATAATTGCAGAAGGAAGCAAATTTTAGACCTACTTCCATACAGTTTTACAACCCTCATTATTCCAACTGACCTGGAAGTAAATGACAATTGCAAAGACAAAGATGGTGGCAATCAGATTCATGAGGTTGGGAAGGTTCTGACGGTAAAAGGCCTCACGAAGAGCTCGGACTTTGTCTGTGCGAGTAGCCAGAAGGTGAAACAGGGCAATGATGGCTCCCTCAAATTCCATGCCTTGGAAAGGAAAAGAAAAAGTTAGGTGAGCTGTGATTATCTCCAAGTTTCGGTGTTTTGTCCCATATTTCTGAACTACAGGATTCAGAATGGGATTGCTTGAAGTCTTTTGCATCTTGAGCATGTTCTCAGACTTTTATATTGTCACCCTTCACGTCAGCTATGTTATTTCCAAGATTTTTTAAAAAATCCCCTTGTAGTGAGTGACCTAGAAACTAAATCATAACCCAGCAGAGGATAACTCTATTGGTCTCTAGAAACACTGACAAACACCAAGGTCTTTCTTTCCTCCTCCTGATCAAAAAAAAAAAAAAAAAAAAAGTAAACTTACAGGGAAGCATATCAGGCTTTCTAGTATCAGTTGTGGTAAGACACAAGTTATTGTTTACATTATAGCAAATGGCATAACCTCACTTCTGTTTTCTACTATACAGCAGCAAACAGGATCATCTCCAGTGGAGTCTGGAGAACAAGGTCCTTAGGGCAAAGTGTAAAAAAAGCAAGGAGCAGAAAGAAACAGCTAATATTTGGTCAGTAAGTTGGACAGCAGCCATAATACAACGGCAGTCTACTACTGCTGACTTTTAATGATGGCACTGTAAGAAACTCAACTTCAGTAAATATCCTGTGAGATACTACAAATTGAGAAAAAATGTCTTTGTGCTTGCACTTTGCACAGCAGCACCTGCTGCATTAGCAAGATTCACTACACAGCCAAGATGGCAGTAACAGCCTTTGGCATTAAGTTAACAGTGTAGAAAAAAAAAAAAAGAAAAAGATGTTGCCTTTTTGTACAAACTATTGGTAAAGAAAACAGACTGTGCCCTATTACCTCGCCCGGTGTTCACTGTGGTGGGGCTGAATGCTTTCCACACAATGGTCTCACAGATATTGGTAGCAATGAAGAGAGAGATGCCAGAGCCAAGACCATATCCTTTCTGGAGCAGCTCATCCAAGAGCAGAACTATCAAACCAGCAACAAAAAGCTACAGTAAAAAATAGAAATACAGCATTAGTTCCATGTCTTTTTAATTTTGTTAGAAAAATGTGTATTAAAAGATTAGACTATATGTGAAGAAGCAGCTACACTTGGGCCTTTTTGTTCTGCATGAGGGACAGCCTGACCATAGGCTGATTTTTTGACCTTTTCAGGGGAAGAGTAAGTAGAGAAGACTAGAAATTACCTGGATTGTGATAAGCAAGCAGATACCAGCACCCATCTCAGATGGGTCTCCATACATTCCAGTCATTACATACACAATGGACTGTCCAATGGTAATGATCATTCCAAACACTACAGAATAAAAAGAAAAAGTATGTATTTGTCCTGGATACTTATGTCAGTGGGCAATTAGAGAAACAGAAATCACTTTTTTGTAGAGAATCTTGGTTTCAGCTGAGATAGAATTAATTTCCTTTGTAGTAGCTGGAAGAATGCTGTGGTTTGGATTTTCCATAAGAATAATGCTGATAACAGGTTGATGTGCTGCTGTTTTAGTGGTTGCTTAGCAGTGCTTAGCCCAAGTCAAGGACTTCTCAGGGTCTCCTGCTCAGCCAGCCAGCAGGTGCAGAAGAAGCTGGCAGGGAGCATGACCAGGACAGCTGGCCCTAGTTGGCCACAGGGATATTCCAGACCCTGGAATGTCAGGCTCAGCAGGGAGGATTGGCCAGGAGAGGCTGATCTCTGCTCGGGAACTGGCTGGGCATCCAGCAGGTGGTGAGCATTGCAGTGTGCATCACTTGTTTCTCTCAGGTTTTACTTCTCTCTCTCCTTTTTGTTACAGTTATTGTTATTATATTATACTTTGTATCAGTTATGGAACTGTTCTTATCTCAACCCACAAGTTTTATTCTTTTCTTCTGTATTCTCCTCTCCTTCTCACAGGAGAGTGAGCAAGTGTCCCATGTGATACTTAGTTGCCTGATGGGGTTAAACCACAACATTTGGGAAGGAATACATAAGTCACAGCGTGTTTAAATTCAAGAGCAAGTTAACTTTGTTGTCTGAAATCTGGCACTAAAAATAGAAATACACATGGATAGCTCAAATGCACTTAGAAGCAAGTGGGTTTGGTTACCAAAGGCTGCTTTAGATATTGAAAACTCTGAGGGTGTTAAGATATTACTGTAGCAATTTATGATTTTTTCCAATACACATATCAGTAAATAGTGTACAGCATCAAATAGCTACAAAACACCCATTTTTTTTTTCTGGAAGTCATTATCAGCTGACCCCAGAGAGCCCTGATTGATGAGAAAGATCCATGCCTGGAGCTGCAAGGTATAAACAGCAACAACCAACATCTTAATCACTATGAAACACTCAAATTAACCCTGACCATCACAGTTCAACAGTTGAGTCTCCACAGTCTCTACAATGCTTCACTTATCTGGTGAGATTACAGCAGCAATGCCAATGGCACTGCCTCTTTTCCTTTTCACACCTTTCTGAAGCTTAACAGCCAACAAGGCAGAGAGCTGTCAGTAAGAGACTGATGAAATGCAGGTATATATGCAGCAGAACATGACACAAACCCAGCTGCACCACTCATCCCATGGTAAATTCACTTTCTACTGCCAGGGTGAGATACTCTAAACCACCAGTGCTCAACATGAGCTGTTACTCACATTTCTGGGCTCCATTGAAGAGAGCTCTGTCCTTTGGGGTGTCACCAACCTCAATGATCTTAGCTCCTGCCAAGAGTTGCATGATGAGTCCTGAGGTGACAATGGGTGAAATGCCCAGCTCCATCAATGTTCCTGCCAGACACAGGAAGAACAATGAAGTTCAAAGTTAGTTTTTATCAACCTTTACATCACAATGGAGAGGATCTAAAACTCCAAATCTCCGTAAATGTAAAAGTTAGCAATGATAACAAAAGTTTGTTAGAAGTCAGTCTGATACATAGTACTCCTCAGTAACTCAAAAATACTGTGTTCATTGAAAAAGACTTTTGCTGTCAAGAATAGATTTACTCTACATAAAACAAAGCTTGATATAAACTTGTAGATCAAATGATATAGAATGATAAAGAGCATTCAGGAAACTGTCACCATTCTTAATTCATAGCTGCATTAGAAAGTTAATATAAATTTCTGTTTCTTGGGGAACCTATCATTAATTTTAACCTTCCCACCTGCATTAGAAAGGCTCTACAGGAAACTGAAATCTATATAAAATACTGTGCATTTCAATCTTCTGTGTGACAGACTCAAGAAGTCACCCAGGAAACCACAGCACTCAAAGAAACACAAATGATTTTGAAACACAAATCACAAATTTTGAAGATTGCAACAGCAGCAATGCAAGTAATTAGGAACTGTCTCTTCCCTAACCATTTCCCTCAAAAAAAATAAAAGCTCAATTTTTGTACAGATAACAGATTGCACACAGTCAACCACACACTCATTTTGTTCAGCCATACTGATTTATGACTTTAAATAATACAGAAAAATTACTTTTCACTCTCCACTTCAGTTTTTATACTCATTACAATGGAGCAGAATGCAAGTCCAAAACCATTGTGATTCAATCTAAAAAAACATGCCCTCCTGGAAGTCTGGCCATACCTCTATTGGATGCCAAAATCACTCTCATCCAGTAGAAGGGATCTGCAGAGTCTGATGACATAATGCCAAACAAGGGAATCTGCATTTCCAACCAAGAGATTAAATTAGAGACTTCATAGCATGCTTTAAACATTTCAGCCCTTCCTTAAAAAGGGAAGGAAACATACCTGGCAGCATACTAAGAAGATGAAGAGTGTGATAGCTGTCCATAGTACCTTTTCCTTAAACTGAATCTAAAGGGAAAAACACAAAACCAAAAATCAACAACAGATGATAACACTGTCAAGATAAGACCTAGACCATCAAGCAAACTTTCACAGCAGCACACTTGATTTTCTTGTGGCAGGACAAAGTACAGAACACCCAAAAGAAAATAACATACTGTTCATCCCTTTCATCCCACATAAAACCAAGGAAAGCTACAAAGCTTTATTCAAAATTTAATCCAAATAAAAAGGCTTATGCCAATGCAAGGTAATTCTAGTACAGCCACAGAAATGAGTCTTACATTTTCATGAGTAAGAGCTTATGATGAGAAAAAAACAGTAATAGGGAGCAGCTTATCTGAGCAAATCATCTTAGATTAGAGCTTATGAAGCAAAGATTTTCAAGTTGTGGCTTTAACTTTCTCTAGCTTACACCTCAATCTGTACTGTCTTCAACATCTCACCATGCACTGCTGTGACATAAACAAATCTGCCCAAGCCCATTTACCCTTGTACAACCACATCCACATGAGATGCACCACAAAGGCACTCCACTAAAAACAGCTGCAACCTAAAAATGCCATTCTCCCATCAGGGAAGAAACCCCAAACCCCACAAATGCAAACTCTGATTTTATATCACACAAATACAAACCTAGGAAGTAAATTTTATTAACCTACCTTCCGTTCTGGCTTTTGAATTTCAGGCAAGATAACACAGAAGGGCTTGATCACTTCAAGAAATTTTACTGTATAGAAATAAGTTAAAAGACAAAGTGAACACACAGATACAATGCACACTGGAAAAAGCTCAAGCTGAATTGAATTTGGACACGTACTCTATATAATAAAAGTTCCAAATCTGGGGAAACTTTGGTTGGTTAGTTTGGGGCAGGGTGTAGGTTTTGTATTATTAAATTCTTATCTGTTCTAATTATGCAGAGATTCAGCTAACACATTTTAAGTACAGCATGGACTAGGAACAGAATTAAAGAAAGTCAAGCCTTTTCCCGAGTAGGTTGACAGCACCAAAAAACCTTTGTCATTGCTTTACCTGAGTTTATCAACACCCTCGAACCTTTACTTCATGGTAGCTTCTCCTCAGCCAGATATTAGAGAAAAAAGTGCCTTGGGTATTATTTTTATATATATATATATTACTTTTGAGCCATCCAGTTTAAGGAGTCCTACACACTTTTGGGCCACACAGCTTAACAGTTCCTACCCGTGCAATTAAGAAACATCAATTCAAGTTAGTCTACAGACATCTCATGCCATGATCCCCTCCTAGCCAAAAAGACACATCCTTAGATCAGAAGTCTGTCTTAAAATAAGCATATAATGAAGAGGGGATTTGCAAAGTCACAAGTTCTCCCATAAGCAGAGAGCTCTGAATTTGAAGAGTTAATTCTAAATCTGCTACAACAAATCTAGGGTTGCATCCGTATTTTGGACTGATTTGAACTAAGAAGAGTACAACAGTGCAGAACTGAAATTACTGGTGCCTTTCCACCTTTTAATGGAAGGCTGCAACTTCACAAAACACATTTTCTTAATTTCAAACGATTATGTCCGAAAAGCTACACTGGACCGCGATATTCAATTTCATTCAAATCAAGGTCTCTACAGTATCACAGCAATCGACTTCGACCCTTTCCAAGCAGCTTTCCCTCGAGGTACGGGATCCTGCAGGTTCACACGGATCGGACCACTGCGGGATGCAGACACAGTGTGCAACTCCCCGTGACACTGTCCCTGGAGGGGTCACCCCCGAGGTGACATCGGCCCCCCCACCCCGCTACCGCGCCCGGCACCCTCAGCCTGGCGGGGCCGGCCGGAGCGCCCGGCGTGAGGCACACGGCGCCGGTTCCTTCCCCGGGACGAGCTGCCCCCCCCCCCCGGGAACGGCGCTTTCCCGGCCAGAGGGGAGAAGCAAGAGCCCCAGGGGCGCGGCGGGACGGGGGTTCCCCGGTACTCACTGCCCATGGCGGCGCCGGCCGAGCAGCAGCGAGCGGCGGCCGCGGCGGGAGGGACACGTCAGGCTCCGAGCGCGGCCGCCCCCTTCCGCTTCCTGCCACGCGCCGCGTCCGCCGCCGCGCATGCGCAGGGCCGTGACCGCTCCGCCCTCCGCCTACAACTCCCATCGTGCTCTGCGGTCAGAGAGAACAACGATGCGGATGACGCCCATAGCGGCGCGCGGCTTGCCGGGAGTTGTAGTCCTGCGCCTCCCGCCATCTTGATGTGAGATGGGGCTGGCTCCTGTGCCCGGTTGTGTTAAGAACGCATGTTTTGGCTACCAGAAAGTGTAGCGCTGGTTTAAGAGGTTTCAACAGAGCGATACATAAATAAGCAATTAAATTCGTTTCCCGTTTATGTGTTTTTGTAGCAGGACGCTGTAGGCCTTGCTGTGCAGTAAGAACCTCCTTGCACCCGCCCCACAAGTGCGTCAGGTGGCAGCAAGAGCGGCTGTGTGTCAATGCCTCAGCTGCCTCTGGGCAGCTGGAAGTGACATGTGTAGGTCGTTCTCTGGACTCCATGATCAGTGGAGATACAAGTAGGGAAATACTCTGCTGACCTTAGGTCTCTGGAGAAATCACTCTGCGTATTTCAAGCGAGCTTTCAGATGAGTTGAATACTCCAGAGGTACTTAACTCTGTTATGGAGGGAACACAGGTGACAACCTCACCCTGTATTTTGGGTGTCTGATGTCAGACAGCTCCAGCTGTCGGTGTCCCACAGCCCCTGCCTGCCCAGGCCGTGTGTGACACACCGCGATCCAGCTGGGCTTTAACAAAATGGGAGACATTGGTGGCGATGTGAAGCTTTGGGCTGCGTGTCAAGGAAGTGACGGGCCAGCCACACGTCACTGTCACCGGCAGCTCCGGCACGGCACACGTGCTCCGGGGGCTCATTGTCCGAGGTGGCTCTCGCTAGAGGCACTCAGGGCTCTGTGTGTTTGCCAGGCCTCTGCAGGGACGGTTATCAGGAGTCTGAAAGGGAAGGTAAACACGAGTCAAGGGAAAGATTAAAGCAAATAGAGGCGCTGATACAAAGCAGTTAAAGTCAGTGTGTGCGCTCTATCAAATGCATAATTGCTTCCACAAAATCTGCCTGATATTTTCTGAGCACTTTGTTTGATTATTTCATCCCTTAAAAGACCAGCCCTAATTCCCATGTAGTTTTTTTTCTTTTAAAATTTCTTAATTGTTGGACTGAATATTTGCCCTTCTCTAGGCTTCTGAAACCATGCATCTCATCTGTGAGTTACTGAAGCCAATGGCTGTGAGAGCGTTTTAGTTCCTGTCCAGGGTTGCTCCTTTCAGAACATCCAGCTTATTGAAACTTGTTTCAATCCACCCATTTCTAATTAGAGATAAAGCAACTGCTTTCCAAGTGACACGCTGTGTTGCAGAGTTGATTTGATAAGATGGTTTTGATTTAGTAGTGTGGACACTGTGCTGGTTTATCAGAGCTGGTAAGTGGAAAAGGGAGAACGAGCAGTGGTTCTGTGGAAGTCTGGATAGGGAAGCACAGCAGTGATCAGGGGCTTGATGGTAGAAGCACTCAATGAGGTGCCAGAACTTGCACAGTCACATACGCTTTTTGTGCAAGTAAACTTTGTCTTTGCAATAAAAATAGACAAAAAAAAAAGGCTGTTATTTGCATGCATATATCACCTGTCAGACTTCTCTTGTTCCTGTTTTTATTTTTTTTAAATAATTTTAGACAGTAAGATAATTTGGTTCTCTACTGGAAAAAAGATATGTATAATTACACAGAATTGTCTGCTTAGGAAGGATGAAAACTTATTATATTTTGCCTGCCTCTGTATTTTGTTTATCCTGGGCTTAAACAGCTTCACATTTTTGGTGAAGAGGGTACAGTCCTTCAAGTGAAATTTGCCATTGCAGTTCTAGGTAGAATAAATGGTTGCTGAAAGCAAGCTTTCCTTGGATCTTACAGTGAAAAAAGGAAATTGCTTTGCCAACTGTAGTAAAAAATATACAGAGAGGAGACAAGCTCAGCTCCTTTCTATAATCAAGTGTCACTCTGCAGAAGTGAAAAGCAAAATAAATAGAAGATACAGTTCTTGGGGCACTATTACAGTAAAGCCATGTGAGACACTGAATCAAATTTTGGCCTGGTATGACTCCCTGACCTTGAAAATTTATCCTGGGGAACTATTTTGGCATCCAATTGCAGACAGTGTGACAAAAATGGAATTTTATACTCTAGGGCTGATTTTTACACTGTTTTGGAAGGACCTACTACTGCAAGAAGACTCGGTGTGGAGTGGTGGCAGATGGTACAACTGGAATGACGATGATGATGATGAAGAGGAGGACAGCATGTAATTAATGAACTGCTCTTTAGAGAACAGCAACCTCTGAGAAGCAGATGTAGACTTAAACCAGCTTGTTCTTTTCATGTTTTGCTATTCTTCTTCAAACCAAATCAGTCTCTCTTATATAACCAAGCTAATCCTGCTTCAGAAATAATGTGGTTTAGGACCATTAAAAACAGTAGTATTCACTTACTGGCACTGGTTTGTTAGCCAGTGTCACACAGTGCAAATCTTCAGCCTTTACTGCAAAACTATGCATCTTAGTATACCTCTATTGCATTAGTGCAAAGCTGACATTTAATTACTGCTTTGCAAATCAAGCTTTGCTCTGTGGTGACTGATTGCAGGTACTGAATTGTACCCTAATGCAAACAGCAAAGACTACATGATTGCTTCAATAGCCAGAGGTAAAAAGCAGTAAATGGGGGTAGAGAGTAGAAATGGGGAGACCAGCAGATATGAATTCCTGTCTACCTTTAAATGGTTCCTTTTTGTTCTAGTCATTGCTTGGAGAAACCAACTACAACCTCTCCTTAAAGAAATCACATTTTTCACTTCTGTGACTTGCTCACACCCTGTTCCCACACCAGCACATTTTACCAGTGTGCCCAGATTGCCTTTTGTGCTGAGTGAAGACCTTTCCTCAGCAGGGAGGATGAAGGAGTCCTTCCAGCTGTTGGGATCCTGGTCTCAGAGCCCCTGTAGGCTGGGATGGCCAGAGGGCAGTGCAAAGCTGTTGTTTGTACACACCTGTGTGAGTGCACACACACAAACATGGATGCTCACCTTGCAAAACAAGGCTTGCTCATATTTGTAGCAGCAGTCTGAAGAGGGTCCTGGACAGCAATAGCCAGCATGGCCTGGGTCTGTCTAACTGCAGGGTTTGCATCCATCCCATTTCCCTGCCAGTAGTTGTATGTGTAACCACAAGGTGGAAGAGCTGCTTTATTTATGGTGCCTCCTCAGCTTGCATGAAATGCACACGACTGTGCAGGCAAGTTTTATTAGTGTCATTATTTAATTGTCACAGTACATCGATGCCCAAGGGACACTTTCAGGACCAGAAGCCCTTGTATCAAGTGTGATGTGACCCAGTCCACAGTCCTGCACGGAGCTTCCTGCAGGCAGATCCCTGGGCCCTCAGGGTGCTTCAGGAGATCCCTGTGACCTCTCTGCAGAGTGCAGCCGTGCTGTGAGTCCCCTTGAAGATCATCACGTGGGGAGCTCCATGAGATCCTGCTCAGATGGAGCAGCTGCAGCTCCAGTGCTCTGACAGACTGTTCCAGGGACCAACCACAACTGTGACATACTTGACATCCCCTTTGCCTGCCACCCCCATGCTGTCTCTCAGGCTGTTTGACAGGTGCTGGTTAGATGTCCCTAAAGATTTATTAATGCAGGTAGATGGGCTCTAGGGGTGGTAGCATGTGTGAAACAAGTCACTCAGTGGAAGTTCATGATCTGAATGACAACATAGGAGCACAGACATAAGGATGACCTTCAGGAAACCCTAAGTAGACAACATTCCTGAAGTAAATTGTTTGCTACTAACTTAAAAGAGACTTAGGTGGTAGCTCCTTTAAGCCAATAGCCAGACTCCATTGATTCCACAGAGCTAGAATTTCCCTTGTAGTCTGTAATCAGGAGAAAATCTCCCAGCTTGCTCGAGGAGCCCCAAGCATCTGCCAGTTACAAGTGATGCTCCCCAGGGATCCACACTGGGGCCAGTTCTGTTAAATATCTTCATCAAAGATATCATCTGGTCCAGGGGGTGGAGGGCACCCTCAGGAAGTTGCAGGTGACACCAAGCTTGGTGGGAATGCTGATTTGCCAGAGAAGACACTCCAGAGGGGTCTGGGCAGGCTGGACTGATGGGCCAAGGCCAATTGCATGAGGTTCAATGATTGTGAAGTGCCGGGCCCTGCACTTGGATGTTTCATACCATTTGGAAAAAAAATCCAATTTCAATATCTAAAATGAGATATCCAAGCCATTGATTAAATAGAATACATCAAAAGAAGTCTGCCAGACATAAGAGGAAAATTGCAATGCACAAAAGCATTTCCAATATCATTATCAGGACATGAGAGGTTAACTGAATATCTTGCTACTGCTTTGCACAAAGTGTTTTGAGTCCTGAACTCTATTATGACTCACACCCCTATTTCTCAAATTTGTTCACTCAGGTACTCCTAGAACATCATTTTATTCCAGGTATTTCTGGCAATGCTTAATAAGGTATCTAAAATGCTGTACAGCACTGTACCTTTAACGAGCTGTGCTCCCAGCTGGCAGCATTACAGCAGTGCTTGCTCAATAATGAGGATCCTGATTTCTGGTGCTGATAAAAGAGACCTTCTACATAACACACACTTTGTGTAGCACAAAGAGTCAGTGGCTAAACCCTGATCTTGTCAAAGAACAACAACAAAACTGCAATAGGAGTACTGTTTCATCCTGCATCTTCACATGAAACCTCAATATTTCAAGTGGAAACAAAAGGTAATGTGTGGTTTTGCAATGAGAGCAGCACTATTGATTCAGAAAAAAGCTCTGTAATAAAGCTACCTTCTGTTTGCTAAACCATGCCACAGAGGGGACAAATTATGACAAATTATGGTAAAATTATGCAGATCAGCCAACAAGGTCAGACAGATACTTACCACCACCAGCTCATGCAATATGGGCAGTTGAAATATATGCAAGAGGAATGAAATGGTTTTACACTCTTCCCTGGGGGATGCAGTGCTGGTGACTGCTGGCCACAGAACTCCAGACTAGATTGATAATGGCTGGTTCTCTGCAAACTGTACCTGCTCATGATGAGCCAACAGGTGAATATTTCAGCAAGACTGAAAGGCCTACAGCTAATACAAGGTTAAACTCTCTGTACCATCTAAATGCTTCCCATGTGTTCTCTTCCAGCTTCTTCAAGGTTTCAGAAGCCTTCAACATGTTTTTATTTATGTTAAAGCCCTCCTCTCCCCCATAAATTGGTTATTTTTCATGCCCTACTTGTTTTTCTGTAGTTTATCTAACTAGATTCTGTAAAAAATGATAATAGATCTAACAAAACCAAATGTTTTCATATTTCTAGGTATTAAGAACTAGCTTTTACTTATATGATCTTTTTTTCAGTTATCAAACTATTGACCTGGAACCATTGTTTAAAAAAACCCCAAAAACAACAGTGTTTGGAACATTAAGGAAAAAAGTGCTTGTCTTGCAAATACTGATGCCAATTTCCCTTAAGAGCCCATAGACTAGTAACCAGATCCATATAGCTCTGATAATGGACCAATCTACATAAAAATCACTGCCAGCTTGATTGTAACATTCCCCATGTGGAAACTGGCCAGGGCTGGAAATCACCGCTATTAACCTGAGAGCCTTTGCACCTTTGCAGAGACAACTTTTGGCACAGAGCCTTAATTTCATCTTGAATTTTATGAAGCATTGGCAAAAATACCTTTTGTGCTGCAACCACATTGGACCTGTATTTGGGAATGGAAACCTACCAACATTTGATTTTTAAGTCAGCAAATGTTACCTGACATTGGGTCCCTCTAGTCCAGCTGGGAAGTTCTGACAGTGGTCAAATAACAACAAGAACTTCTGCATCAGCTGTTGTGTTTCAAATCAGTGTTTGGATATTAAATCTGAATAACCTCATGCACACAGGGCAGTGGAGTTACATTCCCCTCTTGCACACAAAGCTGTACTGGTGGGGTGCACACAGAGTGAGGCTGAGCTCTGCCTGTAGCTGCATGGCTTTTTCATGCAAATTCAACCTGTAATACACTGACATTTCTGCATGCGGTAATTATCATGTGCATGCTTGAAAAGAAAATGCTGTACATGTAAAATTCTGCTTTTGATCCTGGAATAGAACTGATTTCTGTTTATTTTATGGATATTTGAAGCTCTTGCTGAATAATTCTGTGATTCTTTCAATTTTGATCTCTTGACAACATCAGCTTTTAAATCCAAACTCTTTGTAAACTACCTTTTGAGCAACTGTCTTTTTCTTTCTTCTGGAATTCTGAGCAGCAGCAGAAATTCATCAAGTAAATTGTCTTCCTGGCTTTAAAACCAAATCTGAAACCTAAGCTGTTCTGTTTGGTACATAGTGAATGGGCTTTGATTTGATTTTTATTGTATTTCATTCAAACTTTATTTTAAAAATCTCCCAGGGACACTTGCATGAGAAACACTTTGCAAGTAAAACAGCATTGTATTTCCAGTCTCCCATTTTTGAAGTCTCTCCATTATTGTAACATTTTTGTCATGCTTGCTCATCTCCATAATAATCCACTGTATGGCAGACAACTGCAGCTGTTAGATCATAGAGCTAGATGTCTCTGTAGGTTTTTTTAATGGATTTTTTTTTCCCTATACTACAAAAGGGTTTCAATGTGTCATTAACCCAGTGACCAGCACTTCTGCAGTCAGCCTGTGGGCTGTCCCCAGGCTGCTATATTTCCAGTGTTCTCTGACTCCAGTTTTGTCTCAGCTGATTTACTGACATGGAATTTGGTGTAGATTTGAGATCCCTCAAAAAACCATTGCAGTTTAAATTGAGCAGATGATCTTTATGGGTAGTTCAACAGGGAGTTTTATGTTGATCCTAGTAGTTAGTCCCTTTAGAATTTATCCACCCATGTTTTTCAGTGGAACGATGGTGACTTTCAGCAGATGGATAATTTCAGGTTGGGCATACAAAATGTATTCTTGATATCTCTTTCCTTGTAAAAATTGCAGTTTAAATCCAGACTAGATATAAATTACAATGTATCACTTCTTTTTATTGACTTTTGATTACTATTTATCTCTCAATCTCAGAGAAGGCTTTTTGCAATGCTAACATTTAACAAGCTTGGTTTGATGCGGCTTCTATTTCCATCATTGGCCAAAAATCTTGCTGGGTCACATCCTCTGAAGAGACATCCCTGTGGACTCCTAATGCACTTTATAAAATGCATCCAGTAAATCCAATAACAACAGAAATATGATTAAATACACAGTGAACACATGGCTCCAAAAAAAGCAAGTTAGAGCTTCACTTTGAATTTTTACTTACAAAGATTTACTTTCCTTGTGAAAGTAGGCCATATAAATATCAATATTTACTTAGCTCAGCTAGGGAAATAAAACAGTAACTACACCCTGATCTATGCAATATCAGAGCAGTACAAACACACTAAAGTCCTCCTTAAATGCAAGTGGGCAGGACCCTGGCCAGCTAGGCAGAGCAGGAGAATTGCTAACATGCCTGAGTTTTACAGACATGCCAAGAGGCTTAGCAGCCTTCAGTGAACATTGCTGTTACAGCAGCTTGCCTGAAATAAGAAACAAAGAAATCAGATTAAAGACTGAGCTGCTTAGGGCAGCAGCATTAGTATGGCAAATTTCCTGGCAAGAGAGCTGTGATTTTGGGCATCAGATGGCTGCTTTATGCTGCAGTTCTGGGTAGCAGCGGATTCCACATCCCTTCTGAAAAACACAGAACAATAACTGTCAGGAAGGTTTTATCATCTGTGAATACTGGAAAGAGGGTAAATTTCCTGTTCCTGTGGTTTTGTTCATCTGCTATTTGGCATCTTTGTGTAAGAGCCCAAGAAGCCATCAAGCAGTAAGCTATTAATGCACCAGCTATGACAAGGCTTTGGAGCAATTTCAGTCTTTGTATAGCCTCTGACTGTTTGTCCCCCCTGAGCGCTCCAAAGAGCTGGCTTTGCAGTGGGCTGGCTCCAGAGCTGAGGTGAATGCTGGTGCATCCAGGCAGCCTTTGATAAGTGAATTTTCAAGTGGCAGTGCTGGCACAAGCAGCTGCTGTGCCACACACCCCTCAGTGAGCATTTGTTCTCAGCGCCTCTCTCTGTGCTGTGCTGGTGTAAGCAATTTGTATCTGCATGGCAACATGGGCTACAAAATGATCTGACTGCAAAATGCTTTTTCAAATCCTGCAGATGAACTACAGATTTATTTTTTTTTTAATACTCATTTAGGAGTTCTGACTGCAGCATGAGTGAATACCTTAGTTAGCTTCAGCTGAGCCTGATAATTAATGAGAGCAGTGAGCATGTAACAGCTTGGGCTTCAGCATGGGCTGTCCAAGCCAGCTAGAGATCACACTGAATTGCTCTGACAGCTGGCACCTGCACTATTGAATCTTCACTGCTAATCATTACATCTGGCTTGGATACATCTATTCAGCTAAAAAATCACATCTCACAGCAGCAAGATGGCCATAGCCTTGCCTAAATGGAGGTGTGTTCTTTCTGACAGAAGGGAGATGGAATCTGACACCTTTAAAAGTCAATTTTCTTCTTACTTTTTTATCTTCTTACCTTTCCCTATACACTTTATAGGGTACCTGTGGATTATTCAACTAGTTAAGTGGGCAACAAAACCTTAAAACATGTCATTACTGAAGGATGCTCAAGGAATGAGCAAATTAAGAACCCCTTAAGTTTTACTTAGTTTTATTTAATTCAGTAGCTAAGCAAGTAGATGCTATTGTAAAATAGCAATACTGTAAAACCCTTTAATGCATATTCTGTAGGTGATTCCTTGGATGCAGCAGGGCCTTTTAGTGTCTAGTTAAATCAGTCACAGATTTGTTACAGAGCTCCCCAGACAGCTGACTCTTTCCTATAAAACATGTGGTTGAGCATCTAAATTCAGGTCTCAGTTACCCAGTAAATATCCTACAGTTCTGCAAACTACCTTCTCTTTTTTTGCTTCACTGCAACTGTGTCTAAGTGGAGTATTTTATTAAATCAGATCTGCTTTGAGAAAAAGACAGTTCATTCATTCTTCTAATTACTACTGTTCAAATTTAGCCTCAATTAGTGACCACTCAATTTGCTGAGATTAGTTCTGCCTGTGTACAAGTGAGACTGGCTATGATGGTTCATGTAATAAGCCCTACATTCCTCCTTCTCTTAACACATCAACAATTAGATATGTGGTGTTGCTTTTCTGTGAAGGAGTAAACAAAATGCCCTTGTTGGCTGCAAACACCCAACCTCTCCTTTCCCAGAAAAGCTCAGTTTCTGAATGCTAGGGACAAATATGTTACCAAAAATGAAGAAGGTGAGAGCAGTGCAATAGTGTTATTGTTCTGCCTCTGTATAACACCTTCTGATATGTGAATCTAAATATAAAGTTACAGAGATGTGAGCCCCTCCCTCTAAACACACAAGGCAGCCCCACAAAATGCTTAGGGATGTGTTATTACAACTGTTTCACATGGGTGAACCTGGGCAGAGAGACCAGACTACCAAATGGAATAATTGAACTGAAAGCACACCCAGAGGTTCAAACTTCTGATCAGTGCTCTAGTTACAAGACATCTCCCTGTGATCCTCCTCCTCATACTGGGAAGCCTGCAAAAGCCTATTGAATGGGTATTATAGCTTTTTATGTTTGGATTCAGCAGTTGTTTCAGCCACATTTGAAAGGAATGAGTCAGGAATTTGTGTATGTGGGAAGTGGTTTCCTCTCACATTACTGCATGTATGGATGAAATACATTTCTTCTACTATGAAGCTGCTGAATGGGAAAAAATAAAGTAGTGCAGCTGACTGGCACTTTAGTGGCTGTACTTGGACCCTGATAATGAAAAGCCAGCGGCCTTGGGAGGCTGGTTTGGACAATGCATGCCACAGAAAAGCTGGTGAAATCACTTGTATTATTAGAAAGAATGACTAGAAAAGGACAAAGTGGAGTAAAAATACCAATATTAAAACCTGATAAATTAGAGACCCAGTTCTTTAGTGAAACCTGGCCTGGCTGAAAATGCGGGAGGAAATGTGGCTTTAAGACATGAGCTACAAAGCAATAATGAAGACACCTCCCTCGGTGCTTCAGGCAGTTTTTGTAGCATCCAGTGTTCAGGAATCAGGGATAATGATAATGGCTTGTGCCTGCAGTCATTAGGGCCGTGGCACACACAGTGTGTGAGGCATTTAACGTCAGACTCGGGCACCATGCAGCGAGGGCAGGGCAGGGCAGGGCTGGCTGGAATGCAGGTCACCTCCCAGCCTGGCCATGGCCACAGGATCTGTGACATTTCAGAGCAGGCAGGTTTCATCTGGTATAAGAGTGAACAGCAGAATTTGGGCTGGGGCTAGAACCTGCCCAAAAATGAGTGCCCCCAAATCCAGGGAGCTGATGTGATCTTCCTTTTGTCCTTCAAAGCTGATTTGATGTTGGAGCTGTAGGCTTCTGTAAAGTCTGGAGCTGGTGAATGCCCCAGTGGCTGCTCCCAGCTTCTGGGGAACTGGAGGAGAAACAAAGGAGTTAAGGACTGCTCAGATAAGTGGGCTGAGGAAGAAATGGGATTAGGGGAAGAGAAACAGAAGACACTTGCTTAAAGCTTTTGAGAAACCTCAGAGGAGAAAACTTGGAGAAAACTTCTGAGGAGAATGCTTCAGCCAGCAAAAAATTGGAGAAGGAAGAAGTACTTTAGGAAAGTACTAAAATATTTCCCCATTTGTTTCTTAGCTCATCAAGGAATTTAAGGATCTTTTTGACTTGAAGCCCAGAATAGTTCAAATTATTTAAAGACCAACACTTTTTTTTTTTAAGTACTTTGATGAGTTAAGCAGAAGACAGAGTTGCCAGGTATGTTTTATAAAAAGAATCTTACTGCTGTCAGTAAAGAACTTCTAAAAATAATGTTGTACATATGTATATAAACTACATAGGACATTGTGGAACACTTCGAGATAAGGTTTGAAGGTAATTCCTCAGGCAGGGTAGGGCAGCCTGTCAGGACCCACAGCTCCACCGTGGATCCCTCCAGCAATGCCAACACACAGCCACAGCCTGGCCTGTGCCATGGGTGATGAGTGAATCACTCCAGGAAACACCAGGCAGGGCAGTGCACACTGAGACATTCACTGAGAGAGAAGGAAAGTGCATTTCTGCCTACTTTCTATGTATATTTTTGCCATTTCCAAATATTTCCTTTGCTTTCAACCTCTACACATCAAATGATAGTAAATTGCAAATGTACTAGCTCCAGCTGAGCACAACTGGGGGTGAAATAGCTTTTCTTTGAAGCTGGAGCTAGAGTCCCCTTAAAAAGCTGTAGGGAGAGCTACAGACATTTGCAAATGAAAACTGAATTTCTGACCAGGTGATTCAAAGCATTGTGATTCATGAAACTTATTTTCAGAGGAGCTACATAATCCATTAAGAGAGCAGCCAGTGAAAGGGACCACCCCCGTAGCTAAGACAGCAATCACTAGGTATACAGCTTATTAAAAGAATGTCATTATCTTCCAAATCAGCAGAAAAGCAACATAGATCTTTATGAATATATTGGAATATAAAAAAAAAATGTATTCTAGCTTTTATTTTTCAATGATTGGGACATGATCATGGATCTCAGTACACCTCTCAAGCAGAGGGAAAAAAACAGGATCAGGATCCAGGGCCAAATCCACCACATCTTGAAACACCCTGGGAGCACTTCCCACCTCTGCTGTCACCCTCCTGTATAGATGCTCCCTCAGCCTCTTACCTGGAGCATATTTGGGGGTGCTGGTAGAAAAGCTGACAATATTTATTTGGCAATATTTATTTGGAAAATCAAGGCTGAGTGGCAGTGTGTGTCTGCTGGAACACAATACAGACACTGCCCCATAAATTTCAATTAGCAAAATGCATGTGTGTGTCTGCCTGTAGTGGGCAGGGACTGAGACCCAGGCAAGCAACCCCAGCAGTGCTGTGTGAGGGTGAGGAGTCAGATGCCTGATGGTTTCCTGTTTGACCACATGTATGAAAACAGGCATGAGAAATCTGCAGGGATCTTTATGAAGTCAATTATCTACGGACAATTTCAAAATAAAACATTAGCTGGGGTAAAAAATTGAGAGATTGAGAGCTTCAATTAGCTTTTTGTAGCATGATTGAAAGAGAAAATTGAGATGCTCTAAAATACAAATCCTGGAAGTGACTATGGGTAAACTACCTGATGGACTTCCTCATTTCTTTGCCTTTTTTTTTTTCCACTTTTGTTGCTGCTTCTGTAGTTATCAAAAGCTACTTTTTGCTGGCAATGATTATTCTCACACAATATCACAGTTTAGTCTTATGTTTGCCTCTGGCAGGCAGTCTGCCTTGCAGCATGCTGCCATTTCCAGCTGTGGCCAAAGAGCACCATGAGATTTCCAGTTCTCTTGTCTGCACTGCCCAGGCAGTGACAGATACACTGCAAGGCAGGCACCAGAGAACTGATGAACAGTTACTGGAAATTCAAATGGGATAGCAATTTTCCCTCTAACCTACTGTCTTCAAGCCCTACAAAGGCTAACACTGCCTTCAGAAGCACTGTTTGAATGGTTCCTCTTCCCTGTGATTATAGCCAATTCTGTTGGTAGAGAATTAGCCTTATTAGCCTCCATTAAAGCTATTATAGAAACACTTATTGTTGAGCACATCTCTCCTTTCTCTGTAGCTGCAATGCTGATATGCAGATAATACTAGTCTCATTTATTACTTTTTAGTTGGCATCCCCTTATTAATCTCTCAAGGGAAGTTTCCTAACTGAGCTCTAAGATCCTGGTCATACCAGGCTTTGTAATAAATAGGATTTATGCGAAAATTTAAGATTCTTCTTGTCTTTGCTAGAGACTGCCTACCAACCCTACTGAAAGACTCATTTGTGATTTGCTGCCAAAGGATTAGTTTTCTACTAGCACAGGTTCAGGTCTATTAGCAAAGACAGGATGTCTTGACTGTAATGTCTGTCCTTTAGATAGTGTTTGCAGGAGCTGGTGTTCTTGGCTAATGGACCTTGGCTAATGGGATTTTGTTTCAGACAAAGGCTTTTCTATGTTTTACCTTTGCATCAGTCAATTACAGTCTGGCACTTGTTTTTCATCAGCTGACTTTATTTCTTAGCTTCCTGGGGAGATGGTAGATCCAAGTGGGATGAACAGCAAAGGAGGGATTTCCCTGACTAAAGCTTTCTGCCATGTGTCTGCTGTGAGCTGAGCTGTGAGCTGGGCTGCCACTGTGCCTGCCAGGCAGAGTCCCAGCAGTCCAGGCTTCACCCAGCACTGGAGCTTGCACAGCCAGACTGAAGATGTAGAGCCACACACAAAGGCTAGACAACCTTGGCTTTCAAGCACAGAAGTGCAGAGCACCAGAACTATCAAATTAAGCATCATCAGAGAAGCACAGCTCAAAGGCAATTATGTCCTTGGGCACATGTTGCCCTTTCCTCTGGCTGGGACCAGAGCCAGCGCAGCATTTTTCTCCCCAAATTCTTCAGTCTCTGCAGAATCTGGAAGCACTGAGAGTCCCTGAACTTCTATTGGTTCACCAAATCTGGAGGAGGAGGGATGAGATCCCGTGGGTTCAGCCGCGCCACCAGGCACACGTCGTAACTGTCGTGCATGAGGACGTCGGTGGCCACCACGTTCCACTGGTTCTCCCACGTGTCCAGCTCCAGGATCTCCTTGGTGATCACTTCATGACGAGCTGAAAAACAAAGGCAACAGCAGCAGGGGGCAAGTCAAACAGGATCCAAGAGGTTTGGGCAGTTGTTATTATGGGCCCTCTGAAAAGGGAAATAGAAAGGTAATTTCTGTGGTACCGACACCGTCAACAAACAGCAGATTAAATAGTGTAGATGGAAATCTCACAGTGCTTTCAATGCTCACACTCTGGATGCCAGGTGCAGCTGCAGAGACAAAAGCATCCAGTGCTCCATCTTTGTACAAGTATGCAGGTGGCAGTTTATCCTGCAGTCAATTGTCAGATGCTCATCTTTTAGAGACAGAGTGTTGCCTCTTGTTCACAAGCATGCAATGTGTTCTTTGCTTTGCCCCACCAAGATGAAGTCCTCAGGCTGCAGGAAGCACTCCAATACTATGGCTTTTCTTGGGTGCACAGTCTGGACATCCTGTGATTTAGGGAGAAATAAAGACAGAAAAAGCCCCCAAGGCTCTAGATGCACTTCAGATGTTCTGAAATGCGGAGGAATTTGTCATGGACAGGCAAGTTAGAAGAATGCCATTAAATCACAGCCAATCTCCAGACAAGAAGCTTTTTACAAAGACAAACAAAACATAAAAGAATCACCATGAAGCAGAGAACCAGCAGTGCTGTATTAAAATTCTTACAAGACTACAAACCCTTCCTTTGCTAACAACAGTCCTGAGCTCTGCAATAATTGTTACTCAAAGCCAATCTTTCCTAAAAATAAAACTATCCTTCATTTTTGCTTACTTCTTCTTTTAATCTTAAAGTTGCTTTCTCACAGCAAATAACTTTAGCCTAAACTTTCCTTACTTTGAGCTGAGGACATGCACGTGCTTTGCTGCCAGATGAGCCTCAGGAGAGATGTTTTAAAAGCCAGGTCTCAGATTTCCAAGAACAGACACTTCAAGGGTACCAGGATAAGAACCATCATAGCAGGAAACATTGAATACTCAATGCTGTTTTATTGAGTCTTAAGAGACTGGTGAGAGGATAAAATTTACAGGCTCCAGAGTGAGATTGCCATTCAGCTATCTCTTATGGGAATTTTTTAATACAAACAAACCCCCAGCAACAGCCTGATCTCACATCTATCAATTGCACCTCATGGTTTGGGCACTGCCCTTATGTGCAACTGACACTAAAGGATTGAAGAAGGGCAAAAGGATGAAGGCAGAAGAGCACCCAGAGACACAGATTGTTTCTCATGCTGGAAACAGACCACGTATTTCTCCAGGGGAGAGCAGCTCTGGAGGTTGAGTACCCCCAAGACAGTGCTGTCATGGTTTAGGTTCCATGCAAAACTGGTGTTGATGTAATAATGATGCAGTGTGGTGGGATTTAAAATACCCCCCCAGGCTCCCCTGCAAGGAGGAGCTTTGGGATGTGGGGAGGTCAGATGGAAACAAGACTTCTCCTCCCAGGAATGGCTCCCTTGCTGGGTGGGTACAGGACAGGTCTGTTTCCAGCAGGTCCTGAACATGCACAAGATCTGTGGATGTTGCACAAGTCTTGTGGACAATTCTGCACATTTTTTGTCATGCTTATCTAAGGAATCCATTCACCATCACCCTCTTTCATCTGGATTCAGGAGGGCAGCACAGCTTTTCTGCCCCAGCTTCCACAACCTGTTCTCATTTCCCCCACATTTGTGTCACAATTTATTGTGGTGTAATTTTTGTCGGTCCAAAGCCAAACCTCTGGGACTCTCATGGATCTCCACAAGCTTACTCTCCAGGAGCTTTGAGTAAGATTTCAGGATAAAGTCTCCTCTGAACAGTCTTTGTTCCATTCCTTTTTGTGAAGCAGGGTATGCTGGATTGCTTATTGAACCTGGACTTTATAGGAGGATAATAATACATTGGAAGACTGCAGCCATTCAAGACAGAAGACAAGAAACTGCTAAAAAAGCCATTTACACGTGAAGTGAGAAGACCCAACTGAAAAAGAGCAAACAAATAACATGTGCCACTACCAGCAAACTCCTGTATGACCCTGCAAGAGTGAAAAGGTTTTTCCTGAGGCAAACACAGGAACACAAACAGACCAAAGCTGTGACACAGGAGGCTCCTGTCTCTGTGGTTTTTTATTAGATGATCTCTTTTATGCAATAAATTTTTATGCCTGGATTTTCTTTGGCATGGACTATGACAAAAATGAGACAAACACAGGAAAAATAATCAAATGCTGGAACCAAGACATTCTGTGAGTGATTGCAACACTTCAGAAAAAGAATTCATAATTAAAACATCAAAGGCAGGTTCAGCAGCCCTTCCTTACAAGCCTTGCTGTGTTTTTTCCTGACCTGGGTGACTCTCAACCTTTATGTCCCTTGTTTCCATTTTCTGTGGGATATTCTGACTGGTTTTGTTCCACACTAGAAATTCTGCTTTGCAGCACAAGGAGTGTTAGTTAACTGTTAACCCTTGGGAGATAAAAGGATTCAAGGGAAGCAATAATTTCTCTAGTCTTATCTTGTTTAAAGGAAATTAAGCAACACCCTTTAGATGAGAAAGTTTATGTGAGGCAAAGCACTGCTGGAAATAGTCATACTTCAGAAAAAAAATTACACCTTTTCTATATAAAAGAGAAATGAGTTGAAAGCCTTCAGATCTCAAGCCTTATTTTAAAATTTATTTTTTCTCTTATTTTTTCTTGGTAAGAACAACAGAAAAGGTGGTGCTTTCCAAAGAGAATAGCACCTTTGATTCCAGGCTGTAATGCTGGGTTTGGGCTTTAATGCCATTAAACAGCTTGAAGGTACAAATAATTCCTGATTCTTCTTCATTGATTTGCCTTATTTAATTGCAGTTTTAACAAGGCAATATCATAGCAGCCTATTTTGCTCACAGGAGAATCATGTGACACCTACAAAATTAAATTGGCTGTATTGCAGAGTTTACCTTCTTAAAAAGCCACCCCACACAACTCTCTGTCCTCATTGCATTATTCTGCCTCACCAGACAACCACCTCACCTAATGAAAGGGTTTCACTCACTTTATTTCTACAAAATGAGGCATTGTTTTTCTGCATGTTCTTGTTTAACCATGAGAAATTTTAAGGAACTTTCTTATACTGTGCTTTTCTGCACAGGATTTAAACCACTTTAGATTAGAATTATTCCAATTGAACAAACCTAACCCTGATGCAGATCCTTTTTGAGCAGCACAACAGTGATTTATTCACACTCAGGAAAGAAAGAGGCTAAACCAGCAAGGGGATCATTAATCCCAGTGTAACTTAATCCCCACCAGAAATTGGGGTGTGTTAAAAAGAGTCAGAACTCTTTTGGTACAGTTTTGCCTTCTTGATGTACAAGTCCAGACTGAAGGTTAACAGTGACCCTACAAATCCATCTCTTCCCAGTGCAAGACTTAAATTACACCTGAAAATGTTCAATTTAGAAGTGTTAAAATTGCATTTTATATATGCAAATACAGTAGCCAAAGCAAAATTAGTCTTAAGATTAACTTTTATATTCTGGTCTGCAAACAAAACACTTTTCCACATTATTTTTTTTCCTTTGAATGTGCAGAAAGAAAAAGAAGAAAAATATTAATTTTCAGTAAGTGATTTCCTGCCTTCCACATACACAACCATGTTTTTTCTTGGAAAGGTTTGTGATTCACTCCCCAAATATGGCCAGACTCTATTTTATGCCATAAGTTTTCTCATGCCATTTGAATCAGGACTGAACATAAATCAGGATGAACGATTCTTGGAAAGACACACAGTATGACTGCAGGCAACATAAATATTTCATCTGCTTTTTCATCTGTTTTGTTGTTGGTGGTTTTTTTGTTTTGTTTTTTGGGGTTTTGGTTTTTTTTTTTTTTTCTTTGTTGGGTTTTTGTTTCTTTGTGGGTGTTTTGATGGATTTTTTTGTTGTTGGTTTTTTTTTTTAACTACATTCTAGTTCTGATTTGGAGGCTGGGAATGAAAGAACAACTTTGCATATGACAATAGTATTTATTACCACTTTTTTGACCTTTCTTTCTCATTTGTAACTGAAAATTCAGGTACAATTGTCAGGTTTTGAGTTGAGAGGGCTAAAGGGAGGCAGATGTAGAAGAATTAAGCAATATGCTTAGCAGGTAGAAAATCCATACTGCATCCAGGACTACTAACCACACAGCTATTACATGTATAAGCCAAGATAAATAAATTCACTCTGCTGTAGCCTGCTCATTGTCCAGAGGATTGAACTTAAAAAAAAAATAAATTCATTCTGAATCTCCATTCACTGGAGTGAAATCTATGGCAAGTTGGCTGAAATGTGGTTGATATTTCATTGTTTCTTACAGAAGCCCATTGACATCAGTTGGGAGGTTTGCTCCAGCACAGGAATGAGGAAACAGAGTGGTGGAGACAGTGAGAGCAGGTGCCAAGCCACAAGTCATGATGCCTCTGCCTCAGTGCAGGGCTAAGATATTAAAAAAATAAAAAGTATTCTGGGGCAAGTTCACCTGCCTTCTAGCAGTGACAGAGGCACACTGACACACTGTTAGATGGCCAGCAGCAACTTTATCCAGAGCAGGGCCACCCTGTGTGCTGGGAAAAGCCTCAGTGTCACCTCTGTCCTGGAGCTCTGTGCCCTAGGACACCTCCACACAGGCCACTTGTCTAAGCTCCTCCTGGTGTTGGTTCTGAGGCTGATACAATTTTTCCTTTCCAGTTTGAAGGTTCCTGATATGTGCTGTATTCTTTTGCCATAGATCAATTTATAGAAATAAATTTTTTAAAAAGACACCAAAGCTGTAGCAGTTGAACTGCTGTGTGCTCTGCTCATGGAAAAAAAACACCTGAATATCACAAGGTGCTTGCCAGTTCAACAGTCCTTGAAATATTTACTCAGGTGTTTCTTTCACTTGTTTGCCCAGTTCTTGACACCAAACAGCCACCCAGAGCTGCCTTGGAGCTCCACTGCTGGTTTGTACCTGTTTTTTCATGCCATTATCTGTACCAGAGAATGATTTCAAACACATGGGACTAGCCTCTGCTGCTTATCTTCCTCACCACTAATAGCTGCTTTCATAATTACATGAGGTGGAGTTAGGTGACCTGGGAATTCATATTTGTGTTGCAATGGGATAGAAGTGCATTTAGATCATTACTACCAGATGTCCTGGCTCCTCATTTGCAGTAGGAAAAATAATAAGTTCATCAAGTCTGTGGCCTTCAATCCCATTTGTGTGTGTGAGCTGCTCCCTAACTCCACCAGTGAGACACAGGCAGCACCCTCCTGAGGTCAGGGTCATCCATCATCTGTGCCTGTGGGCAGGAACAGGCACAGAATCCACAGGAGAGGAAACCTGGCTGGGCTGTTTAAGGCTGGCCAGCCTTCCTGGTGTGGAGTACCAAGGCAGTGTATCCCACCAGACTCACCCAAAGCTGGGGGCTTCAATTTACCACTGTGGCAGCTTGCTGTTTTCCCAGCACCTGCATGGAGTAAGGTAAGAGATTCATTCTCATAGTCAGGTCCTCTCTCATCCTGATCTGCTGTGCAATTCTTCAGGACCATGGTTTCATCAGCCACCCATTCACTCACACATCAATGGATACTAAAATTAAATATATATATAAAGAATGGGCTGGTCTACAGGAGGGAAGTCCTAATTCAGTTGCTCCAACTGTTATCCTTAGGACTGACCCAGCTGCTTAAGCTTTTAAAATCTTTCCAGATTTTGCCTGCTCTTCATGGCCAAGGCCTCTTTCAGGCACAGTCTTACAAGCAGGTGATAGCAGGATCACAGGTTACAGAGGCAGGGAGTCAATACAATATGAATTTATATGGGTAAAAACAGCAAATCAGAGTAAGAACTGTTTGGCTCAGCCCATCCTGAAACACTGTTTCTAAATGCCTTACAATAGGTTCATATATAATTTATAGAAGATATAAAACATGTTTAGACTGCACCACAGGCAGTTTTGAACACAGTAGATGTCATACATGGCTACGAGCCATGTTTCTAAACAACCTATTGACCTTTGCAGCAATTAATTAAAATGCATTAAAATATCTATTAATCATTCATTAACCCTTTATAAACAATAAATGAGCCTCAGTAAGAAGCAGGACTGAATAGCTAATACCACTTCCAGAGAGTGAGAAGGTCAAATTTAGATGTGAAATGAGCAGGTGCTGCTGCCCAGCAATTCCCCTGACCTGATTTGGCCTCATTTATGGCAGCACATTTCCAGCTAATGAGCAGGGTAGATGAGCAGCCCTCCCTGGGCAGGCAGCATTTGCAGAGGTCTCTCCCAGTGCCAGCAGCTCGTGCTGGTGCTGGGGGAGAATTTGGTAAAGGTCAAGCTGCATTTTTTGGGGTGGATGTGGCTTGTGAGCTGCAGAGCCATGGCAGTGCCTGCAGCCCTGAGCAGAGCCCTGTGCTGAGCAGAATGCAAGGGCCCTGAATCTCTGCCATTGGTGGGAGTATTTATTCTAATGGCAACAACTGTGGGCAGGAGAACTTTAATTATTCATCTGTGCACACTAAATTTTAACAGAGGGAAACAAACAGTGCTGCAGATAAGCAGCCCGGGGTTTGAACCTCTGCTTTATTTAGCTGGGAACATGGGAAGGTGCTGGAGAACCAGGTTTTGTTCCAATCTCTCAACCCCCAAGCTTCACAAGTGCAGTATTTACTGTGCCAGACTCCTTAATATGTCTATATTTAATTCCAGTAATGTTCCATAACCACTATAATAAAAAAAAACAAGCACTAGAATGATTCTCCATCTAAATCACATAATGGAGGAGACTAAGGGGAACAACTTCCATGGGAGATTAGTCAAAATAAATAAGTATTAAGTTAGTCTGCTATTAGGAGTGGGCAGTGTGGAGATAAAAACTCATTAGCTCAGCTGGAATATAATAATTACTACACAGTTCTGCACTCCTGCAAGCAGAGCTGCTTCTATTCCAATGCATGGACTGCAGATTATGTAAATGAGGAAGAATAGACTAGAAAATTAATCTGTTGTAAATTTTTGGTTTTTTAAAAGAATCAAAATTAACAGAGGTAGTAGGACTCTGTATCACTGTCACCTATCCTGGGTAAGAGTTGCAAGCACAAAATAATTTAGATTCTTGCATGTCCATTTCATAGATATTTCTTCCCTTCTTCCTTTCTCTGGCTGTAACACTATTCAAGAGAAAAATTTGAAAATACTTGAAAAATACTTGATAAGAGTAAGTAAATACCAGAACTGCATTAAGCAGCTCGGGTCCCACATGAAACTACACACATTACAGAAATTTTCAACATACATGTCAGGGAAGTACATTTACCTCCTCTGCTCTAAGCTACACAGGAAGGAGGTGGCAAAACTGCCAGTTCAGAGAGACAGTTCCACAAAAAGCCCCATTACCTGATGAAAATATAAGACCTTTTAGGGGATATGTTCTGCTAAGAGCAGATCTATTAAACATTTCATAATTTGCATTGAGGTGCTTGTAACTATACTTTGCACATCAGCTGATGTCACATGGATGACAGTATCACAGTAAAGGTGGCATTTTAATTAACATCCTAGAATCATTTAGGTTGGAAAATCCCTCTAAGATCACCAAGTCCACCCATAACTCAGCACTGCCAAACCACCACTAACTCATGTCCCTCAGTGCCACAACTACGTGGCTTTAAACACCTCCGGGGATGGTGATTCCACCACTGACCTAGGCAGCCCATTCCAGTGCTTGACAGTGCTTTTAGTGAAGAAATTTTCCTTAATACCCAATCTAAACCTTCCCAGGTGCAACTTAGGCCACTTCCTCTGCTCCTGTCACTTGTTACACCTGGGAGAAGAGACGACCCCCACCTGATGACCCCCACAATCTCCTTTCAGGTGCTGCAGATCCATAAGCTCCCCCCTGAGCCTCCTTTTCCCCAGGCTAAACACCCCCAGCCAGTCCCAAGGAGGTTTGTGCTCCAGCCCCTTCCCCAGCTCCCTTGCCCTTCTCTGGACACACTCCAGCCCCTCAAAGCCTTTGTGCAGTGAGGGGCCAAAACTGAACCAGGACTGGAGCTGTGGCCTCAGCAGTGCCCAGTGCAGGGGGACAATCCCTGCCCTGCTCCTGCTGGCCACACTATTGCTGATACAGCCAGGATGCTTTGAGTTAAAAAAAAAAAAAAACAAAGCCAAAACAATTCAACTCTGGATTTCCATTTCTTTCTTTCAAATCTATGAAAAAACCAGCTGGACCAACAACTATAGCCTGAAACTAAAGCTACAATCCCCAGCCACCAGATACAGGCTACAAGTGATAATGACAGCAGATGACATGGCTCCAGTAAGCAGGCACACACCTTTTCTTTCATTACTTTCACTAAGAAAACATTTAAAATGCTCAGAAGCAGTCAAAAAGAAAGGGAACCTGAGCTGGCAGGCATTTTATAAAGGTGTAATTGTGCATACCTGAAGAGCTGCTCCCCCTCCATCAGGGAGCCACACTAATGAGGCTGCTTCTGCTGGGCACAGGCTGATGTCAGTAGCTGTCAGCCTGTGCAGCTTGACAGGTTTTTGTTCAATGAAAAGAAAACAAAACACACCAACAAGAACACTGTACAGTCAGGCTGCAAGGGCTGGTTTAAAATCCACAGTTACAACAGGAAATGTGGCAGTATTTTAGCAGAAATCTGGCAGGCTGTTGCACACTGAGCCCTGCTGAGTATTCATACTTGGGGTAATGGTTTTGCTCTGTGCTGAACTATAAACCAACGGGGGGAAAAAAATTGAAACATATGTGATTATCTTGATGAATGCTACAACAGTGCTAGGAAATGACAACATTTATAAAACAGGGCTTCATGAGCTGGAGCTGAGGCAAGCAGGTTAATGGCTCCTGTCTACCATAGAAGTTTTAGTAGAAAATTAGCTAATTTGTATGAACAACTGGACAGCAGATTAAGTTTTGCAAGTCTCACTAAGGAGGAAACAGATTCAAAACAAGAACTGTGTTTCTTGGGTACTTATGACTGCAAAAACGTACAAATTAATCAGCTAATGATAACAACACAGAGGTCTCTCAGATGTTTGCACCATCAAACCAGACACCAAGTTTTGATGTGTTTGCCCTAGGTAAGCCAAGTTAGAATCCCTCACATCCTGATTTAAACATGAAGCTTTAAGAAAAGGAGAGCTCCTCTGAATTTTGAATTTCTTTCTGCTCCTTCAGAGCAGATATAAAGCACCAAGGATCCGAATCTCCCTCTGAAGTGTCTGTGATTCTCCATCTGCTGCAGGGAGCCTAGGGTTACCAAGGTCTTAGTGTAGGCACTGCAGAGAAGTGTCTAAACTTCAGCTGAATTAATCCCCTTTCCTCTTCCATGGCCAGCTTTGAACAAGCTTCTAACTTGAACAAGCCTCAGCAGGAGAAGCTTTACGAGCTTTACTAACAGATCTCAACATTGAAAAATATTCCTTGCAGTTCAGAGGGAGCTTGAACACACTTTGGAGTTCACCCATCTTCTAGAAGGACTCCTGTAGCTACTGTCATCTGGCCAAGCTGACTTCCCTCTAGAGTAGCTGCAGTTTGTTTTTCCTTTTCTCCTGGGGATGATGTTAGGGCTGCACCATTTGTCTTCCCTTTAGGCAGACAAGGGCTTGTGACAGGCAATACATATGGAATGGGAATCCTGCCATCACAAAACTTCAGCTGTCACATGGAACTCAGAAAAGATGGTAGGTGAGCAGTACTTATCCTTTCTTTCAAATTTAGGGCCCTTTAAGCAGTTGACAACTGCTTTTCAGCTTTGGCTACAGCATCTCTGGGCTCTAATGATCCACTGAGGTCTGTACACATGCAGGAAGGCATAGAGAGCATGACACATACCAGTCAAAAATGAGCCTGAAACAATGTCTTTACCAGATCAACTTCCTTCTGGATCAAGAGTGGGTTTAAGCAAATGCAAAGGCAAGTGAAGGCTGAAGGGATTAGGACAGATCTATACTATACAGAGGGTTGATTTCAGCCCTATAAGCTAAGACTTCAATTGCAGCAGTGATTTTGGCTTATTTTCCTTTTTTTATTTCTTTGCTGTGCTTATTCTTGAATGATCCCAGCAGTCTTTTGGCATTCAGCAGGCAGAAAACCCAAAGACTACAGCTGTGCTTCCAGCTTGTTCCAAGAACTCCAACTGGATGAAGATAAATTACAACGTTTTGTAAAATTGGAATATCCTCTTTCGGTCGCATCCCTCACAAAAACCAAAGTGACATGCCAAGAAGCCCAAAGACCAAAACCAAACAAACACATTCTAAAATAATACTATCTTCTACTAAAGCAGCAGAAGCACATGCTGTTCTGTACCTTGAAGCTGCTGAGCAGCTGTAATTGTGAAAGTGCAGGGTCAGGTCACCCTTGCCAAGCTCCCACGTGGCAGTAATAGCCCTCTCTCACTCCAAAGAGTTCACCAAGAGCCTTTCCAGCATGCAGAGAAGATGTGGCCAGGGAGAGAGGCCAGCCAGGTGACATCTCCATGTTTTCCTCATGGCCTCTGCCCATCCTTGTTTTGATGCTGTAGCTAGAAGCTGTTATTGTTGTGACCATTTAGAAAACCCTTTTCCTGTGCTACCTTGAAAGTCACGTTAAGAAGCCTGTGTTTAAGGCACAGGTTCCTCTCAGCTCCTAAACTGTGTGGTTACACTTGATTTGACAGTGAGACTCTTATTTTGGCTGCCTTGTTAATGACTGCCTAACAGCACAACCACACACTACTTCTTTACTGGTGCACAGAATGCACATGTAGGGGGTCAGAATTCAGGCTGCACAGGTAACTGCAAAACTGGCATTTTCTAACTTTGACTTCTTGTTTTCCAATCTAAATAACACTATTAGTGCAGAGGAGTTCTATACATAATGCTATAGATTGCAATAGTAGAGGGTGGAATCAGGACCCCATTGAGCTGGCATTATACAAATATACAAAAGACAGCCTTCTTGAAATCCACAGGAGGACTTTCAGCCTCTCCCAGAACAACCACTCTTTATACATGACTCAGTGACAGAATGTGGTGGTATTGTACAGAAAGTGTTTTTGTGGCGCTGAAGTTACGCTAGTCAGAAAATCTCATATTAATCTGTTAGTCATCTGGGAAAAAATTGCTTCATTTTTCACAGCTAATGATCACAGAGTCATCAAATTGTTTAGGGTGGAAAAGACCTTTAAGATCATCCAGCCCAACCATTAACCCAGCACTGCCAAGCCCACCACTAAACCACGTACCTAAGCTCCTCATCTACACATCTTTTATATCCCTCCAGGGAGGGTGACTCAACCACTTCCCATGATTAGCCTTTTGAAATTTTTACCCACTAACTTTAGGCTCTTTCATAATGTTGCTGAGAAAAACCACAAGTAGAATGGCACAAGGTTTGCTATGGAAACACAGTGATTTGTGATAAGCAAAATTTCTCTGACGTCACAGAACTTCCATCAGAGATGAAGTGGAACACGCCAAACAATTCTTTTCAGGAAGCAGCTTCCTCAAACAGTAGCAAGTGAAAGCAGAAGGCAAGTTGTGAACTAGCTGATGAAAATCATCATTCTAAAATAACAGCAGCTTGAAGTTTAGAGGTTGTTATACAAGTAAAACTGTAATGAGAAGGACAGGTTTCCCAGTGGTACCACCTGACCATTCCTGGTCAACAGTGAGGCTGACATGGTATTTATTAGCACTGGATAACTGCTATTGCTATCTGTGCTACTGCTTTCTCCTTGAAAGGAATTTGGGGTGACAGCTGTACGTAGCAGAATCGTTTAAGGGTGCTTGTTTTGCAATCCTTTGCATTTATAATAAAAAAAAATAGGTTATGTGCACTGGAGATCTAGATAAAGCTAAGCAAAGTTGGAAGGAAGAAGACTTAAAAGGAGAAAGGTGTCCCTGGGGCTAAGATTATTTAAAATCACCAGATCTGGAACTTCAGTCTTTTTGCATCTCAGTTTCCTACCCAGGGTCCTCATTAAGTGCACAACATTTTTCAACATTGATTACAAAAAGCATGCAAATAAGCAGGCAGAGTGAGATAACATGGCTAAGGACTGATAGACAGGGACTTAACCTTCAACAAATATGCCCAAATTCTCTAATGTCCATAAAACACTAAGCTCCTAATTTCTGTGACTCTAAATGTAAATCCAGCATAATTCTGCTGAGGTTTTAGATTCGGACAGGTTTAGAAAGAGATCAGAAACATCCTTAAATTTTTGTGTTTTGTTAAGGAAAAAAGCAAAAGTCAAACAGAACCCAATTCATATTGACATTAGGAGTTGGCAGTCCAAAGGGCAGAATCAGGTCTGTGACTCCAGAGCATGACAGTGCCATCTGATAGGGCTGACCACTCATCAGGTCAGTCTGTGTCCAGTGAAACTGGTTTTAACTACACAGAGAATGCTGGACTCATTTTAGTACCTGCTCCATGAAATCCTCCGCAGAGGTACAGCTTCCCTTCCACGCAGCCTGCACTGGTGGAGTTGGTTCGTAAGGAGAGGAGGGGAGAAGGCAGAGGGGGTCCATCCCTCCAAAAGTCTCCATCAGGGTTATAAATCTCCACTGCATCAAGACATTTCCGTGTCTGTCCTCTGTCATAACCAAGGCACCCAATTCCTCCTGCAAAAGATACACAGGTCAAATGTAGCAGTCCCACGTTCTGCTCTGACATACACTGCTGGCTGCATTTTCTGTTTGCATCTTCTCATTTCCCACTCTTTCCTCTTTGCAGCTTCAGAAGTTTGTGAGAGAACACAAGGCAGAAGCTACAGCACGTTATCCACAGACACCAAAGCAAGATCCCTTCTGAAGTCTCATATCAAAGGGAGGACAAGCAGAATGTCTTCAAAACACAAAGGTATTTTGTTCTGTTTTCTTCCCATATGGTAGAAATTGTCATAATTATTTGTTCTATTTGCTGGACAAATTGCAATGGATCAAAACCTATTTTTCAAATACTGTTGTTGGATTTGACCCTCACACATTACCAACAATTACTTGCATTTTTGGGTTAGTTTTCTTCAATAAAAGAAAAATGTACCTATCTCTTATGCTAAATTACACTAATTTCTTAAAGCAAATAAAATTCCAGTAACAAACCCATCCAACACACAGGAGAGCCAGCTGAGTTTTTAGCAACCAACCCTACTGATGAGTGGTTAATTAGGGTGCTTGAAGTCAGTATGCAGGATTGAAAGAGATCCCAGTTTCCTTTTGCTGGGACAGCCTGCAGGTGTACCTGAGACCCCTGGAAACAGTGACAGCACTTTGCAAACTCTGCCTTTCCAAATCCCTTCCAGTGATCAAATCCACACTTTGAATTTGCAGCCTTTGGTTCTCAGGAATTAATATGCTGACGTCCCCGGGCAGGTTTTCCATCTGTGCCAGTGGACACAATACCCTGTAATGAGCACTGATGGAGCTCTTTTGTGCATGTGTGTGTTTGGGGCTACTTTCAAACATAAAATAGCTGCAATAGGCAAGCCATTTCCACATGGAGGCTGGCATTCCAGATACGCGTGTAGGGCTGCTCAATTGTGCAAATCCAAAATGCATTGTAAGCATGTAATTATGCCCTTGCATATGCAAAGGGAAAGGACTGCAAGTGCAACCTGTGCTTGTTCAGCTGCTTTTAAAATATATTGTCCCCAGTGCTGTTAAGCTGGTCTGTCAGAGAAATGAGTCCCTAGTGCTCCAAGTTTTACTTGTATATGGTTTTTCCCCTACCTCTTAAAAGGGACCATGTTATTTTTTAAATCTCTTGTGCATTCTCCAAAATTGTTTGGAAGAGGAAGCTCCCTATAAATGGGGACTGCAGTGCTCCAAATTTGCTAGCACTGTGTTCCTGATTTGCATTTTAGAGTCAGGCAAATATAAAAATCAGTTAAACCTGCATCAGAGCAGAAAAACTAGAATAAAATTCAGCGTCCATTATCATCAGCAGGAAGTTTTCCTCTGGCTAAAATTATATGTATTTTATTTTGTTCAATATTTGACATTGAAAACCTTCACCAAGTTTGGTTTTCATCTCTTTTTCCAGCACAGAGAACCTTTACTTGCCCCAGTGTCCACCAGTAAGGTCCTTGCAGTTGGTACCAGATACCCCTTAGTGTGTGCTTGCACAGGGCTGGCACTGAAATGTGCTCAGTGTTAACACCCTCAGTTAAAGCAGCATTTGCTCTGATGGGCTCCTCCTCCGAGGCTGGATTCACCTGAGAGAGCTGAGGTAGAGATTAACTGTGGTCATGGGATTTTGCTAATCATTTCCTTGTCAAAAAGGGAAGCATCACCCTGCTGAGCCTTTCTCATGATGGAGGCTCACTGAGCTATTCCTTGGGGTATTTCAGAATTCAGACATTTACTTACTGCATTCTTCTTTACACCAGAAGTATTATCGTCCCCTGTGCAGACTTTCCCTCTACTCCTTAGGACAGGATAATATTCCCCTAAATTTATCAAGAAAAATTTTAAGAGCTAATCAAATTTTTTAATCATAAGGCGATTTAATTGATTGCTTATCTCCTATGGTTTCTGATTGTGCAGCTTCCACTGGCAGATTCATAGAATACAGCATGAAAACAATTTGCCACCAGTTTATGTACAGTCCACAACTGCAGTGTAATGCAGAGAGATTCTCAAGGCAGTTTTAACTGGGAACCAATAATATTAGAACTCCCCACAGACTAAATTGACCCTTTCAAAATACATCTTTGTGGTGCCAAAGACAGATGGCTGCTGGTTGTCAAGCTAGATATTTTTAAATTAGCCCAGTTGTTGCTGTACCCCACTGAAGAATATGCACTCACCCAAAAGAAAAGTCTTCGTGTGAGAAATGAAAGAGGTTCTTGTTCAATCAGAGGAATAAATGGCACCAGTTAGGGAATGCATGCAGCATGTCAGAAACCAATAACTCAGCTGATTGCCTTATTATTTCAGGCAGGGAGGGGGAGGTGAACAAAATGGCCCTGAACTTCTCTAGAAGCATAATAGCTGTTTATTTAGAAAATGGCAATAAAAACACAGTAAGAAATAGAGTAACTGTGGGGCAAGGTAACTTTAGAAAGAACACAAATATTCAGGTACAAAACTGACAAAGCAGTCAGTGACTTTTTGCAAAAAAGCCTCACAACCATTACCTTTTAATGAAGGCATTCAGCTGCCAGCCCAGGGGATCTCCCACCAAATATTTTTCCTGTATGGTTATTAGAAAAGTAGCTTTCCAGGACCTATTGATGCATCTTTTCATAAATCTCAGAGCTACATGTTTTCAAGCATGAAACCTTCATGGGGTGGTTTAAGCAACTTATATTTAACCTCTTTTAATCCTGTCTTTATCAGAGACAGTCCTGAAGGTACAAAACATTTCCATTTTATTTAAACCCTGCACAGCTATTTCAGCTAAATCCAATTTCATATTCAATTTACAATAGCAAAACGAAGTTCTCAGCAAATAGAAAGGAAGAAGGAAAAATCAGAGGGGAGTAAAATTTAATTTTCAAGCTTAGAAGAAGAGCATTATGGAAAACAAGAAATCATGAACTTTAACCTCCTCTCTTAAAGCAATGCTAACACTGGCAGGTTGCTAACAAAGGAACTGAGGATATCAGACTCTCAGAGCACTGTTTTTCTGTGTTCCCAGATGCAGTAGTTGAGAATTACTCCTGTGAGAAAGTATATTTTTTTCCTCTATGGAAATGGATGTCTCAGGACTCTTCCCAAAGAGCTGAATACAAAAACCAACAACAAAAAAAAGTCTCAAATTTAAAAGAATTCACATCTACAACCAAGTGGAGGAATCTCACATTAACCAGGCTATTCATAACCTATAATGTATATACCACTTGAGATTTCAAATTGGCAGAAAAACCCCCTTGCTGTGTCAGACAGCTCTGGCCACTTTGTGCTCCATCACTCAACAATCCAGATCATCCTGTCCCTTTGGCTTCTTCACTCACTTTTATGGAACCATCACCAATGCAAGTGGAGACACAGGGAACTAGAGTTAACACCACAAAGACTGTCTTTATCTCTGGATAGAGCAGCTGAAAAACTGAGCTCTTGCTCTGCTCCTAGAGGAGCCTCTCCACAAAGTGGGGGTGACATTCAGGGAGCTCAGGCAGGCTGCAGAAGAGGGCACAGGAGTTTAGGTCATTAGGACTGTGTTTTACTGATGCTCCTGGAGCTATGGGCAGAAGGGGTGGGGGAGGCCCCAGGTGATGCTGCTCAGGATGATCAAGAGTGGTTAGTGCCCTCAGGGTACTGCCAGTGTTATTTTTTATCCTATAACTGAGTCCTCAGATCACAATAGCTAGTAATATGTGCTCTTAGTAGTGCCTCTTTGGATTTTTATCAAAGGAACCTTGGAAATGGGTGAAAAAAACCAAAAAAAAAAAAAGGAACTCTTCAGCAAGCAAATGAAATCCAAGATTTGTCTCCTGTAAAGCAGTTCATTATTAAACTGATCTCTGGAATGCACAATGAATTTAATAGTGCTAATCTCTTATGTAACATTTCCCTTCATTACCAGCACTCAAGCTGAGTCCCAGCAGTTCTATTTCTCTCTCAGTCCTGCTAAGCAGGGCTGGATGGCAGAGAAATGGGGGAATCATAAAGCAGCCCTGGCTTTTGGCACTTTCAAGGATGAAACCAAGAAGCACTGTCATCCTTTGCTAACCCAGAGCACAGCAGATGAGGTAATGCAGCTTGTAGAAGACAGGAGGGCATAAGACTGATTAGAAGCAGGGCTGAAAAACCAGATTAATCCTTTCCTAAGCATGGTCAATGTTTCAGTTACAGCTCCTTTTCTTATAATATGCCTTTTCTGACTTCCTTTGAAAATACTTAAGTGTGTAGAAAGCAGTTTCAATCTCATCTATCAGACCAATTTATCTGCCTATTTTGGTTCCTTCCTGCACATGGACACTTTGGAGGCTGTTGCACAGGTACAAAAGCTCAGAATCAGACCCATAAGCTGCTACTTGTCAGAAGTCCAAAACATATTTATAAATAGACATGTTTATTTTAAAAGAAAGTGTTTTTCAAATGCACAGTTAATATTCAAGCGTGAAAGCTAAAATGTTTCCTTCCAGCTCCTCCTACACACACTTTCTTTTCCAGAGAGACCCCAAAGTACATATTCAAATAAGTATTTTATGATCAAGACGTTCAGTATTTAATTGAACCTCATTTAACTGTTTAAAACTTCTAAAAGAAGCTTTCAGCAAGAGCCCAGGGGAAAAAACCCAAATTGTAAGAGGTAGGATGCCAGTCTGAGGAGGATAAACAAAAATTCTTTGGTTCCTGCATCTTCCCTATTAGGATTTCTCATCTAAGTCCTTCAATACATTTTATTATTTATAAAGCAGGAATTATAGAGCATAAAAGCAACACATGGTTGAAGCTGTCATAGTGATACAGCTTTTTTTTACCAGTGACCTGTATTTCAGAGACACTAGTTCTACTGAGTGTGTTTTAACAGAGGTAATGAATATGGCATTCAAATGGATTCATCTGGATAAATTTTCCTAATTTGTATGTTGGCTGTGATAAGTTTTCAGAGAAGTAGCTGGAAAGGATATTATTTAAAGTGAGAGATTAAAATGCATGACCTTAAATAGAGCCCTCCCATCTGGTTTTCTTCCAAAAGTGTCTCAATTGCCTCTGTCATTAAGAACACAATACTGCTCTTTCTTGGGCTTTCCAACAAATATAGTTATGCTCCTGGGAAAATATGGAGAGAAAGAGCTGAGACCAGTGAAAAGAGATGAATAGGAGAAAGGATTTTGAGCCTTAGGAAATGCTGTTCATTTACTTATGAGGATTATGTATGGTGTATAAATAGCAGGAGAGTCTCTAGGAACACCGCACAACAAACAAGACAATTATGGTGCAGGACTGCTGATTAAGACACACGGTACAGGTTCTTGAACAATGCTATTACTCAGGCCAAAAACTCTGATCTACTTCTCATTTTCCTTCCATCAGCTTGAACTCTACAATAATTCCATTTAAGTCATTAGGGTTTTACATGCTGGAGCTGGCAATTAGTCTGGAAAGGGTTTTTGGACAGTGACTACATACTCTGTGCTGTGCCAAGAGGACTTTTCAGAAATTAACACTTCAAAGGCTAAGCATCAGATTCTGATCTGGGTGAGAATAAAGTGATCTCAACACAACTGCCATCAGCAGACTACTTACTACAGATTTACACCTACGTGGATGACAGCAAAAATTAAACTTGTCTATCAAAGAGTCTGCTACTTCACCTTATTCAAAGCTAATATTCCATCAATTCTTTCTGCTTCATATTTATGATAGAAATTGCATTTATACACCACAGATATTAGAGAGGATCAACTTTCTCTGCAATGAGAAAGTTCATCTGTGCTCTAGAGTCCCTCAATGTGCCAACAGCTGTGCAAGAGATCCTGCTGGAAAGAGCTGACAACCTGACTTCATTTAAGGACTTTGTTTTCAAGACTTGCTTGAAAGAAATCTTCTGTCTCTGCATCACTGTGTGGTCAGCTAGAAATCTCTCTTTATTTCCTGTTTTCTTTCCTGGGAAGCAGGGTGTGGTCCTCCAGGCATACCGAAGATATCTTGTGTTTATGTGTTTCCACCTTGCCTCCTTTCCTTCCTCTGCCTCCAGCAGCCCCAAGTGGATCTCCTTAGCTGGCTGCAGGATGCCCATGGAGATGTGCACCTCAAAAGGAACAAGAATGGCAGGAGAAGTGGGGGATCCCTGTGGGAATCCAAGGGCTGCCATTCCATGCTTCTGAACAGCCCCTTCACAGAGCGTCCCCTGACTGGGGCTGCACAGAAGCCTGTTAGATGTGCAAGTTCTGTGCAGGCACAGAAGCCTGTTAGATGTGTAAGTTCTGTGCAGGCACAGAAGCCTGTTAGATGTGCAAGTTCTGTGCAGGCACACTTCACCATGAGAAGCTCCCATTAGGATTAGGGAGGTTATCAATAGCAGAGACTCAACAAAAGCCTCTGCCTCACCTACAGCACAAAAGTTTAGACATTATGCCTGAGCCATCTCTGAGGCCACTACATGACAACAACTTATGACCTATCACAGCTGAGACAGCCACAACACACAGAGTATCCCACACAATTTGAGAAAGCTTCAACCCATACACAGTAACACCTCACCTCATCAGGAGGCTTCAGGTGTCTGCCCACGCAGAGCAACATCATGACACTTCAGAAGGCTGCAAGCATCTGCCCTTCTTGTTCTTCAGCCCAGCCTTTTGTCCCCTCCTGTTGATGCAGTGCCCCTGTGTGCCCTCTGCTCCCCTTGGTGGCTGCTCAGTGCCCCTGGGCACTCCCTGGCTCATTGCTGTCAGTGCTGCTCACCTGCTGCTCACAGCTGTGCCCACTGGGATGGGGCTGGGCCAGCCCCACTCCCAATGACCACAAACTGCACCTACAATGATCCTCTTCAGAATTTGTCTTTCTGCACAAATCACCCTTGACAGCATCTTTCTAGACTCCCAGAGTGCCTGACACTCCTTACAAAGCAGGGTGATCCACAGCTTTGGGGAGCCTGCAGTGGTTTTACCACCCTCATGACAGTTGCTATTCTTTGCTCTGTCACTATCAATCTCTATTCTTTCCATCCCCATTCTCTCCTGAACATCATCTCCATGATCAAGTGCCACATCAGCCAGATTAGGAGCACTTTCACTTCCTCTCAATGCCGTGAGCTGCCTGTTCCCCCAGCTGGAGTTACCATCACAATTGTGTACAAAGGGGAGCTGGACCCACCTCACAGCCCAGCAGCCTGAGAACTCACAAGGTAACATGAACCTGGCACCACAGATAAACCATGGAATGAAGCTTTTCTCTGGGAGGTTTAGTTACAGTTGGTGAGTGTGAATTTACAGCTGGAGATGAGGCCACGTGCGGTGTCTGCAGAGTAAGATGCCACTGTCATGTCTGTATCACTGTTTCCAGCCAGAGTTCATCTGGAAATTGCTTCATCACTTTGAGAGGTCTTGGAAAATGCTTTAATCTCTCCACAGAGTTTTCAGACTGTGATAGTCAACATTTAGCAACCACTTTGTCTTCTTAATTTTAACAGATAAATATCTGTTTCCACCAATACTCTTGCAGGTGGATTTAAATCAGCATATTCAAAGGCAGAATTTGTTGACCAATCATTTTTGGCTCAGACTTGTCTTTCGATTAAAAAATTAGTTGTAATGTTATTTGACTTCCCAGGAAAACAAAACTTATGCAATTATATGTGTGGTCTCTGTCTACATTTACATTATTTTCTCTACCTTACATAGCTTTTGTGCCTGTTGGCCAGTTTCAACTAAATTTTGCAGATTCATGGATGTTAAAGTTCTTACAAGCTTTGTGAAAACTGGCAATGAGGATGTTGTGAAAGCAGCCCAGACCTAGGTCAAAATGTCTTCTCTGCAACTGATATTCCTGCTACCTGATGGTGACTGATCTGTGTCTGCACTTGCTGCAGTTACACCTTGAGTGGGCAGAGCATCAGAAGGGAGGCAGGCTCAGAAATGTAATGGTAAAAATAGCCCAATCTTTCTCAAAAATCTGCTACTTGGAGCAGCATGTGAGCTTAGTTACCCTTGGTATAAATCATAAGTTTGTCCATTACCCCAGATTTACACTGCTAAAACTGAGAACAAACAGTGCCTTTGTGAATGTTTAGTTAGACTGAGTGGCAAGAGTGAAGGGTCTAATGCAGCAAACTGTTCACCTAAGCATTAAGTGCATTGGTTCCCTCAGGAATAGGCTCAAATAAAGACTGCCATGGGAAGGTGTGTGAGCCAGCAAGATGATGGAGACAGAGCAAAATCCTCTGGTACCAACCATGTGCAGATCAGATTGTAGCCAAGGTTTTCTCTCCCACGCACAGAGAATTACTGGTATTGGCCAGCAGGTAAGAACGAATCCAAGCCAGTGTTCACCTCCCTGAATACTGCAGCACTGGCTGCTACACATACAAAACCAAGGCTTTTTATATTTTTAATTAGCAAAATGCTTCTGAAGGTCCATGAGACCATGAACTTTCCTCAATGCCATTTAAACAGGCATTTTTTGGATTTAAGGCTGTGTTATGTGTTCAATCCAATCTGTACATTTCATTACGGTAATCACTCACTTATGCTTCTTGCTTTGTGAGATTTTAAGGGAAGAACATGGATGCAGTTTTCCCCATTAGCCACTCCTTTTCCCTGTGCCAGTGTCAGGCTTGCTGGGAAGAAGACTGTCAATTTGTTTTATCACATGCATCCCAAGGCAGCTGCTTTTCTTTGCTCCCTGACTCCCTGTGTCATCACAGCCCTCGAGGTCTTGATCTGGGAGCACTTCTCAGTGAGACACATGAATGCTGCTGTTCTCTTCCCAGCTATTCCAGCTGCTTCTGCTGCCCCATTAGAGCATCAGTGTCAGTATAAATAATTATATGTATTTAACCTTTTACAAAGCACAAAGTCTCCATGTTCTCAAAGCACCTTTGAACCTGGGCAGCCAACACTCTCATTATTTAACAGCACACTGACATTCTCTATCACTAACCTTTGACAATAACGACCCAACTTTCTGTTTTCAAAACTCACTTTTCCATATGAGCTTCTTTCACCCTTCCTCCTGGTTGTGCCTATGGGCCTCTCTCAAATCACTTAAGAGAAAGAAGTTTCTCTAAAGGAAGACAAATGCAGCATTAAAGCCACTTTCCTCTTCTGCTTCAAAGACACCTTTCCTGCATATCTCCCTTTCTGTATTATGAGCCAGGAACAAACTGCTTTATCCCTGGTGTGTAACAACCCAGACAAAGCCAGAACACCCTAATAGAAGAGGTATATTAGCTGATAACACTGTACTCTTGTGTTCACTTTGATCAGCTTGTAAGCAGGAGCAGTTTGAAGCAGAGGGGATTGAAATGTCCTGAGGTGCTGACAGAATTGCTGCTTTCTTCATACCTAAAGCTGCCCATGAGACCATGGGAGCATGGAAGGGCATGAATCACTTACAGCCCACCTGTAGATTGACTGGATGAAGTTTTTTTCCTTCCTTCCCCAAGAACTTTCCAGTCATATATCTATATGCAATAAGGTTTGGGGGCAAAAGATTTTAGGATAGATAGGAGATTATTGAACTCATTTGCACAAATTGTAAAACTTTTGGTCAAAGTACTGTTTTGAAACAAAAAACCTGAAAGGATTCAATCAAAAATTGACAAAAAGAAATATTTATATATTTTTTAAAAATGCACTGTGTTGAGATAGGTGGAAGAGAAGTATTCACTGAGTTTTGTCAGGAGACAGTCATGATATAAGTTTTGGGAAATCAAAATTTTCTTTATCCTTATGCATTTCCTTCAGGATGCTGCATATATTCCTTAGCATTTCACTGCTCACCTGTGAAATGGTGCTTCAAGGCTTCTCTACTCAGCTTTTGAATTTCATTATTATTTATGCCACACACTGACACCCCAAAGAAAATTATCTTTGTTGCACACTACACATTCACGTAATTTTAATCCACATAAATTACAGAAGTAAGAAATAATGTGGGGAACAAATAACTTTATAAAAATACTCCCCCATTTATTGCCAGCCACCATCTATGTACAAATCACAAACAGGACGGGACTGCTGAGGAACGTGCCTTGAGCTGTTTTATTTTCCAGCATCACTCTCATTACATGGTTATGACAATGGGAAGATGCCAGCAGCTCACATCCCAGGCAGCAGACAAAGAACTTAATGTTACAACTGACTTTGTTAGTGTTTTGACCAGTCACAAAAAGCAAAAGCATATTGACAGTATTTCCATCCAACCACTATAGGCACACGTACCTTTGGTTAAAACAATGCCTGATTATTTCAAATACAATACCTGCTTGTAGGCCTGAAAACACAATGTCAAAGCTCCATTACTAAGCTTAGAACTTCCTAATATCTCACTAGATATACTTTTCTGAGGCTTAGGGAGTTATCCTAGACAAGCAGGAGTTATTCTAGACATTACTCCCCATTTAGTACGAGGTACTTTGCCCTTCAGTACGTAACAAAGGGTGAGATATTTCACTTCACAAAGGCAAATTGCTGTGAAGAAGAAAAAGTCCTGGTGCTATCTGTAAAAAATCTGTTTCCTCTTACCCAAGACATAAATCTCCCCATTGACTACGGCTGTGCTGAAGCGGTACTTGGAGAACTTCATCGGGGCTCTCTCCACCCATTTGTCTTGGCCCGGGTCGTAGCGAAACGTTCTGCTGCTCAATCGATCCGGCTCCTCGTCAGGCAGATCCATCTGCATGAAATATGACAGCCATGTAATAACACAACATTTGGAGCCCTCCACACATGCCTGCAGGCAGTTAATCACAGCAGACAGCTCGGCAGATAAACAGCACAAACACATCAATTACAGCTGGGGGGGATTGTACTCCCCAGGGTTCACCAGCACCCATGGCTGGTGGCTGGGACTCTGCTGCAGAAGGAAAGGAATAAGTGGATATCTATTCCCTGCAGCAACAGAGTCAAGAATTTGGGTCCTAACAATACATTCAGGATTAGGTTAGGGTTAAGGTTCCCAGCTCGGGAAGATCATACCCCCTTCCACAAGGCTGCTGTGCAGTCCTACTAATAATGAGGGAAAACCAGTCTGTCTTTTTTTTCCTGATAAATGTTGAAATCTCTTTCCACTATTACTCAGACTGTACCATGAGTCTCAGTCAGGTACTTTGCTGGCCTTTCTCAGTCCTATAGATAAACATATATTTATATTTATATTTATATTTATATTTATCTATTTATATATATATGTTTGTATATACATGTTTTTATATATTAATATTTATATATATTAATATATTTTTCCATATCTTATTCTAATAACCATTTGCATGTTCATTTAGTCATCCTAACCACTGTAATGTTGTTCAACAGCTGTAACTTCAATAGTTTTCATAATAAGCTCCTGACCCCCTCGCTATATCTTTGCTGCCATAACACTCATACTCACTCCTACTCCTCTTGTTCTCTCTAATCTTCTTCCCCTTTCTCTGCCTGGCTTATACAATGCAGGGAATTCAGATGCTGTTTTCTGAGTATGACACCCTTGAATGTTAGCAGTGGGATGTGGAGGGAGGATTCTGAAATATTTTGGGATGAAAGTTTTCACATAGAGAGAGTGAGAAGGAGAGAAATACTTTGCTTACTTGTGATGGTGTTACATGTGTCCTTGTTTTCTTGTTATTTTTCTTTCCCAAAAGACTTTCCAACTCTAATGTCGTGGATAAGATAGTAGGAGGCAAACTAGAGAGTAAATATAAAGCCCCTTGGTTATTCCCTGTAAGTGCCCCGGGCATGTTCTTTCTCCGTGGTAAGTGTGAAATGCTAATTTATTCACTGAAAGAGGGGTATTTGAAAGATGAGTATTTTCAGCACAGACTAAACATGTACTTAGGAGAAGCCACCACTTGACATGCTGTAAATTCACATCCAACCTCATTTTTGTGGTAACATTCTCCTTGGAGTGCACCCTGTTCTCTCTGTGTACAGAAAACATAACTTCCAGCAGCCCTTCTCTGTGTCTCAGGGGTCTGAAATCTTCTTCTCGGCCCCACCAAACAGTTTCTTCCATTTTAACAGCCCCCAGTAGCAAGGCTGGAGTCACTTTGGGTTTTAACTGCGCTGGCATCAGGGGGCCAGCCCGACGCTGAGCAGAGCAGCGCTGCAGTGAGCAAGTCCTCGCCCTCCTAAGCTGTTATTTTATGTCCTGGCTTGACTTTGTCTTGTCTTATTTCAATTACAAAGCCTGAGTGGGAAGGGTATTTTTCTCTGTCCTGTAATGGACACATGCATTTAGGGCACTCTGTCAATGCTGTTGTTAGTGATTGTTCAGGATTGACAGAACATTCAGTGCTGCTCCGTCCAGCACAGGGACAGCCCCTGGCCTGGCCAGCTCATTTGCTTTCCCAGTGCAGCTGTGGTAACCCCACATATGCAATCACTGCATCTGACAGGGGGAAGATAGATGGTACCAGAAGAATTCAGCACTCTTAGTGCTGGTCTTAAAGCACTTTTTTGAGTACTTTAGCTAATTTATTCTCTGTCTGTGCAGGTACACCAGAATCTTTCAAAGCTGTAGGTTTTGATCAATTGCTGTTAATCTGCTCATCTCAAACCTATTTCTGTATAAACTCAGACACCCATGCATTGTTACTGATAGTCTTGGTAGGCAGGTATCCACTTTAGGTGGGTTTAAAAAAAATATTCTTGGCTCAATATTTCTGACTCGTGCCTCTAAGCCACTTTTCCCTCTCACAATCTGTTCTGGAAAAAAGCTTAACAAAGCTGGTTGTCTGACTTCAACATCTGTCTTTGTTATATGACATATCTTTCAGTTCAAGTTTTTTTTACAGACAGATTGTTTCTACATTAAGTGTTTTCGTATTTTAGCTCTTCACATATGAGATACCCTTGCACAGTTGTTTCTGTATCAGAAATACTCTGATCTTTCTGTGGCCTCCCTGGGGACTCCCACACTCAAAATATTCAAAGAGGTGGAAGTCTTGTTAGCTGAATGCATCTCACTTTTAAATACTTTAAACAGTAATTTATTTCAAGAGGACAGAAACCATTGAGTTGTGATGACAGTCTGAACATATTGCAACGAGCATTACAGATGCTCCACTTCATTGTCAAGTGAATGTGGGGCTTTTTTCTGAGCACTCAAATTTAAAATTCACCAAGCAATAAATAAAAATGGGCTAGACTCTTAAAAAAAGATATTTTGCACTGGGAGCAACTGGAGAGAGTGAGCACTGCCCTTGACATCCATCTTCCTTGTAGCATTGTTCTGTATAATCTCTGTACTTCTGAACGTGTATCTGTGGCCCTGCTGAAAATCCCTGTAAAAACTTTATATGGCCAAGCAATGCAACAGAAATAAATAAATTGGTTAAAGGACCCTGTTTTCCAGAGAATGCTTTGACTTTTCATTTAAAATGTAATTTAATGAAAATCAAATGAATTAACTTTAGTTAACCAAGAAAGCTTCCTGAGAAATCAAGGTGAACTTTAAATGCCATATAGAAATCTGTCCCTGAAGTGTACCTGTGTAACCTGCTTTTTGAAGACAGGGCACAGTTAAGGGCCCCTGTATGATCAAATGCCATTATTTATTTTACCTAGAAAAATTAAGAGGATGGTGAATAAGGAATAGAAAGGATGGAACCTAAAATGACAAAGGAGATGTTTTTTTAAACTCTTACCCACTGTCCACATCTCTGTGAATACAAACTGCCCTTCCTGAAGTTGGTATTTACAGTGAGGATGGCATAGATGGATATTATTCTTCTTCACCCTGTCTGGTTTTCCTACAGAATATGTTTAATCAGAGGAATGTGAGCAACTTATTCTTCTGCTATCACTGATGTGACTTCCCATGCCAGCAGCTCTGTAAAACTCCACAACAGTTCCTGTTAGTGCACAAAGCAAACAAAGTAAATGGGCACAATTCTCAACCTGTGGCGTCCATCCACCCAGCACGTACAGCTTGTCCTTCACTGTCACCACCCCGTGGCAGGCCAGTGGCACTGGCAGGGGGGCTGTGCTTCTCCAGGTGCCTTGCTCCATGGAATACTTCTCCACACAGTTTGTGACCAGATACTGATTTTTCACTTTCATTTGCCCTCCTATCACGTAGAGGTCGTTGTGGGCAGTGCCCAGTGCGTAGAGCTCACGGAGCTGAGTGGTGCACAGGCTGTGCCAAAAGTGGTTTCCTCGCTGGTGGTATCTGTAGGAAAACCCACAGTTGTAAATGCCCTGCTTCACCCAGGTCCCATCAGCCTGGTTGGAAATGTTACCCCCTTTAGTTGTCAGTTTACTCAGTCCAGTGACAAGAGGAGCTCTCTCCTTCACAGAGAAGTTATAGAATTGAGCCCAATATTTACAAGATCAAGCATGTTTAGTACGAGGAATCCTAGGGGTCCTTTCAAAGATATTTTACCATAATTAAGATAAGAAGACACTTATTTCTGTGTGTGCTGCTCAATCAGTTTCTGCTGAAAATAGTGGGAGCAGTGAGAACTCAACACTGCTGAAAAGAAAGCCACTTCACCTGCCTCACTATGAATTAATTCCCTCAAATTTAGGCATTTGCATTTGAAAATGCTGTCACCATTTCAAAATTTGATCTTTAATCTAGGAAATGTGTGGTTTTCTTTAAAATGTGTGCGTCTGAAAGGATATGAGTAAAAACAGAATGAGGTTTTTGAGCTATCAATCATTATATTTAATCTATGAAGCATTATCATCACCATCAACAGAGAAGCATGTTTTCTCTGTTTTACTGGGCTCATTGGATCATCACTTGGCTCATTTCCCTCTGCTAATGACCTAGAAAAGAAGTATCCAAGGAAAATACTGAGATTTGGGTAAAGAGAATATAAAATCTACATGTCTTGATCAAACTGAGCTCATTTACTCAGAGATACCACAAGGGTAACTAACTCCTCATTCTTTCAGAAGAGTCTGGCTGTATGTATATCTCAGAGCTGTGAAAATAAGTTGTGACAAATTGATCCAAGCAGTCAAAATCTCTAAGAAAAAAGAAATCAAGTAAAAAATGCTTTGTATAACAGTCTTTTTTCTTTTTTGTCCCCAGGGACATTATTTAGATTTAAAATTTTTCAATAATTAGGGGATTTCTGACAGAGGGTACACACCTATAAATTTCAATGTTCCTGGTCCTTTGTCTAGACATTTTGACGGCGCTTGCCTCGCCTGCAACAATGATATCATTTTTCTCAGTGACAACACCAGTGCAAACACATCCCAAGCCCTCTCCATACTTTGGGGAGGAAATGAAGTAGGTCTTTCGCGTTGCAGGAGCAAAACAAAAGCTGGCATCTGCATAGCTGCCATGCCTGGACCTGATGCCGAGGGAGTTGTTGCCGATGCAGAGCAGGAGATCCGTGGTCTCCATGCCATATCGCAGGCTGAGGGCAGGGTGCCTGGACAGCTGGATGGTTTTCAGTGCTTCCTCGAACATATCATTGCATTCTGAATTGCACAGAATCATTGTGTTCCTCTTCCGGGCTTCCACAAGAAAAGAGGGGCTGACCAGTACCAGCCTCACTTGCTTGAGGAGCTCCACAAGGTGTTCTGCACGTGACTCTCTGCTGTGCTTGACCCATCTAAGGACGAGGTCCAGAATGCTCTCCTCCCTGGAAATATTCAGATCATCTGATTTGATGAGAGTCAGCAGCTGCTGGAATTCAATCTCGAGTATTTCTTCCTGCAAGCTCACCTCAGCAAAATGCTGATAGGTGTATTTCCTCGCTTGGTCGCATAAATCATCTGCCCCGATGTGGTTTGCAAAGTAATAGATGCCCACGCAGTTGGAAGCGTCCATATGGTCCATCATGTACTTCTGACACATGTTGCAAACCTCTTCCATCTGCATGAAGTAGGCAGCCAGGGCGACAGTCTGCACGTTGAGGCTGGTGAGGCGCAGCTCGGCGCTGTACACGTAGTGCAGGATCACGGACACGCTCTCGGCAGAGACCTCGTGCAGCACCACTTCCCTCTGCGAGCACTCGGCCAGGCCACAGGTGAACATGGCTCTGAAATAGGCACTGAAGGCAGCCAGCACCACCTTATGGCAGGGGAACTTCTGGCCTTCTGCAACCAGCACCACGTCGATGATCTGTGCCGATTCCTTCATGCTCTTCACTTGCTCCAGTAAAGCCAAGCTGTGGCGCTGCTTTCTCTTCTCCTCAGCCTTGCCATCCATGGTGGCTCTCCAAACTTCCTCTCTTTAAATATCCTCAAGAACTAAAGGTCTCCATTGGGAATGTTTCTAGAGATAGAAGCATAATATTGTCCAATAAGAACAAATTATTGGGCAAATGAATATTGCTGTAATTACCAAAAGTTAATAATCTGTATGGTGTGATATCAATCAGTAAGGTATAAAAATCGTGCAGAATTATGGGGAGGTCTCAGGTTCAAGGCATCCAAGACAAAATATAAGAAAAATCAACACTTCAAATGATCTTCAGTATTCAATACCTACCCCGAAATTCTGAGATTATTTAAAGGCTATTACAGACTTCCCTTCAAAGCAGCCTTTTTCACCTGCCTTCTCCCTCTTTTCCCTGATCCTGATACAGAGCCTATAAGAACTGAGCTGAGCTGAGAGAGTCAACACTCTGTGTTGTGGGTAGAGGCAGCTTTTACCCCCAAAGACTGGTAGTGAAGTGGCAGGAAGCAGCTTGGTCCAACTGGCCAGATTCTTTTCTCTCTCACACGAAAGCATAGGTCACTGGTTTCTACAGAGTTGCTACTGGATTCCTTTGGAATAAGTAAAGTAAATAGAGGAAATAAATTCAGTAAACAGAGGCCAGCCTTCAAGCTGTCCTCCTTCTTCTCAGCAGGATGTTTATGTGCTGAAGAGTCACAGTTTTGGTTCCACTCACTGTAAGCTCAAGGGACATTTTAAATTCAATTGTAATTATTAACATGCTCCCTCCAGTTTTATTTAAGGGGGGGGAAAGGGAAATTTGTGGTCTCATTTCTGTTTGGTTTTTGGTTTGTTTTGTTTGTTTGTTTGTTTGTTTTGGGGTTTGGTTTAGTTTGGTTTTTGGTTTTTGTTTGTTTGTTTGGCTTTTTTTGAAGGCAGAGCCTTTAGTGAATCTCTGTCCTTCTGCAGAATGTGAGGTACAGGTGTAGAATTTCAGTGGGAGAATGACATTTACCATCACTTGAGGGATACCAGTTCTTATCACATTTTTTGGCTGTAATATGGTAATGAGACAGTTCTGTTTTAGAAATGCATTAAGGACTCATGTCATGAGTCACCAGTACACGAACAAGTCCTAAAGCTGTGGTATAACCATGTTTGAAACACATTGTAAACATGGTACAAAGTGCTTAATGAGACTGTTCAAATGAGTAACATTCCTCAGCAGCTTAAATACTTGCAGGATCAAGGGCTTGTATCACAGATTGAATTGGTTTTCTCAAACCCTGGCAGCACAAAGAGAAGTCTTAATTTCATTACAGAAACATGTATCAACATAAAAAAATGACTACATGAAATTCTTTGAAATTCCTCTAGAGGTATTTTTACAAACAGTCCAGATTTTTCTACAGATTTAGATAGATAGATCTTTAAAAATATTACAGTTATTTTCCAGGTGGAAAGGAAACCTACAGCTATATCACCAAACTCAAACCTACTCTTTTAGCTGTTCAGTTGCTTTTGGAACTAGTTCTCATTCTACAGTTAGGTAGATTCCTCACTTTGAGTGCTAATTTAAAAGCCAAGCATGCTTGAAGATTGGCATTTCCTTGATTTGATTGAGTATTTCCATATTCCAAATATGGAAGCAGAAGCAACAAATCTAAGAAATGAAACTGGGTTATTACCAGATTTAAAAAATGAATTTGGAAGACTAAACATTAACATCTGGATGTGGGCCAGGCTCTGAGCTCCTCTTTTGATACCTCTAAAATTCAATCAAAACAGCAAGTTTAGTACAAAAAAAGAAGAGATGGTATTTCAAAATCTATATTTTTTTTTCTGTCTCCTTTGAAATTAAATACTGCATTTGAGAAAACATGGGTCTTAATTCTGCATTGACTATCCCTGGAGCACTCTTTACAGTCAGTAGAAGCCTTTCATGAGATAATAAATGTTCTTTTTTTTTTTAATCCTACATGATAATTAGATCATTTATTGTTTTACCCTTGTGCTATTTCATAATTTTGTAATATTTGATCTTCGCTGCATTTTGATAAAGGAACCTCCCTATAGATCAGAAACTGTGCTTCCCATCTCAAAAACCATAAGCACAGACCTCCTAAAGAAGATGAGCTGTAGTGTTCTGAACCAGATTGTTCATATCCAGCTGTTTGAAAGTGTTAGTAAGCACCAACAAGCCTCAATCCTGTTTCACATTCTGACTAATCATGACTTTTCCTCCAAAATTATCAACTTCTCTCCTTTCCCTTTTATGATGTCAAAACTTCATGCATCCCCCAGCTTTTCCATAATGGTCAAAATACGTATTTTTAATGTAAAGAACAAGTGAGATAATTAATCATCTTCATTTCCCCCAGACTTTTGCACAGATCAGGAAAAAGCTGTCTGTAGAACTGAGTTATGATTTCATTTCCTTTGCTGGTCACCTTAAGTTTTCTTTCACTGTTAATTTAGCTTTCCTAAGAGCAACCATTCATGAGTGATTACACTGTTCATTAGATTTGTGAATTTTAAAGTGTTCATACCAGCAATCAGCACATCTGGCACAACACTCTGGCAGACATCTCCTCTGCTCTTTCATCAGCAGGGCCTCAGCAACAGCATTGTGGAGGAAAAACATAGCTCATGCCATTAATGTGTTACTTGAGGTATTAATAGTCTGCTGGACAAGTCCCAGGCAATGAAGGGCAGTGCCCACCTGCAGCCAGGGCAGGGGGCTCCTCTGCCCCCCCAAAGCTGCTGGCTCTGCTCTGCCCTCCCCAGGAGCAGCAGCAGGGCTGCCCACAGCCAGATGGGCTGAGCCCCTTCTCCTGGACCTGCTCCACCATCACCTCCCCCTGTGCAGAGCCTGCACCTCCCAGGAGGGTCACTGCAGCCCTCCCAGCTGTCTTCACCACCTCACTAAGCTCTGCAGAGCCATGCTGCCTCCCCAGGCGGAGCTGCAGGAAGAGTGCGGTTACCTCACCCTTGCAAGAGGACAATATTCACTTTTTCTTGCCAGAACACACCTTCTTCATCTCCGTGCTTTGACAGCACAGCCAGCTCCTGACTGACCTGCACTCAACAAAATCGTGCTGCTGACTTGCGTGTGAGTCTACATTCTCCATTCTACAGCTGAGGAAACTGAAGCTAAAAGGTTAAAAAGAAAACATTGAAACCCAGGGGTGAAATCCTTTCATTAACTTCAGAAATTCATCCCTGTGCTTTAGGTGCAAACTTGTCACTTCCCTCCTAGCTTTTAGCAGTGTTTAGGTGAGGTCATTGGAAGGATATTAATATTCTTCTTTATATCACTGGAAAGACTATTAAAGGGTAATAATGGAACAGTGCTGCTTTGATTTCCCTCTGGGTTACAGAGGGGAAAAGATGGTACATTGATAGTAAAAGAGACGATAAGTGTGATACAAATATAATTTGCAGTGAGACACTGCTCTAAGATTTTGTCAGAGGCTGAGTTGTCACTATAAAACTTCCAGTGCAAGGTTCAAATTCTTTATAATGTCACAAGGAGCTGAAGTCAGAGTTAATGCCTCACTCTGAATTTTGGGATACTTTTTTCTTCTACTGTGAAAAATGGATTCAGGTGCAAACCTCCATTGGATGTTACTTTATTTGAGAGCTGGGCTATTAACTTTTCTCCAGTTCTCTCTGCTACTTTAATTTTTATATCAACCATTTAGTTAGTCTGATTTCACCTTTTTTTTTTTTTGCCTTTGTGCCATGAACCTTACAAAGAGCCATATATAATGGTATGCAGGAGCTCCAGCATACACTTTGCCAGGCAGTAGCATGCTGCATGAGCAGTTTAAAACATAAATAAGCATACTGCTGTGAGCTCAGCTCTCCAGCTTTTATGAGGCTATCAAACTATAAATAAATGCTGTCCTCAATTCTCAGTTACACTGCAGGCTCTTTGAACTGCCCCAGTGCAAAGGGACTGTATACCAGATGGAAGTAGCTCATCAGGAATTTCCCCCAACCTCTGGGGGGGAAAAAAAAGCTACCTTGTAATAAGAGACAATATTTTGTCTGTATTTTTTGTCTGGGACATAGATATTTTTTTGTCTTTTCCTGAGGAATCTCCTGTTTCCATGTCATGGTGGGAGGGTGGGAGCTGCAGGACCTGACCCAGTAGAGGTCACAGCACCCAGTGTGGGGGGCACCTCCTGCATCCTCCTCTTCCCCCTCTGCTTTTTTTTCCTTTTTCTTTGCCTTAATGAGGCTGCCCTGCCTTCAGCCGGCCTCCCTTCAGGTGCTGAAAGGATCAAGAGTTCAATCACATCAAAGAACCAGTGCCTCTGCCCATGAATTATTTGTGCTTCCTTTGTTATCAGTAAGCTGAGAAGCAAATCTGTTAATTGTATGCATTATGACATTTGGCTGACAGCCACAGTGAGGCAGAAATCAGCACCCAGATGATAATAATGTTATAATCTCGGAGTTCAATTATGAAGACTGTGCTGGCATTTAAAATCAAGATTTTAAACTGTGCAAAAGATCCCACAGTGCTCAAAAAGGGCAAATAATAATGCTAATCTTGATACAAGGAACAGGTATAATAAGATATACAAAGGAAGCTTCCAATGAATTATAGATGTTCCTGTATCTATAGGATAATAGGAATCATTCTCTTAATTCTGACACCTGGAAAGATGCCAGAAGAAACTATTATGTGATTGAATTATAAGGATTTAGAGGGTAACAAGGTGATAAAAGCAATTATGGCGCCTATTTATCAAGAACAAATTGTGTCAATCCAACCTGATTTTCTTCACTTTTTTCAGGGATAATAGGGGATAAATTAGATACTTTGCCTTAAGACTACTGATATGGTCATATGTGACAAATTGTGATGAAATCCACAGACTAAATCAAGATTAGTTACATGCCCAGCTGGTTGAAAAAGCCAATTCAAATAATAGTTATTGGTGGTCAGACTGGGAAGCATCTCTAGTCTGTGGCTGGAGATCTGTGCTGAAAAGGTCACTCAGAGTTTCAGGGAATACTTTCTTGCTTTGATCCAGATATGATTTCTTGAATTAATTTCATTCATTCTGTCCAGATAAAATACACAGGCTTGTGCCAGAACATTAGGAATCTCCAATTAGAATTGGAGAACAACCAATTCTTTTAGGAAATTTATGTTCATATAGGCATACAGGTAAGTGTCACTAAAAGATGGTTCTCTGTAACAATTGTAGATTTAGTGCATAGATGTGTTTCAAGTATCACTGTAGCTACCAGCAGCCAGGGTACCTTTCTGGAAGTTTTCCATATTCAGTCAGCTGCCAATTACTTATAGAATTAGGATTTTCAGGCTTCCAAAGGCATCTAATTAGGTTAAAAGCCCAGCTCCTGCTTCAGCTTACTGTGCAATGTAGGAACTGAAGTGTCTGCATCAATTTTATAGGTGAAACTTCAGCCTTAAATAGCTTAGGGAGTTCTAAAATATTTGCCAGATGATGGAATGACCTTCTATTAAAGTCACTGAAAGAACCCTCCTTGCTCAGCCCTCTCATTCTCTCAGGATCAGCCCTGTAGCAGTGGGGAACAAGGCATCATGGAACCACCATATGCATCCAAAGGAGATGGCATTATTGTAAAAATCAGCCCCTTTTCCTACCTTTAGTTTTGACCTGACATAACTGAAACCAAACTGAGTGTTTGGTTATAAGCATAGCTCCCACATTTTGGCACGCTCTAACCATATCTGCTATGTCACCAGCGTGTGGGTTATGAACAGCGAGCAATGCTTTTCCACAATCTTCGTTTGCGTTTGTAAAAGCCAGCCGCCACAACAGGATAACCCTGCCCTCATCACTGTCCTCCTGTCGGGAGAGCACGGCTGGCAGTCTGTCCAGGAGCTGCACTAGTGACTCTGCCGGACCCTGGGAGATCTTAGCGGAAGACAGGTTAGAACTGACACCCGTCCCTGGGAGTCACCGCAGGGCCTGCAGGGCGGGCTGGGCGATGGTATGGCGTACATGACACGGGCAGCCTGCCTGGGCTGCAGGCACTGCAAAGGCGCTCTCTCTGGGCAGCTCTGCCATGCACCCTCTCTGGGCAGCACCGCCATGCGCCATGCACCCTCTGTGGGCAGCTGCACCATGCACCCTCTCTGGGCAGCTGTGCCATGCACCCTCTCTGGGCAGCCGCGCCATGGTGACGGCTGCACTTCTGGCCTGCAGCGCTTCTGCCCGGCCTGTACACAGTTCTCAGTAACCTGAGCCAGGCTGCAAACTGCGTTGCTGTTAGAATAACTTCATTATGCTCTTCCAGTCATGGGGTACAAGGACGCACGCCGTGCAGATGGGTTCTAGGTCGCCGAGGGTGTGATGGGAGGATAAGCTGCTTTGTTCTATTATTACCCTCAGTTCTTTAATTGCTCTATAGTCACTGGTCTACTCAATCTCCCGGTGAGGTGCACGCACTTTAAATTCCCAAGTCCCTTCCCAAACTCTTGAATTCTTTCCTAAACTCTTCCCAGATCCTTCTCCCGGATCCACTTCCCAGACCCTTCCCAGCCCGTTCCATGGCCTAGTGAGAGCTGCTACCAGAGCAGACTGCACACCCTGTGCCGCCTTGTAGGTCCCTGTTCGGGCACCATTTGTAGCACTGGGGAACAAAGCGACACAGACCCCCTTCTGCATCTGAAGGAGATCACTTGATTGTAAAACTCGGCCCTTTTTATGCCTTTAATTTTAACCTGACGTAACTGAAACCAAACCAAGACCTAACGGAACTTAACAGAAAGAAGGTGCCCATTGGCTGGCTCAGCTGCCTTGCTGCTACCCACGCGTCCTACCATCCAATCAGCTTCCTGCTCATAAACTGTCTGTGTGTTCCTTCAGCCAATCAGCTTCCTGTTCATGTGCTCTCCCCGCATCCTTCAGCCAATCACAATCTCACTTCCAACTGTCACTCAGCTGGCTCTCTCTCCTCCATTGGCTCCCGCCCGTGCCGCCTGCAGCTCTGCCTTTCCCATGGGGCCTTCTGGTGAGCATGAGCCTGACAGCTCTAACAATTGTAACCCCGTATCCTCCACAGCCCCACCAAGGTACACTTCAGGTGATCTGAACTGATTTATTCCTGGCAGGGAAGGAGGAATTTTGAGGTTTTGGAACTACTACCATGACAAATCCAATGATGTCGTTGGCCCATATGAGATAAAGTCTAGCAGTCAGATTTGTCAGGGCACTCTGAGGTCTCAGTAGATCCAAGCATAGGCCATAGGTTCTTGCTGGGATGGGCTGCTGGGCAGGCTCACGGGAGCTTTCTTGGCTTGTTACAGTCTACAAGTCGTGCAAAAGGAGGCTCTCAGTGCAGGGACACGCTGCTGACCTACAAGCTGCTTCTGTGGACGTAGGCAGCTGTGGCACTGTTGTGTTCCCCTGTGTACATCCTTGCATCCCTGCTGCTCCGAGCATCCCGCTCCAGCACAGCCTGCAGTCATCTCCACTCAGACTGCAAGAAACATAGCCTGGCCTTTCTGCAGAAGCTTCATTTTCCTCCTCATTGCATTGCTCTTAATTTAAAATAAAAATAACAAGGTGCTATGAACTAGGAGAAACTTGGTACCTACCAGGGAGATTTTTTTAAGCCGTCTGCAAAGCTTCAAAAACTGTGTTTGGGAGCATGATTGACCATTGGAGACCTGAAGATGCTTTGATCAGTTTTCAAAGCCTGTGGCTAGTTTATGATTCTGGGAAGATTTGACAGTTTGAGCTCTGTGTACTGCCAACTCAGAGGCCTAGATGTGGGATTGGATTAATATTGATCCTATCTCAGCAAATACCAGGCATATTTTTTTTTCTTTAAACTGTTACAGATTCATGAAAAAAATCAAAGCAGCTGGAAATGAAAGACCCTATGGGCCATCTTTTCCAATGTGCCTTCACCTGACTTAATCTGGTTCAAAGCTCAGTGAAGTCAGTGAAAAGAATCCCACAATTTAAGTAGAAAATTGATGTGGCTCTGTTAACAAACAAACACCTATGGACAGACCCCAGTATAAGCCAATTATGTGCATTAATTATATGAGAAGAATAGAACCTAAAGAAATACATACCAAGCCCATTTCTTTTACAGTTCACATACGCAGATCATTTCTCTTGCATATAAAAACTAAGTGAAATGGCAAAGTGCTCATTCACAGAAGGAGGATGCACAAGTTTTTTACAATGACAGATGCCAACAGAAGGAAAATGTATTTCCAAAATGCATTTCAGTAGCTCTTTAGTCAGCCTGACAAGGGCCTTAGGAGATTCTCTTTTTGGCATTTCTCTAAATATATTGGCTAGTATAGGAAAGGCTCACTTTCCAGAACAGTTATATAATATAAACAGGACTGTGTCACAATTAAAATAAACATAATTTAACAACTAGGCCCTCCTTGCATTTTTACAAAAGATTGTGAACTCTGATTGCTAATACTTACATAACTCAGGAGCATGTATCCCTCTGGTGAGCAAATGCAAGTATGTAAAAAGTTTAATAACTAATTCAGCAGTGAGATTATAATAAAGTGCAAATTGTAAACCCTTATAACCCAATGTCAGGATCCCATTAGTTACTGTTTGAATCGAAACTTACCACTGAATTTCTCCAGTTCCAATTTCAATCACTACCAAGCAAATACGTGGGTATTGTCCATATTCACAGAAGGGAAAATTCAGAGCAACCCATGGCAGAACACACCACCACCTCCAAAACGGCCCCTTCACTGACACACACACTCAATATCTCCTAAATCTGCAGTCCCCACTGGACCCTCACATTGAAAATGTTCGTCCCTTTGGCAGGGATCAGTCCCAGGCATGTATAGATACCCTGATTGAAAAGGCAAGAGTTTCTCTGAGCGGGAAGCAGGTCCAGATGTTTGCAGGTTTGTGGAGTATTCAAATCTTCCCACCGTGCACAGACCTCAGGCACTGAAATTCCTGCATCCACTGGCTGATCCTGTTCCCACACTGCTGACAGACTCACATAGCTGCAAACAGACCCCAAGTTTGATGTGATCAATGGTTCCTGTCCTAACTTTGTAAGGAATCTCTTACAATTCCTTTAGGAGCTAGGCAGCAGGCACTGCGAGGAGCTGAGAGGGCTCAGTTTTGGCACCAGCAGTGGGTCCTACAGCCTCCTCCCCCTGTTGCTGCCTTGCAGCTGGCCCAGTGTTTATGCTCCTCTGCAGCACCTTTAAGGATTCCCCAAGACAAACATTCAGGTATCCCTGCCCACAGGTTTCCCATGCACCCAGCAACCCAAAGCAAGCCTGGCCCTGGTGATTCCACATTGCCCATCTGTCCCAACAGCAAACACCCTTCCCTTTCCTGCTCCAGGTGGGGATGGGATTTAAATGTACCTTTTCCACGCTGGGAGCGGCAAGGGCCTGGGAGAGGGCATGGGAGAGGGAGGCAGAGCTCTGACACAGCACACAGAGCCCCTGGTGACAGTGAGGTGCCAGGGCTATAAATAGCCTTGCACTGGGCTCCAACTGGGATAAGGAGCTGCTCTAATGTCAGGCACAGGGGCACATTAGGACACAGCCGACAGGCACCGTTCTCCTCTCCCCTGTCCATGTGCTGCCTGCCAGGCACTGTGCTGGGGAGCATCAGGCTCTTCCTTGGGATGGAGTTAGTGACCCCTTCAGGAATTATGTCCCCCACGGACCTTGCACAGAACCAGGCGTATGGCAGCTGTTCCTGGGTGGCTGGAGCAGCTCCAGCACAGGAGCACCCACCTACCTCTGAGGTGTGGGTACCCAACCACGGCAGATGCTGTTGCTTGCTGACCCTATCCAAGTCATTCCCAAAACCAAGGCCACTGTCTCCATAGCTGACAGAAATTTTCCCAAACTGATCCTCCTGCCCTTCTGTGAGAAGCTGTACACCAAAGAAGGATTGCTGACCAAATTGAGTTGTTATCTGTATATTTTATGGCTGTCTTCTTGTTTGTGCTAGATCAGAAACAGATCAACTAAATTGGTCCAGAATGATGGGGCTGCACTGATGTACATCTCATACTCTGAAAATTAAAGAGGAACTGAGAGGGCCGTAATACACTATTTTTATTTCCATATGTTTAAGCAAAGATGGAAAAAAGATTAAGCAGAATTTAGGGTTATAAAATTGATTAATGTTGAGCCAACATTTTTAGTTGGGAAAGACATTAAGGGGTTTTCAGAATGTTCACTTTTAAATAGCATTAATTTATTTATTCACCATGCTAATTGGTTGATTGATTGTAATAACGTCTGAGAAAATTGAAAATGAAATGTAGATTCCTTATCTAGATTTTTATTCTGATGATTTTATTACACAGTTTTTTAAAAGCCAGAGGAAGTTTGCACAAACGTTCAACTGCTAAGAGCAGTTTGTTGGGTTTAGAGGGAAAATTAAAATACATTATTTTAAAAGCATATTTCATAGCATTTGTGAACAAAAGTAGGGAAAAAAATCTCAGTGATTAAAGTTTATTCTTGTCAGAGAATTTGATAGACCAGATTACAAAGATATATGTTGTCCAACCCCCCAGACTGTTCTTATTAAAAGTTCAGATTTATCTTAGAAATAAAAATACCCAGTCTGATACCACAGCTCTCACAGAAGCTAAGATAGAACAGTGTGCTGATGAAATGCCACAGCTGTGATAAAAATGGACCATATCCTGTAGATTGCCCTGTTCTCCTCTAACTTGGAACAATTTATAGCATGGTGCTGGTTAACAGTGGAGCATTTATGTAGTTAATTTTATTTATATGAAGCCAGTCCACTACCTAAATAATAATCATGTTTCTTTATGGATGCATTTCTTCTGATAATTTCTATAATGAGCATGTTTCACAAAAACACTAACACTTTTAAGGAAAATTTCTCTTTATTTCTCATGAAATTATGAGTATTTCTCTTGCACTTCACTGAATTAACTGGGACACCCCATCATGCAGTGGGGCAACACCTGGGCAGCTCTCAGCAACACTTAATGATGTCACAAATTGAGTGTGTGCCCCCCATATTTTTGCTGGAATTAAAAGCTTTTTCTGCTATAAGCCAAGCCTGTTTTCACCTTCTTCATGTAATTAAGTAATAATCTTTTCATTCTGATATCATTATCTGTTGTCATGGTGATTTTTATTATAAAAATGAATGGCTGAGATGTGGGCGAAGACAAGTTTTTCCTGAACTTTGTTAAGCTAATACCAATGGAAGAGTATCTGTGATAATTCAAGAAATGTGTGATCTTTTAGCACAGTGTGTTTTGAAACAACAAGAAGGACTAGGCATCAGAGACAGAAAAGGCACATTTAGTGCAAATTTATCAGTGTTTAGGAAATATATGTTGAATTTAATGTTTTAGAACAGTGTCTGCATAACAGCAGTCATGCAGTACATGCTGGTGCTGCATGAGCAAAGACATTCCTTTCTAAATCTCAACTCTTAGTGATTCACTTATTGGAAAAATAGCCCTTTTTTAGGAGAAAAACACCTGTTTACAAGTGTGTTTTTATCACAGTCCAGAGTTTGGGAACAGCTACACAATGTTCACATTTCACCTGAAAGCAGGACACCTATTCTGGTGGGTGTGTGCACACAAAGTGTCCATGGCTGAAATTTTGCTCTGGTTTGCCATGAGCAGGACCATGAGTCACATTCAGTTCTGGCTGAACTTCAGAGGAGACCTACAGCAGCTCAGTTAAACTCTGGCAGGCATCAGGACATGGTTTTTCTTTTCTGCCTCGGAAACATCTCGACCGAGGCTCTGAGCTGAGCTCATCTCCTCTGTCACTCTTGCCGTGGTTCAGAGCAGAACCTCCTTCCCCACTGAAGAATACACAGTTGTGTGACTAAATGGTGGCACATCATCATGGCTTGGGAAAGGAGACCCTCGTGCTCGGTGACCCCTGCCCATGGGTGGCTCCCCATGTGGACACTGCTCCTCTCACCTCCCATCCCAGCAGTTTCTCGGGGCTCCTCAGCCTCTTTCCCTGGAGAGTGAGGCAGCCTCTGGTTTGGCAGCTGGTTCCTCACGTTTGCTTTACTTCCCACATGAGTGGTTCTGGCAGGTTTGTTCCTCCATGTGGCATCAGCTGAGTGTGGAGGAGCCTCCAGGCACCGTTCATGGCACAGCTGCTCCCTGCTCCCAGCAGGTCCTGCCTGGGCAGCTTTGGCATCTCCTGCCTGGGCAGAGCTCGAGTGCCTTCAGCCCTCAGGGTGGGTCTGCACCACATTGCAGTGGTTGCTCTACAAACCATTTGTAGTCAGAACCAGCAATGATGTTTTGGTTATCATAGCTGTATAAACAGTGCCAGTTTGGGTGCGTAGGGACAAAAAAATCAGAAATACAGAGATTTGAAGTTTGATTGTATTATGTATTCTCTTATGACAGTCCAGATATTATATTGATTTGGGTTTTTTCCTTGGGGTTAGTGTTGACCTTTAGAGCAGGCCAAGGGCAATCTGGAGCTTGTCTGTGACCACAAGTCTGGGAGGCAGCACCCTGCAGCCCCTCTGAATTGAAATTTCTTTCTGGCTCTGTCAACTGATTCCCAGGTTGCCTGACAGATAATGTGGCAGGCCAGCAACCCGCTGCTTTTCCATTTAAATTAATGATAAAGTTGTGGTTAAATTAACACTCCAGCAGAGGTAATAAGGACCAACTCAGCAGCTGCCATGATGTATGCAAATTGCAGTTTCACACATTAGGAGCTAGATGTTGCTTAATTTGTAGGTCTCTCTGTCTTTTAAATGAAAGAGCCTCCATCAAGTTCAGGCAATCTTAAAACAAAAGGCAAAAGAAACCCCCCAAAGTCAACCACTAAACAGATTTTAGATTTTTTACAGATTCTAACTACAGTTTTTCTTCTGGGGTTTCCCTCCTAAGCCCAAATAAGCAGTTATTACTGAGTTACACTGCACTGCTGGGTGCTTTTAGGCAAAATATCTGCTGATTTCCAAAGAACAGGCAGCCTGATTAAGGAGGTACTGCCGTCCCTTTGGTATAAACAGAAACCTCATTTAATTTGCAGTGGTGCCACAATCCTGAGGCTCAATATCCATCAGGGCTTTTTCCTCTGAAAATGAAACTGTAACAGAGCAAAAGAAGAGCTGTGATAGCAGCCAGCTAATCAGGCAGCAGGAGCAGGCTGATAGGAGAGTCCTTTTTCTCCTTTTACATCAGTAGAGATGGGAATGGAGATGCAAAGAAGCATGTAACTGGATGGGGTTCTAGGAAAGGTTGGTTCCTATAGTTTTAATGCTCCTTAATGTCTCTAAAAAAATTATGCAACTGTGTTAGAGTCAAAAGATTTCCAAATTGACACCAGAAGTGCATCCTCAGAACAGCAGAACTTGGGGTTATTATGGCCACAGAAAAGACTAATGTCCATCAAGGTGTACTCTATGAGAAGGAACAAAAAATTAAAGCCTTCTGAATCAAATTTTAGCTGGCTCAGAAATGTGCAGTTGCTGTATATATGGCTAAAAATATACTTGAAGCTCACATGATCTTTTCCAGGTTTTATTCAGAAAGGCAGCTATTTCATTCTAAAACAAATCCCACCCACATGATTTAGGGATTTGCCTATCTTTTTTGCTCTTCTATGGTCAACTCTCTAAAGCTGTTGCTACAGGTTTTTGAATACCTTTGGAGGAGATTCTCCTTCCTCTGCTCTTGTCACCAACCCCTCCATGTTCTCTTCCTGATCCTGGATGTCATCTTAGCCTTCACCTCAGCTAGAGATATCTTAATGACTCCTGGCATCCCATTAGCAAAGAAATAACAGGAACTTGCCTTGTCTAGTCATTATTTGGCTGCAAGTGTTGAATCAAACTCTCACAGGAAAATGCAAGATAAAAGGCTGCAATGAATTTGTGGACAATAAACACTCAGGCTATAACCAAAACAGGGGTGACTGAGAGTGATTCCCAGCTCCCAGAAGTGAACGCATAGTCAGGCTGCTTTCCAGCTCCCTGCTGCAGTCAGAGCTCTCCACTGCTCTTACTTCTCAAGGAAAGGAAATCTGAGCAGTCAGGTGGGATGAGAGCTGCAGCCTGCCCTGAGCTGGGCTCTTGGAGACAGGGATTGAGGGAAAAGCCCCAGGTGCCTCCATTCTGCTCTCCAGATGCAGTCTTGCCAAACTTGTGTGGTTTACTGTTCAGAACACCAAAGAAGACTGCAACTCTGTCTGCTCTGACTCTGTCACTCAGTATAAGCCCCTGCCACTCTCTTTGGTCTTTGTCTCTCATTGCTGAACTGGGATAATGATGATTTCCTAGCAGTCTGAGAGATTAATTAGCATTTACTAAGCTGCAGGGCCCACTTGCCAATTTTGCAAATACATGTTTGTGTATTCCAATAAATTCTGCATTTGCTGCAGCCCCCCAACCTGGGACACAATGGAACCACAAAAAAATTTTTAAAATTATTAAAAAAGCATTGCTCTTCTGGCAAGCAGAGGCAATAACTCTGAGAGACACAGAATACTCCCATCATGGGCTTGAGGCATTTGTCCCTAAAGTGATATGATGTTGGTTCATACACATCCAGTCCTGAGTGCTGAGCTGGAGGAGGTTCCTCTCTCCCATTCCTGTGCTGTCCCAAAGGCACCTGGGATGCTACATGGTGAAACTCTGTACCAGAGACACACAGACAGCCTGGACTGTCTGTCCAACCCTGGGTGTCAAGGTGACTGGGAGACAGCTGGTCCCAGCAGGAGGGTGAAGGAAGGAGCAGGGCCTTACCCTCAGAGCCCTCAGTAAATGGTGCACATCCTGACAGGCTGGCACCAGATCCCTCCTTCACCCCATGATCTGAGTCACAGGCTGCAGCTTTGTGAGTTCACCTCTGCGGGTCCTCATGAATTAGGAGGTAAAAACTTGAAAAGATCTGCAATATCACCATCCTTTTAATTGCCCACCTACATTTGCCCGTAAGCATGCAGCTGATTTTGCTCAAACCTTGCAGCTGACCATAGTGGTTTATCCTAGAGCAGCATAGAAAATAAACAGGAATTTAAACAGGAATTAGGATCCTTAAAAAGAAAAAAAAGCAAAATTTCTTCTATTTCTGTTCAGGAAAAAAAAAAAAAGGATGAAGAAATGTAGCATCTTCCAAGCTACATCCCATGTGGCAATCTTCCAAACCTCTTTCCATATGTTCCTAAGTGTTGAAAGCCCAAATGTTCCCTATCTTGCTGCCAAATTCTCTGCATCAATCCAAATGGCTCTTACAATACAGTTGGATATTGTCTAGAGAAAAAATCCCCTTGGATAGATTGATAATTAAAAATATATTTGATCATCAGAGAGATATGACTGGCCAAGGGGTGCTGTGCTGAATGGATCATTCATGCTCACATATTTCAAAACAGAAGGATATCTTTCTGATCTTAATGGAGTTGCCTCAGAAATCCTTAATTGTTACAGAACATATTGCTGAAGAGATTTGAAACTGGGCACAGAGGAGGAGGCAGATGAGCCACAGCGGAGCTCTGCAGGGCCGGGCGCAGCCTGGGGAACGTGTCTGGCTGGCTGCAGAGGGAGGCTTTGGGCTCCAACAGACATTGGCCTCAACTCTGTCTCATTTCAGACAGCCCCACAAAACTAAAGGCTAGGAATTTATCCTTGTTTTAAACCACAGCGTAGCTGCTGCTGTAATCCCATCCCTGCAAGTACTGGGGTGCTTGGCAGAGGGTTGGGTTGGGGCTGAGGCTACGTGTGTTGGTCAGTGCTTCTTGTACACATTTCATAGCACGGGAGGGAAAGAGAGACTCTCCAGCTTAGGAGCTGAACATTGGAGCCTCCCATCTGCTGTCCTCTTCCTCAAACCCCCCAAGGTCTAGCAATGATGGAGCTTCATGTAGATATCTCCATCCAGGAACTCCCCTTCCTCTTGTGTCTGAAAGTGTAGCATCTCCAGACCTCGGTTTCCATTTAAAAACTTTCTGTAGCTCCAGAGAAGGTTCAGTTATGTACCTGAAAAAGTCAACAAGCGAAAATAAACACCTACTGGTGTCAGAGCACAGTACTGTGGGCTGGAAGGTTCCCATCTGCAAGAGTTGAGGAGTCCCCTCCAATGGATGTACAGCAGGAATATGAATTGGTGTTATGAGTCCCCAGCAGCTGCAGATGCCACTGCCTCCACAGCCCAAACAAAACCAAGATACCTGTGCTACATGAGAGTCAGTCTGTAGCCAAGCTGCAATGGATAGCTTGTGTTGGAGGAAACTGGGTGAGGTTTGGGGAGTGAACTCTCAAGTACTGAGTTTTGATGCTATTAACAGTTCATTTTACAATCAGATGGCAGGTGTTGATGGCCTTGGGGATTGAAGACGTATCTCTAAAGCATTCAAGGCTCTGGTAACCATCCCTTCATGTCCTGAGACTGTCCAAGAAGCATTGCCATCTTACACAGGAGACACTTTTGGGTGCTTTGTCCCATTTTTCACTGCAATGCTTCTCCTTTGACTTCTCCTTTCTGTGTACTCCTGGGTCAATTACCACATGCATTAATTCAGCCTAGGAGAAAAACCAGTGAGTGCATTTTTCTGTGCCAGAAGGTATAAAATAATTGTAGCAGACACTGTAAAAATTAAATAACTGAGAGGGAACAATTATGAACCAGATGCAAACAGTGATGAGTACTTAGTACAGAATAGGTCACCTGTGATTTCATGGTATTAGGGCACAGCACTGAGCACAACTGGGCCTTAGTTCTGTTGGTCACCTGGTGCCACCACAGTAAAAGAACCCTCCCAGGAGCTGGCAGTGCATTTGGGGTAAGGTTTCTGCAAGACATTGACATCCTGCCTAACATCTCTACCAGGGTGGCAGAGTATCTGCTACAGATCTTTTGTTGTTCCAGAGCACAATGCTTTATTTTTTTCTGCAACATGTATTTCACACTAGGGATATTTTTTATTTTCTCTGGTACTATTCCCACTTTGCATCAGTGTGAGCAGGAGCAGGATCAGGCCTCCAGTTAAATAACTAATGCAGCTGTTTTGCTGAACCAGCTTCCTGGCTGGGAAATGAATCCAGTCAGCTGTGGATCACAAACCCCAGTAATGGAGATTTCAAAGATTTCATAGATTAATTCTTTTTCTTAATATTTGAAGAGTTACTTTTCTTACAAAATCTGTTAGGCAGATGTTAGGAAGTAATTACTGTACATGAATCAGAAAGAGAATGCACATCTTATATTGAACATGAGTGGACTGAGTGAAGAAACTCATGATAGATGTAAAAAAGCTAAAATAGATCTGAGTGAAATATGCCTGAATTTCCCTCAGGATCACAAGGAGGAAGGAGCACAGGGCAAGCTCCTCTCATGAGCCATGTGTTCATTGTTTTTCCAACACAAGCAGCCACTGCTTTTTTTATCAGCAGCAGAACCATTGAGGGAAATTGGCCCTGGCTGGGCAGGGAGAGTGCCATCAACACCTAACATCTAATTGCCTTCCAGGCAATTGCATCAGTGTCCAGTGTGCTGGACAGAGCTCAAACAACACAAAACTAAAATACTCCCAAAGAATCCTTAGATCATGGAGCACATAGATATGGCTGATAGGACTGATCATATCAGTTCAACTCTTGTCTCCACGTACAGATTTATTGCAATTTTTATGTATAAATACAAACAATCTTCAAATGATGGTGTCAGGAGTAATAACACCAGAATGGGATAGAAAGCAAAACTGTAGGGAAAATGTTGCCCTGAATAAGGCAATTGTCAAGGCTGGGGTTTTGTCCAGGCCACAAGATCCCATATATTTACAAACCTGGGCAATCTTCAGTGGCTGAAAACGTTGCTGCTTCCACTGTACACAGTGCTGTGATGGATAGATTTTGAGATGAGGGGGGAGTTAGTAATGGTATAATTGGGTAAAGAAAATCAGGAGCATTAAGAATGGATTCTGCCCTCAGCTTGCCTCCAGTATTTAGTCCTGCTTTTCTCTGCACTGGTTTCTCCTATGTAAAATACAGAAAACATTCTTCCTTTCTCAAGTACTTTAAAATCTCAGGTTCAGAGTACTACATTAGAGTTAAATAAAATATCTCAATGACTGATAATAAAAATAGTGTGTCTTTTTCTACCACTAACAATTAATGCCCTTCAGAGATGGGGTTTCTGTAATTACCTTTATGCCACAATGTGGCTTGAGCAACTGAGGCTGTAATCAAGGAAATTATTCACCTGTACTGTGAAAGCTGCCTTAAGATGCTTTTTAGGGACATAAAACAGACCTTCAGATTGTGCTTATTGTCCCACATAAAGTCAATTTCATTCAAAATACAAATTTCACATCAGTGACTACAGCCTTCTAAATTCCATCCCAGAGTCTATAACCTATAAACACCATAAACAGAAATGTTACAAAGGAAGCCTTTAAAATTACAAAGCAGGCAGAATGTTTAATATTTCAAGTCTAATTTACAATATAAAACCTAATTTTGAGAAATGCTATGAAAGCATCGGGGTTGGGTGCATTTTAGAGCAGCATTTGTCACAAAAAAGAGCTTGAACATTTGGGTTGCCAAGGCAGAAACAAGCACCACAGACTCTCTTTACCCTTATGGGGATTCATCAAGGTTGTGCAGTGCAGCTGTTGTCTTAGTAAAAGAAAGTATCAGCCCCTGGCTGAAGGAAACAGAAACATAATTATGTTATGATGAGCTGGAAAACGTGCAAAGAAAAATTGGAATGCAAAGCATGATAAATGATGCTTTGTCAATTGCAAAGCAGCAAGAAAAGCAGGCAGCACAATAACAGCCCTTCTCCAGTCAATGCTTCCAGTTCAGCTACCAAAATAAAGCCCCACTCTAAGCATGGCAGGGTAGTGCTGGCTTTTGCCTGTAGCATTTAGCCCTGGTGCAATAATGCTGGGTTTGTAGACTGGATTATGCAGTCAACCTTAGGAATAAAAATGAGAAAAGAAATGGTCAGGTACTCCTCAGAATTGAGACCATAATTCCTGCTAGAGAAAATTCATAGTGTCATCTTACTCTGACTTTTATGCATATTAAAATTCCAAGGTTTGGACTTTCTCCTTCAGGTTCCTTTTGATTATGTCTTCTGCCCCCAGACCCCTTTTTCTTCCAAGGTGAACAGCATTTTATGAACATTGCTATGGCCATGTGCAAGGAAATGCCATTCTGTAAAAACATGCTTTAAGGTGTCTGTGCTCACATTGACAAGGGCAGCATTTCCCTTTCTCCTCACACCACTGAAGTTCATTCTAGAGATGAGTACAAATCCAGAGGGAAAATTGGACTAATTATATACCAGTACAGGAAACTTTTATTTAGACATTGCAAAGATAAAAAGGGACAAATGTCTAAAGGAAACCTCTAGATAAAGGGTAGAATGAATGAAAACAACCCAAACCAACCCAGCTGAGGGTTTTTTTGGTAGGGCTGCAATGCCCACATGCAGCCCTTGTCCAGCAGAGCTGAGGCTGTGCCCTCTAGTGCTGGCCCCAGAACTGAGCTGGGGCACCACAGCTGAGCCTGTGCACTTCCAGACCTCTGTGAAAACCCATTCATTACCAAGGCACAGCTATTCTCAAACCAAAAGGCTGCTAAAATAACTCCATCCACCTCCCTCCTGTGGAAAAAAGCTCTAGGGCAGAGTTTCCACTCTCATTTTGAATTTCCTGCCTTTGGAAGATGCCTTCCTTTTAATACTAAAAATGTCTCAGAATCTGGTATTAATAATCTTGTGGGGCTTTTAGTAAAAAAAACCCAAACAAAAAACTAAATGAACCACCCAACAAAATATGTATTGCTTCTTTAATGAAAAACAACCAGTTCTCAAATTAGCATCTATGTAGGATAGGTGATCTTCCATACATCACTTTAAAAAGTGGAAACTGATATTCAATTACTGTATTTTTAAGTGTGTATTTTTTGCCCTGTCAAATAAGGAGCACAGGCAAGATACTAATCACTCCACTCATACAGCTACTGTTTGCAAGTCACAGATTTGTGACTTTTCATTACAGCACGATTTGCAAATTTTTATTACCTAAAAAAAACTAGGACTATTTTTACCACTAATTATATTTATTTACATGGTAAAATTACTTTATTATTTGACTGTAGTTTACACCTAGGGGTATTAACCCACTTTGTAGCATAATCTAACAGTTTTATTCCTACTGATTGGGGAAGGTGAGATTACTGAGGGGCAACAAGTCAGTGGAAGCCTGCAAACAATTTCTGTGATACTCATGTATTCCCTGTGCTTACCCTTGAACCTTTCTCCATTTCACACCAATTTGTGAGGTGGTCCATGAGGCTGTAGAATTTTGCAGGACAATCTTGAGCTACTTATAATTCCTCCTGACATTGTTAAGATTAAACTGATCAATACAATGTTTTCCTCTAGTATTTTCTTCCTCAATGTGGTTTGCCTGACATCAAGCTTCTTTTTTGGCTGCAAGACATTAAAAGAGATATTTTACAGGCAAGTGAGAACAGCTCATCCCAGACTCCCCTCCTGCCTCATCCCCATACATGTCTTATTCAGGAAAAAAGAGAGAAAAGCAAAGGCAGATTGCAGAAATAAGTAAAGGTGAATGCCTGGACTCCATCTAAGAATTAATAATAATAATTTAAAAAACAGCCAAAGAGTAGGGCAAATCCAAATTAATGACTCTAAACTGATAGCTTTAGTGGCACTGGCTTCTTTGATTTTCACTTGATTTCAATTCTTCCTCTTCATGCTTCATTTCCCATCATTTCACAGATGTTCTATTGCTTGTGCTGTCTGTTGCTCTTTCCAGCTGCTCCCTGACTACTGTAACTCCAGCATTTTTCTGGTTTTGCATCAGATTCTTCCATAACCACATACTCTTAATATATTTTATTATTCTGTCCTCCTCCTCTGATATTTTTTTCCTCTTCTTGTCAGCAAAAGTTCACTTTGTGGTCCTGGTGAGGAGAATCCCAAATGGTTTATCACACACAGCCTATCAAATCTACTCCTCGAACAAAACCACTGCTTTAAAATTTAGGAACATGGGGCTGTCAACAAGAGCAGAAGGATCTCATACAGTCTATTTACCTTTGCATGCCAACAGGATAGGATCCATTAAAAATTCATTTTGGGAACAAAAGCCTAACTGCAAGGAAAGTCCTTGTTCCTTGCTCCTTTACCCTGGTATCAGAGCTACACACCAGCCTGCTGTGCTCTCTCCCATCATCCTTCTCTTCTCTTCTCTTCTCTTCTCTTCTCTTCTCTTCTCTTCTCTTCTCTTCTCTTCTCTTCTCTTCTCTTCTCTTCTCTTCTCTTCTCTTCTCTTCTCTTCTCTTCTCTTCTCTTCTCTTCTCTTCTCTTCTCTTCTCTTCTCTTCTCTTCTCTTCTCTTCTCTTCTCTTCTCTTCTCTTCTCTTCTCTTCTCTTCTCTTCTCTTCTCTTCTCTTTTCTCCCTCTGCTTGCTGTGATATCAAGTTTCATTACATGTATTTACTCTGTCATTCCAGCAATTGATCCTTTCCCTAAAATTTGCTCTGTCTGAAAGTGTACCCCTTTTCTCTGTATTGCTGTGCATACCTTGGGGGGTCAAAGGAGACACTTCATTAAGCAGGGCTCGGCCTTTAATAAACCAAACATCCTTTCCTATAAGGACTGAGTAATGGCTGAGTTAGTGTAAAGATTCACCAAGTGTGAATCTATTTTTTATTAGAAGTTGATTTAGCCTAAGCTCTATTTCTGAAACGTGTTTCCCTCTACCAAGACAAGAGAAGATGTTACAATCTCATAAATACTGCCTGCTGAGGCAGCCCTTTGATTTCTCACAGGGAGGCAGTATGCAGCAATTGCTCTGCTGAAGCCTGCTGTATAGTCTGGGTATCAGGTACATGAATTCCCCAGACACAACCCAGTTTTCTCCAGTGGCTTTTCATTCACAGCTTAAACTCTGCAAAATGATAAGACAACAAATCAGCAGTTGCTCCTCATTCATTTTCATGCTGCTGACATTGAGATGGGGAAGTGTGTATCACCCATGGGAAGAAATGTCCTCAGATTCCTGGGGTCTTAGGGAAGCTGGTGAGAAGGGAAGGAGCTGCTGGTTGATTCTTTATTCCAGTGCTGTGGTGAGGACCTGGGCCTGCAGAGAGGGCAGGCTGCACCACAGTTATGCTGTCTCCAATTTTAGCTGCACTGAGGTTAACAGGGTACCAAGGGAATCATATATCTGGGCTGACCAGGGCAGGCTCTCAAAGTCAGGGTCTCGCCCCTGTGTCCCAACAAAGGTCGTTTTCCTTGAGATGCTATTTTTATCCAGAAGTTTAAAAGGAGATTTTCTCCTCAACTCTCTCCACCCTTCTGTGGCCCTGGGAACTCTGATATTCCCAGCACCACAGCAGGAGAGGAGCCTGTTCCTGGCATCAGATTTCATGGATGGCTGTAGGGAAGCAGTAAAGTGTTCCTGGCAGATAAACCCTGAGCGGGGGAAGAGGGTTCTTTCCTTCTTTCTTTTCTTCTTAATCCAGTTATTATCTGATCTGTATCATTTAAATAATTATATATGTCCTTGCTTCTACCAACTCTGGAGCTGGCTTGTGATAGATCTTTAATTCCACCCATTCATACTTAGATAGTAACTGGCCTAGCAAATGGTACAGCTCCAGGTACAGCTCCCAGGGCTCTGCTTAAGAGCCTTCTGACCTAAATCTCACTCATTATAAACAGCCATAAATGTTGGTTTTGTCCAAACAACAGCAGTTACAGGAACATGTAATTTTGCTTTTTCCATTTATAACTAACACCCCCCTAGGCATTTAATATAAATGACACTGAAAGATGAGTAAAATAAAATCTGGTTTGGATTTCCTTTTTATTTTTATACAGATCATCTCTGAGGTTTTGCATTTATTGTTATTAACATTAGCATGTATTTATTTCCTTTCCTAAACCTTTGTTCATGGATTTACACTTGATGAGCATGTTGCTTCACTTCAAAAATAAGGTTACTAGCTGCCTCTTCTTAGAAAGGCTTGAGACCTCTAAGCATATGTAGGCATGTAAAAATGAAAGGAACTGATGAAATGTAAAAGGCATGAATCTGTGCTTAATCAATGTTAACCACTTAGCAGTATTAAATGACAAAATTCTCTATTGGGATAGCTCTCCTTAAAGCTGGGGAGCTATTTTGGCTTCAGGGAACCTTGCTGTGACAATTTTTATAAGCAAGTATCATATACCACCAAACAGATCTCACATTACAGAGTAGCAGCACATGTATTGCATATAGTCTGTAGCGACATAATGATTTATGTGAGTATAAATCACATGCTGTGTTTATAAATGGCCTTTACCCTGAATGAGGCTGCAAAGCTTGGGCACTTCTCTGAACTGGTATCGGAGCGATCTCCCCGGTATGGCTTCAAAGCCTGAAGAGGTGCACATTAAACGCAAACAGCAAAGTTTGGTGTTGGGATCCCAAGGAGCTGTTCGGACCGGGATGCCCAGGAGGCAGCACGGCTCCACGATGTCCTGCCTTTGAAATTCTGCGCGAGCAGCCGCCCTCGTCCCCGGGCTGTCTCCGCCGTCCCCCAGCCCGCAGCAGCTGAGCGGCCGCTCCTGTGCCCGGATCCCGGTGCCGGGGCTGCGGCCGCGCCGGCCCAGCGGGGCGGCGGCGGAGCCGGTGCGGAGCCCCCGCGGGAGGGCACCGGGGAAGGGGGCGGCCGTGCCTCCTCCCTCCCCGCGGCCGGGCGGCCCGGGGGCACCGCGGGGCTCTCCCGCTGCCCGCCCAGCCCGGCCCAGCCCAGCCGAGGGTGCGGCAGCACCGCCCGCCCCTCCATCCATCCTTTCATCCATCCATCCTTTCATCCATCCACGCATCCCCGCATCCAGGCATCCTCCATCCACCCACCCACCCACCGCCCTTCCGCCGCTGTCTCCCTCTCCCCGGGAGCAGCCGGCGCGCACCGTGCGGTGGAGCCACCGCGCTTCGGCTCCGCGGGCGGACGCGGGGCCGCCGCGCCCTGCCGCGACAGGAGGATGCGTGTGCGGGGCTGGCGACCTGGCATCGCGTCGGTGCTTGGATCCTCCCTCCTCCCTCTCCTCCTCCTCCTCCTCCTCCTCCTCCTCCTCCCCTCCCTCCCGCTCGCCGCCTGGCAGCGCGGGGCTGGGGAAGTTGCGCTTACACGAGAGATGGCTTCGCAGCGGGGATCGCTTTGAGGAAAGGTCTCCCCCTCCCTCGCCTCCCCCCGTCGCCGCGGCCTCCGAACTGTAAGTGGCAGGAAGGAAGTAAAGTTGCAAACAACCTGCCGCGGCAGGAACTTTGTGAGCTGCTCCAGCTGCATGTGTTCAAGGTGCCTTTGATGTACGTGCAGCAGCTTCTGGAAAGTGGACTGCAGCTTTCCCACCCGCCAGCCCTCCCTCTCCCCAACCCTTCCCAGCCTCCCCTCCCACCACCGCCACTTCAGCCCGCACACGCAATTTGTTTGAGAAGAAAAAAAAAAAAGTGATGAACGAGAAGTGGTGAATTACCCAAGCGACTTTCCTCAAAGAGCGAGCGAGCCGGGGAGCGGAGCCGGGGCGAGCCCCGCGCACGCAGCGCCGGGAGGGACCCAGCGGGCGCCCGCCGGGAGCCGCGGGGCTGCCGGGCTGCGAACGCGGCTCCGCGGCGAGATGCAAAAAGCCTCATCTGCTTGCGTTTGACTTGCGATGCCGGCTCCTCACTAGAATGCAAACCTTTGCACAGGATGAAAACAGGTTTGTGGCAAATTCTCTTGGAAATGTTTCGCTCCCCGCCGCCGCCACCTTCCTGTCTGAGATGTCAGAGAAGATCTTAATGATGACACGGTGGCAGATACCTCTGCTGTGTACCCACCACTGTTCTTTGGAGATGTTCCGCCAGAGATAAATCTTTTATGCAGCTGTCTTTTCATATCTGTAGCGGTTGCTGCATAATTTGCTCTTGATTGCAGTTAAAATATTCTCTTTAGGATCCGCTTCACGAAATGATGAAAAATAAACTCAGATGGGAGAAGTGTGGAATAGAAAGCTGTAAATGAAGTACTGATGGTGGATTGCTCTTCCCTTCTTCTTGTTCCCTCACCCCCTCAATGCTCTACCGCTAAATGTGAGCCTCTTCTGAAAAAAAACATTTGCTACATTTCTGTTTTAAAGCAGTGATTTGGGGGGCTCTTTGGCTGTTGTTTTGGGAGCAGCCTCCCATCTGTGGTACTTGCCTTACTGATTGACTTTCTTGAGTGTCTGTGGCTGCCAAGCTCATCAGCTTTTATCTTGTTTTCACCTGTTTTAAAGTATGTCTTGTTTCTTCTAACACCTTGCAGGTCATTCTTCCAGAATGCCAGAGGAAAGTTCGCCAAAGCGGAGTCCTCAAAATATCCCATACAAGGATCTGCCCCATATCGTCAATGCTGATGGGCAGTACCTCTTCTGCAGGTATTGGAAGCCAGAAGCATCTCCCAGGTGAGCACTTTCAAGCAAATGTCCTTTCTGCTATCACTAGATACAACTCTGTTAATGCAATTATTGTTTCTAGCTTGACTGGCATTACTGGGCCGTGTACATGGAGCTTTATAGAGCCCCTAAGAGAGTTTTCTCTCAACTGAGAAAGTCCCTACTGTAAAAATTGCATTCTCCAAACCTCAACTTGCTCGAGTCAGCCTTGCAGATATAAAGACTGGAGCTGCTGTCATTCCATGCACAGCTGGCTTGGTTGGCAGTTCAGTATTCTACCAAGTGGCTCTGGCAGGTGGCTGATGCCCATCAGCAGTAAACAGCTATCCCCAAACTAACAGCACAGGCAGTCAGGGAGGACCGGGATACAGGCTTTGGAATGTTCACTCTTTCTGATCTGATCAGCATCAACAAACTCAACATCAGCATCTGAGTTCAGTTTCAATAGTAATAGCAGGGCAACAGGCAGAATGTTTGACTGCATTGCTTTTTGACTGGTTTTAAATTATTTATACTTAGTAAATGATTCAGGGAGCTCTCTCACTGGCAATTGCAATTTCAAAACTGACCTGTGTAATAAACACAGACAAAGAATCAGATAGAGATTTTTTTCTAATATTTTTGTATTTTGTAAATATTTGCATAATTTAAATAATCTCTTTAATAGCTTTCTGTGCTAATTATGATCTGATGTGGCTCCCATAGTTATGATCTTTCTTCTTCCAGTATCTGCTGGCTTGGCATGTATTTGTGCTGCCACTAGTTATGTAGGTATCTACTTCATAAAAATCTGGATATTGCTTAATTGTTTACTTTTTCTGCAAGCCAACAGGAAGAGCTGTGTTGATTTTATATAACTAGAAAACAATCACAGGAATGAGTTGTTCAATCTGTAGTAGGGAGTTAAACTTTATCCTGATGAGCCAACAGGTTAGAAGACACCCTCCTCTGCCCAAACGAGCCTGGCAACTGCTCTGAGAGAGGGACACAGGTCCAAGTTAGCTGGCCTTGGGGTTTATGCCTACAAAACTAAGGGACAGTGGGAGTAACATAGGGCTGGGTTGGCACTCAGGTAATACAGAGTGTGGGCAAGCACCAAAATATACTGGCCCAGAGGGGAGGACAGTGCAGCCAACCCACCACAGCTCCATGGCCCAGGCTGGGCTGTAGGACCGGGCTCTGGTTCAAGATCTCCTGGTCTGCAGAGCAGTTTATAGTTGCTTCTACTCACTGCCTTTCAGAAACAAGGAGGAAGGTTTTTGGCACTGATGCATTACATAGTCTTTGCACCAACCTGAAAATTGCCTTTATGGAAAAATAATGCTATGAAATCAAGGTTCTACAGTGAAACCAGGCTGTTTTGTATTGTAATGGTAATTAATCATTAACTACCCATAACATTCGTCACCCACTTGTGGAACTGCTTTTTGATCACATTTAATTTCTTACCAGATTAGTGGTGGGTGGATGGATCTTTGTCCCAGAAATGATAAGGAGTTGAGAGTGAAAACTTGGTGTCTAAGTCCTCTGGGTAGTTAATTTTTTTTAGTGGTCTGTGCACCAAGCAGTTAATTAAGAGTGAACTTGTCCTAGTTTTGTGACAAGAAAAATGGATGGGATCAGTGTTGCTCATTTACAAGGAGCTCCTGTGTGTTTGCGTGTTTGTGTATAAGGAGGGGGTGTATTGTTTATTATTAGCTCTTCATGAATTGTTATATATGAGAGATGGTAAGTGACTAAATAACAAGTCAGTGCCTGGATCCTGTGATCAAGACTGCTCTTGAAGTGCTTTGATAGGCAAACCAAAAATACATTATTTTGCCCCCTTTCACTTTACATAAGAAGCTCTGCTTTTTCTTCTTCCTGTGTAGAAGCTCAGCAACTTTCATCTAATTTTAAGCATTCAGCAAAACCGATCTCTCTATATATATGTATAGGGAGAGAAAGAGAGACACCTCAGGGGACTTTTACAGGCCTGTTACAATTTATTTCAAATTCTGAAAGCAATTCTTTCAATCTTCTAACTCAATTGTTGATTCAGGTTCACATCTTAACACTAATGAATGATGCTATAACCGTCAAATGGTGAGATCTTTCATTGATCCATTATGTGCCTAATCCCAGCCAGAGCTGTAGAAATACCTCTTCACTGCAGATGCCCAAAGATTATCATTGACTTGTCTTCTATTAGAATAGAACTTATCGCCCTTGATCCCTCCCCCAGGGAGGGGGAAAACCCAGGATGCCTGCCAAAGGAAATATTAAAAAGTAGCTCTAGCCTGGGCTTGAAGAGCAGACAATGGCCAGGCAGTCTCTGAAAGTGGGGATGACTGACAGACACCACCCCTTGGAGCTGGTGCTTCTTTTTTATCTCATTGAACAGACTCATAAATGTGGATAAAAGTCTGTAGCAGATTAATGTGTTATAGCATATTTAAAAAAAAAAATCACCAAAAACCTATTTTTTCAGGAAGACGGAGAAATTTTGTGGGGCATTATTGCTTCATGCTCACAAATACCCAGGCTCTGATCCTGTGTGGTGTTGATCTGACTGACCAGCCCATACTGGTGCACATATGGAAGCTTTGTTAGAAGTGCCACTGAGGCCAAGGTTGTCCTGCCAGTGAAAGGCACCTATTGTGAGTTCCTCAGCAGGCTCTGCTTTGTTTCAGAGAGGGATTTAGGTGATTACTTCACAGGAAGCTGACACACAAAGGCACTCAGATGTCATAATGATTAGATGGGGTAGATGGAGTAAGGAGTAATGGGACTAAGGAAGAAGAAAGACAGTTTTCCACTTGTTTTTGGCGTGGGAAGCCACTCCCAACAGCAGAGCTGGGGCCTGGGTGTCATCTTCTCTTCCTGCCTGCCGGCAGCAGTGCAGGTGCAGCTCCCCTGGCCAGCAGCCTTGCAGGCTGCCCAACTTGTTGAGCCAGTTCCATCTTAAAGTGTAATTAAGTGGTCTCCCCTTGCTGAATGCAGTAGGGAAGAAAAAGCAGTGTGTTCTGGTGTCGTTTTCATGTTTTGTGCCAACAGCAGAACTTTTGGACCGTGAAAATGGGTAACTCTTTGGCACCAAGTGTTCACTGCTGAATGCAGCGCTTAGGATCTGGGCAAGGCATGGCATTTTCAGGTCTTTGTAATGTTGTTTGAAGGAATTAAATCATTAGAACCAAACAGGACTGATCTCATGCCTATAGCATGTCCCAGTAGCCAAAGAAACCCTACTTAATGGGAAAGCAGTCACTGTGTAAACATAAGCAACAGCTCCATTCAAGGCTTAAACCTCTGTCACCACCCTGAGCACTCTGAGACAAAGTATGAGGCAACAGGAGGTGAGGAATTAAGAAACCAAGTTCTATTCCCAGCTCTCAGACAAAGCTGCTAAGAATAGACACTGATGAGGAAGGGGAAGGAAAGTTGGGAGGAGAAGTCAAGACATTTCCTTTGAGGCCCCTGAAGGGCCTGGGGAACTTCAGAGGTGACCTTCTTCCTCTGTGGTCTACATCCCTGTAGCCTTTTCTAGATGCTTCGTCTATTCTTGTCACTACCTAGATAAGCACAAATAGTTTTTTGTGGGGCACTTTTATCCCTTCTTCTTGACCTCAAGTAAATCCTGTGAGATTTATTGACTCAGAGTAATTTTTTCAAAGGTGCTCATAGCTGTAGCTGCCACTGACTTCAGACAGAGTGATGCCCAAGTCTCTCCTGGCAGATCAGTCACTTTCAGCTGAGACACTGGAAGCTGGAGGATGCACTTGAAAATGTGATTTCCAGACATGTGTGAATGTGAGCTTCCTCAGTCACCAAAGAGAAACCATTGCCTGGCTAGTTAGCATGGTGCTTGGGTGTCTCTCACAGAGTGGTCTCTAGGTGGACTTGGAGGATTGCCTGGATCCACTGTGGTTCTCTGGTCACAGAGACATTCCTGGGCCATTGTTAACTTACACTGCCATGGGCTGGCTCAACTTCAGACATTGTGAGCACAGTTTAAGTAAACAGAGCTGCATTTGTCTGGGTAAACAGTGCCTTTCTAAGAGTTCTCTCAGTTCTACACCTGAGATGTGTTTAAAAATACAAAATTAGGCAAACAAAAGGCACCCACTCCTCTATTTACTTCTTATACTTCTTTTACCCTTTGAAGAATGCCTGCCATTCTTTCTTGTTAGTAATGTAAGGCCAAGCCAATAAGGAGAAAACAGATTTCTCTGTTCCCCAAAGATTTTGCAGATGTGCCTGTGGTACAGAAATACAAATTGCTTTTGTATTTGAACTGGCCCTTAAATTGTAAATATTGCTTGATGGTTTTGGCATCTCATTACGAGCACTCCCATGCCATTTCCAGAAGAACAGCACAGCTCCCAGCATGAGCAAATAACAAAATTGAATTTGACTTTCAGACCTTTCCAAAGTGAATGAATAAATAAATAAATAAGGCAGAGTGAAGTCAAAGCAAAAGAAATCAAGTCACTGATTATAATGTCTTTAATTATGGTGTATTGTGTTAGTCTCTAGAAATATTTCAAGCAGTTTCTAATTCAGCATCATTCTTGAAGAACACTTTGTTTGTACTAATGAGGTCAACTCAAAATTAAAGCCAAATCTGTAGGATGCAGAGTGACTTATGTCAGCACAGTTTGCTGTAGGATGAATTCAGCTCCCTGTGTTTTTCTGATCCCACTGCACACACTGCAAAGGGAAATGACAATGATCATTGTCAAATCAACATTCCAGGCTTGCTTGCTGTATTGCTACTGTCTGAGTTTCTAAAGCATCCCTTCTTCTCATCAGCTGTGTATGTGTTCCTTTAATGCCTCTGTTATCTTTGCTCCATGTGACTGTCTTGTTCACTGTGAATGGGGGCATCCTTTTATGATTCCTTGTGTGGTTCCAGAGGATGGGCAAATTAGCAAACCAGCTTTGTGTGAGAGGGACTCTGACGGACAGGGGAGCTGCTTGGGTTCTCACTGCAGATACTTCCAACAGGCTTCTTCAGTGTCATAATTTTTTTTTCAGTCTCCACAAGAATGTCCACCACAAGCAAATCTGCCTTGTATTCCACAGAAACCAAGGGAAAAGGTGAATGGCAAATGGAATAACAATTGTAATTAAACTGTCCCTTTTGGTCATTGCCCTGGTAGGATCTGCTTCTGAGCACAGGTGTGCAACTTTGTGACACCAGTGTCTGGGAACAAGGTGACTTTTGGAGTTTTCTGCTGTGAGTCTCAAAGCACTAATATTTCATCCTGATCCTGAGAGCAGCAAAAAAAAGCAAAATCAGTGTTGGTTCTGTGTGCCACCTGATGAATTGGAAACATTGCTCTCCAGCATGGTGAATATAAGAAGCAGAGGTAGAAATAGGAGAAAAGAAGAAAAATGGTCTAAAGATAGTGTTGTAAAGATAATTTTTCTGCTCATTATTCTGTCAGAGACTGAAGGATAAGCAAACCTGGCATCTGTAAAACAAACAGTTCATTGCTTTTAATTGGAATAAAAGTGTGATGATCAGTATTGGCTTTGTGCCATGACTCCAATGGATGCCCAAGTTGGTCACTCAGCATTTAGAGATCTTTATCCTGGGCAGACCCTCCACTGGCCTCTTCTTCAGCTCATCAAACTGGGAATGCTCTGAACCAGCTATTTGTTGGTAATGACACAATACCTGAAGCAGACAACTCAGTGATCGTACCAGGGTTCCAGATGCAAGAGCACTTTACTTCACTGCTATAAGGAATATACAGGTTTAGTGAAAATAATAAAAAGGCTGCACACAGTTCCTTCCTTCAATTTCTCTAGGACTCTTGGAACATCCCTTGGGAACACACAGCAGCTCTTTTAGATCACTGTGAATACATCTACAAGAACTGGCTGTACAGCTGTTCTGGCTGGAAGAGGCTATTTTTTCTAGATGTCTGTAGCAGAGGAGTTGGCCTTTCAAGTTCCCTTCTGACTGCTGTGACTTTGTCCTTTTTAAAGTCAGGGTGAACATCTGACTCTTTGTTCTTCTAGGGAAATTGCATTGTTCTAAGAGCTGTCCCTGCAGACATGTTTGGCTGAGCTGCCTTCCCTAGGTTCAGGCGTGTCATTGTCCCAATGTGTTCCCACTTGAATGGAAGCCACCAGTGTTTGAAACCCCCTATTGTCCCTCATGCCAGAGATGTGACACAACCCTGATAGCAAATGGCTGATTATCCCAGGTATCCAAGGACACAGAGTTGCATCTTGCCCATGAGATTCCTAAAGATATGCTTAGGCAGGTCCTTTACCTCATCCCACCCCAGTTATATCCTTAACTACACCCAGCCATCCCTGTCCTGTACTCCAGAGCACAGACATTCTGACGCTGGGTCAGTGTGACTTATTGTCCATAACAGGAAAGAAGGAAATCAGCAAACACCAGAGTAAGTAAAGTTTTTAGACATCATTAAAATGATATCTCCTCTAGGGTTTCCTCTTGCTGACCAATAGAGTTTCACTAATGTTAACTGAAAGAAAAATACTGGTGCAGCAATCCCAAATACCAACCTTGGGCTTGTCCCAACCACAAACATCTTCTAAAGCAACCAGACCTGGGGGAGTCACTGGGTGGTGGTGGCAGGAAGGCATCCCCAGGCTGACCAGACTCACTGCCCAGACAGTGAGTACCAAGCTGTGGCCTTGGAGCCAGGAAGGGAACAGCTGGTGGAAGCTGTCCTGGTGGCCACAGCACTGCAGTCAGATTTACCTGCCTCCAAGCATGCTCCCATGGGATATCCCCAGCAGCAGGAAAGGGCATAGGTCTTGGTCTTGGTCTTTTTCTGCTTGGGAATGTGTTTGTTCCTCTCAGGCACAGGCAGTATGTCTGTGTCTGAAGGGAGCCTTGAGTAACACCAAACTTCATGAGTACTTCCACTGGCATGAAAGAGTCCCCCCTTCTGTGTCAGACGCTGGCTCTGCAGCCAGAAACTATCTTTGTTTCAGTTTGGCAGGCACTCACTTGATGATGGAAGCCTCTGAATCCTCCCATACTGAGTGGTGGCAAAGGCAGCTTGCTAGACCTAGAGAATTCAGTGTCAAAAAACAGAAAAAAGGAGGCAATGAGGAGCAGAGAACAGGAAAAACATGGTCAAGACAGTGAATAGACACAATCACCAGGATTTACAGAATCAGACCTACAATCCATACTTTTATTTCCTTGTCTACAGCTGTGTGTAGTCATCCAGTCAAGTGCTACAAATTGGGGCTGGAGTCTCTAGATGAAAGTTTCCAGAGAAAGTAAGTTATTTCTTGAGCAGCTAGTGGTTGAAGAAGGCTTGATGTTTGAAGAGAGATTTTAAATAAAATCTGCTAAGTGATGGATTACTTGTTCTCTGCTGAATTAGTTTACTTCTGCAGAGAGTAAATTGTCTCAGTGGCAATCATTGAAAAGAAAGAACAGGGAAAAAAGGGGGACAAAATATTGACAACTGGGCTAAAGCCAAACATTCAGCAGTAACAGGGTGGTAATTGTTTGCTGTGGTGTTGTGTACAGATAGGTAAGGAGAAAATGTACAAACTACTATAGATTTGGTGTGCAAGAAAGATTGCTGATCTTTTTCAGGTGTCTGTCTGACCTGTGATAAATGTCTTGCTCTGTACGTTTTCTTTCTTCCTTGCTCAAGCTTAAAGCTTGCAGAGTGAGGGAATAAGACCTAAATCATTGGCCTTTCTCTAAAACAGAATTTGGTTTAGTTTGCAGTAGATGTCAGCAGATTAGTTGGTTCACCAACAGACAAGTTGAGCTTATATTTATAATTTTTTAACATAGTTTTAACTTTTATTTTCAAAACTATCTCAGCGGGCTTTCAAATTTAATTGTCGATTCCAGAAATCTGCAATGGTTTAATTTGCTGGGTGAAAGGCATTAGGAGTGACAAGGAAGCAGTAAGTAATTAAATTTCTGTAAGATAACATCCAGCTGACTTAATGGTTGAGCTTTTTCTTCATTTTTTCAATTTTATGTGAGAGCTAGTCTACAATATTTGGAGCATTAAAATCTGTATTCTGAGCAGCATTCATAACCTCATGTTATTAAAAAGACATTAAAGCAATCAGCACTCAGTCATCCTCTGTATGCCCCCAAAAAAGAGGTGTGGAACATCTCAGCCCATCTTGTTCTGAAAATGCACAGAGCATCACTCTGACATTATTAGATGCCCACAAATTCATTAGGACAGAAAGATTTTTGTTTTAATTGACTTTGTTCCTTCCAGGTTCACTGTGGCTCCCTTCCCTGTAGCACAGGGAGCCCATGGTGATATCTGAACTCTGCTGTTGAGCTCCTGCTGGCTGCTTTAGAGTCAGGCTTTTACTCACCCTGTGTGTCCATCCTTGCCTCTGGCATGCTGTGCTGCCACAGGAAAGGCTTTTCACCTCTGTGGCAGTGGGAAGAAGGGCTGATCCTTGCTTGGGGTGGGGTAATGGATCAGAGATTCTCTTGAGGTGCCACTCCTCTCTGCCTTGTGTGACCTCTGCCAGCAGCCTGGTTGCACCATTTGTAAAGCATTTTGGGTTTTCTGTATGAGGAGTGTTGTACAAAAGCCAGCTGCTGTTATTATTTATCCTGTTTATTTACTGGTCACATTTCTCAGAGCTGGGGAATGGGAAAAAAACAAGCAATCAGCAGATTCACTTTGTTTACATTTCATTTCACTTTCGGTGTTTGGGGAATGCTGATTTGTTAAACTCTATTCCTTCCTTTGAAGCCTGTAATTTTGCATAGTGGAAACATTGCCTCATTTTTACACACAGGTTTACATTTCTGTTCTGAAGCATTATTTAAGGGTTCTGCCCATCAGAGGTTTGCTTCCTGCTGGGCACATTCTCCTCCACAACAGCTCTCACTCTTTCTTTGCCAGGAATTGAAGGAGTCGAAGCTGGTGGGGTTAATGACTGTGGCATTGAAAGTATTTGCTCTGGATATTGTTGAGGCTTTTTAAAAATGGTCATAAATATGTGGTACAGTCTCTGGTGAAGTGTTCCACATGAAACACAGCATTCCTGCAGCAGAATAACAGCTTGTGGTTTAAATAAATGTTGTTATTTCTGCTCAGCTGTAGGTGTACATGTATGTTTTGGTTCAGTGACTGCCAGATACTGTAAATGAGTATTGATTTCCTTTTCTATTTTAAGCTTTTCTGCAGAAAAGACATCCCACATGCCTTTGGCTTTCTTTGCCTGTATCTAAAATGATTGCAGCCAAGGACTCATCTAACTAAATACTCTTTTTTTTATTGTTACCACCCATCTTTATTCTAGTAGTTGCACCTCAAGTTGGACAGGTCCCCATTCACATTTTGGAGCTTAAAGCTATTACATCCAGCCCTTTTTGAGAGCAAATCAACAGGGCAGTGATTAAAACTCATGGCAGGTAGGTTCCTTATTTGTGTTAGCATGGCAGCCTCACTGAGAGAGGTGAAGCTGCCTGGATGTTAGAAATAAAATCACATTTTAGAAACCAAACCTGCAGTAGCTGAAGCCTTTGGACACCCAGATTAGCTCAGTGCAGCCAAGAAATAGCACCTATTGATTTGGCAGCCATAGGCTGAAGTCTGTATCCAACTCTTAAATCATCTGTAGGTAAGCCATTGCACCTCACCTGTGACTAAAATTCACTGTGGTCCAAAACATGAATAAACATTTCAGCCTTTAAAGCTGCTGTTGCAGTGATCATTGTCTTAGCAGCATTCCATGTCTCATGTGTAGCTGCTTACATTCAACTTTCCTTCCTACCTCAGGTCTACAGCAAACATGGAATAGTAAATTAATTGGAACATGCTGAAAGCCTTGGCAAACGCTTTGCCTGTGACATTCCTAATTTCCCAGAGGAGTAGCTGCTGATATTGATTTTGACAGAGCCTCTAAAGCCTCTTGCTGCAAAGACTCCTCTCATAGCTGGGAAAGGCCGAAGTGCAGCACTGGGATGTGCCAAGATTTCATTGGAAATTAATGTGTTTAATCTCAAAATATGTTAAAATATACATAAACCCTTTATGATTAAGAAATAAATCCTTGAGCTTCTGTTTCTAAGTTTATGGGATAATTCCACCCAAGATTTTGGAAAATCATGTGGAAAAACTTGGCAATTAGAGACCCATACTCTCTCTGACATCTGAACTTATAACGAGTTTGTCAGTTAGTTAAGGAAAACCAATTAAGATCTCTGCCAACACAGAGGACTGCTGACAAAATTGGATCAGGAAGGCAAAAGTGAGGATGGGCAATTGACTCAGTGCAGGAAGTAATCAGGAGTTCCACATTAGGAGTGGAATTGCCTGGCCACAAACAGTACTATTGGGTCTAAGTATTTCAGGGAATTGAAGTCTTTCTTCAAACCATTGCCATACAACTAGGAATTGCACTGTCAGTGCGCTATTAAAAAGTTATAACAACATAGTATCTTGACTTCACAGAACAGGTTAAGTGTCATCTCCTTTCTTGCTCCTTCTTTATTCACAGCTCTCTTCCTGGAATGTGTCCCTGACCATGACAGGGGGTTGGCACTGGGTGATCATTAAGGCCCCTTTCAACCCAAACCATTCTATGGTTCCAGGCTAGTGAAGGTTTGCCCACATAAGCCCCAAATGCCTGATCAAAGTACTTCAGGAATATGTAGGAATAGCTCAGAAATGTTCTGACCCTCCTGTGCCAGGTGTGTGCTTTTCAGCCCCTTCCCTGCCCAGGTGCTGGGCTGCTGGGCTGAATTCTTCCTGAAACAACTTTTTCAGTATTGCTGGTCATGAGTTGTCTGTACCACCCACTCCCTGCAATAGCAGCTTGAGTCTGGAGGTGATCAGAGTCATGCTAGACTCTGAACCATGGAAAAGCTCATTTTTAAGAACCATTGATTTGGGGAGGGGGGGATTGACTATGAAGAACCTCTGGTGCACCTGGGTTCAGACTATGAGTGATGTCCTGCATAAAAACTCCTTGCAAAAGAATTGAGGTCAGAAGAGGCCTGCAGACTTGTCTTACAGGACTCCAGCAGGTGCCACTTAACCCTTAGATGTGGTATTCTCTGGAGCACTTGATTATTTGTCTCACACCACAAGCCCTTCTTAACAAATATTTTAAAACAACCAAGCAAGCAGCATGTTCCTAAGGACTTAAACATTACCATGTACTCGTGTGGATCTGACCAGGGGGATGGCTTTACTAAATAAAATAATTTCCATCATTTGGAAGCTACAGAGGCATATCTAAAACTCTTCACCTCAATAACTGGATAATGCTGTTTATTTCCATCTTTTGTGCTATGCCAAAAAGTGAGATTAAATTGTAAAAATGTGGCTGGGATGCCATGTAAGGAGCATTCTCTCCCAGCTTGAGCTCATCCCTTAATGAAACACACCTTGTTCCTTTCTAGGAAGCTTCCCTTCTATTAGGGTTGAGTTGGATTTCAGGCTATGAACTTACAGCAGCAATAACGACTTGTCACTGGAACAGGTTCCAATGCTCTGAATATGCCAAGACTTCAAGGGAGTTCAGTAAAAAGGAACTGGTTTTGCACAGTTACTTTGAAACAGAGACATACTTTTATATAAAAAAACCCTTTTTTTCTTCAGAGAGCAGGTGTAGTACTGAACTAGTGAGTAATGCTGAGTTTCAGAGATAGTGACAGTGCAGAAGCTTCTTGCCCTTCAACTGCAGCTTTCTCATGCTTGGAAAGGACAGTCCATCTCACCACACAGGCCTTCCTATTTCCAAGGCTTTGGCTCACTAGGCAGTGTCTGCTTTTTGATTTCAAGAAGAAACTGCTTCATGACTGGCTAAACAGTCATTTTTGTCCCTTTGGAAATCATTAAACATTCAGTGCAAGTGAAGAGGAGAGAGAGTCTGTGAAAACTGTTCTTGCTCTTACTCCCTGTCTGTCGGTGCTCCATGGAGAGTGGTGGCCCTGCACTGGCTGTGCTTCCAAGTCAAAATGAATTTTTAATCAAACTAACCAGAAGTACTTTATTTTTCCTGATTTCCAAGGGGATCTGTGCCAGAAACTCTTTTGTTTCTCTCCATATTCTCCCTCCACACCCTAAAGCTAATCTAAAAAATTTGGGGGTGATTTCAGGTTGACTTGAAATTGGCAGCTTCTATTTAAGCAATGTTTTGCACAGTTTTTTAGACAGACACTGACTGCTTTGTGCATCCATGCCTGTATCTCCCCTTGGGAGATATGACCTCCATTTTATCTCCCTTGTAACCCTTGTACTGAGCAAGGGCTGAAGCAGAGCACAGGACTGGGATGTCCAGTTCCAGCATTCCTCCCACTCAGGTCCTGGGGCAGTTCTGTTCCCCCACATCATCCCTTCCTTGGTCCTGTGTGTGTGACAATGCCTACCCCTTTTCTTGTTGGAAGCAGAACTCATAATCCTTCTTTCAAGGCTTCCTGTGCTCTGTGGAAGGGCAGCAGCCACAGGAAGGCTCTGATCCAACCCTGGGTTGCCCAAGCCTCCAGGGATCTTGTCTGTCTTGCAGGTTCAGAGCAGCAGGTCTGGCAGGCAGTTCTGCCAAGGCAAATCCCATCTCTGATATCAAAGTGGAGTGTCTCCCCAGAGCAGCCCATGTAACCCTAGAATCACTCCTCCTCAGTTTTATTCAAGAGCAGGGTGGGAAGATCCAACCCATGAGTTTTAAGCTGCACACCAGGCATTTCACCTCTGATCTCAGCTTCATGTCCCCTAAAATATCACTGCAAAGCCTCCTTGAAACTAAATACAGCTGATCTTAGATGTTAACTTTGCAGAGATTGACCCAGAGCTGTGCAGTTGCAAGGACCCAATAATTCTTTCTCTCCCACCCCCACCTGAAATTTCCTTCCTCTCTTCTCCCGGTATTAGACCGCTCATGAGTTATTCTCAGTGAGGGCTTGCTTTTTGAAAAACTACAATAAATCAGCTTAAACTATTTCTCCACATTGTTTTGTGCTGGCTCTGGCTGGATCCTGTTGAACCTTTTGTTATGAAATATATTTGTACTAACCGGATCTGTCTCTGCTCTGCTGATTTATGATGTCTGCACTATTTGAGGGGGTTGGAAAATTTAGCCTTGTTACTCCTTCTGGACAGTTTCAGAACAGGGCAGTTCTGAATTGTCCTCCTAACTCTGTCCTTGTGAGGAGCTGTGATTTTGAGATGTGTGATGAGACCAGGCTTGCAGACATGTTGCAAGAGGGTTGCTTGCAGGAGCAGGCACAGGTTTTAAGACTGAGCCCTAAATCTCTATGGTGTAAGACAGCAAGAAGGTGCTTAAACTAACAGCTGCCCCTTTGGAGGGGCTTGCATGGAAACTTCCAAGCCTGAGGAAACGAGGAAAGAGAGCAGGAAGCAGAGCTTGCTGAAGAGGCTTATTTTTTTAATTGCCAATGTAAGATCTGGACAGGAATAAAGCTACTGATTCTACTAGTCTAGATCAAACCACATCAAACACAAATGCACAGAACCCTCAAGCCCCACAAGCTCTGTATAGTCAAGCAGAAGTTGTGCATTGTGAGCACAGTGCAGGTTCCTCTGACATGTTCTTTCATGCATAAAGGTTTTTCAAAGTTAAACCCCAGAGATAAACTCCTCCAGATTCCGAGCTCTGTGAGGTATCCATGCCAATGCTGTATGGTCTGTGACTTTGAGAGGAGGTGGATAGAGGCTCAGCTCCAGGCTATTGATGTTCTGATTCGCTTTTTTCCCTGAACTGGGAAAAGCAGTGATGGAGCTGCTGGAGAGAGGTGGCAGCCCAGAGCCTGGGCCTGCATGGCAAAGCTGTGGGGCAGTAGGGCAGAGGCTGAGAATGCAAAAACCTGAGCAAGAGAGCAAGAAATGCCCTTGGGTGTAATGCCTCCTTAGAACATGGATTGGAATTGGGAGAAAAGTCACTCCCTCTTGCACCTCCAGGGGGACATAACTCAGATGTTTCCTGGAGGCAGAAGGATGGCATGAAGGGACACACCTGACTCCATAAATATTCCTGTCTAACTGGAGACACTAGGCTAAACTCATGGCTAAGTGTGTAGGTCACAAGCATTCATGACATAAGTGAGATTGCTATAGATTTTTGTAACCCCTACACATGACCCAAGTTTTTTCAGGGTTGTCTTGGGGCCCAAATAACCTCCAGGAAAAAGAATGCAAAAACTGACTCTAAGAGCAGAGACAGAGACAAGCCCCTTCCAAACTTCAGGTCTTACACCCAAAGCAAGGGCCTGAAGAACCCTCCAGAAAAGGAAAAGATCACCACTTGTTTAGATCACAAAAAAATTTATTCTTCATTACATGTTCTTGTAAATTATTAGCTGGATTTTTTTTTTTTTGGTAACCTTTAAGCAAATACCAAGGACAGAAAATTAGATAGAAAACCTCAACAAATCCTATTATATGATAGCTAGCTAATGTTCATAGTGAGGCCCATTCACCCAGCTAACACAAGAATGGACCTTCCAGTGACTTTCCATTATAATATACTTTGGAAGCAAAATACACACATAACATTTTTAACACACTAAAAGATCTGTGAGTGACTATCCACTTGCTTGTCCAAAAACATCACCAGTTTTTGGTAAATAAAAGTTAATTGTTCAGCTACAAAGGAACTGATAAATCAGCTCAAACAACACAACAAAATGCAGCACTTAAGCCAGTCATTTTTCTGGCAGCTTAGCTGGCTCAGAGCTTTCCTGTCAGTTTGTTTTTAAAAATTACTTTAGGAATTTAGTGTCTGGAATTCAAAACTGTGCAAGTCAGATGTTCTTTGTTAAAGCTGATCTGGTTCTGGTAACAACATCCACAAGACCAAATGAAAAGCACAGTTACCTAACATAGAATAACATGGTATTAGCTTCAGTTGTGAGGGCTTGATTCAGGAAATCACTTCTGTGTGTGATTAAATCAGTCCTTATTCCAGACAGCATTTATAAATCCTTTTTTAACTTTCATCCTTTACTTTGAGAGTCCTGTTGACTTTCATGTGTTGAAGAAAGTTTCCTGAGGTTAAGGCAAGTACTTAAATATTATTCTGAAGAGGGATGCTTTTGAATGGGGTGGAAAAGATTGCATTTTTCATATATGCAGTCATAGGAAGCTTGTCTTCCGTTCTGTGGTTCAGCCCTACTGTTTTGGGTTATTTTCTGGCAATAAAAGAGGGGTCCCAGAGAAGTGGCTCTGTCCCCAGAGGACACAAGATGTTAGAGTCACACCATCCTGCTTGCAACCATCTTTGTCTAGCTCAGTTTCAACATGAATTTTGTTCAAAGCAAAGCAAGAACATGGGTCTTATGCCCAGCAGGACCCAAGCCCTGAGGGGTATTTCAGGCCTGTGAAGTGTCACAGCACAGCAGCTTTCTGGCTGTGCTTTCAGTGTATTTTTCTTCTAACAGTCTTGGTTTAAGAGGGCTGTTGCTCCTATGTGTAAGTCCAGTGCTGCAATTTATTTTCCCTAGAATTGTTCTCCTCCAGTTGACTGTGGAATTGTATCTCTGAACAATTGTCAAAAAAGACAGCAAAACAGAAAGTGAGAACCTTTAAACCTGATACTGCCTTTCTACCTAGAACTGCAACCTAAAGCACGACCCTGCCCTGCAAAACTGCTGCCTCCCCAAGAAGAGGGATGGATATTAGTGGGTGGGAAGCTACAGTGAGAAACAGGGAAGGCTTGGACACAGCTAAAGCTTGGATCAGGTGGTGACCTCTCCAAGAGGCAGGACAGAAGAGAACAAGGTGTTCACATGGATTTGTACGCACTGACCGTGTTGCAACCTGGCCTCCACAATTTCCACTCCCCCTAATAAAGGACAGGGTGTTTGCAGGTGCTTTGTATTAACTGAGGTGTGGCATTGCTGTGTTTTACAAAGCTTAACAGGCTGCAGCTGCAATATAGGAGGGACTGAAACCAGTCAGGGGAGATGTGGGAGCAAGGACAGGTCATGAGTGCCCATAACCTTATCATGGAAGAGGACAAAACACAACCAGTAGTTGATTTGAATATTAAAGACAAATATTATTCTGCCTTCTTGTTGTAATAAGCAAGGGCATCTGTTTGCCAAGCTGTGCAGTACCAGGAGGCAGAAACCTGCAGGAGGAGGAGGTGATAAAGGCCATGGGAAGGGCAGGAATCTGCAAAAACCATCTGTTGCTTTTGCAAACGGCAGTCAATAAAGTGGTTTCCTGTAATAGCCCGTGATGGCTGTTGCAGAGCCGGGTGAGAGCAGGAGCGTGGGATCAGTCACGCCCCGCTCGCACCTTGGCTTTGCGCTCAGAGCCAGCCCAGGAGGCGGCGAGCCCTGCTGCTCTGGCAGGAGCGCTGCCCTGAGCAGGTGCCAAAGCCCTGCTGTTCCGAGGCGTTCAGCAATCGCACTTCCACCGGCCCAAACCGGCTGAAGCATCCAGGGACACTCGGGCTTTCTGTGCCTGTGGTCAGACATCAGAACCAGCAGGGTCCAGGCACAGGTCACTTTGAGAGAGCTTTGCAGGCTGTGCACAATGTTTTCTGGTTGCTATGTGCAAACTTCCAAGAATTTCAGCAGCACAACTGCAAGAGCTGGAGGTGAAGAAATTTCTCCCCGTTACCAGTTTGATACAAATCTTTTTGCAACAAAATTCTCATTGAGACTGCACAGAGAGGCACTGCAGTCCTGCAAAACCACAAACACGGCAGGATCCATGTTAATTTTAGAGGAATCTGTTGAAAGCAATCTCTGATAATCTGTTATTCCAGCCATTGTGGTAAGGAAGGAGAAGACTGTGACTTAAGAGCAGGGATATCTGCAAAAATGTTTACATACAGGAAAGAATTGCTGTCAGTCAATCTAATAGTTTGTTGTATTTTCCTGGCAGCTTGCTAGTGAAAATATGTTAAATCGTATTTGTTACACTGCCTTCAGGTATTATTTGCCAAATCTAAACTTACTTTGTAATGGAAAATTGGAGATTAAGTGAAAGAGCCAAATCCTTCAATACTTGTTCACATGATATTCATAATAATTTCAATTTTTGAAGGTTGTGTTCAAAATGTGGCCCTTGTGCTTAGACCTGAAAGCTGGAGCTAAAGAGCTGTGTAGATGTGACCTAGTTTTTAGTCAGCAAAGCCACTCTCACTTTTTATTGAACAACAGGACAGGCTGATTTTGTTTCAGCGTCACAAATTTGAAATTTTATGCTTTGTTTATGATTATCGATAGGACAAAACTTTCAAAAGTATCTAAGTCCTTTCAACAGCTACTGTCATTAGAACTCTTAAGGCACAAACAGGCTCAGGGGTTTTACTCAGCATTTTGCAGACAAATTATAACCCAGGTCTGTTCCCTGTGGTGTGCAAAGGCTCAGTTCTGTGACACCTGGAGACTGTGTTCCAGGTGGAGAGAAAGGTCACAGGAACACCTTGCCTCTCTGAAGCTTTGGGTTTTTATCTTTTCTCACTTGGTTTCACATAAAGGGAGGGCTCTTAGCATCTAGAAGGATGCTGCATCAGTGTGAATAAAAGCAAAACAAGGACTTTACTGTCACAGGGATGAAGAACTAAGAATTTCCTGGAAGAGATCTCTTTGCCAGCTTCCCATTAGGTTTCATTCACTTAGTGCCATTTAGTGCCATTTCTCTGAGAAATGAAGGGCTTTATTTTGTCAGCCAAGGTGCACCTTTATCTCTGTGCTTAGTCAGCAGAAACAAATATAGGTCCCCTAAAGAGCTCAAGTAAGACATTGAGCAAGGAAGCTGTCAAGCTTGAAGGTAGTGGGAGGTGTGGGAGTAGGAGGTGTGGCAGAGAGACTTAGCCTGGCTGAGTCTGTTGCATATCAGGGCAATGGGCCCGCAGGAAGAAAGTTAGTATTCTCCACTGAGTGAGCAATGTCTCACTTTCTCCAGTATTTGGAGGTGTAATAATAGATCCTGCACTCCAAAAATCAGTCTGTCTGCCTGGTGCATTGATAACTTGACAAATAATTGATCAGGGACAATGACAAAGGAAGGAATGACTGCTCCACATGGATTGTTTTGCAACCTTCAGTGACACTAAAGAGGATTTGTAAGGCACAGCAAGTTAAATATGGTACATGACCTAGTGTCACCCTTGCTAATTGGTGTTAGACAGATACCAGAGCATCTTTGCCTTGTTGCTTTTGTGTTTGCAGTGGACTCTGTACAGTCCTTCTGGTCTGGATGGATGCTCTTTTAAATTGTCCAGCTGGGCAAATGCTTTAAAGCAGGTGCTAATTAGAGAGCTAGGACAGGAATTTCTACATCATCCAACATGTTTTTTAAGTTTAAATATATTTAAGACCTAAGCAGTTCATTGTTGTGAATACATTGTCTAAAAAGACCTCAATTAAGATAAAGTTGAAAATGTCAAACTTGTAGCCTTCAAATGGTTTTGTAGTTGCTGATGTTGCAAGGACAAATGGTCCTTTTAAGCAAACAAGTTATGTTTATGTTGCTAAAACTGGATTTTAAATAGTCACCTGTCAAATCCAGCAGAATTTCTGTAATCTCATTGCTACTTCTGCTATAGTTCTAGCCCAAGTCTATACTAATTTTATCTGGCAGAAACACTGGGGGTGTTCGAGTTCAGTCACTTCCATTTGATGACATTCCAATAAAAGTAAGGTATTATTCATAAAACTGAAATTTTCAAAGATAGGTATTTGCAAAAATAAGTGTCTGTTAGACTAGCTTTTTATTATCTCTGTCTACACAGTGGCTGTGTAAGAGTCACTTTAATCACAGAAGTGAAAACTGGAAATGGTAAAATTACCATCATTGAATCAAAAGATAAAATTCCAAACTCCAAGCAAAGTGCTGGAGACCTATTCTTTGGCTGGAATTCCACCTTAGAGTGCTCTGGAGCATCAGACAATGTTTGAAGTTATAAAGTTGAGGACAGTGTTGGTATTTGAATCCCAGAGACATACCAGTCCCAAAAGAAACTTCTTAGATCACTTACACTGGAGGAGCCACGTAGAGCCTCAAGCCCCCATGGAGATATCCAGCTCAGGGACTGATGCTGATGCCCACCTGCATCTTGAACTTGCAGCAGACCATGGTGGCTCTGGCCTTCCCTGGAACCCATCCTACAACAACCTGCTGATGGCCAGGTCGATGGCAGGCCAGGGTGACGATGGCTTCCCCTGTATTCAAACTCTGCAAATTCTGTACCTGCCTGGTGTTTGCTGATGTCTGAAATGCTGTTGCTGAACTGAATGGTTTCCCTTGCAGCTCTGCAGTGATTGCAGGGTGGTTGGCACGTTAATGATTTGTACACTGATGCTCCTTGCAGGGCCCTCGTGTTCATCGCCCACGGTGCCGGGGAGCACTGCGGCCGCTACGACGACTTGGCCCAGAAGCTGACAGGACTCAACTTGTTTGTCTTTGCCCATGACCATGGTGAGTAAAAAACTGTACTTGATTTACAGCAGCTCAGGCCTTTGCTGAAGTAGATGCCATTACAGCTACTCAGCAGTGAGAGAAGAGCCAATAAAATATTTACAACTAGACATAAATGAAAAAAGGATTACCTGTTGCTTTGTCGAGATCTGCATATTGAATCTGCAAAAGCTATCCCTGTTTGCTTTGAGTTTTCCTTAGCCTTTTGACCCCACTCTAAGGGATTATTTCTTCTTCACCTGCCTCTTGGGGGTGAAGTGGTATTGCCCACTGTGGAAGTGGGACTAGGAGCCATTTCTGCTGAATTCAGGTCAATGTCCTGAGTGATCCCCGAGGGGAGGCTGAAATATCAGCACAGCTTTCTTATACTGATACAATGAGACAGCTGCACCCTTGAGACATGGAGAGGCAAGGAGGCATCACTGACACCTTTGAGCACATCTCCACGCTCCAGCAGAGAGACTGGAGCTGGCTGTGCATGCCTCAGCTCTGAGAGAAACCCTCTGAGGAGGGTGCAAGGCTGTGACAGCACAGCAGCACCCCTTTGGCCCTCAGCCAGCAGGGTGGGGCACTGCTGGGCCAGGTACACTGGACTGCCCCTGCCTCTTCTTGCTTGAAGGTCTCAGCTCTGTGCCCCATGCTGTGATGGAGATGTGCTGGGTGTCCCCAAGTCTCCTGCAGTGCATGGAGGGGACATCCCAGCAACGCCTCTGAACCACCCATCCTGGTTCTCTGGTAGCCTCCTGTCACACATAAACCCTTGCAGCTTCATAACTTCCTTGTGCTTGGAGATCTTTGGTTTGGTTTTATCATTGCAGACTCCTGCTCCCTGTGACAGCCACTCCATCAGTATCAGTATCACAAAATGAATCAATGGGATTGATGATGAGAGCAGACAAATGCAAGGCCAGATTCTGAGCTGACAGGTTGAAATGGGATGAATCTTGGTGTAAATCTGATGTCCTTTGGGCAGATTAACCACTGACATTGGGAAGCATACTGCAATTTACTTGGCTGAAGCCAAGACTCAAACCTTCCCCCAAGGTCTCCTCAAAGACAGGACTGTTTAACTGGAGTTTGAAGATCCTGAATGTACATGAGTCATTGCACCATTTACCTGTAAGAGGATAGGCAAAACCTTACTTAATCTTGGTTCCAAGGCTTTCCCTTGCTCTTGGTCTTGTGACTCACTTTTGGTCACAGCTCTGCACTTGATATGCAGAAATGACCCCTATATTTTCTCTGAAAAAGAGAATATCTAGTCCTCAAGACAGCTTGCAAGGAAAAGAAATAAAACCCATGTGACATTTTTTTTTGAACAATTGATCACCTGCAGACCTGTGCAGAAGTATCCTAACTCAGCTCCTGGGTCTCTTTCTCCCTGTGTAGGTTTTTTAAAATACACTAGTATTGCTGGATTAAACAGCGCAATTAGTACAAATATGATTTCTCAGGTCAGTTAACAACTTTGTTCTCCCTGTCAGACCTACAGCTTTATTTGTAAATTCTGTTTTCCTGATCAGTAGAGAGGAGAGGGTGAAAAGGAACCTGAAAGCAGAACAATGAGAACACAGTTGTGTTATACAAAGAGCTGATGTAACTGAGCCTTGATTCACTGTAAGTTAGAAAGACAATTAACATCTTTTAGGCTCTGCATAACAATCTTTGCACTTAAAGAGGCAACCACGAAGGATAAACTTTGATAAAATACAAATTACATCCTGAGCTAAATGCCAGTGAAAGCTGAAGGACATAAATACCTCCATTGCTAAAACTGCTCTAATCAGTCTGGGAGATTTAAAATTTTCCTCCAATGTTTTATCTATTCCAAGTCACTTCAGCAGTGTGTTCCCTTTTGTGTCCTTTCCTTTGGGTATCTTTGGGTAATATCAATTATTCAATTGTGTTAGCACTGTAATAGCTGTCTGTTCCCTACCTTGTACCATGGCTCTTAGTCTTGTGAGCTCAATGTAGACTTCCAGACCTGGATATTTGTTCAGGTTCTGGTATTCTCATGGATAAAACTCCCAATACAGGTGCATTATCCATGAGATCATTAATGCAGTTCCCCAGCGTGGCGAGCAAGATTTCCCAAATGACTCGGGAAGTTACCAGGGTTGGAGTATGTGTGACTTGACTGATTTATGTTGTGTCTATCCTTCAGTCAAAAGAAGGAAAAATAATTTCCATTTTTATTGCTGACTCTGTAGGACCTCACACATGGGCTCTAAATCTTTCCAAAGGCTGCTCTGCATCAGTGCTTCCTCCTATGCAAGGTTTCACCAAAAAAGTGCTTCACAGAGTAACAAACACTGTGCACCCCAATTTGTGTCTTAGTATTGCCCCTTAGTGTAAGGTACCTCTGGCTCACTTTCCTCAGTATGTGAAGATTTGAACATTTGCTCTTTGGGATTGTAATCACAAGGCTGCTGGACCTCATAGATATGTATTAGAAATTTTCCATGGTGACGGTAGAAATTGAATTCCAGAAGACCTCTTAACCTTACCTTACATCTAATATTATTAAATATGCCTTTGGTTTATATCAGCCCTGTGAAAGAGGAAAATGGAATTTCTGTGTAACACAGCAATTTTTTTCCTGTGGTCTCTTATGGGGTGTTTTTCACAGGCAGGTAACTGTTTCCCATGATTTCTGGGTTTGCTTGGCATGCATCTTCATGATGGCAGAATTAAGAGTGCTGGGATGACCTTGCTATTTCTGCAAGTTTAGGTATTTTGAAACAACATCTCACCTTTTCAACTTAATTTCTGTACTAATAATATTTTATTATGGCAAAATTCTGATGACAGAAGAACGATACAAACATATTAGGTTATTGGACATCAATTTAGGAAAGCTCTCAAGAAAGAATAACTGTGGGGGATTCATCAAAGTGAAGTGATATTGCAGTTCTTCAGTCAGCTGCAGATTGCAGCTCCTTTAGTTTTACACAGTAATTTTAGGGATCTGTAAAGCTGAGAGCCAAGGAAAACAAGAATAAAGGCTAGAGAATGTGGCTTTGTTTTCTCATACCAAGCATTTTGAGTTGGTAAAGCACATGATGTTCCAGCCATCCTCGTCTCTCTTCCTGTAACATCTCATTTGCTGAGATCTAATGCTCTATGGTTGCATTACATGGCCAGAGCCCAGAAAAACCACAATTTCACCTTCAAAAGTACATGTCAACTAATACCAGTCAGAGACACATTTGCAAGATACAGACACCACAAAAATGTGTTACTTTTTTCTTACACTTTTTAATCATAATTGAAATTAGCCCTCTTTTTCACTTGTACTTGCTCATGCTACTTAGGGGTATTGTGTCAGTTTTACACAAGGATGAGGAGGATGAAATTCTCAGCCCTAACCTGGTGGCAGTTCCTAGGCACCAGATATATTTTCATCCTGCTTTCTCCAGGAGGAATGAACCCTCCACCTGTCCTGGTACATGAAGACTTTTGACCCTTTCACCCTTTTTGAAGCTGCTGAGTTTCCCACTCTCGAGTTGTGTTTAATGTCAGATCAAAGCAGGGGGAAGGTTGCAGCTCTAACAGCTTATTCACATTCCTTAGATGTTTCTAACTGAAGTTCAGCTTGCTTTGGCAGCCCTGCTGCTGATGCTTTGTGTGTGGTGAGCATTTCTGATGGGTTAGCAGGTCCCTCTCAGACACCCACTGGTGCTTCTTCTCTCCATTAATTTTTTCGCTGCTTTTTCTGTTTAATGAAGGATTTATTTCTAAAATGTAGAAAATAGCTGGAGCAGATATTTTTAAATGCACCAAATATTAGCTGCTTTTGTTTTGGTTTTTTTTTTCCTAAGTGATTGCTATGTTGTTCTTGCAACTGTTAAAAGACCATTTTGTTGATGAGAACAGAAGGCTTTTATTTATTCATAGCACTGGGAGGGATTGGTCTACACAGAAAGATTAAAAAGAACCAAACATGGTCAAACTGGGAGGGGAAAATGACCAAGAAAGATGTCAGAATTAATAAGAACAAGAGTTAGGGTAGCACTGCAAGTGTGAAGTAACAGCTCATGTACATTAGCATGCAGGAATGTTCTGGACAGCAGCATTCCCTGACATTGTGATGGGGCAGGCTTCAGGGCAGTCTCAAGGGATGGAGTCAGGAAAGCCTTGGCAAAGGTTATTTGGAGCTGGTTTGCCGTGGAGTTCTTCTTACAGGGGACCCCAGAGGATTTGGCTCTTTGCCCCGGCTGGTACAGCTCTGCCAGTGCTGTTTTATCCCTGTTTTGACTCCCTACTCGGTACAATCCCAAACCTTTCCCTGCCTTTCCTTCTCCAGATGTTGAATGAAGGTGGCAGACAGGCTTATCTGCCTTCCAGGCAGTGGTGAGGAATGCTATCCCTCTGTGAGGCACACGGGAACTGAAACCACAGCATGCAATTGCAGGGTGAGAGTTCAGATACTGCACCACACCATGGAATTCCTTAGGCAGTGAGACAACTCAGAACCTGGAGAAAATCATCCTATAAACAAATAGCTAATGAGTAAACATAGTTCTGCCTTTCTTCTCTAACTGTGGGGATTCTCATGGAAGGAGATGAGCTGGGATACCACCCTGCAGCCACCAAAGAGCTCCAGGCAAAGTGAAACCAGTTGTTTCTGAGCTTCAGCTCTTCTGGAATCACTGATCTTGTAACTCAGGATCTCAGAGTAGCAGTCACAGCTTGCTGAGAAAACTAGGTCATGCTGTCTTAGCCTCTTTGAATTTATAGAAATTATAAAATTATTCCTACAGCTAAGATGCAACTTTTCCCATGCTCTGAACAAGCTCTTGAACACAATCTTTCAACTGGACAGTCTATTTCCCCTTGCTTTCTCCCAGGTTGCTGTATGAGCCTGAGTCCTTTTGGTGATTGTGAGGTGGTACCTCCCAGAGGGACCACAGCTCATGCAGGAAGAAGTCCCCTGGATACACCTCCTGTCACATAATGGTGCTGAAATGTGCCCAGAATTGTATCACAACACAGTGTGGCCCAAGGGGAGTATCCTGGGGCACAACAGGCAGTTGTAAGCACTTTGAGATGGGCTTTATTAAATGGAGGTTTCCACATTATTCTTGTTATTTTTGAGGAGATCATTACAGACTTCTGCAGCCCAATCTTGCCCTGGTGAAGCGATCTCTGCTGCTTTAGCCCTCACCCTTCATTCACACGGGGATCACACAGTCCCGAATCTCTGCGTGCACCACATGGCATCTTTCAGGGCAGTCAGAGTTGTTTCCATTTGAGAGGAGCAACTACACAACAGAGAAAAGACTCTGGGTGAATCATGAAAGCACATCCCTGCAATGTCTCTTGCTCTGGAGGAAGCCAGGACTTAGAACAGCAAATGCAGCCTTTTTTTTGTTTTTTTTTTGGTCGTGTGAAGGCAGATGAAACAACTCTGTGGGGCCAGGAAGCTGCTAGACCACAGAAAACTAAAAATAAATAAACAGTAAGGCTCCAGAGAGCTGATGTGTCTGATGGAGCACGCATATGACATACGCAGCAGTGTAGTATTTTGCTTTAAATGTTTGGGTTGGGAAAGGTGCAGGAAATACTCAGAGGTGTTTTCTCTCTACTTCACTCAGGGGGATGAGACTTTATTTGTTTCACAGACTTCCCTGCTGATGTAAAAGTGGGGCAAACATAGTCTTGCACCAGTCTTTTAGGCAAGGGAGTTTGGAAATTGGGAGGATTGGATACCCCTTTAGCACAGGTACATGGAAGAAAGAGCACCTGAAATCAGACACGTAGTGTCATCTACTGTGAGCTATGAAAACTTGCCAACCACACCCAGGCTGCTCAAAGCAATCTCTTTGTTTATCTGACCCTGACCAATTATTATTCTTTAAATCAGTTTAATTGTGGTACAGTCAGTGAGGTAAGACAGACAGGTTAGCTCCATGCTATAACCCAGAGCTGGATGCAGGCACTGTTGATAGGGGGAAAGAAAATGCAGATGTTCCTTCATCACTGCCCCTCTGTGTGGACATCACTAGATGATCGTGTTGGGCTGCAGCAAAGTTTGCAAAAGAGTGGTTGTGGTTTCCTCAGTTACTCTGCTCCTCCCAACTGCTCAGCCATTTCCTCACTGCTTTGTATCCACCCTGTAACAAAATGTTATTGAATAAACAACATGTCATCCAGTTGAACAGGATCTTTGGCTCAAGCCCTGGCTGAACTGAGCTCACTCATCATCCAGCAGAGATGTGGTGTGAGCTCTGAGGGAAGCAGAGCTGGGACACATCTTAATCCAGTCATGCCCCATCCACCTTCTGGCATGAGCCAGTCTCTTTCCTCACTCCATCAGGTGATGAGAAGAAGGTGCTGCAGAGCCAGCTCCCCTGGCTTTGTTTCAAGCCCACTTTACGAGGGAATCCCTTTTGGGGCACCCTGGGATCTGAGGGCCTGGCTTTTTACTCCAAACAAAATGGGCCAGGCAGCCCACCCCAGTTCTCCTAATAATTCACTGCTCACTAAAGAGCAGGGGGAGAAATGTCAGTCAGTCATTCCATGAGACAGGACATCTTCCCAGCAGCTGCTTCTTGAACAAAGCCTCGCTGTTGGCCTTGACACAAGGAGGCGTGAGGCTGGAACAACAGTCCCTGTGAGTGTGCACAGGGCAGCAGAAGGAACAGAGTGCTCCCTGGGACACAATGGCTGGGCTGGGACTGTCAGCTCTGCCCACTGCCCAGACCGTGCTCCTCAGCCTGCCACTGCTGACAGACGGACAGCATGACAGAAGAACGATGGGTCACTCATTCAAGGGACTTAAAGGGCTTTTCCTTCCCATGAGGGTTGGGTCCTCCTGGCTTCACTTCCCCAGTTCTGACTCTCAGGTGGGAGACACACTCCATTCAATTTGTTTTTCATGTGGTGCTGAAAATGTTGGGCCTAAGTGATAGGCATTTTGAGTGAGTGGTCCCAAAAATCAGGAATAAAATATTTTGTCCTTTTTGGACAAGGGTTTTGCTTTGGTCAGTTTGAGAAACTAAAGGGGAAATAGCCCTGACTGAAGTCAGCTCATTTAATCTTACAATCATCTTACCTTCATCTGTTGTTTCACTCTTGTTATTTCAGGATTCTGTGCAGTTGTCATCTTTACTCAGTCTTTACCTGTATAAATTAATCCCCAAATCAAGGGTCAAATTCTGCTTTCCCAACTGCTCATATAAATCCAGGATAACTCTGTCACTATGTCAGAAAGCAGGTTCAAGCTGCAACTTGTAATTGCATTTCATATTAGTGCAGAAGGGCTGGCAACCTCCTGTCATGTTTTCAACAGCTTCCTTGCTCTCCCATAACCAGCTCTGCAGGCTGTGGGTGTATGTCTGCGTGCAAGATGCTTGGGGGTGGAAGGACAAGGACCAGATGGTTATTAGAGCTGAGGCTGAGAGAACAGATCCTTTCATGTTCCCAGCTCTGTCTGTAATCTGGGGCTACTGGACAGATGTCAAACTCGCTTCAAACTTTGTTCCTTGACTGACTTCTGTGGTAGGACATTAGTTCATATCATCAGGGACTCTGACCTCCAGAAGCATCAGAGTAATCTGTGTTCTTCAAGGGGAAGAGTAACAAATCAGTGTTGTTTATAATATCAGTGGATCTTTTTCGTTAATGGTGTGGATGGTGGGATGGAGAGCACTTTCAGCCAGTTTTCAGGGTGGAAATTGAGCATATGCTGGAAGGCTGCTATTCCCAGGGACCTTGACGTGCAGAAGAAAGACACTGGCAGGGACCTTGTGAAGTTTCAACAAAGGCACTTGGGGAGTTCTGCATCTGTGGTGGAGTAACCCCATTCAGCATTAAAGGCTGGGCACTGAATGAATGGAAAGCAGCTTTGCAGAAAAGGACCTGGGGATCCTCACAGACAAGCTGAACATAGGTCAGCAGTGTGACCTTGTGGTGGAGAAGGCCACCCCATACTGAGCTGTATTGAAAGATTATAGCCAGCAACCAAAGAGAAGTGATTATTCTCTTCCATTCAGCAGTTTTGGGACTACATCTGAAACACTGGGTCCAATTTGCTCCCCAGTAAAATGAAAACATTGACATCCTGGACCAAGGCCAGAGGAGGGCTGTCAAAACAATTAGGGTACTGGAGGACAAGATGTGCGAGGAGAGGCTGATAAAACTGGGCTTGTTTAGCCTTAGAAGAGAAGGAATCTTTAAGAAGCCTTATTTTGGCTTAGAAGAGGGAATCTTGTTGCTGCCTACAAGTCTCCAGTGGTGACAGCAGGGCCAGACTCTTAGAGGTGCCCCGTGATGGAATGAGAGGGAAGTGACACAAGCTACAGCGCAAGAAATCCCAATTATGTACAAGGAAAAATGTCTTCACCGTGAGGGCAGTCAAATGTTGGAGCAGGACCCAGGGAGGTGGGGACATCTCTAGGCTTGGAGATATTTTAAACCCAGCTCAATAAGGCCCTGGAAAACCTGGCTGAATGGGAAACACTTTGAGGAGAGGCTTGAACTAGAAAATCACCATATGCCCCAGCATCAATTATTTTATATGAACTAAAGAGCATCCTAGCTACATCCCAAATACATCCCTACTATTTGGGATGTTGCTTCTAAAAATAAAACATAGAGGGTTTTGAAATGGGAGAGAAAAACTACCTTAAAAGCAGACTTTAATAGTTCCTATGGTTAAAACCAGCTTCATCATCAAGGAGAGGCTTTTTGACATTTTTGCACTGTGAGAAAAAGAAGGCATGCTTATTTCCACCTTTACAGGAACAACTTTTCCATGGCAACAGCATTTCATTAATGTGCTTAGCTTTCCTATTGTTTTTTAGATGTCTTATTTGGGTGAAGTTTCAGAAGCTAATTACTGATGATTCCTCACCTACAAGTGTATCTTCCTGCAGGTGTGGACTTTGTCATCCAATTGAGTTATAAATTACTGTTCCAAGTTACTGAACACCCTTTGAAAATTAAAGGGAAAAAACATACTTTGTTTATATAACTCTAGTTGGATTATTTGGAATTATAAGACGTTATTTGGATTCCTTCAGTACCTTTTTAGATAGATAACAGCAGTCAAAGGAGCACAGTCCAGCTCAGATCAGTCCAGCTCAGATTAGTGCCTGTTTCAGCACTAAGCTGGGGAAGAGCCTTATTAAAGAGTGGGGTGTGCAAAGGGAGCATGAGCAAAGGCAAAGGACAGGCAGATTTACAAAGAGAAGTAAAACACGTAACCAGTCAATAAACAGCCTGAACCTGCAATTTTGTCTTCACTTTTAATGCTCTTTGTGCCCTGCCTGCATTGGAAACTGAGAATGAAATCCTTCTTGCTGAACTGAACAGTCACAGTATCAGGGAAATGGTTCACTAAAGCAGCAAAACTTTCCAAAACTTCCAATAAGAGAATGGTTTTTCCTTATAACTCCTTCTGAAGTCGTGGGAAGGCTCACTTAAGTTGCATGCATTTGTGTGTTTTGATCTAAACTGTGGCACTCAGCCTATTTTTCACCAAAACTTGCTATTAACAGACTCCCTTGGCTAGTGCAGGCAAACCTAGCACACGGTGTGTGTTGGCACGGTGTGAAATGCCAGGGGCTGGTGCAGGGTCTAAACCAGCTCCAGGCTCCTTCTAGGCACCAGGCTCCTACAGCTTCCTGTTCCTTCATGGCTCTTCAGTTCCAGAGCTCCACGTGACAAAATAAAGATGCAGAAGCAACCCATATACTGCTTTTCATGATTTGTAGTTCTAGTGTTCATTGTTTGTTTATTTGTTCATTCACAAAGTGTGGCATGTTGTTCCAGAGCTGGAATTTCTGATTCCAGCTGGGGGATTTTCTCCCTGCTGATTTTCCTGGGATTAGCTCTATTTGTTACAGACTGTGAGCAGAACTTTTAAGGGATTCTCAGAAGTCCTAAAACTAATAGTAATTTTGAAAATAATAAAATATGTAGAGGTTGTTTTTAAAAAACAGACTGTTCTCTATCAGTGCCTCCAAATGAGTGCATATTGCAGCAACAAGCCCCAGAAGGAAAATAATTAGTGAACAATAGGAAAATTAATCCTTTGTTGATTCACATATTCAGGTTCTTCCCTCTTCAATAAGTCCAAGTGTTGAAGAGAAACAGGTTTGGTTCTGCAGTGTCTGGTGGATTGGATTTAATATAATTTAATAGGGCTTCTCCTATTGCACTTTCATTTTGAATGATAAAAGAGGGCATTTATTTTATTATTAAGACATACTCCTGTTGGCAGCAGGGGCAGAAAGTCACTCCCTGCATTATCTAGGCATTTGCTCCGGCAAACAGCATCCTCTGTCTTCTTCACAAGGGGTCAAGATCAGTTTTTAGCCAAGTTTGGTTGCCAGCACACACTGTTGCTGCTGAGCAGGCTGTTCCAGGCTCTTGTCCCTCTGACTCTTTGAAGGTCCTCACTTTTTGTCCCAGTGTATTCCTGCCCACATTAGGGCTGGAGGCCAGTGTTTTTCTCTTCTCCATCTATTAGTTACTCACAACATGTCAGTTCAGAGCATTTCTCTTTTGGTTGTCTGTGGAGCCTGGCAGAGCATTAACAACAGAAACTGCTGTCATTAGCTGATGTCTTTCCCTTCTGTACCACACATCCCTTTTCTGGTTCTGCCTCTCCTTTCCTCTTTGAGACATCAGCTGGTCCCTGCTGAGGGATCAGATGCCATCAGCTTTGCCCCCCTCTCCTTCAGGGGTGGTGCCCGTCCCTTTGTGCCCAGCTCAGCCCTGCAGCCTCTCATTTCTTTCAGAATGTCTCTAGCTTAAAGCCATGTTTAGAATGTGATTCTTATATAGTTTGGGGATTTATTTCTTAGTTGCTTGAGCCTTAATTGCCTCTGTGCTGCTGCACACAGAATACATGCTTGCATCCTCTGAAGGCAGTAGCTAAATGCCACTAACTTCAGCAGGACTAGGATTTGACTCATAGGTTTTAAGGCTTTTTTCCTATTTTAGTAAAAAACTTGCATATCTTGAACTATTATTTTAGAGAATAAAATATCATTTTAGCATTTAAGGTGTACAGGGAACTATACAATCATAGTTGGTGCTTTGGGAAAATTATTTCAGAATTTTAGGAAATTAACCTTGATAATTGAAATCCTCTGGCTGTGTGATCCTCTTCACTTCTGAGGCCATTGGCAAAGCAAAGCAAAACATCTGGTTAACCTCTGGTTCATTCTCCAACCCAGATAAGATTCTCCAGCATCCCAGTAACACTCCTTTTGGCCTTGAGCCTTCTTCAGAATAACAAAATGAGGATTGCAAAAGGTCTTACAAAACCTAAGGCCATCTGGAAGAAGTCTTACCTGAAGATGTGTGTGGAATTCACTTTGAAGTCTTCTGTGCATTGTGGCAGTGAGGGAGTCAATTGTCATGGGGGGATTTTGGTTCCATAATGTACTAAGACATCAAACAAGGACTCATCAGCCCATTTCTGTAAGTACCAGCCAGTCCTTAGATGGGAGCATGTCCTGGTGTGTGCCAGCTGTGGCCAAATTTTAGTGACCTATACTAGAAAAGCTCTTTTGCTTTTATTTCTGAAGACTTTCCTGGATTTCCCATCACTTTAATCTGGCCTGTGTTGTGTTCCAGCAGTGCTGCAGTTTTTGCTGTGGGTATCTCTTGCTGGTTCCCTTCCCATTGATCAGTCCTGTGTGACTCAGATCAGGATGTGGCTCATTCTGCAGCACAGCACTAGGCTATGCAGGAAGGGGTTTGGAAAGTGCCACTTGGCTCTGCCACAGGTTTGTCTTGGCTCTCAGGAATGACTCTTCACCTCAGTGTATCTCAGGTTATTCATGAAAACATCTGAATGTGGTGTTGACCCACTTCCAGGGAGCTGGCAGCTGAGAAGCCCTGAGCTCCAAGAATGCAAAACCATTATTGTGAATGGTTCTTCACAGGCTGAGAGGAAGATTCAGCCGGAGAATAGAGCAGCTTAAAATAAAACATCTCACCAATATTGAAAGGGAGGAGGCAGAAAAATAAGAAAGGTTGTATTGCTCCTCTATAGCTTTTCCTTTTATCCAAATTCTAAGCAGGTGCTTTCAGAAGGAATGGGCTGGGGATGGAAAATAAACAATCACAAGTCAGGTAATTACAAGCTGCTTGACTAGTTTGGTAGTTACACATCCTTTGGCTGAATTTGTCTTCAGGATTCCACCTGGAAACTTGACCACTTCACCAACAATGCAGCAAAGTTACTGTGTCAGCCATTGTAAGTTATTCTAAGCCTGTGCTTTACTCCACCCTTCATCAGTATTGCTCCATGAATAGGAGAGACCTGTTCTAACCACAAGGTGAGCTTTCCCACAGCATCCAAACTGATGCTGCAGAGCCTGTTCTGTGGCACTCAAGGGTTAATTTCTCTGAAGATACTGTCTGCAGATTCAGTTCATAGGGAGAGCTGTTATACCCACAGCATCTCTAATGCTGGGATTTATTCAGGGCTTGGCAGTACTCTCTAATCTGAGAATTCTTGCTTAGCTACCAAAATAAAGTTTAAAAAAAAAGTGCTGAATTGTAGATGGTACAAAGACTAATGCTCTCAACCCAGATCTCTTAAAATTGACATTCTCCATGCTACATTTATTTTCTGGTTCTGAATTTATCCAAGACAAAGCCTGCTGACAGATCCTGGCAGTTTTTCTAATGCTACAGAGCAGGCAGCCTGACCCATGGTGGTGCCAAGTTCATGCTGAGGGCTGGGGGGAGGGAGAGGAGGCAGAGAACACTGCTGAACTGACCCTGCCTGATACCACCTGCACTTTTGGCTACAGTCCTGTGCCTTTTCATGGACCTTGCACCTCTCCTGCCCAGATTTTGTAGAGAGCTCTCCCTGAGCTGCAAATACCCCCTTGCTGGCTGATGGGGAAGTAGCTCTCGCAGCCCAAAACCAGCATTTGGGTCTGTAACCTTCAATAACTCAACACTTGTATCTGTGCATTGTTTACTGAACTGTAGACCTGCCAGCCAGGATTCATTGCCTACTGTCACCCAGCCATGGCTTGAAATGAGTAATAGAGCACAGAAAGCAATAACCTGCCTGTTTGATCCTGGGGTGGTTTTGGTAAATATAGATGTAGTGAGGAGAATTTCAGAGTTGCAGTGGGGAAAGATACAGAGCAAAGGGTATGAAGTGGTAAAAAACAACCACAACACTAACTTTGAAATCAACCTCTACCAGGAAAGGACAACAGCTTTGCTGCAAGACAGATTTAGGGGAGCTATTTTCTGCCCTGCCACTTCCCCGTGACTTCCCCCGTGCACCATCGAAATGCCACTCAGCCATGAGCCAACTGGCAGCATTTGTGCTCTGGCACATTGGGCAGGACTGACCCACCCAGGAATGCTCCCTGCCAGACCAGCTTCATCAGGAGGTTTTTTCCTTAATTGTGTTGCTCCCAGATCTGTTAGGGTTTGAGTGAGCTACAGCTCTGGGCGGATGTACCCTGCTAAAAAAAATAAAATTAAAAAAGCCTGCCCTTACTTCAAATAATCCACCTGCTGCTCAACCATTGAGCTTGTGCAGAGTGGGTATAAAAAGCTATTGGCTCTGGGAGAGTGGTATTTCCTTCGTGCCTTGTCAGGAGTAGGGACAAATCCCATCTAATGAGGGTGGCACTGCCATGTGGGAATAACAAGAAGTGAAGCAAAAAGCAAAAATCTTTTTAACTCTGTGAGAAAGCTCCCTTTGGACAGGGTGATTGAGAACTGGAAGTGCAACCCATGGAGAGAGCTGACCCTGAATGGAGGGATCTCAAGACCCTCCAGGTTTGTTAACGACCTTTTAGCAGATTAATTGGTAAAACACCTTACTGGTATCCTAGAACACGAGTCACTCTTTTTAGAAACATCATTATTCATTTGCCAGTTGCTTAAAAAAAATTATATAACCAACAATTCTGTGCCAAGATTGCTTTGGAATAGAGAAATCTGTACTCTGGTGCCAAGAATCTCACAGACTAAACAGAACCCACTGGGAGCCCTTGCTCTAGATGGGAACTCGAGTTTATTTTAACATGTAAATAAATTGGATGAAAAATGGGTCTTTTAAACTCTTTTTTGTTGTTGTTACTGATGTGGGTCCCCAATGGGTGGTCTGCATGGAGAGGAACCTTTTGAAGAGAGCTTGAAAGGAAGCTGTGTCCATCTCCCAAGACATTCCTCAGCAGCATGAAGGGAGTTCTTACATGATCCAGCTTTCATCTTCTTTTCTTTGTGATGCCTAAGCTACTGTAGGCAGGGAAGAATTAGGTCTGTCTTTCCCAAAATGAGTTGGTTTGGTTGTTTGCTGGAGCACAGAGCTACCCAAGGCTCACATCTGGGTTTTGCAGTGTGAGCAGCTGGGCTGATGCTGCAGCAGCGAGCGGGGCAAGGCTCCCTGCTCAGCCACCTCCATTCACTGGACACTCTGCAAGGGGAGCAGTCAGCAGGGCTCTGCAGGCAGGCCAAATGGAACCATCTTTCAAACAGAAGGGCAAGAAATGAATAGCCTTTGTTGAGGAAAGAAATGGAAATGTTTTCTAGTTGAAGAAGCAGTCATCTAGGAGTTAATAGCATGTGCGTGTTGGACAGGCAGCACACGTGCTTTGCAATAAATGGGCAGGGAAGGGGAGTGTGCAGTTCCACTCCAGCACTCCAAAATTATTTTTTTCATTGAAAATCCTGACATTTTGAATTCGTGCCCCAGCTGTTTTAAAACTGCATAACAGAAAGTTAATGCAGTTAGATTTTCGTCCTTGTTTTGAGCTCGGAAAAAGTAGAATTTGCAGCCTTGATTTTTTAATTTATGGGATTAAAACAAGATAAGAAAATTATATATGTTTTTAAAGCTAAAATAAAATACCAAGGGAGATATCCCTTGGCTGCTTGCCTCTTCCACTGAAGGTGAAACTCTAGCTACCATTAGTGATATCTCAAGTCATATGTGGAAAGCAGAAAAAAAGGCTCTTCTCTGCTCTTAGATCAGCAGCATGTAGATCAAATGAACTTGGGAGACCCTGGATTAACTCCAGCAAAGTCCATGCATTTTTTCTGTGGTATCTGGGCATTGATACTGGTTCTCTGTCATGCCAGATTAAGTCTTTGATGACCAATTCCAATACTAAATAAAGCCACCTCACCGATTCTTCAGGAAATTATGTGCTCTTCCTGAAAGAGAGCAAAATCTCAGTGCAAAACTGCAAGAATAACTATTAAAAATTATAGTGCCTTCTAAAAATTATTATAGGCCCTAAATGAAATCCCTTAGTGTTGGATTAGTTAGTGTGTCTGACTCCTTAGATCCACTGTAAGTTGTGCTTTGCTGATTATGTATCTTATATTGTGTTGTGATCTTCATCCCATAGGAGAAGAGATTAGGCAGGAATCATTTCATTCATCAGCAAAGCAAACTCTTTTGCAGAGGAGCTCAACAGTTACTCAGCCATCCATGCTGGCTTTGTGCAATGTTTTCAAACCATTGATCTCAGCAGCCTGGTAGAAAAGGATTTTTCTGCCAGCTGTCTTCTGCCTTTATGTTCTTAAGGGCTGGCTTGGGAGGTGACACTGCAGAAGGGCCTGAGGAGGAAAGTGGAATGCTGTTGTGAGTGTGCTTTGTGGAAGAGGAAGCGGGCTCCATATTCCTCTTTCATGGACCTTGGCTTCACCAGCCACGCCACAGCAGCTTCCTGATTTTGTGACAGGGATGACAAAGCTGCCCCTCTGCAGGCAGTGTGGGAAGTGACCACGACATGTGCAGATTTTCATTCTGCCTTGGCCCCTTCCTCTCATGGCATCCCAGGAGACACTTGGGCTTCTAGCCTGGCCACAGTGACTGCTGTTTGCAAATGCACCTCCTTATTTTGCAACACCAACACTCAGATGGGTTTTTTCAGCATGTTTGCATGAGCAACATAATGTTCCAGGAAGACTTTTAAGGAACTGCAGTTCAGAGCCAAATTCAGCAACTGCATTAGGAATGGGCAAGGCTTCTAAAGCCAAAAGAACCATGTTTGTATCCATTAGAGAAGAATTGGCTCTTAACATTGACAGAAACAGTTTGCCTTGTTAGCCAGAATTAACGACTGCTCTGATACATACCAGGTCATTTTGTTTGTCATCTCTGGAGTACAGAAAAGATTTCAAATGGCTTTACCAAGATGACTGGTTGTCTGCTCCCTAGCAATAAGGCACAAATAATTTTAGTATAGAAAATTGACTGTTGCTTTTTTTTTTCCCTAACCAAGACAACAAACAATATATCTCTGTGTGCACTATTCTAAAAATATCTCATCTCTGCAAATGTTTCTCTGATGTGGGAGGAGAATGCTTTCAGTTTGCTGCACTCTTTGTGTGAGGCAAGTGAATAAAAACTACCCAGCAAATGCTGAAAGGAAAATTATTTTGCTAACCATGGAAGGGAAGAGGAAAGCTGATCGACTTGTGCCTTCAGGACAAGGCTCATTTTGGTCAGAGTGAGGCAGAATAAATCTGTAGTTTTTAGTTACATGCTTCATACATAAAACACCCAGGGGAAGAGGTAATTCTGTTGGGTACTGTATCCAGTGGTTGCATAATGTGCCTGTGTGGGAAAACCCAGTGTGTTCACTGCATCTCTGCTGGAGCTGCTAAAGAAGGGGTGCCCAGGACTACCCAGATGTTGGTAAGGATGTGCATATGTTGAGCTGTTTTTCAGGTTCCCAAAGAACATGAAAGTGGAAGCCATGGTGAGAGAGAATCTTCTCCTTTTAGCTCCTCACGCTTCCCATCTGATGTGAAAGTAATCTTCCTGGGAAAGACCATAGGCTTGTGTCAAGCTGGTCTTTGCTCCAGTGGAAACCAGAGCTGTGGGAGAGGATGAGTGCACAGCTGAGGCTCAGTCAGGTGGACACTGAGACACTCAGCTCCAAGGTTTAGATACAGAATAAGCACAGCAGCTGACCTAGATGGCAGCTTGATCAGATCAGGGAGCATGACCCATGTCCTAAACCCTAGGACAGCTTCCCCTGCTCTCTCCTGGCCCGTGTGTCTCTGTCCTGGTGCTAAAGCTCTCCACATGCACCAAAAAGAAGGGTAGGTGCAGATGGAGGGCAGAAATTTCCTAGTGCCCTCTGTGCATCAGACTTGATTTGGTTGAAGAGTGGGGAAATCAAACAGGAACAAGCTCCCTTACTGTGATAAGTCTGTTCTGAGGGCAAGAAAGATGCTTTGTTGGGCAGGAATCAGCAGGATGATCTCTGAGGTGCTTCCTCTGTGTGTTTGTTCTGCCAGGGGAACATTTGCTTTATGTGTTACTGACAATACAGGCACAGTCTGTTGACTTTTCCAGATGTTGATTGTCCTGCTTTGAAGATTCTTCCTGTTGTTTTAGTTGTTTGTGTGTCTGAATGGTGGATTAGATGTACTGCTTGTTAAACAAATAATTAAACACTGAAAGCTTTGAAATCCAGTATGTTTAATTAATGAGCTCTGCACACTTGATGAAATAGATGTGTACTTAAATCATTACAAAACAAGTATAGTTTTTTAAGTAGTGAACTGTTATGACAATTGGAAGTGTTTACTGTTTCATTAATAATTTTTTCATTAAACCTTAAAAAGTCACTGAGCAGAAAATCAAGGTTTCACAGAACATTTGCTGCGTTTCCTTGTGTATTGTGTCCCCTCAAATTCTCCATCCATGTGCTTTCTCCAAACTCCTCCTCTGCAAAACCATGCTGCCTTATAGCCTGGAATTAGAGTTAATTATTACTTTTAAATCTTGCTATACCTTGGACCAAGGTCTGTGGTGATGCCCTGTGGTGCTGGTGCTGTACAAGTGCTGGAAAAAAAAAAAAAGAAAAAATAAAAAGAAGCAGTCCCTGCTCAGAGGAGTTTCAGTAGAGCTCATAAATACAGGCATCAGCTGCAATGCCTAGTGACACACTTCATTAACTCTGCACTGGCTGCTAAAGCTGAAACACTCTGGAAAATTGTATCTGCTGCATCTTGTGCTCTAAGTTTTACCTCCAAGACTGAATGTATTTTGTCAAGGGCAGAGAGGAAAGCAGAGGCAGGCAAGGGCTCTCTCCCAGTCCGTGGGGTTTGGATATAAAATGAGCTGCTGAGGTGCTGCTTTCCCAGGGCACTGGGGTCTCAGGATAGGCTGGGGGCCCTCACAGTGAGGTGCCCACCTGAGCAAGCAGCTGCAGGCTCAGGAGGTCATGGGTGAGGGTTTAGGCTGGCACATTACACCCTGTGCACCAGAAGAACCGTCCACATTTCTGTCACTGTCACCACCCTTCTGTGGGCTCCAGACCCAGCATTGTCCCTCTGCCAACTGCAGAGCGAAAGCATCCATGAGGATTTTTAATTATGTGATTTATTCCCTAAAGCAGACAGCAAGCAGGACACAACTATGCTCATGTCTCTTATCAGCAGCATGACCTTTGGTGGGGTGAGAACAAAAAAAGGGTGAGGTAGGCTCCCCTTCCCACATGTGACAGTGTCCAACACCAGTGAGAGGTCCATTCCATCTCCAGTTTTGGGCAGAAAATAGAAGCAGAGGACTTCAGGAATAAAACAAATCTTTCAGAAAGCTAATAAACACATAATAGCTTCTTTTCCAAAAGCCATTTGGGCATTTGCTTCAAATGGACCTATCAGATTCCAACGAGTTTATTGGTGATCAAGGCAGTGAAAGAAGAGGAGCTTGGCTGTGGGCTCTAACACAAATCCTTCTGCTGCACACCACTGTCTGTGCTGTAACGAGCTGCTGCCCACTGCTGTGGCAGTGCCAGTGCTAAAGCAGCAAAATCACCTTTTCTGGCCTACAGCAGCTCTTTGGGAATTGCTCACATCATGCTCCAGCTTGTTAAATCAAACGCTCCAGTGCCAAGCCTTGCCAGTGATGGCCCCTCTGCCACCAGTAAGACATTTCTTTGCAGTGTGGGGCTCTGAGGTACCAGAGCTGCCCCTCAGCTGTTTCTGGGAATCATTGAATTCACAGTGGTGGCACTTCTCACCTTTAACCACTGAAAACTCCTGACACTCCTCTGTTAGTACCATTGCAATTCAAAATGTGTCTGTGCTGAGAGAATGGTTAGCCTGGAATTCCTGACCTAACCCCTGGTTCTGCCTGTTCCTGATTCTCTCACTCTAAAATCTTGGAGTGCACCTCTAGAGAGGAAAACAGAGAGTATTGAGAATCCTGAGGCAGGAGTCAAGCCCTGCATTCCTCCTGATTGTTTCTACCATCAGTTGGCAGGGGAGAACATCTCATCCTACAGTGGTGGTGTTCTCACTACAATAAAAATGGGTCCAAACCATCCACTTTCCCCCTGGAAACAACAAAATATGTCAAAAGCCAAGATACAAATTCTTCCTGAAAAATTACTGTTCCCTAGGCAGATTTCTCCTGTCCTCTTTGTTTTATGGGCTTTCCATAATAAAGAGGGGGCAAAGGCTGAAAAAACAACATGGTGCATAATTTCTGCTTTCCCATGACTGTAAGCTTTAAGGCACAGCACTGAAATTGGTGAATTTACAGCACCATAGCTGAACTCAGCATTTGACCTGCACTCCCATCGCCTCATTTTCCATAGCAAAACGTTCCTGCTGAAGGTCAGAGGGTGAATTCAGTGCTCATCCAAGCACCCAGGCTCAGGCTCCACTTGTGTCAGGAGGGTTGAGCACTTGGAAAGAGAAACAAATATTCATGGTGGGTGGCTTCTGTAAAAGTGTTTAGAAGAAAACCAGAGCAGGTTTCTGAGGGTGGACAGGGTGTGGGGACACTCACCATCCCCAGGGTGCCTCTGAGGGCTGAGGCACCCCACAGTGAGCAGGACAGGTACTGCCAAGCTCTCCTCTCTGCCTGATATTCTTCTGGTCTTCTTAACTGCATTTAAGGACAGATTTCTTCAGCTCTGGTGTGGCCCCACAGCCCCAGGAAAAAGGCATCATGCTGGTGGAGACCCAGCCCAGGTCCCCTCATCAGACTGAGTCTGCCCAACAAGCCCAGAGCTGGGCTGCTCATTTCTTCAGGCAGTTCCCATTTGGCTTTCAATGAAGGGAAAGGAGTGTCAAGTTGGACTGGTTTTTAGTTACATGTTTTTCAGGATATCTCCAATCTGAACAGGACGTAACCTTTTTGTTGAGGAATGTGAGCCAATGCCAGCTGAAGAGCCTGGCTGCTTTGGAGTGGTTTTCAAAAGCAAGCCCCAGAGCATGAGAGAATATGGGATTTGAGGAATGAAGGGACTTACAGAAGTATGTATTCCCAGGGTCACAGGATCTGTTATGCTGGCAGAGTCATATTTACATGGTTATAACTGACTCCGCAGAGACTTCACACCCTCAAATACTCCATTCCTGAGCTCTCAGCTTTGTCTTCCTGTGCAGGCAGTCAGTATTATTTTATCCAGAGAGATGTGTAGTTCCAGAGGATCTACAGTCATTGGTGGATCCACACTCTGAAGTCATGCTCTCTGACAGGACTGACTGAGTTGTTTGTTGTTCTTGACTCCAGGGGCAGAGCCACAGTCTGAGTGTGCGCATGCTGAAAATAGAGGGAAGAATTTAATAACTGTGACATATTGGGCCAGATGATCAAGCCTTTATTCAGATTTTGTTTGGGCAAAGTATGTTATTTTGTAGAGGTGTGTTTGGTTGGAAATGGATGCTTAAACCTCCTAATTCTAGATTTGCAACTTGAAAATATGTGGTTTGGGTTCCCCCTTTTAAAGACTCGTGGGCAGGGTGCCTGTAGTTAGGTCAGTGCACACAGCCTGAAATGATCACTGAGCCCCTGCACAGACACAGCACTAGCAGTGAACCACAAGCTGGCTGTGAGGACAGATGGATGGGAAACAGTTTAAAAGCTTTTGGGTGCTGAGTGTGCTGTGGGGACGTGCACCAGCAGCCACAGCTCTGTGCTCTGTGCACTGCACCTCACACTGCCCTGCTGGAACCAGGGCTCCCTGTGGGAATGCTGGGATGAGGAGCTCAGGGAGCTGTGATTCTTGGACACTTCTCTGTTGTCACCCTTGGCATTGTGTCCCTTGGGTGTGGAGCAGTCTCTGGGGGAAGGGGATTCCACTCCTCTTACACCCACTGTTGTGCCACTGGCACTGTGGAATCACCACAGCAGATTCATTCCCAGCAAAACCCAAAGCTAACAGCTTTACATCAAGGATGAACCTGACCTTTCACTCTTAATAGCTCTAAAGGCAAAAGATCAGAGAAAAACACGTCAATATTCCTGACTGTATCGATGTTTGGTTGTGCAAATATCTTTCCTCTAATAGAAGGGGTCTTGGTTCCTCACCCTGAAGTTTGTCAGCTGGGGAATTCAAACTTGCAGTATGCTCATTCACTGGGGGGACAGGTTTGGTTTCTTGGAGGGGAAGAACAGAAAATAGTGAAATAAAAGACCATGACCTAGCAATGCCTCCTGGCTAACCTTGTGCAAGGGACAGGGAGAGTATCAAAGCAAAGGCTTGCATGGCTTTCCTGTCCCACATGTGCAGACAAACTGCTGCTCAGGCTTTGTGCCAGCTGAGTGGGGAACAGGAGTTTAGTTTTTAAAACTGGGGTTAAAAAGGGGGCTCATAAATTATCAATAAAAAACCCTGGAAAAATTCAAAGAGGAACTTGTCACAGCATTGCACAGGTATTTCTTGGATTCCACAATCATTGCTTTGGCTGTTACAAGCAGTGTCACTGTTATGTGGTAGGAGCAGGGGAAATGCTTCACACTGGGAGCCAAGGAGGCTTTCCAGACCTCCCTCAGTCTCATCCAAAAATAGGCCAAAGACTCCCAGTTCCAGAGCAAGGAGTCATGGCCCATTTACAGACCTGGGCCACGGGGGTTTGCTGGCTCTGCTTGCACAGCTGTCTGAGCACTGGAGAGAAGGAGACGCTAGAAGCAAGTGAGACAGCACTGGAGGAAAAATAAAGCTGAAGTGCAGAGCTCTGTTAGGGAGAAAGTTCCTCTCTCTGGACTGTTAAACTCATATTAACCTGCTACATTTGGAGTTGAATAGTTGGCAGATAACACATTTGAGGACCATAAAGTGAGTGGACTGAATGTGTATAAAAATTGTAATAAGCTCACTTTCCATTTGTAACAAAAACCAGTTTAAAGTCAATAGTTCCTCTAGCCACACACATGGTTTCACTTCTGGAGATTATCATGACTTGTATTTTAATTTGCTCTTCGATTTGTTTCTGGTCACTGATCCATGGAGGATGCTTGCTGCACCATATTTTGGCAGGAATTGGAGTGTGTGCATGGAAAGCAGAACTGGTAAAATGTTATTTATAATTGATCAGCATGACATGTATGGGTTTTTATGGCAGCCAGGGTGGCTGATTGCAGCGTTCACTGCCAAAAGACTCAGCCATGGAGACCACCTGACAAAAAACAAGTCTGGGGTTCAGTTTTTCCTAGATGGAGTGAATTTAGTCCAGATTTTTATTAGAAGTTCTGCCTAATTTGCAAGGTGATTTTTTGGGTGGCTTACAAGAAAGTTAAGACCTACTGATTCCCACTGGTATGGCCACTGCCAGCAGATGTGACTGACTGCCTTTGTGGCTGTGTCAGTGGTGCTTTCCTCTGCTGATCACTGCAAGGGGAATCATCCAGCATGTCAACAATTATCAGCTTCACCTCCTTTAACAAGTCATTGTCCCTTTGTGTCTATACATGTGCCCCAGTGCACACTGGAGAAGGCCTAAGGAGACACCCAGCAGGAGGGAGATGTTCCAGACCCCCTTTATCCTAATCCATAGGGGTGGGATGCAGTTTCCCCTTCTCACTATTCCTTAACAACCTGCATGGAACAGAAACAAGCAAAGGGCTGTTTCTAAGGACAAATCCTATTTGTGATAGGCAATAACATGCATGTGTGGTCAGGTAAGCATGCAAACTGCTTCCCCAAGGTGGTATTAATTTCAAGCCTTTGCAAGCTCAAAATTGCCTGGGGCTGTGTTGGTGGTGATGCTGGCTCCACCTCTGCCAGGGATGCCACTGTTCCCATGGCAACTCACCATCTCCCATTTTAATCTTCCCCTTCGCTTCCATTAGGCAAGATATTTCCCAGACACAGAGTGAGGAAACAGTGTCCAGGTGTGGTACAGTTGGCATTAACACTTGTTTAGGAGGAGTTTGCCACTGGATTCTTGCCCACTGCAGGCTGCTGCAAACTCCATCACTTGACCCCTTACCTCACCCAGAGGAGGTTTGCAGCCCACCCAGCACTGCAGGGTATGATGAGAAAAAGCAGGACTGTGAATCTTGTGCACATTCAGGCCCTGGAAAAGGCAGTGTCCATGGTCCATTAAGTTTATAGCAACTGTAGCTAGTCTTCAGAATCTTTTCTGTTTCTGGCCAAGATGCTACACAGCAGTTACAGCTGTCCAGTGAGCCACCAGACACAAAGCATGTGATCCCTGAGGCAAATCCCCTTTTCCCAGGATGCAGTGACCCATCAGCAAGGCAAGACAGCCCTTCCCCACCCTGAGGTGGAGATTGCCAGAAGTAAATTGGTACTCCTAGTCTTGAAGAGCAGATAGAAACGTGGGGGAATAGAAGTCCAAATTTAGAGGCCCCTTGCAATCCCTTAATATTCTATGATGTTTTTTAAAAAAGTCAGGTCATGGACAGTGTGCCACTTAACAGCTCTGTGCAGTTTCCTTTGCATTTCCGCAGCACTTTTTCTGTTGAGAGATGACTGCAGGAGAAGGTCAAGTTAGGACAGTAACAGTCCAACAGGTTTATTGCTGCCAGGTCCTTCCTGATGTAACCACTGCTTCCAGTGACTGAGCTGTGTGCTCTGTGTGCTCTGCTTCTCCCTGCAGTTGGCCACGGGCAGAGCGAGGGCGATCGGATGGTTGTCTCTGACTTCCACGTCTTCATCAGGGACAGCTTACAGCACATTGATCTCATGAAGAAAGAGCACCCCAAACTGCCTGTTCTCATCCTGGGGCACTCCATGGTAAGCACCATCCCCTGCCCCTCCCAGCAGCACCCAGCACATGGGTCATAGCCTGGTGGTACTCATGGGGATGGCAGGAAATCACTCATTCCACAGCAGGAAAACAAAACTACAAGGAGCCTTCCCCTCCACTTCATTCACTGATTGATTTGCCAGCATGCTACAGCCCTGAGATCTGCCTTGAGTAAAGACAGTCCTTAACTTTCTACCCCCACCATGGCCCTAATTAGCCATTTGCAAGGAGAAGCCTGCTTTTTAACATGACCATTCATTCCCGTGGCTGCGTGGTAAGTCTCACCAGCTCCCTGCAGCATCGGGTTTCCCCTTTCATTTTAACCTGTAACCAGGAGGTTAAGCCCTCCAAGGCTTTGTGAGCAGCATGGGGATGAAGCATGAAAATACCCTGTAGCCTTATTCTGTTAAACAACCTTACAGGAAAATGTACCAGGGATTAAGGCTGCAAAAACAAAGGCACTGATTTGGTGAACAGATCTGAAGCCTGATTCTGACAGCACGGGCCAAATCCCTTTATTCAAGCTAACAGTATTCCCACTGATGTCATTGATCTGCTCTCCCTGCCTTCCCAGAGGAGAGGAAAATGAATGAGTACTTTGGGATTCAGCCCATGCTCAGATAAATAAGTGTTCTGGCATGGCATGCTCTGAAGGGCTCCCGTGCTCCAAAGCCACCGTGTAACAAGGAGCAATTTCCCAGTGAAGCCTTTGAGATGCTTCTCGCTGCTGCTCCATTTAACAAGCCCCTGCTTCTCCAGAAGTGTGGAAGTTCACCAAATATTTCCCTTGGCAACTAATCCCCTGCAAACTTTCCCAAGCAAGCCCACGGGATCCCTTCCATCAGCACCCCTCGCCATCAGCCCGTCCTCGTGCGGGACGGCTCAGCCTGGCTCTCATTTAGCTCCAGACCGTGGGCTGGGTGTTTGCTGCCAGGCCCTTGGCACAACATTGGGGGCTGGGGACACTGGGGAGGAGAATATTTAATTCCCATTAATTAGTGAAGATTTTCACATGCCAGTGGCATCATTGCTGTTGCCCAGGTTACCAGTGGCACGGCACAGAGCAATCCCGGCTTCAGGGCATCTCCCCCATGCAGCACCAGTCTGCCAGGCTGGTGAACCTCCCCTTACATCTCAAGTCCCACCTGAACTACCACTTCAGACATTTTCTTCTTCTCAGTCCTTTAAATTAAGGAGGACACAAGGCATCCTGGGGAGCGGATGAATGTTGCATGGGGAGTTGAGTTGTGTGACATGAGGGTTTGTAGCATGAGAACAGAAACCAGACCTCTTCCTCCCCACAAAAACCAGACACTCCCAGTGCTTCTACTCCTCCAGCCTCCCTTGCTGACCCCACTGCACTCTCAGTGGGGCAGAAGTAATTTCTTGCTCGGACTAAACCTTTTCCAGTCGCAGAATTACTATACAAACAAGATGTTGGCACCTGTATTAAGCTGTGGGCTGTTATTTTGCATTGCAGGGGGGAGCCATCTCCATTCTGACAGCTAGTGAGCGACCCAGTGAGTTTTCAGGCATGCTGTTAATCTCTCCTTTAGTGGTAGCCAGCCCAGAAGTTGCCACTCCCATCAAGGTAAGAGCAAACCCGCGTTGCACATGGTCACCTTGCTCTTCTGCACAAGGAAAAGTGTTGAGACCTCTGGCCTTGAAAAGCAAAACCCTGCTGGGATCTGTGCCACCCAGATGCCAGTCAATACTTTTCTTCTAAGTGCCTCCCCCACAGTTCCACCTACTTTTCAGAGGGGAAGTGAATCCTGAACCTGTCCAGAAAAACCTATTTAAGCAGGAGTTGGATACTGGTGGTAGCAGACAGTGCTTTCTTCACCTCACCCCGTGGCAGCCCACACAATGCTGTCCTTTCCCTTCCTCTCCTACAGCTTTCTTCCTGACTCATGCAGAGTCTGCTATAGTTGCAACACAGGCTGCTGGCTAAGTCAGGCCAGGGTTATTTTTGGCATTTAGGGGATGACCAATTTCTGAACAGAACCAGAGCTCCTCAGTCCCAGAAATCCTTTATGAGCCTCAAAAGAGGCTTCCAGCTAAAGCATCACTGCCCCAGCTGCATCCCATTTGGCCTGGTACCATGGCTGGTTCTTGTCCAGACCATCTCTTTTGGTTTGCATTTAGGCTTTATCCCCCTCCCATTTCCATCTGCCCTCCAGAGCTGTTTCTGATCCACAGTTGCATTGCCCAGTTTGCCCTTCCCCAGGGAGGTTCTGCAAAGCAACTGAGCCTCAGTTTTCCCCTCCTTTTTGCATTCTAAAAAGAATAAACAACAATCCTAAAAAAAGCTGGAAGCAAAGGGAAGGAGCAGCTAAACCAGCACAAAGGACAGAGCCTCTCATTCCCACAGGACTCCTTCCTTTATCCTCTCTCCTTAGACACTTCTCCTAGGGCTAGCTTCTTGTTTTAATTTACTTCTAAGCTATTTCTTCCTTTTTTTTTCTTCTTCTGTGAGGAAGGAGACAGATTGCCTCAGCTTTCAGTATAATCCTGTCCCACTTTCTGCTGTAGCCAAAGCCATCTACAGACCTCGCAAATCATTACAAGCACCAAAGGGTGCTTTCTAATTACCTCTTTTCCACTGAAAAAAAAATGCATTAAGACCTCTAGCCTTAAGATGCAGGACCCTGCTGAGATCTGCACCACCTGGATGCCAGTCAATATTTTCCTTCTAAGTGCTTTCCCATAGTCCTACCTAATTTTAAGAGTAGAAGTGAATCCTGAAGTCATCCAGCCCAAGTTAACTTATTTAAATAGAAGCCAGAGTACCAAAGGTTTTAGGAGGCTGGTTACTGATTCTTCATGCGAGACTACATCTGACATAAGATGTCCTGTGAGCACCAGTGCCCCTGCTTTTTCTTACCTGGGAAAGAAAAAAAAGAATAACTATTAAGAAAAAATAATAAGCAGTCTGAATATGAGAGAGACTGTTAGCCTTTTCTTTCTAATCAAGGGAAATAGAGAACAACTGCTGTAGATTTACCTTTTGCTGGATGCTAAACCCTTTCTGAAACAAGGACTCAGAAGGTCTGTGGGAACTAGCATTACTGTAGCCTGGTTTGTTGCAGATCTGTACCAGGTGCTGCTTTATTTCTGTGTAAGAAATAAATGCAATGATGCATTACTTAGGTAGGAAATCCTATTCTCTAACTGATGCATTTTGGAGGTTTTTATATGGTCTCTTTCTAGGAAAGTCTCTCACATGCAGTATTACAAAAGCACACAGTCAGTTTCTTTCTCTTTCAAATCTATTGCATCTCAACACTGATAAAAAATTAATTATGCCTGAAATAGCTCTGTTCTGTCACACTCAGTTGAAATCATTTCGGGAGCTGAAAAGGTATTTGCAAGAGGAAGGATTGAAAACAAGCAGAGTATTCCTGCATAAGCCACATTTTCCCATAAAGCTGTGGGGCTTTTTTCCTCTGAGAGTCAAAAAACATTTCATGGTGATTGTGCTTCTGAGGAACAAAGGCTTAGTTTTCCCTTGGAACTGGTATGACTTCTCAGCCCTGGGCCATTTCCCAAGGACCACTGCATTCATCCCTTTGCCGGGGAAGTTTCCAGCTGAGCAAGAATTTACCTTGGCCTGAACAAATGAGGGCTCAAGACATCAATAACAGCGAGCCAGATGACACACTGGGTCCTTCAGACCCTCTTAGAAATACCTTCCCTGACTGCTGAGCCAGCCCTGGCAGCAGCAGAGGCACAGCATGTTTCAGGCTCTGTGCAAGGAGATCAAATGCTGCTCTTTGCAGAAACAATTTCATCAGTGCCCTATAAATCCTGTGTCCTGATGGAAGCATCCAGTTGCAAATCCAGTTGAGTGAGAGGGATCTTGCTGCCTTCCCCCTTTTCTTCTCAACTGACCTGGACAAAATTCAGCTCTGAATCTGCAGTTTCAAAGGCTGCAGAGACAGCAGTCACATATGCTGGCAAAGGGCAGAGCAGGGGTGAGAGAGCATCTCCCTCTACATCTCTGCTATTGAATGCTTTGAAATCAGGTGGGCAGGACATCCCCTTAGGACATATTCCCTGGTGTTTAATCCTGTACTGACCCTCAGCCTATTGTTTAAGGACTCACTACAAGATATTCTCTCTTTACCTTTTGTGCTTTTTCCTCTGGCTCATCTATTGCTTTCTAACCTGACTGGGATCACGTTGCCCACTGTTTTTCAGCCTGAATCTGCACCCAGTAACAGTGGGTACAAAGGACTTTTCCTAAGGTGTAATCAAACTAGAAGCACTATATTCATTTTTATTGTTGTTGTTGTTGTTGTTGTTGTTGTTGCTTTATTCCTTTATTCCATTCAGTTTAGCAGAGATTATACTCATCATGTTCAGAGTCCATAATCCTGCCTAGGATACATGGAGGTGCATAGATTTAAATCATCACTGCCTGGAGTTAACATGAAATGAGGAAAACCCCATTCCTTCTTGGAGAATCATAAACTCATACCTGCATTGTTGTGTAGTAAAAATTAACTTTGCTGGCACAATGTCATAGCCAGTGAGGGGCTCAGTACACTGGCAGTGACACTGGTTCCTGCTCATGTCTACCCCAAGGTACACACAGTGCTCCCAAACCTGCTGGGAGTCTTTACTGCTTTTCCCTCCTCAGTGACTTTGACTTCAACCTTGTGTTATTCCCCTAATATCATAATTAATCTGTCATGTGTCATCTGTGATCTGAAGTGCCAGGGAGTGCTTCAGAAATTATTAGGTATCTGTAGGAACAGAGGGCATAGGGGACAGCCTACCTCCAAGCATTAGCTGTGAACACCACAGCTCCACAAACCAGACCAATGAACACCAACTGTGTATTTTCTGACTTAAGCTGTGATCACTTAATTAAAGGCAGCTATCAAAGATCAGAGCAGAACTCTGGTATCAATGTGCTTGTAGTGCTATTGAAATGAAAGATGTTACCCTTTCTTCTACCAGCAGTTTCCAGCCTAGGCTGCTCAGTGCTTTTGTGTGTGGTTCCCAGGAGATGTGAGAGCAATGGATTCCCTTAGCCAATGCATGCACACTTGGCTGTTGTTTATTTACAGGTTCCCTGGAGAATACACTTATCAAAACGAGTGCAGCCTAGGCAACTGCTGCAAATGGCACCCAGCATCACTCATGCACTGCAGCCTGAGATCAGAGCTGTGGCAGCAAGGAAAAGGCAATAAAACACCAAAACCCAGCCCTCTAGGAGCTGGAAATGACCTTTTCCTATCAAAGTACTTAACTGAGGCCTTTCAGAAATTAACTTAAGAATGAGGAAAAGCCCCAGTACAATGAAGTTGTGCTGCTGCATGTGGACGGACAGCTGACGGCATTTCAGTCTAGCACACCCACTCCCTGCTCCCAGGAGCAGTTCAGACACTTTCCTCGTTAGGAGAAATGGTTTAAATATAGGACAGATCTTTCTCCAGAGTTAGTTGACAATTCTCAACTGTTTAACTCCTGTGCTGATTTCCATCAGCTCAGGATTTGGGCTTCTATGTTCCCTCTCTTCCTCTAACTGGCTCCTTGACTGCTTCCTTTTCTCTCCCACAGGTTTTTGCAGCAAAAGTGCTCAACTTTGTGCTCCCAAACCTATCCCTGGGGTCGATAGATCCAAGTGCAATTTCCCGGAACAAGAAAGAGGTGAGAACCTTAATGCCATTTTAACTCACTGCACAGTGGGTATCTTGTCCCAGTCCTGCCAAAACCCACAAGCGTTTTGCTAAATCAGGAGGGCAAAATCTGTGCTGCTGTAGAAAGGTGACATATCCCTGAAGCCAGTGGAACTGACTGCTCACAGAAGGCTGTGGGAAAGCAGCTGCTCCTCCCTGCTCTGCACCCACAGCTGCTCTGGGTACCAGACGGGACAGAGAGCTGCAGGTGCAGGGGGAAGCACGGGGGAGCCACGTCTTTGCCTCTGCTGCAGCACCACCACTCATGGCAGCAGCAAAACCCAACTCAGGTAGCAACCACACTGCTAAAGTCAACCTTTCCACACCTGCTCTTTGCAGTGAAACCCTGCAAAACCCTACAGTCCTGGGAATTGGTTTTCCTGCTTCCAAACCAGGATCACATGGTGCCAGATGCATTCAGGCAGAGGACAAGAGCATGCTTGAACCAAAGGACTTGTTCCAAGGTCTCCTGGATCACACTCTGACTCTGTACAGCCTTTCCAATCAAATGACATATCCATGCTGCACCCAAGAATAATTCTCTAAGTAATTGAAGCAGCTGTTGTAACAACGCAGCTCCAGCCTCACCACTGTGAATGTGCGTGGAACTGTCCTGGGGCTGAGTTTTTATAGTGCCACAATAGCCTGGGACTGTCTCCCACTCACTCCTGGTGATAACTGTGTCAGCCTGTTCGTGCCATCACTGCACAAACAGGTGTAGCTGCACCTGCTGGAACACCCCCTGACGAGGGTTTTTCCTTCTCACCCCTGTGGGAGGAGTGGAAGGAGATAATCACAAACCATGAGTGAATGAAGGTGCTTAGGCTAGACCCAGAACTTGGTGCATTTCAGAAAGCACCATTTTTTCTTGAATTATAGAAAATGGCACTCAAGGGTGTCTGAAGAGCTTTGCTGGTGCAAAGTGGTCACTTGTTCCTGTGCTCCCATGCTCACATCTCACTGACAGATGCTGTAATTCTCTCTGCTGTTCATGCAATGGTTCATACTTTGACTAGGAATTAATAAATTGCCTTTCTCTGGGGAGGCAGCTCAACCAGCATTAGAATTGAAGCTGAAAGGATCAGGGGCAAAGACAGTGCCAACACCTGTGTGAGTGCAGTGCACTTGGCCTCAGCATATCCCACATTTTGGCTCACCTATTCAGAAAACCAGAAAGCAAAGAGTTTCCCAGAATAGCCTCAAGGCTCAGAGTCATTTCTTGGCACTGCCAGAGGGGTTTTTGTTCCAATGACTTTCAGTTCACTTATCCTTGAATAGAGCATAAGATTTCACTGTGTTGGAGGTGGAAAGATCCGAGGAGCTGAGGAAAAGAAGACAGGACTAGTGTGGAGTGAGATCATGTGCATCCGCTGATGCACCATGTGACATCTGCTCCAAAGTACCAGAGGAGGCTGCACAAAATACATGCCTGGGAAGAAGCTGACTCCAATCTAGCTGAAGAAACCTGTTCTTAATTGCATTCAGCTGCCATAACTCGTTGCATATAATTCAGAGAAAAGGTTTAAATTAGACAATCAGTTCTCTAAAATGACACAGAGGAAAGTTTTCCCATCTACATTTGTATTTAGAGGATAAAAGCAATCAGTGCTCTGGAGGAGGAGAGGAATTGGAGAGCTTTATTCCCTACCTGAAGAGTGAGCGTGTCTGTGATGTGTGAGTCTTTACCTGCTTCTGCCCTCATTTGTTCTGTGACACCTGAACTCTGCTGCAGCTGCATTTAAAGGATGTTTTAAATTTAAAACATTCAAGGACGTTTTAAATACACCTCCAAGAGCTGGATCCTCTGCTGGAAGACGCAACTGCTGCACTCATAGCTTTGTAGGAGAAAAGTGATGATGTAGGGACATCCTGAATAATAATACACTTAGGGAAGTGTCAGAGAGCTGCTGAAGCTGGCACACAGTACTGACTGAGCACTTCTGTGTGGTGGTGGTGTTAGGAGTCACCACAGCAACCACTGGACACACTTTATAATAATTGCTGTTGTGTTGTCTTTCTAACCACGTATTTGCTGCTGCTTTGTCTGTTCTCTGATGTTTCCAGTCTCTGAAGGTTCCTTGGAGCATTGTTTTGCTCTGCCCTTTCCCTTTCCATGGAGCAAGGAGAGCCTTTTGCAGTGGATAAAGGTGTAGCTCTGCTTCATTGGAGCCTGCCCATAATGGAGATGTCTTCCAAATGAGACCCCCTGTGTGCTGTGCTGCCTTCTCACCCACACGTGAGCACACAGCTGACATAGCAGCTGGGGGCAGTGATGTAAAGCACTTTCCTGACCCCCTTCAAACACCAGGATTTGAGGCTCCAGGCACTTACTGAAGACAAGACAGCATTTTGGTCCTCTGCCTGCCTCTAAGCACACTCCACCCTCCTTTTGGATTCAGGATGCTCAGATTTAAAGCACACAATGTGCTGCAAACATCCATTATTTATATGTTACACATACTCTCCTGCCAGACCAGCTTTCTATTCACTAGAAATATTTTTGGGACAACATCCAAGAATTTCCTAATGAGTTTGTGTTCCCAGAAAGCTGTCTTCAGGCTATGGGGACTGAAATATGGAATGATATAGAGATGTTTGTTTGATGTTTGCTGTACCAAACACAAGAGAGAAAAAAGAGAGCGAGAAGCAACCTTAAAAACCAGTCCTGTTATTCCAAGGAGGAATGACCTCACAGTGACAGGAGCCTCTTTACCCCTGTAATCTTTGTTAGCTGCTGTTGACTTAGTGGAATGGTCCCCCTGATTCAAGCCTTGTTTCTGCCAAGTCCCCATAGGATGAGGCTGCAAGAGGAGATGCAGACCTCTAACCAGGTCAGTGTGATGCAGCAGCCTGATGGTTGCTTCTGTCTTGGAATTACATAAAGATAAAAGCAGCTGTTGTGAGAGACCCTGGAGAGCCTTTGCCTGGCAGTGTCTGGCAGCAGTCACAGCCTCTCCTGGGATCACCTTCTGTTCTTGTCCCCTATCTCAGAACTTGGTGCAGCAACAACAGTTTTGGGCTTGCAGGGTTTGCAGATTGTAACCTGAAAAATATGAAGCCCATTCCCTGTCTTTGCTCCTTCCCCAGGAGCTGCTGCTTGGCACTCACTGAGCATTAACTCTGACAAGGATTCCTGTTCTTTGACTACAAACAGGACACTGCCCCTGCACTCCTGATCATTTGGGCTTGGGACTGGATTTGGTCTTTTTTTTGTTCCTGCCATCATCAACACAAAAATATTTGTTGGCTGTTCAGTAGCTAAAAAAATCCCCCATTCTTTCAGACAACAAGACAAAGAAACACTTCAGGTCATTCTTGTAGCATTTATGGGGCTGGGGCAGGGGCCAGCTTACATGAATTCATCAACACTGTTTTACTCCATGGGAAGGGACCTTCTGTCAATCCATCCACCCATCCTTCCTGAATCCCTGCTGCAAAATCTCTTATTTATTACATTCAATTAAAAAAACCAACCAAACAAACCCACCAAACTAAAAAACCATAAAACCATTTCAAAACTCTGTTGCTTTAGCTCAGCACTGTGACATAGGTCCAGAACAGGCTGAAGCCAGTTGCTAAGTAGCCAATGCAACACAGTGGTTCTGCTCAAAAAGCTGAAAGCTGGGAGTCCCCACGTTTGGCTGAGCATACCAGGGTGGACCCAGCTGCCAACAGGGGAGTGAGCTGCACCCCCCCAGGAGCTTGGTGTTCTGAAAGTCAGAGCTGAACTTCTCCCACGAGCACATCCACCAGGGAACAATTTCCTCTAAACACAGGTGGCTTCTTGCCCTGTTTGAAAGACTTTAGAGGGCAGGGAAGGTACAGCTGAACAGTGCAGGGGATGAAAGATGCAGATGGAGATTTCTGCACCAACAAGCTGGTTGGACACTGGGGTGTCCATGCAGAGCCAAAAGGACTGTGAGCTGTTCAGTGTCTGCTTCCCAGGGCCATTAGCAGGAGCAGAGGATGTTTTAACCACAGCCTCATCTTTGCAGTTGCCTCTTAAAAGCAGTTTTCCAGACCTTCAGCAAGCACATACTTCTTTGAAAGGGAGATGCCGTGTGTAATATCTTAATATGATGAGCTGTGATGATTATCTTTGTCTCCCTGCCAAAAATTACCCCTCACTTCAGAGCAGACATAATCTTGCACAGAGACCAAAATACAACAATAGCCTTAATCAAATCCTAGAAACATCCACCACTTCCAAGGATCCCTAAGTGAGTTTTATCACAACTTGAATTTTTTCAGTCCAACTCCAACACAAAGTGGAGTGGCTGTACAGCTGTCCCTCCCTGGACCATCCTCAGTAGTGTGGGCTGGGTCTGAATGGTGTCAGGCACTAATAGTCCCAAATTTCCCCCTACATCTTTCTCTTGCTGCATGTAGGGATAGGAACCCTGAATTCAGGCAGTGGGAGATGGTGGGGACCAGGAGTAAGAAAGAGATGGGGAAAGACTTGGAGTATCAGGGTACCTCACTGCCACCTCCATTTCCAGTGCTTTGTGCTCCAGCACACTTGGGATGACAACAGGAGAAACTGGCTCCAAACCCTCTGGCAAGTGAATGCATCCAGGTGGGAAAGCCCCACCATGTTCTGCCACCCTGAGAATCTCATCTCACAGGGAATTGAAGACAGAATCCACCCCAAAACCTTTCTGTCCTACAGTGCCTGCCTGTGCTACACCTTCCCATGGCTAGGTGTCCTTGGGTGGCCGTTGGGTCACCTCCTACCCATGGTCCCCTCGGGGCAGGCACAGGCAGGAGCAAAAGGACCCCAAGTTAAAGCCTCCAAGGTAGAACTTGAACAGACCCCAGTGCCTGTGAGGAGAGGAGGAGACTGTTTTCAGCTACCCTATAAATAACCATCATTTCTATAAACATCAGCCAGGGCTGGGAGAAAGTGGAGGCTGTGCCAGAGACCAGCCCATGATCAAAGCATTCTGGCAAATATTGCAATAGTGGGGCCTGTGTGGGCCGTCTCCACATACAGTATACAAATATTTACTGTAGATTTGCCTGCTGCAGTAACTACTCCTTCCTAGCAACTTTCTGTACCAGCTCTTGAGCATTTTTATCCCCTCACAATCTGCTGAGCAGGTTGTTGAGTACTTTTTTTTGCCTACCACCTAATACCATCATTTGCTGCCCTGTCTGTCATGCTTTGCAGCCAGAGACTGCAGAGCCCTTGGCTTTGCAGTCACCTCTGTGACCTACACCTCCAGACAACTGACAGTCACCACCCCCAGGCAGGGAAAGAGAATATTTGAGTCCTCAGCAGAGAAGATATTGGCCTGGAGAACATCAGCTTTCAAATAACACAGCCTGAAGAACCCTCTGTAGAAGAGATATCACATTGAAGGGCACAGCAGAGGAGAAAAATGCAGGCAGGAGCCCCTGTGGGAATGGTCTTTATCCAACACTGGTTGTTTCCCTGCAGGAGCTCCTGTCAAAGAGCTCTGGCTTGAATATTTTCTAGTGATGTAAGACAGAAACCTGCAGCAAAGAGCATGCATGTCAGGTTGTGTGAGCAGTGCTGGTAAACCACAGTCCCTCGACCTTGACTCTGATGGCCAGATGTCCTGAGAGAGCAGGGAATGACTGTGCAGGCCAAGGGAAGACTCTCCACTGCCAGGCTGACCTGCTTTTTCTCTTACACACGAAACAGCGCTGACCTCAAACCACCTCTTTCTCCCTGCCAGATGGAGTCCTACACAGCTGACCCCCTGGTGTACCACGGCGGCATGAAGGTGTCCTTTGTCATCCAGCTGATGAACGCCATCGCCAGAATCGAGCGAGCCCTGCCCAAGCTGACCCTGCCCATCCTGGTGCTACACGGCTCCTCCGACAAGCTCTGCGACATCAGGGGCTCCTACCTGCTGATGGACACCGTGCAGAGCCAGGACAAAACGCTCAAGGTCACCTGGCTGGCTCGGTTCTTGGGAGATGGTGCTGTCAGTGTTGGGCTGTGCGGGGTAGGAGCCTGCTGGCTTCCAGAGAGGGGGAGGCTGGGCAGGTGACAGCCCCTTCACCAGGCTGGCCCAAGCCCAGCCCTCCCTGGGCTCAGTGTGGTGGCCTTTCACCAGGCTGGGGGCAGGGGATGGTGGCTGCGTGCCCAGAGGGTGTCTTGGACATGAAGCAGCTCGGTGTAGAAGTAGAGCAAGTCTCATAAGCAGGTAAAGCGTTGACCCACAAAGCTCTTCTGAACAATGCCAACTGTGTGAGCACCAGCCTTAGCTCATGTCCAGCGTGTAAAGGTGCAGGAAGGTCTTTCCAAAATGCTGGACAATAAAAGCCACTTCACATCTGCTCATTTCAAGAGAACCACAGCTGATTAACCAATTGTTAGCACATGAATAAACCTGAAAGAAAAGGGAGGGAGACCAAGGGAAAGCTTTTGTCATCGGAAAAAATAACTGGATAGTCTGAGCATAAAAGGAGTAAAATTGCACAAGGCATGATGGGAGCATCCCCCATTGTCCTTTACATTCCAAGGGCATGATAAGTATTTCCTCCTGCTTAGTGGAATGGGGCTGGGACATGCACTATGTTCCTAAAGGGCAGCAGGGTGCTCTGGTACCCACAGATGTCAGGCAGGCAGCAATGCCAACACCTTCCTGCTTGTTGAGGGCCAGCACCACCAGTGGCATCTCCTTCATTTCATAACCTGCTACATCTTGGAAAAAACCTGACAAGTTGTGGGCAGGAGGTGTTGGACCTGTGGGTGTTGATGAGAGGGGACTGAAGGCTGTTTTGTTCATGCAGATTTATTTTTTCTGTGCTAATCTGTACTTCTCCCTGGTTGCAGGTGTATGAGGAAGCCTATCATGCCCTCCACAAAGAGCTGCCTGAGGTCTCTACCTCTGTCTTCACAGAAATACTGACATGGATTGGCCAGAAGGTCTCAGCAGCTGGGGAAACCAGCCACACTTAAGAGCAATTGCATTTGCAGCTCTTACTGGGGTTTTCTAGGAATAGATGTTTTTCTTACTAGAAATCTCTTGGGAAAAGATCTAACACGGAGGGATTCTTGGAATATTTAATCACACACAGCTTAAGGGAGGGGGTGGGGGGAGAGGCACAGGGTGGGGCATTATTTGCTGATGTAAATGGCCACTGCCCTCATCTGGAGAAGAGTTGATAGCTGGGGGATGCCCCTCACCCACCAAACTTTCTCCACGGCTTCCCCTTCTCTGCTTTCGCTGTGGTGACTGGGGTGTGTTTTTACTGCAATAATTATTGGTATGTAAAAGAAATCTGTATCTTCCACTTCATGGTTTTGATGCCAGGTGCGCCCCTTGTCCCCACCATCCAGCACCTTAAAAACCCTGGTCCTTGAGAGGAGAGCACTAACAAAGGTGCTGGGTGATGAGGAGAGGCTAAAGATGGAGCTGACAGCTCCCTGAAGGTGAAAGGCTGATTTTCAAGATCAGACCCCTTTGGATACTACCTTTTTAAGCAGACCAGGCCAGGGGATAGAGATGCCTCCCCCACCACCCTGCACATCCTCTGTGAGTTTGCACTTGGGGAAAGCATGTTGAACAGTGCTTTGATTTTCATCATCCAAGCAGGATCCCAGAGGGAAGAGCAGGAATGTGGAATCAAACCCACTTAGCACATTCAATTCCCCTGCTTTTCCCCGTGTCAAACCCCATCTCCTCTGCAAGATGAACTATTCTGTAAATATCCCTAGGGTCAGGGGCTTTTTCCTTCCTCTTTTCCTTTTTTTTTTTTTTTAACTCTCCTTTCTTTTTTCCTTTTGGAATTAATCACTTGTGCTACTGAAAATGAAAAAGCAAAGTTAAAGTTATAAGAGAATATAGTAATATAATATATGATATAGAGTGGCTGGAAGCTGGGAAAGAAATGGGAGGAGAGTAAAGAAGGAGTTAATCATTCCTTCTCTTGGCAAGGAACAGTGTTGTCCTACCAGGATCCGGTCCTTTCACCATAACTTTACAGTCATAATCTGTTGTTTTCCTTCATCAGCTGGAAAATGTCCTGAAAATAATGCTAGAGAGAAGTGCAGAGCATCTGGTGGCTGGGGAGTAGCAGTGGGTGTCCTCATGGTCTGCTGGTTTAGCAGGAGACCCACAGCACGAGCAGAGATCCTGTCCAAGCCCATCCCAGTCTCCTCCCAGTCAGCACTGGGGTAGGTCAGGGTGGGCTGAGCTCAGCCCTTCAGGACATGTGGGGACTGAAGGCAGAGTGTGGAGTGTGATCATCCATCCACCCTGTGTGCTGGGCACCCACAGACCCTGCTCAACAACCTGCTGGGGAGGAGCCTGTGGGCAGGGCCTGTGGTGCAGGTAAGGCAAATTCTTGAGCTGCCTGAGTCTCTGAGAGGAGAGAGTTTAGACCCTGGGTGAGAGCAGAGCCATCGCACTGGCACAGTAAAAGCTGCACAGTGGTGACAGAGTGGCTGTGCAGGACAATTTATCCAGCGTGATGGCCCTCAGCATGAATATACTTCTTGGCACTATCCAAGGGATGGGTTTAACCTGCACCTCTCCCTCTGCTTTTGCAAGAAGAGAATGCAAATGTTGCACTATGAGAGAGTGGGCATCTCCCCCAGTGACAGACCAGCCCTTACTGCCTTCCCTGGCAGCAGCAAGAAGCACCAGCCACTGTGCCTTGAGCTGCTGCCCCCAGGGCTGGATCCCCCCTTTGGCAGCCAGGGGGTCACCCACCTCTTCTCCCTTTGGAAGCAGTTCCAGCAAGGTTCAGGAGAGGGACCTCTGTGCAATAACAGTGAGAATCAGGGCTCAGTCCCATCCAGTCCCGGCAGCACGGATGGATGAAAGATGTGTGGATGCAGGTTGTGTCCTTGTAGTTGCCCTAAGGGGCCCGAGTCAGGGAAGCTTTTATACAGGTTGATCCAGGCACTTTGGCATTTGTATTTTCTTGCCTCTAAAGAGAGGAAAGAGCTGTAGCTCTCCCAGCAACATTAGCTTTTAATTGAAATGTTATTCCAGTGCAATCAGCTGTTCTCAGCAGCCCCTGTGAAACCTCTGTGACACTCACTCTGGGAAAGAGCAACGAGCAGGTCACCTGCTTTCCTTCTTCCAGCAACTTCTGTTGCCTGAGCAAGCTCCCTCCTGGCCAGATGCTGCCAGAGAAAGACAGCAAGAAGAGAAACACTCCAGCAGTGATAAATCTCACCTGCTTCTTCAGCTGGAAGGGGAAACAAGTGGGTGTGATCCAGAGGTGACAGACGTTGCGGGGGTAGTAGCAAGATGATGATTTAAGGATAGGATTTTTGAAAGCACTTTTCTTGAGGAAGTCAGGAGGAGTAAATCAATGCCCACAATTTTTACATCCCTTCCAAAGTGACAAGCACTTTGCAGGAGGGGAGAGGGAAGTGACCCTTCAGCAGAAAGGTCAGAACCCGTCCGCTCCCTCCAACCTGGCTTCAGGCAGAGGAACGTCCGTTGTCAGTGCCTTTGCTAAAATGTGTCCTTTCACCCAAGAAACATCTGCAGCTGAAGAGAAATAAAGGGAAACCAATTACATTGATCTGGGGAAGACTTGTCTTTCAGTCTATAGCTAAACTCAGCAGTGGCACACGGCCTGGGGAGGCTGTTTCCAAAAAAGGTTTACAAACAAAACCTACAAAGAGCAGCAACAAAAAGCCAAATGACCCCAAAGCCATGGCACAGCAGCAGGTATTACCACCCTCAGCCAGTTTTCTGAGGAGTTACCTTCTGAGGCAATTAACACAGGGAAACCTATCCTAAAGAAGCTGGACACTGCCTGCGCTGACCCCACAGACCCCCAGGCTGGCTGCTGAGCAGAGGGGCCAGAGCTCCTTGGCAGGGGAAGGAGTGCAGAGGGAAGGAGCCAGCTACAAATCAGCCTGGGCCAGGTGAGACAGCAATCTGCACATTTCAGCTCTCTCTGCTCTTGCTGATCCCTTTCCCTGCCTGTAAGCTCCTTTATACTGACCTAGTTAGGTTTCACCAAGCCCCGGAGGAATTCTTCCTTGGCTGACCAGATTAGCAATGAGCAGAGCAGCTGCTGAGGGAAATGTAATTACACTCTATTTCCAGCTGGCAGGTACCACTTGCAGGGAGCACAGCCAGCCTTACGAATGTTGCTGTGCAGAGCTGCACCAGAGTCTGGTCTGCCTTGGAGAACAGGTGGCACCCGTGACTGAGCAATAGCAACGTGTAACTACTGTATATCTCACCACCTGTAGCACTGAGAGGCCATTTCCCACTGCCTAACCCACCCTGTTTTCTATTTAGCCTGTCCTTTTTATACCACTCACCTTAGCACACTGCCAGCACAAACCCGTCGGGAACACGTTTCCTTTTACAAGTAATTCCTGAGGTTGTCTCTCTTGTTCTGTTGTGTTCCAGTCCAATAAAATACATTATATAAATATATATACATATATAAAAACATATATACATACACATGTATTTTCAGTGGAAAAACCATATACAAGTTTAGGATTCTTAAAGGAATACAATGTATATTGCAACTAATAATAAAGTTATGTTTTCTGAACAGAGTGTGTCTGAGGGTGTCATTGGTGACCATTACTAAGTGCTTCCCAGACCCCAGATTAAACAAGTGTGGGGCTGTGGGAGGATAGGCAGTGTCAGGCAAACCCAGCCTGCTTCAGCACCTGGTTCCCATGCTTTTAGACGCCCATTAAAATGTGATGTTGGTCCTGAACTAAACCCAATTCCAACAGGAAGCATCTGCACTGTGGCCAGGAGTGACTGCTGATTAAATCCTACATTTTGACCCCAGCTGTGGCTGCAGATGAGGCTGGGGAGTGGCTTTGATGCCCTCAGCTCCCAGGCAGTGCCCAGATGCTGTAGGAGCTCCTGGTGCATGCAGAGCCAGGGTTGGTGCTGTCAGAGTGCCCCACACTGCAGAACTGTCCCCCTGCCCAGAGAGCGGGGCTGGCCCAAAGAGCAGCCTCAGGATCCTCTCCTGCTCTGCTCTCCATGCACATTTCAGGACAAGTCCCTTGTTTGTAAGGGCTCCCCAGCCCCTCACACTCCAAACCCTGTGACAGCTGCTGCAGCAGGGCACAGACAGGACAGTCTGCTCCCACACCAGCCCTGTGCCAGAGCCATCAGCAGCACCAGCCCCAACCTGCAACCTTCATCAACTCATTTCATCTTCCTTATGCCTCAAGCCACTAAATCAAGAGTATTTTTTTCTCTGCAGTCCTGTGCAGGCTCTGTGTCTGATCACACCCCAGCTCACCAGGCCAGGAGCTCTGGCCAAGGGCTTTGATGCCATCAACACAGACAACAGAGCTGGGGCTCTTCACCAAGCCAGCAGGCACACCACACTAGCAAGGAGCATCATTGGTAACATTTGCTTCAATTCTGGCAAGTCCACAGCTCTTTCTTCTGATATTTTGGTGGTTTGTTAAGCTCAACACAGTTTTGAGGGTCACTGGAGGGTGCACACCATGGTGCTGGGACAGGGACTGAGCACAGGAGGGAGGGGACAGTCCTTCACAAGGCTGGGAGCAGCAGCAGCTCCAAAAGGAGCTCTCTGGAAGTGTGCATGTCTCCCAGTGTCACCAGCTGATGGCTGCTGAGCTGCCACAGCCATAGGTGGCCTTCCTGTTTTTAGCCTGTGCTTCTACTCTGACCCTGCAGGAACCCTGAAGCTTTTTGCCTTTTTCTCCTCCCTCAGTCTGTGCTCAGCCTGATGTTGTCCAAGGCTGGCTCTGGGGGCAGCTGCCAGCTGGGGATCAGCCTGTGAATGGCAAAGCAGGAGCCAGAGCAGTGTCAGGGTGGGGGAGAGCTCCTTGGGAGTCCTTTCCAGCCACCCTGGCAAGGACAGACAGCCTGCACCACCACTGGGACAGAAGAGGTGCCATCCTCAGCCACAGAGCAGCAGGACCATGCCTCTGTCAGACTTCTGGCACCACCCAGGCCAGGCTCAGGCACTGAGCAGGCAAAGGCTGCAGCTCCAGGGATGGTGAAGAATTTAAATTCAGATCTGCTCAGCACATAACCCACAGTGCTTCACTGCCATTTGCTGCTGGTCAAGCATCACAGGAGGGGGAAGAGGGGCTGCAACCCTCTGCAGAGCTGCTGCTGGGGGTGAGCAGGGACTCACACCTCCCCACCCTGCCTGGCTTCAGGCAGAATTTCACCACAGGAAAAGGGAGATGGAGCTGAAGGGTTGTGCAGGTGCCACCACACCACCAGAGACCACAGGTCACACACATGCTGCAGCCTGGCCCCCTGCCACACCCCTCCTGCTCACCCAGCCCCTGGGGGGATGCTGATCAGTCATTTGCTCCTCTCTCCTCATATGAGCTCAAGTCTCCTTTGCACACACAGAAACAGGGTCATGCTCTCCCAGATTATCCATCTGGGATGCTCTTTCTCCTTCTGAGGGGGAAGCTGCTGATGTGGAGCTGCCAGTCACCTCCCTGCTGCTCTCCAAACAGCTGCCTTATTTAGCAGAACTGCCACAACTGAGCAAACACTGCAGAACCCACATCTATCTCCCAACAGGCACAAGCCAAACAACCACCCTTCCCATGGCCACCACTCCTGGAGGGGAGTGACACAGGACTCATTTCCCTTCTCTCCGGAGGAAACTCTTCAGTGGATGGAAACATTCCAGGAATTTAGATGAAAAACAATTCCTAAGAGATCAATTAAGAGTTTGGGTAGATTGCATGATATGTGCTATCCAAAGGAAACTTGGCAAAGAAAGCTACTTGGCCTGGGGGGGAGCTGATGGGAGGGCAAGATGTCAAGCATGGAAAACACTTGTCTTCCAAGAAAACACAGAGACAAGAATGGCAGAGGGGAGGGAATGGCAGCTCAGGGGCAAAGGACAAGTGGTACCTCAGGAAGGTTCATGACCAAAGGCAAGCAAACCTCTGCCAGAGCACAGTAAACCCTGGCATGAGACAGAGCCCCAGGAAAAGCTGAGGCTTTCCAGACCTCCCAAAGTCAGCAGCCTTTGTGTCAGCATCTTCTCTTCATTTACAGTTAAAAAAAAAACAAACATGCAATGGCAACACCAGCAAAGCTCTCTGCAGGCTGACACAGTGAACCCTGGAGCAGATTTTTTTAGCAAATAAACAACTCAGGTTCCCCATGCAGAGGAAAATAAAAAAAAAAAATCAGCTTTTCCCTCTGGCTGGACTGCAGGGTCAGCCTCATGCTGAAATGACAGCAGTGAGCCCTTCTCCCTGTGGGCTGCACAGGGCAGCCCTTGTCTCTGTCACATCAAAAGCTTTCAGGGTACACCCTGTGCACTTTTAACACCAAGCCCTCTCCTCCCATGCTGAGCTGATGCACATCCCATGCTGAGGCTGGTCTGTGCCAAACCCAGCCCTGAGGCACTTGTGTGACTGCAGAGTCCTGGATGCCCAGTAAAGGCCTGATGTGCCCCTAAGTGCAGCACCACGAGCACCTGCTCAGCAGAGCAAGAACTACTGACCCCTGTGTGCTTTCAGACTGGGAGGACTGGTGTTTAATTGCATGCCTGATTGGAAAAGGTCACAAAATCAGGAAACAAGAATACCATGTTCCCTGCCCCCAGCAAGAGAGGGAGCAGTCACCCCAGGAGCAGGATGGCCAGAACCTTGAACAGCTTTGGAGATGCTGTGCCTGATTGGCACTCAGACCAGAGAACAGCACAGCAGCAAACAACTCACCTGAAGCATTTTCAGCTTCTCAAGAAGAGCTTTTCAAAACAGGAAGGAGATTGAACTTGCCACCAGCAAACTCCTTTTGAAACTTCTGGATAAATTTTAGTTTTAGATCCATGGAGAAAGGGGATGGAAGGAGCTCCAGAGAGCAGATTGCTGCCTCCTGCTACGGAAGCAAGCTTAAGAAAATTAATAGAAATATTGGTAGTTCTGCTGTGCTGTGCCAAGACTGTGTTAGAATGAAGCCTTCTGAGCAGACAGGAGAGATACAATGTCAACACAGCCTTGATATGAAAGATCAGCCTGCATCTCCTAAAGCACATCCCAAGGAGTAGCAACTAACACACCAGCTTTCCTTCCCCTGGAGCAGGTCTGCACAGCCTGCCTCAGACAGTTCATCACTGTCACAGCCTTGTACAAAGAGTGCTGGGATGACCCTGACTCACTAAGTTGTTATACAAGAATAAAGAGGGAGGCATTTATCCTTCCTGGAGTTTTAATGATATCACAGTGCAACACAGGCCAGCTTGGTTTCCTCCATGGGAAAGCTACACCAAGTTATTTTGGACCAAATCTTCCCTGAGCCCTTGAACAGAAGCATCTGGCCACACCACAGCACTTCCTCACTTCCTTCAGCTCCTTTTCCTAACCCAACACACCAAAGCAACAGCCTTGCCTTCTGCCATACCAGCAAACAGAGCATGAGCCAGCAAATCCCACTTTCTAATCCTGCTCTTTCCCCTTGAGCTTGCTCTGCTGGTAACAGGAGGAGGGAGAGGAAAGCTCTCACACTCATTTTCAGAGCTTATTTTGGGAATTGGCAGCCAGACCCCTGGGACTGGAGCTAGTTGTTTGCATGGTACTGATTCTCTTCCAAGGTTTTCTTTAATCTGCTGAAATGCCCTTCAAAGCTTGTCCTGCACTTTTGTGCTTACTAAGTTAACCACAAGCAGGGAAAGCAAAGGGCATGTGTGTGCTCGTCCCCTTTGCCCCAGATGCTGATCACACACAAGCTTGAAGTTCAAGCTTGACTTTGGCTTAAGGATCTGCATGTCCATAGCTGTACCAAAATGTGGCTGCCCAATTAACTGCTCCTCTGCAGCCCTTGCCTTGGGTATTGCCAATAACCCACCCCCAATTTCCAACCTAAAACCCCTGAAACCATTTGCAGCCTATGAAAGGGTTCTCTGTCCTTCTCCCTCAGCACTTCCTCAAGGCAGGCAGCAACCCCAGCAGAGCCAGCACCTTTATTCAAAACAGGTCCTGAATATAATATATGGTTTGCTGGTGTGGCCTCTCAATAAATTTGTTCTGTCAAATCTATTTTAGCTTAGAAGGTAAAACAAAAACCTGCATCTCAGCACAGCCACCCCATGAGCAGAGAACTAAGCCAAGCCACGGTTTGCCATCACCAGCTCTAGCCAGGATGGCTCATCACTGGGAGCTGGGCACAGACACATTCCAGCTCCTGGAGCTGTGATGGGCTTTGCCAGGCTGTCCAGAGCAAGAGAGGAGAACAATGTCACCCTGAGCAGACGAGTCTGTCAATGCACACTGACTGCAAACTGCTGTGTGGGAAGTGCCATCTCCACTTTGACCATGACTGCACAACATGAACAGCTCCAGCCTCCTGCAGAAGCTCATCCCTTACTCTCACAGCACAATGCTGCTCCTTGTGTGCACTGTTTGTTGAGTCCCAAAAACCTGATTAAGCCTTGAACTTTTCCAAGCCCTCCCTTCAACAGTATTAGTCATTCAGATGTTATTAGTATCTCCTCTCTGAAAATTTCATGTTCCTACACAGAGCAACAAGGACAAGATGGATGCTTGTTCCCTGAATGCCAGTCATGCTCTGAAGCCAACAGGGGCTGAGCAGACAGCTCAGCTACTGCCTTTACCCAAAAAAATTGTAGCCACCCAGACATACAAGAAAGCAGACAAGAAAACAGGTTCCTGTGTCCTCAGAGAGGAAGGACTGCCCAGCCACTTCAGCAGAATCACAGTTCTGAAGAAAACACAGGCCTCCAATTCCAGGAGTGCACTAACAAGTCAGAGCAGTTAAACACAAAGGCTGAAAAATCTCATATAACAGACAGCCATCAATGACAGGGGCACAAGATGGGAAAAAAAAGGGAATGACAACTTACCTGTTAGCAACAGCCCACAGCAATTTTCCAAGACAACATCACCTCCCTGACAACAACCATGGCACTGACCAAGCCTGTGCTGTGGTGCTGCTAAAGAAAGGGAAAAATCCTTGGAGAAAGGAGAAGTAAAAAACCAGTTAGTGCTTTACTCACCTGTTCTATCAGGACTGTACACACTGCTTGGGAGCCACACAGTGCAGAGCCACCGTGGTAAGTAAGCCTGGGTAAGGGAAGATGAAGGAGCTCGTTTTTGGTCTCAAAATGAAACCCATGCTGATGTTGTCAGTCAGTAACAAAGAGGCCACAGCCAGAGCAGATATAGTGAAATAGACTATTTTATTGCTGCACACGTGCTTACACATTTCTTCTTAAATATAACCTTGCTCTAGTAAATTTTACAATCTTCTTGATTCAGCAAGTGGGTAGTAGTAAATAAAAAGGAGAGAGGCAACAAAACACAGAAAGGACACTGGCAACAGAAGAAAAATCAGAAGGTTTTTATTTTGTGATAAAATTATTTGCAGCAAGAATTAAGTGAATTCAAACCTAAGTTTTGTCCTGGCTCATCTTAATTAGAGAGCTTGCCTGCATGCTGACCATCTGCTTATGCATGCTTTTGGATAGCCCTATTTTGCCAAAAGGGATGGGGGGGAGTTAAAGGATTCCAAGTAATTGGACAATCTGACAGGCCTCACAGATGTGACCACTAAGTGCACACAGACAGATGAGGCATTTGCCTGGAAGCCCACGTGGACTCGCACTGCTGGGGAGGCAGATCAAAAGGCCACGCTGACCTTTTCTCCCACATGCACAACCGCAGCCTCACTTGCTCCACACTTAAGGATGCAGGAATGGAATTATTCAGGAGCAGCCATATGGAAAATGCTTCCCAGCACTGCTGCTCCCCCTCTGCCTTCCTCCTGCTTTGCCCACTGCCAGTGTCCATTTGCTTTAGCAGCTAAGGCATCTGCAGAGAAAAGCATTAGCACATTCCTTGATAATCCTGCTCCCGCATCTCGCTCAGTACAAGCAGAAGGCAAAGGCCACGTCCTGTTCTCTGGTGGCTCTGTGCAAGCCTCGTGGGCTGTCACAACCACTGCTGTGGAAAGCCAACTGCTAAGATGTCAGAAGCGGAATTTCTGCTGGAGGAGAAGAGATATGATAAACTAAACATCCTGCTTATGTTCAGTGTTATCTTCAGCCATATACAGAGGAGAAACATAGGGGAACTGAACCAACTGAGTTAAGCTGCTGGTTTCTGTAGCAGATTTTCATGAGCCTGACACTCCTCAGCAAGAAAACAAGCAGTTCTCCTTTCACCCTGCCTTCTCCAAAATATACGGGACTTCATATTAAAGCTTCCTCGATAGCCCTTCACCCTCCCCGAGTTCATGGGGATATATTCATCAGTTGTGCTGGGCTCTTTGGTGGTCCTGTCAAAGACACACTGAGCTTAGAGGTGGACATGGAAGTACATTCTAAAAATCACACAAGAAATGCACAGCTCCTCTCCATGTCACTGTCCCAAACAGAAGCACACACCTGCTGCTTCCTGCTCCCATGCAGCAACACATTCCTGTGGAGGGACACATCCTCCATCCTCACCTGGTATGACTGCAGGAAACAAACCACAACAACTCCTTGCACTTCTTCACAAGGGTTTTCAAACAGAATTGAAGCACATGTTGCTTGATAGCCTTGCCACCACCATCCCCTGCCCCAGAGACTTGATCTGCAAGAGGCACCACTTAAACACAGGTGACAAAGTGCACAAGCATCTGGGGTTCAATTATATCAATGAACCTCATCCCTGCTCCCCCACCCCAGCTCTACCCACAGCTTCTGTTAAGTGCAACTCAATCCTGACACATGATTTTGCCAAAGTCTGGCTTTCCAGACTTTGTCCAGAGTCCCCTCCTCAGAACTGAAGGCAGCCTGCCTAGTGCAGGTTGTGCCCAGAGCCTGCCCATGTACCTGCCAACAGGAGAGGAACAGGCAGCGAGGCTGCAGCTCTCACTTGCTGTGGGATATCAGTCTCTCAACTAGTGAGACTAGCAAAGAAAAACCCATCCTCTCAATAACTCCACACCTGAAGAAAGTCCCTGCCAAACCCCAGATCTCCTAACCCCTCAGCCATGAGAGGCACCCCCACCATTACAGAAAACAACACCCTGAAGCTGCAGGGGATCCTCGCCCAGTTCCCACATCACATAATAAATGCACCTCTGGCACAGTAAATTCAACTCTTGCCTCAGGAAGGGACCAAAATGATTGTATGAGGTGGTCACAGCAGCCCAATGCCTGTGCTTCACTCAGAGCTTCTTCTCCCTCCCAAAGCACAGCATGGCAAAGTACACCCAGCCTGCACCCTGGAGACCCAACACACCATTCCAGAGATGGACAGCTCCAAGGGCAGCCTAGCTGGCAAGGCAAGGCAATGCAGGGTTATCACCTGCTGATCAGTGCCAAGGAGAAGGAACACCATCACCCTCATTAAGAATCCAGGCAGACAACATGAGATAACAAAATACAGATTCAAAAACATTCATTAGTACAGACAGTGAATTTCCTGGAGAACAATGAAGCTACAAGGCTCAAGGCTGAGCAAAGCCAGAAGGTCACAGAGTGGGACAGCAGCCCCATGAGAGCCCTGAAAGGCCCCTTTCCTTTTGAAAAAGATTTCCAGTGACCCCTCTTCCCAGACCCACCAGCAAGACAGCCTTGCCCTACCACAGTGGACAAAAATAAAGGGAAAAGTGCTGTTTCCAAGAAGAAGGTGTTTCCATCCCCTCTTAAAAAGGGCTGCTTTTCCTTCTTTTGTGCATTGAAAGCTACTGCTTTCTAAGAATGGAAGGATTCTGGTCTCTACTGTATTCCCAAAGATGCTGGTTCAGAGAGCAAAGCTTTTAAATTCTGAGCACTTCAAAGCAATGAAAAGCTAGGGAAGACCTGGAAATCACTTTTTTTGTTGTTTTTTTCCATCTAAGTACTAAAACAGCAGGTGAAGACACTGCCTTCCACATAGCCAAGTACCTCTCTGTCCCATTAGGGAAGCACTGCCCGGTTCTGCCAGTCTTATAATGCTGACAGTGACAGTGCTGACCTCCTTTCCCATACACTTAAGACTTTAATCCAGTTTTCTTCCTCTGCTGCTGGTAATTCAACAAATATTCTGGCATAAGCCAGTTTCAGAAGTGTGTTGTATTGAACCACAGAATGGGATGGGTTCTAACCCCAGGCAGTAGGAAGTCCCCAGAACAGCTCCTTCACCATTCCCAACAGATCACAGTCTCCTCTCCACAGTATATTGCACAAAGGAGCAGCTACTGACTTAGTCTGAGCTTTGGGAGCTACTTCTGAAAGGAGAAACAAAAAAAAACAAAGTAAAACCAAACACAAACCAGAAATGCAAATGTCCAGACACAAATAAATTAAAAAGAAACTATGCCTGAAGGTGGATGGGAAGGAGGACAAAGAATGGGAAGTGGGACATTCAGACTCAGACGTTCTTGCACTCTGAGCCAACGCAGTGAGGGCTGTGCAGGCTGCACATGACAGGCAGGGTTTGCACACATCAGCACTCGAGCCCTATACTGGCCAGGAGGTTTTCTAGAGCTTCAAGTTTCTGGTTGGCTTCCTCAATGGCACTGTAAGTCTGCACATTGCTGGTGATGTGGAAGCGGATGTCATCCACCAGAGGGATGGAGTCAGTCTCTTGCCGCTCCTCCACGGCCTCTGCGTTCTCCTTCACAGCAGCTGCAAACTCCTCCAACTCCACCAGCTGGGCCAGAAGGACAAGAGAACCATTAGGAATACAAGAGGACAGATAAAGAGATGCAAAGGGTTGGGATAACGGTCTCAGACACTGCTAAAGGATCCCACAGAAAAGAAAGGAAAGCTAGGATACATGGAGGCCCAAATCCTCCTGCAGACACCACTTGGAGATGCATCCTGCATCCATCCAAAGGACACAGTAATACTCCAACAACAAACAGTCTCAGCTGAAGGCAATCTGCACCGCCAACACTGCCCTCTAACTAAGCATCCCTGGTTCTGGTATTGGGGCACATGCACTACACAACATTCCCCCCAGAAAGGCTCCCCAGCAGGAACCAGGAGATGTTGCCAGACACTTGGGCAATGTCTTCTAGCACAGAAGCCAGTGGGTGCTTGTGCCCATTTCAGAACTGGGAGCCACAAGTTACAATTCTGCCTTGACTCAGGCCCATCACCACCAGCAAGGCAGCTGCTCTGCTCTGCACTCAACCTGACAGAATTGGGTCACCCATGAATGATTCTGCACAGGTTCCCCAGGAATGTGTGGTGAGCTGAGGGGTGAGAGGCAGTTTCCATCTGTCTATGCTACTGAACTGTGCCTGGGCACAGCAGGCTGCTGAGCTCTGATCTGCTACCACACTGCCAAAATCTCTCCCTGCTGCCATCAGTGCATCTCCACAGGATGCTGGCAACCACTGATGTCTGAACATCAGCTGGGGTGGCTCTGTCTGTGCCAACACCCTTAAGAAGAAACCCTGCCAATGCTGGGTTCAAGGACTCCCATTCAAGCTAGAGAATGGGGAACACACAAGCAGAGCCCTATCCTGATCATTACTTGGGATATTCAACATCTTTTAAATCCTTTTTCAGAACTCAGAATCTGGGTACATGCGGATGTCATTTCCAAGCTATACACTGAACAAAGTAACAAAACCATTTCCTTCTTCTGGGTTGTTTTCTCACACCAAAAATAATTTCACACCTTTCAAGCTGCAGGTGAAAATGTCACATTCCCATGTGAACTGCACAAGCCACTTATAAAGATCTGTCTCAGCATAAAAACCCTTCATAGGTTCTAGTTTATCCTTCCATATGGCAGCTTTCTCCACGAGTCCTGAGTCTAAGCTATAAGCACTCAGGATAACACTTAAATTGAGCCCCATAAAGAAAACTTCAGTGTTAAATTCATTACTTGCTGTTCGACAGCAAATTATCCACTGAGCAAACCCCTACTATTTGATTTGTCATCCTGGAGGAGATTAGAGGTCACATTGATTTTTCCTATCTAGAGCACTGTGCCAGGAAGAATTTCCCACAGCAAACACTGAAAAACATTTCCTGCATAGAGCTTTCCTACTCACCCCTTTGACTTCTCCAGGCTGCAGCTGGTGTATTCAAGCAACACCATGGCTACCTGGGCACAGTGGCTGAAGGTTCAGTGAAAATCACCACCCCTGGTACCTGCAAAGCTTTTTGGGCAACTTTTTCACCCCACATTCCACAGGGATGTGCTAGCCAGGGACCAAAATTTGGCTTATAGTGGTGACATCAAGTACTGCCACATTCCTCCTCCTTTGTCCTAACTCACCATGTGCCTTGCTACTTAACTGCTGCTCATTTCCTGGAAGCACATTAATCCAGAGACGACAACCATTAACTACAGACCAAAGTACAACCATTCAATCTGTCATCTCTATGGCTCAGATACAGGGGCACAGGTGGTCATTGCCATGGGGAGTGTTTCAATACCTTCTCAATGATCTTGGCCATGTACTCAGTGCACTGGTCCTCCAGTCGGGTCAGCTGGAACAGTTTTGCAATCCTCCAGATGCTGATGATGTTGTCCTCGTCGAGGATCTGCGCCAGGGTCCTGCCACAGAGGCGCTTGAGCCCGGGCAGCAGGTACATGTCAGCCACACACAGCACGTCATAGGCGTTCTCTGGGGACAGCTGCAGGGCACAGGGGAGTTACTGCCCAGCCCCAGGCACGCTGCCTGTCACTGGCAACTAATGTGCTGTTTGGCCCATTACTGGGCAAAGTGCTGACTATGGAGAGACAGGAGCCCTGTCTTTCAGCCTGTGTCTCCCACTCAGTTTCCACAGAGGAATTTCAAGTGCAGCAGGGAATTTCTCATGCTGCAGCTAACCTCAAGGCAATGCTGAAACACCCAAGGGCACCTGGCTGTTAAAAAAAGCTCAGTGTGACAGTGTTGGGTAGCTTTTACCAGACATACTTCCAAGAGACAAACAGAAGAGGCTGGCAGGACAGAGAACCTTGTCCCCACATTTTCCCTCCCATTTTATACTGCTGGACTCTCATTTTGTGAAAAATATGCAAAATTCTCTTAAGAACCAGCACAACCTCCCTGGCAGGGGGGCGTACACTAAAGGACAGAAAATTGAATTCAAAATAAACTGTAGGTGAGGCCCAGCTGAGTAAGAACATATTCTGCACATCAAACACTAGTGGAGCTCTAACATGCATTCAGAATGCACTAAATTAATGGACCAGATGCTCAAACTTAAACTGTTGTGAATGGTCTTTAACATTTTAAGGCTCTTGAGCAAGAGAACCACCTTCCCATTTCCCTCTTGGGTACTTGGAGGTGATCTGAGGATAAAAAAAACCTGTAGACAAAGTTGGAGACACCACCTCCAGCTTCACTCAGCCTCTTCCCCTTGGCCAGGCAAACCCTATTTTTATCAGCCATCTGCATCACTAACCTGGATCTAGAGTATCTCTCTGTTCCTGCTGATGTGAACTGCAAAGAGCTCAGTTACCCACATCCATTGTAACAGTGGATCTGCAGGACACTGCATGCCCTGGCTGTGGAGGAGGCAAGGGCCCTTGCATTTACAGACAAAACCACACTGGTCTGGATGGAGGAATGATAACTGGTGCAGCCTGGTCCACTCTCCTGATAACCAGTGAGCAGCAAACACACTGCTGTGCACATCTATATGTGTGGTTGTTCACTCTGACAACTGCAAACAACTGATTTTTTCTTCTCCCACAGCTGTCTCCACCTGTGTTTGGAGAGACAGCTCCCAGCAAGTGACCCAGCTGTGTAACACCCTGCAGCAGCTGGGCAGAAGAATGCAAGATGTAGGAGAGCCATGTCACGAGGGCTATGTATGCACAGGGGGTAACAAAGACCTTTGGGATTATTAATCAAGTGCTGCTTTGTCCCTTCATAAGCTGTGGAAACCTCAGTAGTATTGCTGGCTGCAGCTCCCAACTGCTTCATCAAGGACAAACCTGGTAAATGTTCCTCCAAGAACTGCCCTCGAGCCTACACAAGTATTCTGATCAGAAACTTGTCTTTGTGCCTGGAAGCCTTTATGTCCTCTGCACACACTCTTCCCTATAACTGCAAACACTGTCACTACTGCATGGCAGAAAGACACCATAAATCCTTGGTGAAGAAAAAATGGAATTGAGAGTGCTGATACTTGGCTGGAAAAACACAGGCCAGGGAGAACACTCCAAGTGTGAATGTGGAACTTGAGCTATATTCCTGTCTTCCTAACCATTTTTTTCTGGTAGTTTTTCATGACAGGTGAACTCCCTGCAGAAGCTCACATCTTGGCTGCTCGGCTTGAAACCCAAGCTAAGCACCATTCTGCACATGAAACATATGAGTAAGATCCTTTTAACTCCTACACATTGTTGTTGGTCTATCCTCCTGACCCAAGCCCAGACAGAGCAGCTGAGGCACCCCCTGGAAAGGAATAGCTGCTTGGGAAACATCCTTCCTGTGAGTCATCACGAGGAGGGCAGGCAGACTGGAGAAGTGCAAAGGAACAGGGTCAGGCTCCAGTGCAAGGGAACAAGATCAGGAGGATCTTCAAGCAGCTTCTTTCCCTCTCTGCCTGCCCCTTCAGCAAAGGGCTGAGGGAAGAAGGCAGACAAGTGAAGAATCAGCTCTCTGGCATACCAGTATCAATCCTGCCCTTGCTGCCTGCCAAACACATCTCTCCTCACTGCTACCCAGAGGTGAACAGATCAGCAGAAACAAGGTCACAGCTGTGTGCACTCTCTGGATGTGGCACCTAACCCAGAGCACAAACACTGCTTGGGGAAAGTGACACTGGCAGGTGCAGCAGCAGCTCCAGTCACTGCCCTGATGCAGGAATGTGTTCTGGGATCTTGCAGAGAAGAGATCTGCTGAAAGCATTTGCCACAAAACCAAAGCAGGAAGCTAATTAAACCCTGGGATTTGCGGCATCTTCCATTAGGCTGAAAACTAAGTGGGTTAGGACTATTTTGTTACTGCCTGCAATACTGAGCACAGCAAGACACTGGTCTCACAGTGGAACCTTTGCCCATCCCAGTAATAAATAACAGTAGAAATAATGACTTGCTACAAATGGAAAAGTAGGCTATGAGTAAGGTTATTTGCCAAGAGTAAATAAGTAGAATCTCTCAACCAATCCAGATCTCTAAATGTGTTCAATCTGCCACCTACTGGCAGATGCTTCCCTTATCTTTCCACAGAGCCCCAGAGGAAAAGCTGCAAAGCCCTGTACTTATCCTGTCAATAAACAGCATGCAACCTAATTTCCAGATTTCTATTGTGGGACAAAAGACTACAGATTTGCTTCCTGAACATCATGCACATGAACTACAACCCTCTCTGGCTAACAGCATGTCCCAGTATGTGGATTCCTGAGACAAAAGTGAAATAGCAGGGCAGGGCAGTAAAATTTAAGAATATACACACAGACCCTGCTCCAGATTTAGAAAAACACTGCTGAAAGCCCCTCAGAGCTCACCAGCACTGAAGGAAGGACCAGTGATTGGGCTCACCTCTGTATCATCACTGTAGATGTAGTAGAGGACCCGGATGAAGATGTCTTCTGAGATGTTGTGCAGAGTCACCACAGGGATGCTGGGCTGTGTCTGCAGCTCCTCACTCTCACTGAAATGATCTTCAAGAAGGGCTTTGAAATAATCACTGCGACCACAGAAAAATGCCTGGAGAGGAATGAAAAACCAAGACTGATACCTTGCTCACTGCACCAAGCCAAAGGGCAGAACCAACCAGCTGTCAGAGCAGCTCAGAGATATTTCAAAAGTTCAGACTCCATAACTTTGATTTTCTTTAGATTCTGAAGCTGTATCTCCAATATTTTTCCAGACCTTATTATATCCATGCCTACCCTCAGAACCACAAACACAAATGGTGAGCTCAAGAGATTCTAAATTAGCATGGCACTAGGGCAGGACCTTGAGTTGAGGCTGGATCTCAAAATTCATTCTTAGTGCTGTTCATCTGCAGATCAAACATTCCTCTCTCCAGATACTGAACTCATAAGCCAGCAACAGCAGATTTTGCAGCTGTGAATGCCACAGCTGAATTTATAAATTGATCTCCACACCTCTGCAGAAAAGGCAGGCTTTGCTGTGTTGTTAAATGTTTTAAATGCAGTTTTCCAGCTGAATCAATGCTGCTTCTGCAGAGTGTATCCAGCACAGAAGGAGTGGGGGACAAGCAGGCTAGATTCATGGCAAAAAGGGAGGAGAAGGAAACAGAGCACAAGCACATACCTTATGGCACAAGAAGTTGTAATCTTCCACACGGAAACACACGTCAGGACAGCTGTTGAAGTTGTCAGTGCTGTCAAAGGGCAACTCCCCAAACCCAACCTAGGAAGAGACAGCAGAAAACCCTTCCTTTAACACTCCTGTTTTAGACACACCCAGGGTCCCAAGTTCAGACTGCTGTGTTTTCCCAGAAAATGCCATCCCTCTATTCCCTCAGCACAGTGCAGAGCACCAGAGATGCTCTGAACACAGATTCCAGTGTCAGGAAATTAAGAACTCCACTGCTTCTAAGAGATATTCCTGGTACAAGTTACAGCTGCCTCCTTTATCCATGGCAATTTCCTGAATCTCCATACACCTCTGGAAAGTGTTTCTCTGCCATCTAACAAGGCAGATAACCAGGTGGAGATGAAGTTTACTTCATGCAGTAGGTATCATAAGCATACTGGAGCTTTGGAACCAGCCTTTCACTGGGTACATGTATTAATATATAGATTACATCCATGTATACACCAGTTTGAAATGGTTTGGCTACAATTATTGCCTCACTTGAATAATCCAACATTGCTAGAGCTCATTTTAGATTTTTGATTTGATTTGCAGCCAAAGATAGTGTTGTTGCAGTATTAATACTCAAGTGAATTATTTTAACAACACACCTCCACCCAATCCCACATGCCAACAATGACAGCACACACCAAAAAAAAAAAAGCCAGTTTGCCTTATGTTATTTTAAAGTGATGCTTCCAAATATTTTCCCTTTCACCTTATTCTATACACAGTGTAATTCAATTGCAAAAAAAAAAAAGTTTATAGCCACAGTCATGTAGCCAAGACAATCTCTGGGAACAAGTTTCCCCTGGTTCTAGCTTTCCATAAACATCTCCCTGAGGTACCTAGGATAAGCAGTTTATTCCTGCTGCCTTTCATCCAGGAAAATTACGTCCCAAGTTTGCACCTAGGAAAATCCTGGCCTGACAATAAAGATTGCACTCACAATAGCAGACTGTCCATTTCCAACCCACCTGCCTCCAACAGGGCTTCCAGCTCCACTGAGGAGCCAGATGACTCCTCCCTCCTGAGCTGAACAAAGACACAGACTGGAACACACTGGGTGGGAGCTCTCAGCCAGGCTCAGTGAGGTTTCTCACAAAACACATTCTCAGATGTGGCAAGGCACCAAGCTGGCAAAAGCTCACACCACCACTGAACATGGCAATCTGCACTCATCCACCATGATCTTGGTCCACAGCAACACTTGGCAGCTTCTGATTCCTCATCACAGGAGAAGCCCAGGGATGTAAATCATGCACAAGGCTGTTGCAGTAATGCTGGCTCTCCATAGCACCTCTCTCCTGCAGTCCTGCTCCACTGGGCAACTCCTGTTCCAGAAGAGAGGCAGCAATTCAAGGAATGTTGCCCACCTGATCTATCACCTCTTTTTCATATAGCTGCAACACAAAGGGCAACAGCTGCAACACAAAGGGCAGCACCTCATCAAAATGAGATGAAATTGTCCCGTTTGTAGATTTCCCAGGCTGCTATTTTACTGTTATCCATGTCTCATATTTCAAGGCTTTGGTCCTTGGTCCATGGTCTGGGGATCTGCAGCCTCACTCTGTGGCAGTGTGTTAAAACACCAGTATCATGACACAACTGCCTCCTCTGTTTGCCTTGCTGCCCTCCCCACCCTATACCCACAGCTTCCATGTCCTCTCCTACAAATTCTGACAGAAATCTGAAGGCTACAGATTTGCAGGCACATCACAGGTAAAACAAACCTAGAAACTAACTTTGACAAGATGCCACTCTGTGGCATAGGAATTTTAATTGAGATAAATGCCACATCTCCTATGTGCATCCTTCCTTTGCTCTCCTTTCATTGCCCAAAGGTAAATATCTAAAACAAGTCCATCCCTCTGGAATGGATATGGGAGTATTATTTGTCTCAGAGTTTGTCTCCTGAATTATAAACTCCTCTGGGCTCAATTTCCTGCTTCTAGCCTTGCCTGGTTCCCACTCTGCTGCTCAGGTTTACAAGGTTATTTTCAATTTCTACTACAAAAGAAGGTTCATGTCTTTGTTTCACCTATTCAGCACCAAGTGGCTTTGCAGATTTTTCCCTTTAACTCCACTTTCAAGTCTCTTCTACTTCTACTCTCCTCCCTTGTCATGCTTGAGGAATCTAATCTCCTTTTCAGGATCTTCCTGCAGAAAATTGGCTTATTCCTCCCACCACCCCTATTCATACAACCTCCTTCACAGGCCTCTGTCCAGGCAATGCACAGCTGCCAAAGTCAAGTATTCTGCCCAAGGAGCACAACACAGTCCAGCCTACAAGGTCCAAACACATTCACAATAACACAATCACCATATAGAAATACCCTGAATACTCTCACTCTCCACCATCACACATGGAAGACCAAGTCTTTGCTGCTGCAAATTTCGTATTAGAGCTTAAATAGAAATGTTGCTGGAGGCAAAAACATAGAAAACAAATCAGTGGCAGCAATTTGTACCTTGGCCAAATTATCTCAGCAAGACAATTGTAAATAAATTACAACACAAAATACAGGGGTTGGTGATCGAAGAGATTAGCAGCTCACAACCAGATGCAAGTGGATTGGATACAAAAAAAACCCTAAATTGGAAACATGTTGTAAATATTTCAGTTCATCTGCCTCTTGCCAAACAGGCAAAGCAAAGCACAGGAGTCACTGCCTTGGACAAGCACAGTACACAGGTGCAGACAGACAAGACGAACCCATCTGCTTGTTTCAAACTGTTCTTCCTATGCATTATGAGATCTAGTTTTACCCCCAAAGTGGCAAATGGTCTCTTTTTTGCAGCCACACCACATGTCAATATGGATGGAAAGAACAGTATTTATTTCATGGCAAACTCTGATCCTTTAAGTCTGATTTCACCTTGGTTTGGAACATAAGATCTCAGTTAAAAGGTAACTGAAAAACAGTTACAAGGAAACCCTGGAGTCTGTAACTCAGAGGTCACCAGGCAGATAGGAAGAACCAGGCAGACAGTGGGAAACCACATGGTTTTTTACAGTTGCCTGGCTTTTCATGGTATTTTACTTAAATCTGTAACTGCTAAATGTTATTGCAACAAACTGAGGAAGCGGCTGTTGTGGACAGAAAAATCCTGGCCATTACTACTTTAAAACAAAACAGAGACAATAACTATACTTGTAAGAGGAGACCCTGGGGGGAAAAAAGGCTTTCAAGCAAACAGGAAAGAGAAACAAGGTACCACAATTATAAATGTGTTTGAGATTTCAAAGAATAGATAGTTCTCAGTCTAGAAAATAATAATGAGCTGTAACTGGATATCAAACATTCATTATTTTTTCAGTCCTGCAAGATACCGCTAACCATGAAATTGAAATGCACAAAGTTTCATACATCATCCAAGTATCAAAGACATTACATGCAAATTATTTGTTTATACTGAAACAGAAAGCTGAATACATCCCCATTTCATATAATATGGCATTACACGACATGCAGCAGCTCAAAATGTTTCTTGCCAAATTCTGGAAATGCTAGCTTTTATCCAGAATACAAATATCTATTTTGTTCTGCATAGGCTGGAAAAAAAAATAATGCATGCTTCTCTTCAAAACACAGATGTCTGTGTGTGACTATTCACTTGTTCCTGACATTTGAGGTTACATAGTTTGTATCCTATTCCTTGGATGGCAGCAAACCCTGCAAGAATGAGGATGTGCAATGCCTCTGTCCCAGAACAAAGATGCCCAATTCATAGAATTTAACAATTTGAAAACATTCAAGTAAGAGATAAATGGCAAACAAACAAAAAGGAACAAACAAAAAGCACCTAGAGAGAGAAAAATGGGAATATTTTAGATTTTATCAGGCTTAAACAAAGCACCCACACATGTGCATGGCACACAAATTCCCTAGTGAGCAGGTATGCATGCCCATGGCCTCTTCACTTGTACAGCTGTTATAACTCTAATGCTGCCTTCATACCAATCTATGAACACAGCAAGAACACCACAGCTCACAATTCACAGCACTGTCAGATGGTTACACTATTCCAATTTCCTCCTTTCCTTACAGCTCCTGTTCTACATGAAAGAATTAAGAAGGAAAGTGTTTCTAACTCTAGAAGAACAGCTTAACAGGAGTATGCCATCAAGGTCTGGAAACAAGCAAGCAAACAGGAAGTATTCTTTTTATTTGTGCAGTGACTTAAAATATATGTAAATCTCACTATTTTGGGGTCCATGATCCTTTTTTTTAATTCCTGGGGAGGTAATCTGAAGCTTTCTTATAGTATCACCTCCCTTTAAAGCCTGAAAACATACAGAAAAGCATATTAAAAGTTACAAAAAAATGTACAGTTATTTGGAGGAGGCAGGTTACACAGGAAAGATTTCTGAACTGGTAGTTGTAAACTTGATGGAGAAAAAAACTCCTTCTATAGTGAAATATATCTGAAAATAGCCAGCACAAAACATGCTGGCCTATGAATGTAAGAGACCTTATCCATGTACACACACACACACTCTGCACCAGCAGGCAGGTCTATTTGGCAGGGGACAGAAAGAGAAAAGGCAATAAAACTTTGCTGTATTGCTCAATCATACAACCTCTGGGCACAGCAGCCACCTAAAAGGAGTCCACATTATTAAATACAGTGGTTGGTATAAAAAAAGAGGACAAAAAAAGGACATACATAAGGCCAAAATCAATCTGCTGATATTACAGAAAACACCAGATGCAGAAAGAATGAAGACAACTAATAGTTATCCTGTTCTGCAAACGGGAGAGAAGATCCACATATGTGATCCTAACTAATAATATGATGGGATTTTAACATAGTCATCATCAACCTAGGGGCTATTTCTGAGGGACAAGACATAGTTGGGAAAAGCAGATCTATTGCCAGTCAATTGAATTCTCTTCTGAAGGACTCACATTTCTGCTGGAAATATTTTCAAGGTTTGGTAGCTTCTCTCCATTGCAGTGTGTCAGTTCCTAGCAAGCAAGCCCAGTAAGCCATCCTTCACCTATGTATCTCTTTGGGTACCAAAGCCTGCTGCTACAACATTCCTAATGCTCAAGAAGGATGGCAAAGAGAACAGCTGGGGGGCCTTGTCCCATTTTATTCAATGGGGAAATCCCCACCAACCACATGGAAAGGCTGTTATTTACCAAGATCCCTGCTGGGAGAAACATTCAAGGAGAAAGACCAGCACTCATTACACAATTTTACAGCATTTCCAAGCGATAAAAGCCTTTCAGCACTGGGAGCACCAGGAAAGAAGCCAGCACCAAAGTCGATAGAGCAATGATGGGACTGGACACAAGTGAGCAGATATCCCAGCCCCAGAGAGCCCACGAGGAGTAGAAGTGCTCCCTACCCGCAGTTCAGCTGGCAGGGCGCAGTCTGCCAGGAGAGCCAGATCTTCCTGCAGCCGGCAGTTACCTGTGGGCTCAATCGTCAGCACTTTCACACAGGTCCCTGGCTTGGAAGAGACTGGAAGAAGCAAAAAAACAAAAGAGCAGAGACTCCTGAATTCCTCTATGAACATTCTCTCCCGTTTAGATAAAAGACACATCAGGAAAATCAGTTTTATTGCTGTTCAGCTTTTACTGCAAAACACACCCGATTCTTCTATGCCCACACACATTCAGCACCCCTCAGCCAAACTTGCTCTTTGGAACCCATGTCATCAATTACAGTTAAGGACCATGGATCAGGCTGCCCTGATCCCTGTAGAAGCCACTCACACACTGCCTTCCTCAACTACCCCTAGAGCTGACAGTGTCACCTAAGGTAAAATCCATGCCAGGGAGTTTTTAAAACTAATCTGCTTCCAAGCCTTTCTGCTCTGTCACATGCTTTCACTGGCTCACACTTCAGCTGTGCCATCCTGACTTCACTGCAAGGAACAAAGGGATTTTATTCTTGTTTAGCCAGTAAATTCAGCAGGTGAGTCTGTCCTCTACTCTCCATCTCTAGATCCCTAAATCACAAAGACTCCAAAGTACTCAAACTCCTGCACATGCCTGACCTAAGCATCACTACCATCAAAGAGCTCAAACAGACCATTCAAATTCAGCAATTTCATTTGCCTTTTTCAGACCTAGTGTGTCTTCCCATCTTGTCTATCAGCCTACACAATAAAACAGCCCATTAAAGGGAAAGCAAAATACTTTAGTGATCATACCTTAGTGGTCTTGCTATAACCAAAGTTGTTGTGGAGCTCATAGAAACCAACCCGAATTTCAAACGAGTGGCAGCCCAAAGGAGACCCACCATGGTACAATGCCACTTTTGGCACAGCCTCTCTTGTTTTGGCTATCTTGCTCCATCACCTGAGGTTTGTTCCCAGGTCAGCATGGTTTGGGGGAAGAACTGGATCATGTAAGACATTCAAGAGTCCCTGGCACACAAGGAAACATGTAAAAAAAGATAGAGCACCACTGGAAAATGCAAAGTTGTGGTGAGGAAGCCTTAAGGTACTGTTGGGAGCCAGAGAGACAGAGTTAACTCCAAAGCATTCAGAAGAATTTCTGACAGGTATGATTCACCCCTCACAGGTGAATCATGCCACCTTGAGACCTCATTCCTCCTGACATTTTGCACAGCATTACATGAACTCCATCAGATGACTCCATTGGGTCGTGGGCGAAACAAGACCACGATATGCCACAAAACAAGATCTCCACCCCCTCCTCCACATCACTGCTGCACTCTTCAAATATGCCACTAATGTGCCTCTCCATAGGCTGCATATCCCAGAAAGATTGCTGGAAAGGGAAGGATATTCTACCAGTACGAAATAGTCAGGTACCATGATTGCTACACACAAAGCTCACCAGCAAGGAGACAGGCTGCCCTAATGCTACCCTCAGATAGATGACTTCCAGGGTAAATAAGCTAAGAGGAGGCCTGGCACCAACACAAACCAGAGTGCATTTTCTCAAAAAGCCCAGATCACTTACACACCTGCATGAGAGGAAATTTCTTAACTTTGCAATTAGAAATTCTTCATGGCAAAGAGAAACGTTTGTATTTCTGTAGTACTTATTGGAACAGTCACCAGGTCAGGCTCTGTAAGTGCTAATGGACTCAGCAAGTTGTAAGTCAAGGCAAAGAGCTCTTCTCTTGGGATCCACAGAGCATCTGTGAACTCTCCCAGTGAAATAAAAGAACAGTGACTTTTCTGGGAAGCAACTCTATTCAGACACTGCATCTCAAATCCAAGGGCACTTGGTATCACTCAAAAATCTTTCCTAACAGAGACAACAAAAATCAAAGTTGTGAAATAGGAATAAGCTGCTGGCTGCCAGCAAGGAGCAGGGACCGTGAAAGAGGAATGCAAGAAAGACAAATGGAGGGGTTTCCAAAAAAATAACATAAACAACGCAAGGAGCTGAAGGGAATAAGCAAACTGTGGTTGAGGTTCAGATTTCTTCCCAGTCTAGCACAGCTGTACAGCACTGAACATCACCTACCAATGTATCAGCTGCCTTGGTTTTCCTGCTCAATACTTCTTTGCAGTCTTCTGGTTAAATTGAGCCAATGTACCACAAAACATAAGAGCCACAAATAAACCACACTAAACTCACAATACCTTCAAAATGTTCACACTCAGATGCATCTTCTTCCCAGTGGTATAATTAGGTATAAACACAGATTCTGAATATGCAGTGTCTTTGCCACAATGGTAAGCATCTCAAACCTTACTCTCACCCGTTTTAGCCTAAAACTTGCTGAAGTAACTGCAGAACATTTATTTTTTAATACATGCATTTTTACAGGAAGGATTATGGTGTAATCTAGACAAATTGTTTGAGCTCTTCCGAACACTACAATAATGTTTCCTTTTATAGCCACAATATACACACAGGGGAAATTAGGCAAGCATTCACACCCAAATATATCTCAGGTGCAACAGAAGGCACTGGGTCATCCTCTTCCTGTCCTACTGTCTGTGCATGCCAAGATAGTAAGTGCTTTTGAAATACTGATTAACTCTAGATAATGAGATTGCAGACACTGCAATTATCCAGTGGAGCAGCAGAGGCTTGAGTTCATCTTGTTTTCTTGTTTCAGCTTCATAATACAGATGCAATACATGATCCTGCTCTGCAAACCTGAATCAGATGTCTGCTCCACAGCATGCACTTGGAACAGGTTCCTAAAACACTCAAAGAAACAGACACGCTTTGTCAAGTGCCAGACATGATGTGATCTAAGACCTTTCCAATTTTTTAACTTCTATAAATCTTACATATATGCCTTTCTGCAGAATCAAGTTTTCCTGGCTCCACATGAGATTTTAGATACAAACTTTTAACAGTTGTTCTAATTGTTTAAATCCAACCTGTCATAAATAAAAATCAAGACTATAATTTCCATCAGTGTTTTAAACTACCCATTGATAGTCTTCTGTCAGGCCTCAAAATTGAAAAACTGGTCCCTCCCCAAAGAACAAAGAAGTTAAATTATTTGTCCAGTGTCATTGTATTTCCAAGAGGTGCTTGTATCTAAACTTCCAACTAACCTGAATCTTTACTTCATTATTTTCCATCTGAAAACCCACCAAGAAATCAGCTTTTTTGCAGTTCACAGATTTAAGCACCTTCTTTTCCTTCCACAATATAATATGGGATGTTAACTAAATTAATTAAGATGGAATGTCTCAGCTAGACCCTGGGAGAAAAAGATAAAAAGAAAAAAACAGATCGATGGCATCTTACTGAATTACTCTGATATCAAAAGATGACACAAAATAATTTTGTTACCTGATTTCTGAGTAGCTTTTATTTTATATTCATTCACCATTTCCCTTTTCAGCCACTTATTTAATACAAACTGATACCTTACAGTTTTTGTAGGTACCTAGAAATGCATTTCTAATCTCTTTGGGTCCATGTTTATATTTGTGTTTACACAGCAGAAGTAAGATCTGTGACACAGCTTCCATAAGGAGTTGCACCCTGGTCTACATGGGAACAGTTGTAGCATGGTAATCTTCTACCCCACCACCACCAAACAACTGCACATGTGTAAAGGGAGGCCTGCACAAGGTAATATCTTCCATGTGATTTGCAGATGAGGAATTTCTTGAGCCAGAAGTATTCTATCAAATTATGTCCTGCAACTTCAGGAGGCTGAATAATCACAACTCGTATTCAAAAGGAAAAGGTGGAACAGCTACACCCCTGCCTCTTAGGTTAGGGAAGAGGATGCTATTGCCTCTAAACTATAGACTGGAGTCTCTTCTCAGAAAAAAATTAACTTGATTAAAGTAAAGAAGTTAACTCAGAGCATGGAATGAGAATCAGCAGCTTTCACCCTGAAGGTTTTGTTATCTGGTAATTTTTTCTGCTTCGTGACTAACAGCACTTGTGCTGTTCTGATTGCTCTTCACGTGTGCATGAGCTTGAGCTAAGGAGATGAATGATAAACTCCAGCTGCTGGTCTTCATGAAATAAGCTTTGGATAACAAAAAGTCCTTAAGTAGAGGATTGTTTCATTTAATGTTTGGCACATCCATGTGTTACTAATACACACGTGCTTTCAGAAATACTTCTTTGCTTTTAAAAAAGAGTTCTATCTCCCTCTGCACCCTTTTTGGGCCAATTATCAAACGTTTCACCTTGGTTAGGAGTCAGATAAATGCAGAAAAATACCTCTAACTGTATATCTTTTATCTTTCTGGGGACTTAAATAAACTCCATGTTGGAAGGCACTTCCCAGTATATACTCCACCACGCTCAGTTGAATGTCTGGCAACCATGGCAAAGTCCTGCTGCCATGGCTGCTCTACTATACAGAAAGTATTCAATATAAATTATAAACAAGCATGTGTCAGAAACTACTACAGCTACCCTACAGAAAGGCCACGACTGAAAACTGTCATGCAAACGTGGAAATTCCACAACAGAATCATTTTCCAGAAGCCCCAAGAATACCATGAAACATCCACCATCACACTTTCCTGTTTCTCCCTGGAAGGGCACACAGACACAGCAGAGATAACAGCAAGTCAAATGCTTACCAAATTCATAGACTTTTTTACATTTGGTCTCCAAATCATCAATGAGGTCCTGCAGGCGACACTGCTTGGCCAACCTCTTGCAATCACTGACATATTCTACATCGATATCCAGGCGACCTGTCCAGAGCAAATGCAGTCAACTCATTTAATCCACAGGATTTAGGTGTAAAAATGGCAAAAATAAGGATGAAAGACTTCATAGCACAGAAATTTAGTAATTAGATACACTGCCTCACTTTTCAGCATCCACTTAAAACTCAGTCCCAGAAGCTAAGACTTGGTACTCCACCACCACCCACCACTCAAATCAATAACAGCTTGGCATTTAACTCACATTTCCACTCTCCAGGGTTTACCCTAATAGCTTCATTCAAGAGTCCAAAGACCAAACAGGCTATACACAACATGTCTAATTCCCTCAGAAAATCAAAAAACAGCAACACAACAGCAGCAGGCATGACTGCCACCATTGAATACCTGGCTTTGGGTAAGAATAGACTTTAGGCTCACAAGTTTTCTTCCCAGATCTTTTACAATCACTGAAAATGTGGCAAGGGGACATTTCCGAACGCACTATATTGGAAAAGAAGAGCCTTGAAGACAAAGTTAATTTCTGGCACCACCTCCTGGCCTGAGATAGTTCAGCATTTAGCATGCCTACAATAGAACACTGGGTATTTTCATAGAAGGTTTAGGATCAACTTCTGTTCAAAAAAATACTAGAAAGTAGGCAAAACATTCAGCACACACTGCTCAGGTCTGCCAAACTGAAAATGTCCTATATGGGAAACTGGCTTTTCACCACCTTACGAGGCTGTTACACCAGATGACAGATTCTCCTTCCTTAAGTCAAAAATACAGTCTCCAAATCCATCCAACCAATCAACCTAAGCTGATTTTGGTTTTAATTGACTGTATAATTATTGGCAGGACAACAACTGGCAAAAGGTACAAACATCTTGGAAGAGCTGGTGATTGCTCACATTCTCCCTTTCTGCCAGCAGAGAGGATTTGTTGGCAACTCCAGCACCCAAACACTGCTGAGTGCAAGGCTGTGCCTGTCAGTGCAGAGGCCCACCAGCCATGTAAACAAACACCAGAGGGCAAGGTCATTTACCTGTGTATAGATACTGCAGAAGAGCTCCAAAGGCTGCTGGGTTAATCTAAAATAAAGCAAGAGAAAGTTACATTTGGAATTACCATGAATTTAACAATAAGTTAGAAACATGATCCTTTAAGTAAGAACTCACACATGGTGATTTCCTGGCTCCTCACATAACTAATGTTGCCACTCCATTTGGCTTACACAGCTCCTTACTGTTTCAACTGATACTAATCCCTCAGGTACCTCAGGGGACAGGACCTGACTAATGGAGGAACTCAAAAGACAGTTGTAATACAGGATCTGCAAAATCCAGGTTTTTATTGATCATAAACATTTCCACATCTTCCTAATTCCAGAGGAAAGATGTTCTTGTACCAAGAGAGAGGAGAGCAGTGTTCTGAGAAAATGGAATTATGTTTGTCACAAGAGGATTTGCACTGCCAGAGTCAAGTTACAGAAATGTGTTCCAGAGGATTGGTAGTTAATGGATGGAATGCACTTATGGCCTATTTAGTTCTTGCTGGAAAGGCAACAAAAGGGACTCAATTAGTACCAATTATGGAGGTGATGTCTTCACCACAGACCACCTGTCCACCAGGAATTAGACACTCAACTCATCCCAGAGAGGGGTTGTGATGCAGCTGGCAGATGGTAACAGCTACATGCTATTGCAATTAATTAAGATATGTTTGAGTCCATGACAGAGGGAACAAAGGGAAGGTATGCAATCTACAGCTTTTTGTTATCTGAAAAAGATGCAATTTTACTGCATAAAGTGCTTCCACAAGCCCTTCTCCTCAACTAGGGTCTTTCTGAGCCCCAGGAGCTATTTACTGTGGAAGTGAACCCTCAAACTCACTTTCCTCACCCAGCTGGAACAGCAAAAGAAAGGAAAGAGCTGGAAGCACAGCCTTGCTCACCAGTGGGTGCTTCAACACTATCATGTTTTTCCCCTTCCATTTGGTCTCAAACATCTCTGCAAAGTAGGCGCTGCGGGCGCTGAGGATGCAGCGGTGGGCACAGAAGGATTTGCCATGGACGATGAAAACAATGTCACTCTGGTAACCCTGCTCCAGCAATCTGTGAGGAACAGAGACAAGGGAAACTCGTTGCAGGATGAAAAAGGAAAGAATGGAGTAATGCTAGTGGGGAACATGGGCTAAATGAACAGATACCCGTGGGCATTGCAGTCTTTCCCTGCCCAGCAGGAAGGCCAGCATGGGGGTTGGTGCTTCATGTAACTGGAGTAGGATGTCTCACTCCCTTCCATAACTCAAAGAAGTTTTGTTAGGGCAACAGGGAGGCTGCAGAATGAAATCTTCCTGTCTTAGGTGAACATCTGAACACCGGGAACAGATTTTAAAGTGGAACTAGTTGCTACCAAGCACATCTTCAAAAGTTAATACTGCTTTTAAATTGTCAGATGTCAAAAAAAAAAAAAACCTGCAAAATGACACACTTTCAAAAAGAACTAGTCTGCTACAAAGTAAGACACAACTTTCCTGCTCTCTGGGCACTGTCAGTGAGCTTGCTTTAACCATGTAACAAATAGGAGAAGACTTGATGTCCCCCACCCTCGGAAGGAAGGATGTGACAGGCATGAAATACAGGCAATTACCACATAAGAGGCGAAGCTTTGTTTATGCCTGCATGCCCATACCTTCATTCTTCAAAAGGAAAAAAACCTGCCAGTTTTAGAGTTTACAGCAACCATCACCAGTGTTTGTGTTTCTCATGCCCATCACTCCTTCCACATACATCCTCACAAACATCCTCAAGAGGTCAAATCAGGTGGACATGAAGCATCATACTCCTAGAGAGCTGGACTGGTGCACAGAAAGGTGTGGAGTCACACACAGAGATGTTGTCAGTCTTGAATGCCAATCTCAATCTCCTGCCAGCAGCACACCCTTCCAAGAGACTTGCCCCAAACCAAACAGAAGCATTAGGCTTTTACTTTTTTCCCTCCAACTGTTGCACTTTGTTTCAATTTTAACACAAGGTCTATTTGAATGAGAAGCAGAAACCAGCACATTTTAGCTTTCTTGTATGCTTAACCCTACACATCTGAGCCACAGTCACCAAGGCAGTAATAAATCACCCTGCAAAATTCTGCTTCCCTGGAACACAGAATCTGATTTTACTCAAATAAATGAGTTTCCTTCCTCCCCTTGTTTCCTACAGCTTCAGAAATTAGGACGCTGTAGTACTGGGAAGATTGTCAGATTTTTCTTGGATTTATTAACACTACAAGGTTTTAACATTTGCAAGTTAGTCCAGTGGGAAATAAAAAGGAAAAAAAAAACCCAACCAGTAAGTCTGTAATAACATCAGAGTTACCAAGGTAGAGAAACAGCAAGAAGAAAAGCTTGAAACTATTCCTCTACTTCTGAGCAAGTCAGCCTGCCACTCAAGCTCTAGTAAAATGTGGGACAGGGAATTTTCAGAAGTATCTTAACAAGTTTTAATAACCAAAAAGAAAGAACTGGACAATGTCACTGTGAATCAGTTTGAGGCTTCTTAAAGTGCTCTGTTTCACAAATGAGAAACATTTGATCAGTGTTGAAAATTTCAGCTTGCAAGCTATAGTACCTTCAGGCCTGAAACTTTAATTTCAGTTGACATACTATCTTAAATTGTTGATGTGGTTTTAGTGATCAGATTTTGGTTTGACAGTCAAGGATGACAGCTTAGAGCTTCTGCATTATAAAGACCAGCTTTCTGTTGACTTGACTGTGTACCCAACTCACTGGAGGATATGCACACACACACCTGGAGATCATCCCTTAGGGCACAGAGGAACACCCCTTAGGAAGCTCCACATGCCCAGGAATGAGAGTGGGTACTGATCAGCTGCCTTTCAAAGCTGCCCTGAACAGAGAGCTGGAACATGCAGAAGAGCTCAGGCAGGCTGCTGGGCTGCTGTGCCCATGCCCATGCCCTTACCTCTGCAGGAACACATCGTAGTAGTCCCTCCTCATGCACTTGGCTGTGATCTGCTTGTACTCCTTCAGCAGCCGGCGGATGGCGTCACTCAGAGCTCCGTACAAACAGCGCTCCCCATCAAAAGTGTTCGCCTCACACTTTGCTCCTGTAAAACAGCCACAGGCCAGCAGGCACAGTTACATCCTTCTCCAGTGTCCTCAAATGGTCACTAAACGGGTATGATTTCTGTCTGCTGACATTTTTCACTGTGGGCCCCTCTACTGATGAGCATATCAACAAAACCTGAGCTTCCCTCACATGTGTACAATCTAAAGCTGCTCTAAAGCCTCTCAGCATGGCTCCAGCAGTGTTCTGGGAAGACAAATCTCACTGAACAAAGAGTGCAATCATTTCTTGGACTGTTAAGAACTCCTCCTAGAAAGTATTTCTGCTTTGTACAACCTCTTTAGGTTAGAACCTGCTAGAATTTTGGAGGGCATTTGCATTTTCCTATTTAGAATTACACAAGTGGTTGATTAAGATGCTGGGAATGAAGTAGAAAACCAAACCTTTTGAGATGTGACTCTGCACTCTGGTTTCTCTGGCAAAACACTACCAGTGCCTAGGGGAATCTGGGTGCTGAGAACCAAATGAGCAGGCACATGGCCTGAAGAATTGGTCTTGCTTTGAGATTAACAAAATCCCTTTTAAGTCCTGCTTACAAAGCCAGGCTATCAGTAGAGTACAAGAAAGTTTTACACAGACAATTCTTCCTATGAAGTACAACTGTAGATCAGCATATTCCCAACACCACTGCACCCTCACAAAACATCAGCTGTGATTTCAGAAAGTCATGCTGCTTTGAGCCATCACAGACAGCTTCCTTTTCTGTGCATTTTCAAGATTTCAAGCAAATCAAGAAATTTTAAGCTATTTCAAGAAGCAAATTCAAGCAGCAAATGGCCTGCAAAAGAGACCATGAAGGTGTGTGCAGGGCTCCCTCTGTAGCCTGAGATCACTGATCAGATGGTTGGTTGTAACCGAAGAAGTTTCCACAAGGGACAACTAGAAGGATATACAATTCCAACAGACCAGAGGAAGACATTGCACCCATATCAGGAGGGCACTTTTGCTCACCATTGGCTAGAAGATAACGTACAAGCTCCTCATGTCCGCACAGACAGGCGTAATACCTGACAATAACGAGAGAAGGAAAATTAGAGATGCAGTAGGAAGCAAAATTCAGTGTTTTGGCACATCACTATGCACAGATCACAGCACACAGCATCCCTGAGAAGCCTGGGAGACGACTCCTGATAGGAGTGAGGAATCGCTACCAAATAGCACAGAAGCCTGATCCCAGCAACAGACTAAGCAGGATCTGTTCCCAGCAATCCCAGGCACTGCAAGGAGATCTCAACTCCCAGTTTGGGTTCAGCATCTTCTGTTGCACCACCAGCTGCCAAATCCATCCTCATTTTAATGGAGATCATTTCATGGGCACTCAGCAGTCCAGTGAATTCTCAAAAACACTCCTTGCTCCTTCTGTTGTCAGCCTGACTGCTGCACGCTGGGCCAAGGAGGGAACAGCACCCACACTGGGTGTAGAGCAAATCCACCCCCTGAAGTTCTACTTCAATTAGTTTTGTTTTCTCTTTCACTGTCTAAGCCTTTCATGATTCTCTTTCACAAGGATCTCAAATTATCCTACAAATTAGGAAAGTCCTGTAAAATGTATTGCAGCAGCCAAATGTTAGTCTGCCTTTAATTTGGGAAGTTATTTTGTACTCTAAATATAATGCAGATGTCTAAATGTCCTTTGGAATTGTGGGGAGGTAACAAGCTCACAGCACCTCTAGGGGGGTTCCTCATTACCTACTGCCAGACAGACTGTGATCCCACAGTCACCTGGCATTTTACCAGGCCAAGCTTCCACCTGAAAAGACATGCTAGAATGCCATAGACTTTGGTGAGGGAAAAGCCTCATCCAGCCAAAAGCAGAGTGCTTAATCCAGGTAATTTGGCCACAAAACCCCACGTGTCAGCATCACTACAGCAAGCCCCAGACAAATCGGGAGACAAAGACACATTTAGCACAGCACTCACAGGGTAGAGAAGCAGAACTACATAGCCAAAGCTCAGAAAAAGCAGAACCTGAGACATTTTGTAACAGTGCTCATGGCTGCTGATGCAGAGAGAGAAAAGGAGCTCGGAGGCCCTACCCCCCGCCCAGCCAGTGCTCCAGGCTGCAGCACTCACAGGGGTGTACTGTCCCACTTATCACGGACATTAATTTCCACATCTCGCTGTTCAAGAAGGTATCTGGAAGAAAAGGGAGAGAACAAAGTTATAACTTCATGCAACTCTTCACTCAGTCTCATTCTCCTCTTTCATTAGATGTAACTTCAAGTTCATAGAGTAACTTCCAAAGGTATGACAGGATCTTGCACTGGACTTGGGGAACTGTCAGCTGTGGCCGAAGGGGCATCAGCCAAATCTTCAACCCAAAGAATGGTGATCTATAGCATGGTCTGGGAGCTCCTTTCAATTTTAAGTGGTGCACATGGGGAAAGAGGGTAATCAGACACATCTCTTACAGGAAAGCAATCTCAAAAGAAGCCTGAGTACTCCTGCTTGTGGCTTTTTCTGACAAAAGCAACATCAGTGTCACTCCAGACTGCTCTTAAATCCTGCCACTTCCTTGTCCTGTGTGTTTAGGCTGGATCCAGTGCTGCCAACACTCCCTCTCTGACACCTCTAGAAGCCAGGCTTTGCCTTGCAGACAGATCTCGCGCACATCTTGTTAGAGCCTGTACTGCGACAACCACATATAAAAGTCCCTCTCAGCCTTCACAAAGACTCTCGAGTTTTGATTTTTTATCACCCACCACATGAGTCCTCTCTTACTCCCTTCACCTTTGTTGTCTCAAACTTCGGGTTCCTCTGAACACATTCAACACACCAAGCAACTCCGCTCCTTTCTGCTCAGTCCCATGTGGTCAATTTGTCCCCCTGCTCTGACAGCACTCTCAGACTCTCATTTCTCCACCTCTACTTCTATACAGGTCATCTTAAACCTCTTTAAAACCATCTCTCAGACCCCTCCTTCTGCAGTAGACCTGCAATATACTGCTTCCAATGATTCAATCTAACACAATCACAACAGATAACAATGTTCTCCAAACCTTATCTATCTGCACACTTACCCTTCACTAGCAAGCACCTTGAAACAGAGGTTGCTTTGATTATCTGGCATATCACAAATTAAGAGATGGAAGAATCAAGTAGGATAAAGAGGTGAAGAACAGTTTTAGATTCAAACCATGAGATGCAGGGGAAAAGCTTGTTGTAAACACTGAACCTTGCATTCACCCTGCAGAAAACAAGCCCATCTGCCTCCTGATCTGAAATCACTGCAGTTAAGCTGTGCTGCTTTGAGATGAGCAAGGTAACTTGACCTAAAATTTCAGTATCCCCATATTTCTCACACATACTCCCGCAGCCTATAGCACAAGGTGTCTAAACATTTCCATGACGATTGCATCTCAGGGATCCAGCTTCCTACCAACGCAAATACCATTTCCAACGGTAAAGAAGAGCAGCTGGACAGGAGCCTTGTGCAAGGACATTTGCCACAGGCACCATCCACACCAACGAGCACGCAGTGACCGTCTGACACTCAGACACCTGCCAGAACCGGGCACACCTCACCCGAACCGCAGCGCCCCGGCAAAGCCCCGCTGCACACCCAGCTCCTCGGGGTGCAAACAAGCGGCATTTTTGTGCGAGAAACAAACTGCGATAGCCGCCCTGGGGAGGCCTGGGACGAGCTTCAGGCGAACACGTCCCAGCGAGGCCGGGCCGCCCCGACAGGCCCGGCCCCGCTCGCCCCGGTGACCAGGGCCGTTAAAGCAGCGGCGGGTGCGAGGGACCCGCTCCCCGGCCCGGCTCACCGCACGCGGCTCACGTCGCCCTTCTTGCAGCTGGTGAACAAGTCGCTGGTGTCCATGGCCGGGCCGGGCCGCGGGGCGGCGGCGCCGCATTGACGCGGAGAGCAGAAAAGCGGCTGCGGGACCGGGCCGGGCCGAGGGGCAGCGGCGGCGGGGCGGGCACGGCGGGCGCTGTAAACACGGCAGCGGCACCGCCCGCCCGGCCCAGCGCCGCCCCTTCCGCAGCGCCCCCTGCGGCCCGGAGGAACAACTGCCGGCCGTGCTGCGTGCGGACACGCGGGCCGGAGGGCGGGGAAAGGGAACCGGCCCTCAGCAAACCGGGGGAACCGGGGCTCGGGAAAAGGGAACCGGCCCTCAGCAAACCGGGGGAACCGGGGCTCGGGAAAAGGGAACCGGCCCTGAACAAACCGGGCTGGAACCGGGGCTTGGGAAAAGGGAACCGGCCCTGAACAACCCGGGGGAACCGGGGCTCGGGGAAAGGGCACCGGCCCTGGACAACCCGGGGGAACCGGGGCTCGGGAAAAGGGAACCGGCCCTGAACAAACCGGGCGGACTGGGCTGGAACACGCCTGAGGAGGGAGCTGGCCCAGAACATGGTTGGGATGGGGTTTGGAACATGTGGCAGGGCTCTCTCCGGACTACGGGCAGTTGTGACAAGAGGGGGTCTCATTAATCCATTCAAAGGCAGGAACCAAGAGGATGGTGCCAGACTTTTTGGTGGTGCCCAGGGACAGGACAAGAAGCAGAGGCCATAAACCAAAACACAAGACGTTCCACCTCAACATGAGAAAGAATTTGTTCAGGTTGAGGGTGGCAGAGCCCTGGAACAGCTGCCCAACGAGGGTGTGGACTCTCAGGAGACATTCAGGTCCCACCTGGACGTGTTCCTGTGTCACCTGCTCTGGGTGACCCTGCCTTGGCTGGGGCTGGGCTGGATCACCTCCAGAGGTCTCTTCCAACCCTGATAATTCTGTGATTCTGTAGGGGTCCAGGTCTGGAGCAGGTGTGGGATGGTGGAGAGCTGCGTGGGACACAGGTGGCACAGGGCACACAGGCACGACTCTGCTGTGGAGCCGAGGCTTGTGCTATCCCAGTCTAGAAGGAAAGGCGTCCTGGGCTGGTCCTGTGGGTACTGGAGGGGTAGGGTACAGCCTGGACACCTGGCATGGCTCAAGGCTTCCACAGAAATCTGTGGTAGGAGAATTAAGGAGTGTACTGTGGGGAAGGGAAGTCAGGCTGATGACCCCCATCCTGGCAGAAAAACCTTAGCCAGTACTGCATTACAAGATGCAGACATGAATTCAGGCAGATCTAACGAAGCAAAGCACTGTGCTCAGGTCAGTGTTCAGACACCCAGGAGGTGTGTTTTATTGCAAAGAAAACAAAACCACAACCCTGCTATTTCCAGGGCCAGACACAAGTGTTTCTAAGTGTTCTCCAGCAGCAATCCCAAGCAGCAGCCAGGGCTTCCAGTTTGTGTCCAGCAGGAATGAAGGTGTTGAGAACGGCTCAAAGCCTGGCTGTCAGCTTAGATGAGCATGAGGCTCCCATGAGCCAGCACAGATGAAGGTGCTTGTTGTGTCTGACTGTTGGAGCTGTCCCAAACCTGCTGAGAAGGACAGATGTGCTCCTGCATGGCTGCAAAGGCAGATGGGAACAGACAAGTTGCTGATGGCAGTGGCTGCAGTTGGACCCTGCTGCAATGCTCTAAGGTCATGCTGCAATAGTCCTTAGGATAAAGTTCCTTCATTTCACACCATATCCTCTGCCAGAGGGATCCTTAAAGCGTCTCTTAAACTGTATCCTCAAGCTGCATTACATCCTTCACAGCACAATTACTGGATCACTCCTTATTGTTTCTTTCCACCCTACATACCCCAAGGCGGCGTGCAGGATGCAGAGTCCCAGGACACGTTAGACTCCATGTTACCCAGAGATCTGGAACTGTGCCTGTAACACCTTGGAGTAATCTGCAGCTTGGCCATCCCAGCTCCCACCTGGCCATGATCCCCCAGAGATGGAGAGCCACTCTGCTCTTGGCTGTGCATCCAGACGATGCTATCGCCGCTGCTCCCCAAGGCACTGCACTCCTCACAACAGCACCTGATGCTCTCTCTGAAGAACCACCTCCATTTCAAGGCAGAGTCTCTGCATTCTAGCTGTGGTCCCAAGGAGCAGAGGGAGCAAGTGGCACACAAAGCAGGAAGATGGAGCTGAGACCGTGTTGCTACCCAGGGCCTCTATACTGGTGACTCCAGGGAATGTCCCATCTCACTACTTTGCAGACAAGGATGTCCTCACACAAACCATCCTTGACACGCCTGGTACAAGCCCCTCTGCTCACAGTCGAGTCCTGCAGCCCCTCGTGAATAAAGCAGATTATCCTAGGCAAGTCACAGGAAACAAATACCCAAAGCTAAGAGAAAAGTTCTCTTCTTTTTTTTTTTTTTTTTTTTTCAATTTTTCGTTTCCAACTCCCAACCGCCACCAGGTGTCAGTGCGACCAAACATTTGGCAGATGGAATTATGGTGATGTCCGAGTAAGTTTTCCAGGAATTGCCTTGTGTCCTCCATCTGCTGTCACCTGGCGCACTGAGAAGTCCAGCTTTCACAGTTTTTATTAAAAAGAAGTTTAACTACATTAGGGTGATAGAAAAGCTTCCTGTTACAAATGCTAAGACAAAGGTTTTCTTCCTCTTTACATCCTCCCTGTGCAGAGCTGGAAATGCAAGCACTGGACAGAGTTAAGTGGGCTACCAACAGCCTCTACAGTGCTTCTCAGCCTGCAGGTCCCCAGAGATGACCCATCTCTGCAGGGCTGGCAGGAAAGGGACAACAGTGCAATCGACTTGACAAGATCAGCCTAGTGCAAAAAATTATACAGAGAAAAAACAAACTGTAAAAGCATAAAAAGTATCACCAGACTAAAGTGAAATTCTATAAACCAGTAGATTTCTGAAGCTAAACTGGGATCATACAGCCAGGTGCACCCTGTAAGAGACAGCAAAAAAGTGTCCTCAGCCTCACAACAGCCACCCTTAAAGTGTCTCTCAGATTACCTGGATACTCCAGACAGAGAAGAGCATCTCTGGAAAATCCTCCAGGCCACGAGAAGAGCCAGAAGAGCAAATTAGGAGAACTAGCTGATTATTGAACCCACATAGCTCCCTTGGTTTCTTTAAAGTTTGAAGACTTTACATGAGATTGGGAGGTGCTGAGCCCAGCCAGAAGCATTGCTTTACCAGTGCCTTGTTGTTTCTCTGAATTAGAATTGGAGAGAAAACAGGGCAGCAAAGTAGCTCTTAGCAGGGATATGCACCAAGGAAGCCATTTGTGGATGAAATGATTCACATCTGATTGGTGGCATTATCTTTTTAACAGCCCCTGGGCATTAAAAACATATTTGATGAGGATTATTGGACTTAGAAAGATTTACATGGTGCAGCTGCCTAAAGGCCATGGGCATGCCAGGCCCTGTTACGCTAAGTGCTATAAAACCTCAAATTTTAACTCCGTGCTTTAATTTACTCACCATAACAACAATTTGCATTTAATCATTTGAGCCCCAAAGTGCCTTCAACGCAGCCAATGGACTTGTGCAGTTTTACCGCACAGACCTATCAAACTCAGCAGGAGCCCCCCACAGAGGGGTGGTCAGAGAGGGCCATGTATGGCTGTCTGCATCCATGAACTGTCCCCCACTACCAACTGCTGGGGCAGGAGAAGGAACTCTGAGCATCTCTGCAACCCTACCAAGGTACAAAAGGAACTGATGATCACTGTGTCCTACATAACACCAGGAAAGATATGGAGGCAGGCTAAAACCACTGAAAATTGGAATCTGGATAGGAAACCAAAGGTTACCACCTTTCTTGAATCCTTAATAAACTGGTATCAGAGTGGTCCTCCATCGAGGTGATCTGTGATTCAGTTTGCATGCAAAGCGCTACACAAACTGCAACAACAGACTCTGGCACCTTGACTTCAGGCACACCCACCAGAGAGGAACATGCTAGAGGTCTCTATACATACAGTGATAGATTTACAGGCTGCACATCTGGGGCCTCTGTGTACAAAGGTTCCCTTCAAGACCAAGTGTGAAGCTGCATCTCGCAGGAAGCAAGCATGCAGATCACCACCACTAGGGAGAGAAGTACTGGTGCCTCTGACCGAAGCAAGTCCCTCAATCCCTCAATGACAGAAGAAACAAATGTTCTGGGATTTCAGGCTTGACAGTAGTTGAAGCAGGGCTCAGAGAACAATTACACATATTCACGTGCCTTTAGCACACATCTTCAGGGAGCTGGAGCCTCAAAGTTGCCTGAGGCATGCCTGAGAAACATTCATTGGGGAGCTCTTACATCCGATTCTCATCTCATCAGAACTGGCTCTTACATTGTTTAAATGCAGTGATTTTAAAGATGTTACCCCGATTTATACCTGTGGGATATTAAACACTTCTACCCTTCCCTCAGGGCAAGATGCTGAAATTGAAACAAAAGGATGAGGACATTACTTGTTTCCCTATTTTAAAAGTTTCACATAGTCTTTATATTTACTGCAAAATGACCAACTGAAATCAAACTAACCTGAAAAATAGAACTGGAGTGGAAAAGGCCAGCCAGTTTAAAACTTACACAAGACAAGGGATATATTCCTGCTGATTTCCCAGGCTATTGTGAAAGAGGCATGTAAACACCATTTTTGAGCAACGCTCCAACCTAAAGCACATTTCCATCTAAAATGCTGCACCATGGCACTGAATTCTCTGCAATCAGTCAAGCAAGGGTAAAGTGCTCAAACTTTGCAAGCTCAGCTTAGAGTTGTGGAGCTGAAAAATGGAGTGGGGCTGTTTGTGGTACCAGGGGGGAAATGAGATGACAGCAGGGAGTGGTGGGAGGGGTGTTTTCCCCAAATGTAAACATCAGCTCTCATACAATTAGTAGCTGAATGCTAGAGCACTAAAAAACCTGTTTTTCACATGGGGATTGCAAACTCTGCCCAGAACATCGACAGAATCTTGGCTCCCCTCCATCCAGAATGTACAGGTTTTACTGCACCTGCATGGACTGAATGTGGTCTCAAGGTCAGTATCTGGAAAGTGAATTTACTCCCCAAATCTGGACTCTTGGTGGCAGGCAGCCCCACCAGCTTGTTTCTCCAATCCAGACAGTCTCAGCCACTATCACAGAGCTACAGTAAGTGCATTTAAAGGTGATGAAAGCATTGGTGCTACTGATAAGAACACACACACAGAGATCTATAAACCCACCCCTCCCGCTTCCCTCTGTTCTGTGATCCTCCTGGCTCCAAGCCTCAGATGCAGGCTCAGGACTTCCATAGGGAAAACTTGCCCAAGACATGTTCAAAGGTTTTAAGAAGTTCCTGAGAAGCCACCTGATCCCATGGTCCATCAGTCAAGATAGGAGAAAAACAAGTGTGTTTAAGAGGGTAGTTCCCTCCTTTCTTTTTCTAAAGATGCGTGTCTTCCTCAAACACATCCACATCCTCGCTCGCCTGCTTATTGATCAGGACATCCCAGCTGTCAGGGCCATTGATGGTGTTCCCCCCGTTCACGCTCGGCTTCTTCTCCTGCATTTCCGACTGGCTGTCACTGGCCACGTCCAGAGTGGGGTTGTCATGGCAGCCGTTCTCAACAAAGCGCAGCTCCTCGCCGTGCGACTGCCAGGGACGAGAGGACACAGAGGGAGACAAAGAGGGATAGGTCTTAATGCTGCTGAGAAGCACAATCAGACCAGGCTATGAGGGTCACCAAGACCTTTGCAGAGTCAGTGGGAAGAGGTAGCTTTATTCCCAGCCCAACCCTCAGAGTGGAAATGAGCTGTCTTAAGCACATTTGCATCTCTCTTACACCTGAGTGAACTCCACCGCTGCTCCAGCAGTGTGTCCAGCTACGTCCCATAACTGGACAGGGGAAAACAACTGCCCTCTTAACTTCCCAATCTCCTCCATCCCAAGGGCTAAGAGTCTGGCCACCTTCTCCACCCTTCCAGTGCTCACCATGTTCTTCATCTTGGGCAGGCGTCTCTGCCAACAGTTGTAGATGAGCCCCAAGACGATGATGATGGCACAGATGGAGCCGATGATCACCAACACCACAAAGAGCTTCCCATAATCACTGCGTGTCTGGTTAGGGTGCGACTGGCAGCTTGTGGTGGTCGAGTAGTTCTGGATGCCAATCTGGAAGGAAGGAAGCAGTACACTAAAAGCCCTGACCTGCAGGCAGATAGAATCCTGTTCAGACTTTCCAGAGTCCAAGTACAGGACCATGAATGTGGGCAGAGGAACTGAAAGCCAGGGTTGGAGACTCAGGTTGTACACAATCTTACATCACTAGAAAGCTCATACCTATACATAACACCACTTTCCATGAAAGCTGACCCATCAGCAAATGACAGTAGGCACAATTTTATTTTGCTCACCTGCACAAGGATATCACACCTTTGTGTATGACAAGGAGGCTTTCATGGGAGAAACTGTCCAAGCTTGAGAGTCCCCAGGACAAACTACGGGCCACTGACAGGTGCTGAGGCTTTGGTAACTGCTTGGCAGAGAATGCAACCCTAATAAATAGGTTTCCAGTAAAGCTCAGGCCCTAAGAGGGCATAGAGGTCTTGAAAGTGGACAGCTGCCTGCTGAGCCTAAAAGCTTAGGAATAGCTGCCCTAGAAACTGGCCCCCTGTAGCTGTCAGCAACAGCCCAGGTTGGTCCCAGTGACTTGGGAGATTTGAAACAGGTTATGTATCAATTCAGTAGTAAGTGCGACAGGTGTAAGAGAATATCCTCCCTCCTCCTTGCAATCTCATGCTGGTGCAAGGGCAGCACTGTGAGCAGAGTTTCATTACTGATAGAGCCAGAGAGCCAGGGGCATGGGGCAAGGAGGCTCTGGTAGAACTCACATTAACACGGGGCCACAGTTGCAAAGTTGAACCTTGCATTCCCACAAATCCTTCTTTCTGGACAGTTCTAGCTGCTGATATTTCAGTCCTACAATTTCTACAGGGTTGGCTTTTTGCACTTTCTCTGGTGTAAGCCAATCAATACACCACTGAGCAGTTAATTTGCTTTGTCCAACTGCACCAGTTTGTTAGGTCAGGGAAAAACCTGAGAGCAGACAGCCAGGAAGGCAGTGGCTCAATCCTGCTGCTAAAATCAGCAAAATTAATTCAGTGGTTGGCACAAAAAACTCAAGCAGAATCAGGTTCTTAGTGCCTACATACCCTGTAGGACAAAGGGGCAAAGGCAGAGATTGTGGGACTGATTTGTCCTCATCTCTATCCACTTCCAAGCTGCCCAGGGTTAGAAGGGAATATGTGAGGCCTAGAGGAAGATGGCAGAGGAGTCTGGGATCCATTGACTTGATCCCTTGTGGAGGCAGTTGTTTCAGGAGTGAAATGCAGACCCAGAATCGTAGAAGGTGTGTGAATGTGTCAAGAGAAGCCAATGTGTGTAAAACAGCTGGAGGGTGAGCAGGGCCAAATGTGGGGGTCTGCAGCACCCACAGTGCTTTGGACAATAGTATGGAAGGGGTGACACTGAGAATCCCAACCAAATGAATGTGTGAAAAGCAGTCTCACAACGAAGCCAGAAAAGCAGGGAGGGAATAACCCATAGTTACTCTCTTAAAAGGAGCTGACATTTGATGGCCTGGCTACTACCAGTGAGGGGAGAAGGGAGTTTGCCAAGCATCTGACACATCTGTTTGTGTGCTCTGGGTTCAGCACTTGGTTAGAGTGAGATATGCTTCCAGATTTCAAGTTGCTTATTTTAATTGTATAACTGGTCTTAAGAAACAGATGCAGGCAGACAGGCTCTTACCTCAGCTAAGCTCCTCTTAACATCCCCCAGTGCCATGAGAACATCTTTTGTAGGGATAACACCTGTAAAGTAGAGGAAGAGATCAGTGCTGCTCTCAGCTCAGGTTACTCAGTCAGATGTATTCATCAGTATAAAATCCCCAACAGGATAAAGGCAGGGAAACACACATTTTTGTTCATTGGTGTTTTATGTCAGGAGGCTGAAAGAACACAGGATCACAGACAAGGGTACCTCCAAATACTCTTTAAAAGAGTAAGAAAATCCAGGGATGAACTGATAGCAGTGCAACCTAGGTACCGTCCCCACCACCATAGAAGCTCTCAGGATCCCTGTCTGCTCTGGGAGCAAGCAGCAGCACTCAAAAAGTCATGGAGACAGGTTCACAAAGGTCAGAATGTCAACATTAGAAACCTCTGTCAGTAAGCAGGTGGGAAAAGGACTCCTGTACCAAAACAGGAATAAAGACATGGTAAAACGTTCCAGTCCAGCCCACGTTCACTTTCAGCTTTTGTTTCTTTGGGGATGAAGGAGGGCACTATGAAGACCATCCTAGTTCAGAAAGGACTTCAGAATTGATAGGTTAGGAAGTGAACCAAGAGCAGGCTGTCATATCCTTCCATGATGGGGAGTACATAAGGAGAAACCTGACAGATGCTCAGGGAAAGGCAATCCAGGGAGGCAGCAAAGCTGAAGGCAATGTGCAGAAGTGCAAAGTGCAGTGCTTTGTGCAAGCAGTGAGGGACAACCCAGAAGCCAGAGGTAAAGAAAGATGTCCTCAGTCCCTCTCCATCCCTCAAGTCCAGTGAACACTGAGAACTGGTGGGATTGAAAAGGATTGGAAAGCAAAAGCTCCTTCCAACATGGCTGTGTACCTCCATTTGGGAGTCCCTTAAATACACTCCCCGTCACAGGAAGGATCCTTCTGCCAGCACTTACCCTGTTCCCCTGCCAGCGTCATTAGCAAGTGCTTGTCATTCTCATTGGGTTTGCTGAGAGAGATGAGCCAGCGGTCCTGCAGCCCCTCTGCCTGCCTGGAGAAGGCATCCTCCACCAGTGCCAACAGCTGGGGACCCCTCTCCAACCGAAATTCCTCCTGCCACAGGAAAGGAACCTTGGTGAGTGCATGGTAGGGACAAGGCAGCTGTAGCACTGCAGGGCTGTGCCCAAAAGCCAGCAGTGTTAAACCTGGTGCAACGCTCTGCTGCACAGCGCCCCAGGCTGGAGCCACAAACACCTCCTGATGCACCAACCTTCCTCCTCAGCTCCTGGGGCTGCCAAATGCCCCACACCAAGTTCTCCTAGCACACAGGGATCCCGGAGCAACATGATGGTGTAAGGTGAGAAGGAAGCAGCCAGGCTCCTGCCCACAGCCAGCGCTGGGTCAGCAGGTGCCGCTCAGCCTGACGTGCTCCAGCCATCCCTCAGCAGGCGCCTTTGCTGCTTTCTCACTCCTGTGTTTCTATTCTCATCTCCAGTTGCCATGCCAACCTGAAGGCCACACAGATGATTAATAAAATGGAGAGTTCTTGTTGCCATGGCAATTTGAAGCGCTCAGGGCAGGCACAGGCCTGTGCCAAAAATGGCCTAATTGGAGAAGACATCGATGACTGGAGCCTGAATCACAAGAGCCTGGCAGTGCCTCCTCTCATGAAATGATGAGTTTTGGTATGGGGAGGCAGGAGGAGCTGCATGAGGAAGCAGCACTGTGATGCAGCACCACAATGTTCAGCTGCAGCTCCAGCTCATGGTCCCACTGCCAGTGTGAGGCTCTCTTTTGGGGGATGCAGAGGAAAGGGGAGCAGCTGAGCCAGGAGCAGGAGGACAGAAGCGAGATGTTTCTGGTGATGGGTAAGGCAGAGGTTGCAGAGCACTAATCAATTCTCCATGGTGGAGAGGAGGGAGCAGTGAAGGAGCTTGAATGCACCTGTGCCAAGGTGGAGGTCACCTCCCAGTGCATAGCCAGGTACCACTGCTGGGTCAGATCCTGCAGTCCTCACCTGGGCAAACTTTCCAGATATGTTGAGCAGGAGATTTGCCCAGAGGGAGACTGAAGTGATTCACTTGCCTGGAGCCCACTGGGAAGACAAACAGGCTTCCAACTTAACCCAGAAATACAGACGATCCCTGCAGCAGGTAAAAGCCTGGTGCCATGAAGTGTATTGAAGCTCAAAGCACAACCTTCTGGAAGGATCTAAGCACCCTCCTTGTCCCTCAGCTTTTCACTAGGACTCAATACACACCAGATCATGGCACCAAAACGTTGAAATATGTGAGGAATATACACTCATACTAATTTAAAACTACAGCACTTGCAACACAGGTTCTCCCTGAAAACCCCAGAAAGCCAAACACCACAGAATTCCGATACAGACACCAAAAAACAAAAGGGACAGGCAGACCTGGGTGAGGTGCCCAAACTGAGCAAATTACCAAGGGTAGGAAACAAACTGCATCAACACCAGTGGAAAGATGAAGAGGTTGATTCCAGCTTCACTCATGCAAAGTGGTAATGGGAGGCAGGGAATGATGAGATGCTCATGTTAAATATGTATGTCGACAAATGTCCCTTCGAATAAGGGGTAGTACAGCACAAATCATTCACTGGGAAATATGTTTTGAAACATGAAATCAAGTAGAAAAATAGTTCAGTCCTGCCTATCCCAGGGCACCATCTTCCTCCAGCAAGGCAGAACTGAGGATTCAACAGCAAAGACATAATTTGATAAAGAGACATCTGCACATCTGCTTTTCAGTTCTTCCCCTTAAACAACACAAGTGACCACAGAAAGGAACTTAGTACATATTACAAAATTAACTAGTATTTAAAGTCCACAGAGATGGGAGAGAGAGTGATGGGGACATGAAGGAAACAGGGCAGGAGGACTCTGATTTTCAAGGACTCCTTTCCTGCATTACAATTTTGAACTGTAGCAGAGATACTTAAAGCCCTCCACATTGGTTTGCCTAAATTAGGAGGAAAAAGACTGACTTTTCATCTATTCTTAGAGCAGTTGGCATGCCTTACTGTGTATAGGAATTTCCCCATTTTTCCTGTCCCCAAAAAGGTCACCTTTAAAAAAAAGCAAAACAAACGAACCAAGAACTCACCAGTAGTGGCAAGAGGTCAGTGCCAGAGAGCAACCCTGCAGTAACAGAACCAGCTGGCTCTGCCCACAGCAGGAGCCCCACAAAGCAGGAGTGCAGATGCACGAGGCCAGAACACAATTCCTCAATGAAACATTTTAGCCTCAGGTTGTCAGGCTTATAATAATTTCTTAGAATTATGAAAGGCACCTTGACCCCAGGCCTTTCACAACTGGTTTTTAAATGCCTGACAAAAGGCCCAGCAGAAGTGAACAAGCCCTTTTGTCAGGGATCCACAACGGACTCTGGGCTCATGAATTAACTACAGCTTTATGAGGATGGATGGACAGGCATTGGATTAGCAAAGCATGGCTGGTTAACAGACACAGCTAACACACAAGATAATAGGGTCGGGAGAAGAGATCCTTAAGGAAGATTTAGTGATAACTGCTTGATACTTATCCATGCACAGTCCAAATGGGAGTCCCTATTCCTCTGAGCCATCAGAGGATTTTTACTATGTGCTGGAAGGAATGGAAGGAAAAGGAAGAGAAGGAAGGAGAACTGCATTCAATCCTGTAAGAGGTGCAATGTTAAAAGCTCTCATGTCTCATGACAATCCAGGTACTGACTGGCACAGACTAGCAGCCAGAAGTTAGTAAAAAATCCAATATGGAACTGACATGTGCTAGACTTGGAGCAAAATCATCTCCCTCCACCCACTCTTTTTCCCTTTTGGAGAACAGAAATATTTCTGTCCTCCCCTTCTCTTCACAGCCTCTATATGTTGAGATTTAGTACTTTTAAAATGTTATGTGGTGAAAGCAGACAGGAGGAGCTGTGCCTGCCTTCACTTTCCTAAACACCATTGCCCCCGTGCCATGAAATCTCTCTGGACTGACTTACACAGTCTATGTTATCCGACATATTCAGGATGATATAGTTCTTTCCTGCCAGGTTGCTCCAGTCTTTACAGATCACCTGGAGAGACAAGACAAAGACAGCTGGGTTCAGGCATGAATGTAACTCTGCTGCTGAAAGCACAGGGTACACAAGGGACAGGAGTAGGGCACTGTGCCATACTCCCAGAAGCACTTCTCAAAGGATGTGACTGTCCTTTAACTCTCTGTTCTAAGAAGAAATCACCATTTCAGAGCTAACATAGAACAGGGACAAAGCTACTCTGCCAGCTTGCTACAGCTCAGCTTGACCTTCCCCTTCTATCTAGACTCAAGGAGGACACAGTTTCTCAGTGGAAAACTCTCTAGCCTGCAGCCTTATCAGCACTTAACACAAAACCTAACCAGGAGCCTCTGTGGTCCTTAAACAAACTGGTGAGAGAGGGCAGCACTTAGCAGGCAGGATAGCATGCTCAGAGGGACTAAATCACTTGCTCAGGCTCCTGAGTACCATGGAGCAGAAAGCAAAATTAAAAGCTTTGCTTGGTACCTTCTCACCAGTCAGCCCCTGCTACATATCTTCTCTTAACCAGCTGCATATTTGCTGAATTCAGGAACTGCAGTTCACCCCTCCTCTGCCACAGGCTCTCCTAGACCAACATCCCAACATCCTCACATATAACTGTACTCTGCTCCACCCGCTCTGCATCTGGTCCCTGCAGGCAGCATTAGCAAAACCAGCACTTTCTTCTCCCTCCCCTTCCAGAAATCCTTGGGGCCATGTTTGTCCTGACACTTCCAATAATGCAGGCTGAGGAAACAAGGAGCTTTCTCTGCCGTGCATGCCCCAGAAGAAAGGTGTTCAGCTTCTGTTTATCAGAAGCAGGATTTTGTGCAGCTAGGAAGATGTGAGGGGCCAGGGTTTCACCAAGGATGATGGATACTCTTAAGAACTGCTGTGAATAACCAGTTTTGACTGGGTGAACAGAAAAACATACTTCCAGCAGTCAGACTTAGGGACAGGCTTAAACACTCCCCAGGAGTGAAGTAGCCAAATGTCCCCACTGCAACCTCCCAGCCCAGCCCCGGCTCCCAGGGCAACCTGTGCAGAGTCCCAGGGCAGCTCCGTGGGCAGCATGGCCATGCGGGCGTCCCCAGCCTGGGGTGACGAGCTCCTCTCTGCTGCTGCCGTCTCAGTGGCTGACTCAGTGTCATTCCAAAGGGGATCCAGCTCAGGCTCATCAGCTCTGTCCCACAGAGACACAGAAGAGGGCTGCTGCTCACTACCAGGAAGAGTCTGGGTGCCTGGGGAGCTGCTTGCAGGAGAGGGTGTCCCCACAGGCGTTTCCACTGTCTGCTCCATGTCGGTCAGCGTCGTGGGCTCCAGCATCTCCCATCCCACTGTGGGCTCTGACACCTCCTCCCTGGCTGAATGCTCTTCCCCACCAGCCTCCACTGTGGTCTCTGCAGGCTCTGCTCCAGTTGTAGCCACAGCCAGCTCTGAATCTGCTCCCCCAACAGCCCAAGTGTCTCCAGTTGTCACCTCAAAGAGTTCTTCCGAATCAATGGGAGATCTTGCAGCAACTGTAGTAGAAAAAGTAGAGGGCACAGGTAGGAGACCTGGTCCCATGCTGCTCCCAAGGTCTAAGCCTGGAGAAACAGAGTCCTCTTCTTGCCCTCCTATGGCTGCCTCGGTCACAACACCTGGCCTGGCAGAGGCTGTGGAAAACAGAAGGGAGAAGGAGTCCTCTTGGTCCACTGGTTCAGAAGATGTAACCTCTGGTCCAGAGGTCTGGAGGCTCTCCATTCCTCCTCTTGAGTGGTCTATAGGGAGCAGCCCCTCCTCTTCCTCTAGTGTGGAGAAAGGAGTGTGTAAGTCAGGCTCCACAAATTCTGCTGGTGGCTGGACAGTGGCCATTTCCCAGTTGTCTACTTGCGTCCTATTTTGTTTCAGCAATGCCTTCTGAGATGAAGCAGGAAAGGTATAATCTAAAAAGAGATCCAAAAGACTTCATGTTACATCTGAACTAAGAAGTCTAAAAGGCAGATAATATCCAATTATGTGTCCAGACACTGGTGGGAGTCAAATGGCAGAGACCCTCCAAGAGCAGATAGCCTGCCACAGCAAAGAACCATCCCACCCAATATGTGCATTTCTCCATCTACACATCCAATCCCAGTAAACCCATATTCCCCAGGGATAATTTCCATCTTTGTTTTCTCCACATCTGTCTGTCCATAGGCACTTTCACAGACAATAATTACAGTTTTAACACTTAGCATCTTTAAGTTGAGGTTATGAGTGTTAGGAAACAACTAGAACCCAGAGATTCATTTCAGACAAGACTGAGAAAGATATGGGGTGGTAGCAGCAGTCAGCCACAAGCTAAATGGGAAATACTACAGGAGAGAAACTAAAGGACAGAAAACCAATTCCTCCTTCCTGGCACAGCCAAGTTATACCATCAAACCCTGAATCAACCTGGGCATATTTGAAATGTAAAATTTTAGTTTGTACAGCACTTCAGAGCAGAAAAGTCATCCCACAAACATCTGCATTAGTTTTGCTTTGCTACAGCAGCTGAATCTAACTCCCCTCCCTCCAACTACAGCCCCTGTTGTTCTGTGGCTCTGACCACAAATGGAAGTGTTGTTGCTAGACAAACACAGATGCTGAAGGAGATGCAGCTCACAAGTGTAAGGTCAGAGCAGGCTGGGGTTTCTTCTGGAAGCTAACAAGGAACTGGGGACCCAGGAAAAGGAACGTATCTGTAAGATCAGAGATGTTTAGTTCAGGGTGGCAGGCAAAAATCCAGCAAGCATATATAAACCTTCATCTTTCTTGAGAAACTGCTCGTACCCACGGAGTTCTGTTTCAGGAGTCTGCATCCCAATTAACTCCCTTTCTCCCCAAGCCAAGCACAGCACATTCTCACTGAGAAGGGAAGGAAGACGATCCCTGCACAGCCAGAAATCAACCCCCTGCTCTGTCTATGGTTATTAAATAAATGACTGTCTGAAATTCCCAAGGCTCCCGTCTCCTCTCCTGCCTGCCAAAGCAGATGCTCCACTAAGCACAGTGGGCAGCAGCTGTCTGGATGCCTTACAGAGATCTGCACAAAAAATCTCCACATATCCCTTGCTCACTGCTGCCAGAGTGGGTGCAAGCTCCCAGGCAGAGAGGCCATGTCGGCATACACACCCTGCCCTGGGTATTCCCTGGCAATCAGGACTGCCCATGCTACTCCTGGCCAACCCTCCTCAGCAGAAACCACACTGCTCCATCCACCCCAAGCAGGAGGTGTAAAGATCCTCCTGTTCAGCAGGCGAGCGAGCAGCTTTCCTAACCCACAGCTCATTCCCTTTAAGGTGTCAGCAGCTCCTCCCAGATGTTGCCCGAAGATGAGTGTTACCCAGCTGCTGACCTTCAGAGCCATGGTGTGGAGACTGGCTCCCAGTTCTGTCTGCAAAGAGGCCACTGGGATTCACTGCCCAGGGCAGGCAGAAGTAATGTTGCTTTGCTGCAGTGTCTCACTAGAGAGCAGCCCCCAACTGACACCCCACCCAAAGACCCTGAGGATTAAAAGACTTCTGCTTCCCAACAGCCAGCTGCTGATGCTTCCTCATAGGCCAAAGAGGCTGGCAAGAGCAATCAGTGGAAGCACAGACCAAAAAAACCCCATCTCTCCTCCACTGCCTGGCACTAGTCTTCCCAAAGGCCTTCCCAACAGGTAACATCCCAGTGTCTGCAGACATGGTCACTGCCTTGCTGGATGGATGGCAGGAACAGCCACAGGCCATGGGATGGAGGAGGTTTGGGTAGGACTGTCTTCAGACAGTAAAGCTCCCAGGGCTCTGCTGCTCCTGCTGCTGCAGGGATAACTCAGGGTTTGCACCAAGAACTCCCTCTGCCCTGACATGTGTGGGTGAAAAGTGAGGGTTTTGCCCTTTAAAACAAGGCCCTGTCAGATATGATGCTATTTTCAAGGATCAGCGATCCAATCTGGCATCTCCCTTGCCTAAAGACATTCTAAGATATTCTCATGTCCTTTACACCTTCCTCTCTTCCGTGCTCTTCTTTCCACCTGGAGCAGAGCACGAACTTGCAGGCAGATGGGCACAGCAAAAAAGCAAACCACGAAAAAGCAGCATGAGGTTCATCCCACAGGACCAGAAATGCCCTCAGCCTGTCAGCTCTCCTTTGAAGTCACACACTCAACCTTTCCTTAGAGTGCTCTGCCACAGATTCATTGGCTCCCATGGGGGAAAGCCCCGCATGGTGCAGCTGTGCTGCCTTTCCACCAACAAGATCTAAAGATCTCAGAGGAACTGCCGCCTCTGCCATCTCTTCTGGGCAAAGAAAGTTTAGGACCCATCCCACTCTCTCCCAGCAGACTTCTATCTTACAAGGCAGCCAAAGATTGAAACCTGAGCTGCTTCTCTAAGCCAACAAATCAACAGGGTGGAAGCAGACACAGGAATCCTCACACTTGCTACTAACTGGGTTAACATTCCCACTTGTCATCAGTTTCCCCACTACCCTGCATGTTAAGCTGGGAACATCCTTCTGTCTGGTTCTTAAGACCCCACTGATTAGAAACTCAACTCTTCTCAAATCCTGAGAGAGCTATTACTCAGATTCAAGTAGGGAACAGTGAAACTTGAGGCACAGGGGTGCAGGATTGTGCTCCTTTAAACAAAGAGCTCTCCATATAACCTTGTCACCAAAGGGTTTTTCAATCCCTTTCCAGGTTCAGGAAGGATCACAGAAGCATCAAGGTTGGAAGAGACCTTCAGGATCTAGTCCAACCATCAACCCAGCAGCACTATTATCATTCCTAAACCATATCCCCAAGTGCCACATCCAGATGCCAACTATGATGAGTCAACCCTTCCTTCCAGACTCTTCAGCTAGACAGTTCCTGTCTGGAATCACCTCCTCCTGTCTCACTAACAAGGGCATCTGCCAACTTCTCAAGATCAGATTTAAGGCACTCATATTTCTCTTCGTTTACATCCCTGTTCTTTGATTTGAAGGAAGTTTTGTACCCTGTCCATCTCCCAGGTATGCTATCAGCCCCTAAGCTAGTCCCAGCATAGTCTTCCCAAGCCTCCATCCAGACAAGCTGGCTCATCTGTGCAATGCAGAGCTAAGAGCTTGCCCATTTGAAGAGTCTTCTCAGCATTTCCCTTGATTCCTCTTCCCTCCAACCCTCAGGGAACTCAAAGGGCATCTCCCACTTTTAGCATCTCTTCCAGCATTCAGGTAGCAGATCCCCTTCAGCAAGTGGTTTACAACCCCCTTGGCCCAGCTGGCTGTGCTCCACCTTCAGCAGACCCAGTACCCCTGGTCCCCATACTCTGGGCACATGGCAGTGCACCCCCAAACCTTCCCACCTCCCAGTACCAGTGCCACCCACTTCCCTTCTCACCACTTTTGTGGGGAGAAACAGCAACCACAGAACAGAGGCAGAGAGACACAGCAGCCTGTGCTCCTGCTGCAGGAAGGGGACAGAGTCTTCTGCTAAAGGAGACAGGAATTATGGAGCTGGCTGCAATGCCAGATTTGCCTGGCTTGTTTATCAGCTCATCTGATTTCAGGGAGGAAACAGAGCTCTGCCAAGCCCAAGGATGCTTGAGAAGGGAGAAGGTAGTAACTGCACACACCATCAGCTCCTTCCCTGACAGGGTCTGCTGTCTCCCACCAAGATCAGCAGTAGGCTGGAGCACAAGAGGAGCTTGTGGCCACACACAGACATGGCATGTGCCCCTTTCCCACCACAAACAAGAGCAGCCAAACAACAATGGAGCCAGCATGATCACAGGGGGGCAGCTCAGGAGAACCAACCACTGGAATGATGAAACTGTTCCAGCACCTGTGGCAAACAATCTAGCAGGGATGGACCAGAGGAGTGTAGCAGGCAGACACAGCTCTACATCATGTACCCTCCCAGAGCTTCTCAGCCACACCATCCCCTTGGGAGTCTGGCTCACTGATATGAAATTACACACCTCTGTCTCACCTCTTTACCACCACATCCTTAGCTTCACCCCTTAATGGCTTCCATCAGTGGTGATATTATGCATATTGCAGCATCCAGCTGCCTCCCACAATCACCCAGCTTTTCCCTTCCAAGTTCTCTTACAAAAACCCTCAGGCAGTATTTTTTTAAATAAACCATCTTTCACAGCCTTTCCAAGTCTTGCCCTTTGCATCTCCAAGCAGACCCAGGTCTGGGTCACACAGATCCATTTTCTTTGCCTGGGGAGATGATTTTCCCTGGGAGAGGGGAACATGAGCTTCAAACCTCTGCAGAAGCCACCATTCAGGCAATGTCCTGCTTTCTCCAAAATCAATATCAAAACTTCTCTGACACCAGATGGACCAAGACATGGCACTGTGCCAAAGCACAATTCCCCAGCCAGACATTTAACTCATTACATTTCTGCTTCTCTGTCATTCAGAAGAGCTGGTCTCAGTTACTGCCCTACAAGGTTCCCTACCCTGTATTTGCTATTAACTGTTTAAAGCAACTGTGACAACTCAGGGAGAGGGTGATCCTTATTTTTTTAGTACACATAACCTGACCATAAGGTGTTTATTGGATTAAACTGGCAGATCATGTTAACCAGTGATTGAATTACTGATAACTAAAGGTACTGTAATAAAGACAAGACCATTCCTGGGTTCCAATCACAACACATAGCATCATTCACACTAAAACACCTGCCAACTTTGGGAATCACACGGTGCACTCCACTGAAAATGCAGCCAGATCTGAAACTGTATCTGCTCTCTTTTTTTTGCAGCACAGAACAGTAAGGCTTACTGCAAAAAAGTCATACTCCAGCTGATTGAAACCACAGGGGGATTTCAAAGAGGCAAAATACAATTACTGGTGCTGGAATTAAGCCAGTTGGGGCTAATATACTAATCTTCCAGAAGAGCTAGGAGAGGTTATTATCTGCAACTCTGAGACAAGTCCACACACACAAAAGAGATCACAATCAAAAGAGAGACCCAAAGTAGCAAAGTGATTAGGCCACATTATAGTTGAATTTGCTTGAGGCACAGACTGGGCACCAAGGACTATGTTCCCAAATAGCCTCATACCTTATTCCAGCTCAGCACAGAGACTGCAATAAAGGCAGAATAAACCATCCCCACCCAAACACAGCCAGTCAGGGAACACCCTGCCCAGAGAAACCCTCTGTCATGGGTCAGCCTTTGGCAGCAATGTCTTCACCGAGCTGGCTTGTCCCAAGATAGATCACCCCTGTCCCTGTGCACTAAACCAGGGCATAAACAAGAGGCATCCCAGGAGCTGAGCTAGGGCAGGAGGCTGCTCAGCACTAAGCTGCTTATGGAGACAGCCTTTACCAGGTGCTTCATTTCATTAATGATTGGCTTGAAGATGGTATTAAGAACTGCAGATCTGCTGTCAGTCTGGCAGAAGAGGCAGTAGATTTCAGTAAGGCTGAGAGATACCGGGATCTCTCTTGCCAGAGGCAAGTAATTCATCATGAAAAGAAGTGAATCTCACTATCAGAGAAGATGGAAGGTATTTTATTCCATTAGCTGGTCAGAAAACTTACTTTTTCTTGAATATAGTCTTTCTAACGTGTCTGTCCTACTACCCCTCATCCTAACTCCCCTGGGAATCCCTTCTGCTAATTACTATGAATAATTAAAAGATTACAATTTCCTCCCCCATCCCACAAAGCACCACATGCTGTCCTAGGAAATCACCAATCTAAAAAACTAGATTGGATAGCTCCCAGTAAAGTCATCCCTTGGTCTTCAACCACCTTGGAGCTAAAAGAGCAGTCCCTGGATGTAATGAAGTGAGCTTCATGCCAGCCCACTGTAGCACAGGGAAATGGGATGATGCACTCCAATCCTTGAGCACTCAGCTGTTGGGCTGGGGAGGAGAGGGATGAAGTGCCCTCAAGCACTAGGCATTCACAAGTCTTGTGTCCATTTTCAGGAGCCCACACTTCCCAGCAATTAATGATCAGGCTGCCTCACACTCGAGCCCTCACTGGAAGAGAGGAACATGAGGGACAGTGCATCCTGACCGAGCCAAAGGAGAACACTGAGAGCTGCAAACAGGGAGAACTCCAGGGTGGATACACCACCATGCAGCTCCTTCACCAAACACAAGGGATTCAAAGAGACCTACAGCCCAACCGACTCCCATTTCTAGCCATAAAGATGGATGAGATGTTTTGCCTGCTGCCAAGGACATCTGTGTAACAGCAGGAAACACAGGGGACTGGAAGCCTCCCCAAAAACAAGATGGAGAAAGGGGAAGAAAGGAAAGGATAGGAAGGGCCAGATGCAAGACCCTGCAGGTCCACTGAGTTGATCTGTGGCTCAGGCCAATTTGCTTTGCTACCGAAGGTGAAGCAAAGCAGCCAAACCCAAACTACAACCAGAAGCTTCTGGGTTCCCTGGAAGCCTGAAGGGATGCAGAAGTAACAGGTTCACAGCTCCACTGACTTGCCTTTTGGCTGCAGTACAAATCACACACTGCTTCTTTCCATAAGGATATAGCATCCACATTCCCACCAGACCTAATCCATGTCCTCCACGTGTGGCTCCACTGGGTAGCAGCTGTGCATGGGGTGACACACATGCAAGTGCACACTTCTGTGCACCCTCAGACAGAATGAGACAAATGTCAGGGCCCCTCCAAAGGTTAGTGCTCACTGATGTCAATATAAAAGCACTCTTCTGTAACATAAATCAGCAAAAGCACATTATTCAGGAGAACCAGAGCCCTAGTCTGAGCTGTACTCTTCCACTGGGAGTTTGTTCTCGCTTTCTAATGGACTAACAGGTGGCCCTAGAAATGTTTTCTATAAATATTTTTAAGGGAAGTTTTTTGTGCACTTAACCAAAAAAAAAATAAAAAAGAAAAAGCAGCAGCTGCAGATTGTTATTGCTTTTCAGCTCTTGCAGCCTTGAAGTCACACAAAGGCAGGGCAGTCTCTCCACACAGAGTTCAGACAGACATAAAAAAAAAGGAGAGATGGAGATACCTAATATAGCTTTTGAACAGCAGGAGATATGGCCTATCTGCAAGATCCTGTACCTGGACCAGTTCAGGCCCAATATCTTTGTATAAAGACAAAAACAAGCCAGCACAGGTCTCCTTTCATAGCAGGTAATTTTCTCTCTTTAGGAATACAACAATCCTGTTCTGTGCCTTGATTGATGCAGTGTTTCCAGTGTGTGCCTGGGACAGAGCTACCAACTATGCTGGGCTACACTTCACTGAATGAAATCTCACATAAGGAAAACTTACACTATAATTTTTTTTCCTTAAACAGCAGCTGTTTAAAACTGTTTAATGGGTTTATATGTTGAAAATAACCTAACAGATGTCATCACACAGATCCACAACGTATCACATGGCATCTGTCACACATGCAGCATGTAAGTTCCATCGGTTGGGTGCATCTCTCATACAGAGGCTTTGCATGACAGGAGAAGACTGCCCAATTTAGGGATGCTATTACAATATCCTTTATTGTAAAATGACACACGGCAGGTTTCTAATTAAATTTTAAGTAGAAATGTGCTCCCAGCTCTTGAATAATTCAAACTGTTCTATTAACCAAGGTTCTGAAATGCCATTGAGACATGAGCTCTGGACACAGCAACTGTCAGGGGAAGAAACAGCGCTTGGAAGCAGAGCAGTGGTTAGCTGGGCAGCGGATAGGGCAGGGTATGCATAAAGGACAGCTGAAAGAGCACATCTGCTCCTGGAGGAAAGAACTGCAGGCGAGAACGGAAGGAGAGAGCGGCGTGTTCCGCATGCAAATGGGGCGAGGCACGTGCAGGAGGCAAGGCTGGGTTCAGTACCAGTCATCTCTCCCTCAATGCACAAGCACACGCTGTTCTCCAAGTCACGTCCCGATCTGTGAGGACATGCAGGTGCCTGCTGGCACACCAAGAAAAGCGTTGCTGAGCGCTGCCAGCGCGCGAGAGCAGCTGAGCCGGAGCGCGTCCCAGGGATGCGCGGCAGGAACGGCGCCATCCCAACAGTGCCATCCCAAAAATGGCCCCATCCCAACAGTGCCATCCCCATGGCCCCATCCCAGCAATAGTCCCATCCCAACAAGGGCCCCATCCCAAAAACGGTGCCTTCCCAACAGCCCCATCCCAACAGTGCCTTCCCAACGGCCCCATCCCAACAGCGCATCCCAAAAACGGTGCCTTCCCAACAATGCCTTCCCAACAGTGCCTTCCCAACAATGCCTTCCCAAAAACAGTGTCATCCCAACAATGGCCCCGTCCCAACAGCACATCCCAATGGCTCCATCCCAACAGCCCCGTCCCAGCACTGCTGCACAGCACAGCTGCCCCACAGCCAGGCCTGCAAGTGCCCCAGGGCAGCCAGAGCACAGCCAGACAGGTTTAGCAGCAGTGTCAGTGAGCAAAGGGCTTTGGAGACCTAAGATGGGATGGCCCTTGTCCCACATAGCGTGCGCTGTGCCCCAGTGGGCAACCCAAGCCACAGCTCTGTGGCAGCCCTCAGCCCTGTGTGAGCACAGGTGTTTTTTAAGGTCACAGAAATAGGAGAGGAGATGAAACAAGACTTGTGCTTTCTAATTGCAGACCTCAGTCAGATGTGCTGAGAGCGATACTGCATAAGGGAGGAGGGATAAGGCTGAAGCCTGGCCCTTGGGTAACACTTAATACATGCCCCACATGACACTTAAGAGCAGGAGCATGTGAAATAATCTCCTAAGCTACTGGAAACCCTGCAATGCACCTCCTCCTTCCTCCCATCCTTCTCTCTGAGAGCATCTCAAAGCCAATGAGGGGCTTGGGGAGAGACTACTGGGGGTATGCAGTGGTCTCAGAAAAACACTCCAGAGAGGAAAGCAAACTCAAATGCCAATGAAGCCCATTGTGGTCATGACCCCTCAGGAAGCAGCAGGACAGGGTAGGCAACAGGACAGCTGCCCAAGGGACAAAACCTGCTATTTTCTCTTGGACCAAATCCCCACTGAAGTCACAGAGCGAGGAACCAGAATTTGACCCAGGGAACTCAGTTCTAACTCAAATGCTAAGATGGCCTTCATCTCAGTTGGGCTCTTGAGACCTTAAAGTTGTGCTTAATAGACAGCAACAGAAAAAAACAAGAGAGACGAGAGCATAAAGGGGAGAAAGTGAAAGGAGGGCATGAGGCAATGGGAAACTAGATGGAGGCAGTGCTTTTCCCAGCTCATAGCAGCTCAGGAATAAAAAGCTCAGCTGTAACTTGGTTTCTAAAGCCTGTGCTTGCTCAGGGTTCATTGGGGACACATCAGGCACTGAGGTGAGAAAATAGAGCTGACATTTAATCTCAGGCCCTCTTAGCAAGAGTTGTGTCAAAGCAGGAAGATAGATCCCTGCATCCTTCCACTTCCCCAGAGTCCTTGCAGAGTGGGAGGAAGAATGGGGTAAAGAGAACTTACCTGTTGCTGGTCCCAAGTCCAGGCTGGAGTCGTTGAGCTCTCCCCCATCTTCCCAGAAGTACTGTGGGGGCTGCAAGATCTTGGACTCCTCATTCTCCTCACTGGCAAAGCCTGACCCTGGAGCAGCATGCAGGGAGCCAGGGGCAAGGTCTGGCTCTGCAGCCTCTGGTCTGGTTTGTTCGTGGGAATTCATGGCCTCCAGGTGGGACATCATAGCAAATTCCAGCAGGGAAGTTGATGTGAGGCCATCGGCAGTTGGGTCCTCCGAGGAGGCAAGGCAGAGGCACAAGATCCCTGTATAATGACAGAAAACACACATCAGAGAGAGGAATGACACCCACTGGGCTTGCCTTCCCCTTGAAGCCTATTCCTGCCAAACCAACCTGCTCTGAAGATGGGCTGTGCTCTCAGCTGATGAGGAAAATTAGGGTATTTTGGGAAACATCCACAAGCATGCAGAGTGGCATGCACATCCAGGAGGAGACAGTGCCAAGCAATCATCCAGCGTGGGGCACCTCTTTCTGGGGTGATGATTCACCCTCTCTGAGGTGTTTTTGCCTCTGTTAAAGGATGAGGTGCCTTGTTAATCACCCATCCTGGGGAGGAGGTGGAATGTCATAAAGTTCAGCCATGAAACTCTGGCCTTGTGAAAACAATAACAGTTTCTATCAGATCACCCTGATCTATAGCTATATTATATGCAGGGAGGCTGATTCAAACCAATATTATTTACAACCAGTATGAATCATATTTTAAATCTGTGGGGTGAAAATCTGTTTTTTGGTTTGAACTTCAGTGCAGTCACATTGTTGGCTTTCACAAGTAAGGGCTGACCATTACAGGTAACAATTCGATTGTGACAACAGCAAACATCCACCTAACACTAAGCAGGAGAGCAAGCTGCATTTTGCACTTTTCTATCAACATTACACTCTTATTATTTCCATTTTAACTATTAGAAGGATTGACTGACACTTCTTGATTCCTAGATGAGACTTTAATTGTGATTTGTGTCAAGGTACATTCACATGCATATTGAACTCCAATCAAAATGCAAGAAAACGGCACCTGGGACTTGGCTTTATTCAGCTACTAAATACCATTATAAATATGGAGGCATAAGGAAAAAAATAAAATCACCAAAAGCTGTTTTATATTTAAAACAGTTTTGTTAAGCAAGTGAAGTAACTAATCTGGGTGAACTGAACCATTTGCTTTGCAGCCCTCTATCATTCAGCACATCAAAACTAAAAGATCTCATCATCTCACAGCTGATTTTTATTCATAGATTAGAAGGAAAAAGGACAAGTTTTCTTGCTTTCTCAGCTCAGACTCAGTTCCTCAATTGTTAATGAAGTAGTCACTGAACTGAACTAATTGAATAAGCTGAAATGAAGACTAATTTGGTATTTTTCTTTGATAACTGATTTTCTAGACAACAGATATGCAGCAGCTCTAATCCATCTGGACTTCAGTCAAACATCTGATACAGTGCCTCATAAAGAATTACAGGAGACACAAGAAAAGACACCTATTAGCAGGAAAACTGTAAGGCATTGGCTATACAAAAAATTACAGAGGCTTGTGCTGGAGAAAGGCTACTAGTGAAATTCCTCATGGTTTGTCTTTGGATCTGCTGTTTTATCACATTTTCCTAAGTGACCTTGCAACAAAAAGTAGGAAGGTGATAATGAAATTAGCCAAGGACACAAAGCAAAGAGACATCCTCGCTGCACAGAAAAACCACAGGTACAGCTAGGTGATCTTGAGAATGGGAATAACAGAAATATTATGAAAAGAAATAGCATAAAGTGATAAGCCCCTTGAGAACTAGCACAAAATATTTCTGATACAAGCTGGGAAAACATCCATCAGAAATGTCTTAAGAGGAGAAACTCCTGTATTAGGAACAGCTCTGAGATATCACTGGAATGCAGATGTGAAAATCCTTCAGAGTAGTGAAGTATTAGAAACAGAGATTTTACAAAGCACTGCTGAGACATCACCTGGGAGCTGCACACAGATCTGGATACACAAGGCCTGAAATGATTTAAGCAGAGCTGAACTGCCTTCAGGCAAGGGCACAGATGAGGCAACCTCCTGATGGTGCTACCCACCACTGAGCCCTACAGCTCCCCATCCCAGGAGCCCCAAACCAGGGCAAGTGCTGCGATGAGCTATGGGGCAATGGCACATGGGTTGGCCCTGGTGAGTTCATTGAAAACATTGGCAAGTTGGCACAGAAAGTTTGGAAGCCGCTGCCCACCTGACAACAGATTACCAAACCTGTCCTGGGAATACTGGAAGCCAGAAATGCATTTCTTAAATATTCTGCCTGCTCTGACCGTCTCCACCTTCCTCCACTATTCTCTCAAACTCATCAAATATCAAAAATTGGCTACACTTTGCATACACACTTGGGCCAGGCTTCAGCACTTCTCAATCTTGTTTATTTTGCCCTACTGACCCAAGGCAAGATCATCTGAGGCCTGAGCATCAACAGAAAGGAAATGGCAAAAGAGGCAGAGTATCAGAGGAGAAGAAAGCTACTGCAGCATCACAGAGCCAACCAAAACACCTCAGGACATCTCTAGGGATGTGCCAGCTCCTGAGCCATGCATGAACAGTGAAGTCCACAGCTGGAATCAAGAGCCTGCACACCCTTTGTGTGTGAGCACAGACCCGGGAAGGTCTGGCCAGGACAGCCCTGTGCTGGTTCTGGGGTGCTCAGCAGGCTCCATTGTGAGCTTCCCCAGCTGACAGGCAGCACCTGCACCACTGATGGAGCACCAGAGAGAGCACTTGTCTTGAGGAGCTTGCAGCTTAAGCAAACATGACAGAGAGCAGCAAGGAGGACAAAAGAAACATTATTCTCAAAGTTATCCAGCAAAGGAGAGCAGGATAGGAAGAGACCATGGCAGGCCCAAGGCCACATGGAATATTTGGTTTATATGTCACTGCAACTGACTGCCTGGATCCTGAGCAAGCTCTTTACCCACGCCATTGTCTCAGTTTCCCCTGACTCCCATTCACAGACACAAGGCTGATGTGGCACCTCAGCTTTCCAGCCACACTACAAAGCACATCCTGGGTCTTCCCAGCAGCAAGGCAAAGTCTCAAAATGCACCTCTGTGCCAGCATCTACACTGCCTCAAACCTCTTTTCCACCAACTACACTCTGTTAGGGCTGCCTACAGAGCTCAGCCAGAGCCCCACCCCTTTTACAACACACATCTCATGGCAGGTGAACCTGGTAATCCAGAGAGCTATTTCCATCCATGTCGGAAGCTCAGATGCTGGGAATTTGTTTACCCTCCTTTAACTCTGAAGTGTTTACTCAGTTAAAACCCCCTAAGCTGCATTATCTGGTTTACTGGGCTGCTTTCCTCAGCCCAAGATAAAACTACACCACCTCATCCCTAAGAATGAGTCATGCACAGCCTGAGCAAGACAGGTGTCTTGTCCCTGGGATGGATGTGAGTAACACTTTGGGATCTGATCTGCAGGCACAGGATGCAGAGACTGGTCTGGGGGAACCCTCTGTGCCAGCCCCAGCCTGAATGCCCCAGGGCTTAAAGAAGCACCACACCAGGGTACAAATCAGTACCTCTCCAGACACCATCCTGACACCACTTCATTCACGCCTTCTGCACCAGCAGCAAAACCCCAAAGGCTTGGGATGCCAAAAAGCAGCATGAAGATTTGCCATCTTCCCCCTCTCTTTCAAGCCTCTCATAAAGGAGCTCCACGCAGCTGTCAACTCCAAGGCAAAGAAAGAATCAAAGCATGAGCTGAGCTGGGAGGCAGGGGAGCACAGCTGAGAAAGGAAATCTAATGCCCAAGACCTCAGTTGCAGGACATTTTCCTCCCAGGACGGGTAACAGGGATTAGACAACTTCTACCAGCCATCAGCCTCCCGATTTTGTATTCTAAAACGCAGATCAAGTGATAGGAATAAAGAAACAAATGAATAAAGACCTGCAACTGTAGATGGGAGGGAGCAGGGAACGGAGCCAGGGCTCACCAGCTGCTTCAATGGGGCGTTTGTCTCTCATTTCTATTTTTGCGGCACCTCTGCGTAACCTGGAGGAGATGAGGCTGTGCATGCTAAAAAGGGCAGCCAGCCTTTGGGGAAACAGCAGGGCTTAGAGCACGGGAGGAAAAACCCTCCCAGAGCAGACAGAGGAGGGGCCAGAAAGCAGAGAAAGTGGGAGAGGTAGATTGAGAGGGGAGAGGGAACAAAGGCGGGACGGGAGCTCCTGCACTGGCTGCGCGCCGTCCCGCTGCCAGCACCCACAGAGGTGAGGTGGGGAGCCAATGCAAAAGGTGTTTCACCTCTGTGAGGAGCAGAGCAGGGTGATTCCAGCAGCAGGGAATAATGCTGCAGTGCTACCTTTCTGAGGCCGCTGAAAAAAAGCCAGCCAGGAGGATACAGATGAAAAGGGTTTGCTGGTGCTGACACCACTGACCCCTCAGAAAACAGTTCTGAGTCAAAGTGGCGAAGCTCGCTCTGTTCAGCTCAGCAGAGGATTCAACAGAACAGCCCCAGACAAGGAAATGAGGGAGTTTCATTCAACAACAGAAAAAAAAATCTGAAGAAAGACTATCTGCCATCTTTCTCACAAAGTGCTGTGAATAACAGCAGTTTCACAATTCTAAATAATTCTAAAAGAGCCCCAAAGTGTTTTCTACATTGGCTGACCAAAAATCACTTCATCCCTTTGCCACAAAGCAAGTCACCTCTCCATGGGACAGAGCAGCTATTTAAAAGCTCCCAACTGGCCTATTGAACAGGACTAGAAATTAAAGAGGAAATAAGTCATTTTTGTGTCCAGCTGAAATGAGAAGAGGGATTTGGGGAGATGAAATGGAATCTAGCTGTTGAAGCTGTGACTGTGTCAAAAAGCCTTTAAATTTTTTTTGCTTTTTAATTAGTAACAAGCAAAACTCAATTTCTCTCCAAGGAAACACACAATCATCCCTTAAGACATCACCACATCAGCTTGATCTGTAGAGGGGCTGGAGTGCTCTTCAGTTTACCCAACAGAAGGTTGGTTTTACCTCTCCTTCCTGAGTGTTGTGGCTACACCACAGTGCCATGGAGGCAGGATCAGCCTGCTGAAGAGAAGAACATTTGCCTGGGGCACACTCTGACCTACCTGTCCGTCACCACCAGCTAGCAGAGCCTGCATACCCCACCCAAGCACACCTGCACAGGGAGGGAGGTCAGAGCATGGTGGTACTGCCAAGGAAGCAGCCACAAGAATGTCCATCTGGCCCTGCTACCGCTGACCTTCCTTTCCAGCCCACCCCACACCCAGGAGCTACCCAACAATGTTATTTCCTAGGAGAGCTGGGTCAGGAATGGGTCATTTACTGATAATCAGTTAGGACAGAAACACAATGACCAGATGAGGAAAGCATCTGCCAGGGATATTCCCTCCCCCAGACCACTGTGCTGGAAAGGCTGGGGAGCAGGGCCCAAGGGCAGAGAGGAGAGAGGCCCCAGGGCAGAACGGTCAGGGCACAAACTTCCAGAACATAACAAAATCCAGGGTAATTTAAATAACAAAAAGGGATCCCAACCACGGCCAGTGGAGGAAGAGGCAGAAATGTTGTTTAACTGAGGGATGTCCAAGCTGACTCCCACACAGTCACCTGGAGCGTCTGCACTCCAAACCCTGAACAGCTTGCACAGGGATGACCGTGTATGAAACCAAGCTCTTTTGGTGCTCATTCAGAGTTACAGACCACAGCTGTTCTGGGACACACCACCTAAGAGAACTCTCCCCCTGCAGCTCCCACACAGCCTTATTTCTGCTCTCCCACACTACATTAGACTACTTACACATCCAGCCATGGCCCTAATCTCAGAGATCATTTCCAATTAGGGCTTCAGAAAACAAGATCAGACTGCCATCCTCCTCTGGTACTGCCGGCAACCAGGTCCCTTAGTGAGTGTCCCTCTAAAACCATCCACCTTCCTGTGTCTCCAGCATGTTTTAGAAAGCAATAGGAAAAGCACTTGGTCTGCAGGGAGCACATACTGACCTACCTACACCAAGAAGAGCAACAAGGCACAACGGAAGAAGCCCTTGCAATGGGACAGCTCTTTAGAGGATGTTGTGCCAGCATCTTTAAGCTTTTACAGAAGCACAATGAGAGCTCCAGCTCCACCCAGCTGCAGGGAGTGCGTGTCTGCACGTCCTGGGTGGGCACCAGCTCACAAAGAGCTGCCAACATCCGCTCCCTTGGTGCTTCAGCAGAGAACACCCACGGCACGCAGGGCCAGGTACAGCCGTGGGAAACAGCACAGCACTGCCAGGGCATGCGCCTGCTTTGGCAGATAACTGCAGATGTGCCCTTTGTCAGACTGTTGCCTGGCATCCAGGGGTGCTGGGCATCCTCATCCCAAGGCCAAGATGGGTCAGGTCTCCTGTCCTTAGGATCTGTAACATCCAGACTGCTCTAAACACCTCCACCCATTCACACATAGAGACTCCATGCGAGCAGGAGACACTTCAACATGCCGGCCTGTCCTCCCCCCTCTGCTCAACCATTCATGCCTGGAGCCACAATCTCACTTGGTTGCAGTCTCCCAGACTGTTTGCCTTCACTCCCTCCCTGGATTGTCTCGTAGCCTTCACACCTCCCTCCTCTGCTGCCACCACGTCTGCTCTCCTCCTCAATTCCTGCTATTGACAATGGCAGCTCCCAGCTCGGGGCCAGGGGAGATGCAGCCCCTGGGAAAACAGCATTGGGTAGACAATTCTGCACAGTAGAAGTGAATTTTCTTTCCTCAGTTATCTTTCATAGGCCTCTTCAAACAGCCCACGGACCCCCAGGGGTTAACAGTCCATGGGATGAAAGCCACTAATCTAAGAGAAAAACCACAGCCCACAGACTTCTTTGCCCTCTCATAGGCCCAAAGCATTTCACCTGACCCACCAGGCCTATCTTCCCCTTCTCCCTCTGTCCCAGCCTGGACTATGTACCCCACAAAGCTCACTCTGATTTCCAGCACACCCAATAAAGGCACTTGCCTGCTTCTTCTGCTAAGCCTTCCTGCCCAGGCAGAGCAAGCAATACCTCGGGTGCCTGAGGGACTTCCCTTGAGACATGATCACCTATCAAAATGTAACTGAAACCTGTTACACCCCAAAAGGTCCTCAAATCCCCTGGCATATTGCTGAGCACAAAACACTCCACTCCAGCCCTGCAGCAGAGCAATGACAACCACCCCACCACACACTGCATCCCCAAAAGGCTCCAATCTCCAAACAGCTTCAGGTATCCTAGGCAAAAAAAAAGGCTTATGCAAAGGTTTGGTGGTCCCAGGGCACATATATGGCTTCTGACTGCCTTCACAACACCAGGCAGGACAAGAGGAGCCATGGTTGCAGTTGGCATATAGAGGGAGGGCTGCAAAGCTGGTTTCCCAGCACCAACAAATTGACCCCAACCAAGAATGTACATGCAAAGCCTGGTAACCACAACAGGGCTTCAGCAGGCACAGGGACAGTGAGGGACTGATCTGAGCCCCAGCAGGGTGCACCTTCCTTGCCAGCATCCCTGGCCCTCTGAATAAACCAACACACGTGTTTTCTTGGCCTCGGTGCAGGCTGTGCTCGTGTGGCTGACAAATAGCCTCTCTCCATTCTTTTGGGATTACGTGTTTCAGTAATGCCCTGGTTTCCACAAACAGCCAGCAAGAATGAGGAGCCAGTTCTCCCAAGCACCAGCTGGGAGCTGAGGTGCACCTTCCTGCAGCCCCTCTGCCCCAGCCCTGCAGTGGGGCTGTCAGTGCTGCTGCTCACCCAGGTACCCACACAATGCCACAGCTTCTTCCCAGGCAGAGCGAGTGGGAAAACTTCTGTGCACTCTGATCTGCAGCTCATCGCCAGCAGCTTCCCCTTGAGGGCTTAATGTGGTTATTTCTACCCCTGATGCCTGTAATTAAATGAACATTTCCTTATGGCAGCGAGGCGGCCAAGGAAAAACTGACTACAGGGAATTTTCATTCATCCTGATCTATACTCCCTCATCTCTGGCTTGTTCACACAATGCTAACAAGACATCTTCTAAGCAGGCAGAAAGAAAAAAAAAAGCCTTTAACAGCCCACATGCAGACAACCACCTGGGGAGACAAAAAGAGGAAGGAGACCAATTCGCTCCTTCTCCCCCTGCATCATTTTTCTACTTGCAAAACCAAAGGGGCTCAGATACCCTAGAGCCTGTAGAGATGTTTCCAAACTCTGCCAACAGACTTGTACTGCCCAGCAGTCTGATGGGACCCTGATGAGGGACATGTCCCATTTCAGCACAACCTGCAGGTCTATGGAGGCTCCCAGTCCAGGGAAACATGTGGGACAGTCAACCCAGCTCCCTCTCAGGTATGAACTGCTCCTGTCCTGTGCTACTGGAGAAGTGAGGCCAGAGTGCACTGAATTATTTCAGACTGGACCTGATCCTGAACCCCTGAGCAAAGCTACCACCCAGAACAGAGCCTGAGGTACAAATTCCCAGCAGTCTGCACCTCCACTTCTGACCTCCCATCCGGGTGGAAGCCCACTGGTCTGGGGACATCCAGCCAACCCCGCAGTACTGCCACAGCCCACCAGGATTACAAATTTCACTAGATTAGGAACTGAGCTGTCCCTGGGAGCTGCTCCTCACCTCCTACCCCTGTGCCTCTCCCTGCTAGGACAGCAGAGAGGATCGCAGGAAAAGCCAAGCACCCAAATCCTCCATATCACCACCAGCTGGAGAACACTACTAGAAAGTTTCCAGCAGCCTCAGCAGAATAGGAAGCATATCCTCCCCCAGCAAGCAGTACCAGCGATGGTCCTTTTGTGTGCCACATTTTAAAACCACCATGAGGTCCCTCTCCTTCCTGTGCAGAGCAAACAGAGCTTTCCAGCTATGGGGATGGGGTCAACCCTTACTGGCAGATTGGCAAAATGGGATTGTGGCAGCTCCCCCCCCCCCCACATCTTACACTCTTCTCTGGAGGAGGCAGAGGTTTGGCAGAATTTGGGCATAGGGGTTTCCTGCTGAGACATGGCTGAAGAACCTTTGCCAGCTATGCCCAAAGTATTCCCTTAGCATGGACAACCTGCCTGGAGGAAACCACAGAATTGGCTCCCTCCTCAGCTCCAGAAAGACTTATTGCTTCTGTGCCACAGAGTATTGGCACAAAACCCCAACAGGTTTTCAGATCCATTTTGCTCTTTAAGCTCGCTATTGTTTGCAAACCTAAAAGGCTTTATCTCTTCTCTTTCAGGAGCCTCAAATGACAGAGACTAACAGCCCATAGACAGAGCAGCTCCACAGATGACACATTCCCCCATGAACATTTTCAGGAAATTGGGATAATAAAGGAGATGTGCCAGGGGACTGGATGTCACTGTATCACAGCTTGGTCGTGCTGGAAGACAGTGACTGGTTGGTAAGTCAGCCCTTCCTTCCCTGTCAGAATGACTCAAGACAAAGACTCCCCCACACTTCAAATGCCCCCGTTCAGAACTCCCGTTCCACACCAACCAGATTTCTGTACAAAGGGATGGATTAGGGAGGAAGAGGACAATCTCGGCCTCACGGATTTTTGGGGGATCCCTTTGTTGGGAAATTTCCCCAGACTATTTAAAAATAGAAGCGGAGCCTTCATAACCATTCCGGGTATAATTATTCCTGCACTTAACTGCCTTTTCCTGGCACCCTACCTCTCCTCCAAATTTCAAGAGAAGGCTCTTGGGGAATCGTGGAGCAATTTGCGGTGGCCCGTTCTTTGTATCAGTTTCACGGTAGTTCGCAAAATCACCACGACGCCAGACGAAGCCACCGACATCCAAACGGGCGGTGCGGGGCAGCGCTGCCGCAGCCGAGACCGCCCCGGCCGGGCCGAACCGCGACCACCCGCCCGCCGCCGCCGGTGCCCGCGGGTGCCGTGCCGGGTGCCCCATCTCCGGGCGGGAGAGCCGGAGAGCAACCCACGTGCATCCAGCCCACCGTGCCGGGCACGCAGGGGGCCCTGCCAAGCTCCGGGGGTCCCGGGGCAGACAGCGGCTGCCCCAGAGGGCTCTGATGCCCGGGTGGGGGGCAGTGCCAGGCACACAGGGGAGCTCCAGGGTGGGAGATGGGAGCCGCCGCAAGTCCCGGTACCCGGGGTCAGCGGTGCCTGCGGGAAGCGGCGGGGTGATGGAGACCAGCCCGCTGCAGAGGTCCCGGCGCCCCGGGGCATTGGAGCCGCGGCGCACCGCTGTTCCCCGGGGTGGGGGGGGATGAGCAGACCCGCCTCCCGCCGGGGGTCTCGGCGCCCGCGGAGGGGATGGACACCCACCCGCCGCCCAGCCCGTAGGGATGGCAGCGCCTCCCGCCGCGCCAGCCTCACTCACCGGCGGCCAGAAGCAGCAGCAACGCCGGGGCCCGGTGCAAGGGCTGCATGGCGGCGGCCGCTGCCCTGCCGCACCGCCTCTTCATGGGGAGCGGGGCCGCCCCGCCGCCCGCCGGGCTCTGCCCCTCGCCGCCGCGCCCGCCCGCCGCCCGGCCCCGCTCCGCATCCCGCCGCCCGGCGCCGCCTCCTCCTCCCGCCGCCGCCGCCGCTCCGGGGGCGGGGAGCCGGCAGGGGGGTCCGCACTGCCCACCGGCCGCGCGGAGCGAGCGGCGGGGCGGGGGCGGAGCGCAGCCCTCCTTTGCTCCTAATTTCTGGCCGCGGAGCCACCGCCCACCCGGCCCGCGCCCCCGGCCGCGGTCCCCGCACGCCGGCCCCGGTGCCCACAACGAGCGCCGGCGGCGCGGCTGCTTGCGCCGGGCGCGGGTGATCAGCCCCGCCGCGGGCAGCGGGGATGCGCTGGGCCCCGCCGACAGCACGGGCACAGCCCCCGGCCGGGAGGGCAGAGCCCCCGGGAGGGCAGCTCCCCGCCAGCCGCAACACCGGGACAGCGACGGCCCCCAAACCAGAGACCCTCCGCATCCGCCCGCTGACCTCTCCTTAGCTGTCCACGGGTAACGGAGCCACCGCTTCTCCCTCACCCCTCAGTTTCCACCTCACTTCATCACCTGGAAAAACTCCCGCTGGGCAAATTCGTTTCCCCACCTCTGGAGGGCATCTGGTCCAAGCCCCTGGTCAGTGGGTCACCTACAACCAGTTTCCTAGGTCCATGACCCGATGGCTTTTGAGTATCCCCGAGGCTGGAGACCCCACACCTTCTCTGGGCAACTTGTGGCATTGCTCACCCTGACAGTAAAATGTGTTTCCTGATGTTCAGAAAGAACATCCAGTGTTTTGGTTTGTGCCCATTGCCTCTTGCCCTGTTACTGGGCACCACTGGAAGGAAATGTGGCCCTGGATACCATCAGTACCTTTATGGTAAAGGCACATCTCTGGCTCCCATTTTATTTGGTGTTGCCAAGACCTCCACGTCCTTTCCTGCCAAGCTGGTTCCCAGCTGGATGGCCCCAGCATATTCTGGTGCATGAGATTGTTCCTCCCCAGGTGCAGCCCTTTGAAAGCCTTGCTGGACTGCAGGAGGTTCCTGTCAGCCCACTTCTCCAGCCTGTCGAGGTCCCTCTGGATGGAACCTTGACTCTCTGGCTTATCAACCAGATAAAGATATGCAGATATGGAGCTCTTCCCAGTTTTGTGTAGGTATCCTGAACTTCACCATTTTATGGTCACTGCAGCCAAGGCTGCCTTTGACCTTCACAGCCCCAACGAGCCTCTCATTGCTGCTTAGTAGGAGATCCAGCAGAGCATCTCTTCTTGTCGGTTCTTTTATCACTCATTGCATCCTGAGGCTTGGGGTGTTGCATCTGTTTCTGAAGCTGGGTCTGTGTTGGAGCCTCTGCCCTAGCAGGGACAGCTGCTTTGACACCTGCTGGGAAAACCATTCCATGGTGTGTCACCACCATATCCAAGACTGTCACATTGATACTAATTCAGCTGATGTCCCCTCTTTCATGCCCTTCTGTGCAAACTGCTGTGTGCTCTATTAAAAAAAAAAAAAATCTATTGCAGCAGTTGTGGAGCAGTTGTGGTGGATAGCATAGCAAAGGAATATGCTGAACATCCTGCTGAAAATCATTATTACAGCAACAAGACCAACTGCTCCAATTACACTAAATTTCAAATTAAACACATATTTAGTTGCCTCAGGGCACAGCATTACAGTAAATGACTCAAGCAAGAGCTTTGTCAGACAGGTGCCCAAGAAACAAGGCTCAAGAGGTCCTGCAATACCACAGCAGTTGTGAAGGAACACGTGTCAGCTCCCTGCACTTCAACCCCTTTTGCCAGCTGGATGAACTACAGCCATCCCACTCCCATCCTGCAGGCCTGCACAGAAAAACTGTGCAACTCTTAGTTCAAGGCCACAAATATAATATAACTCCTAACCAAAGGACCCAAAAGCATCCTGGTCCCTTCTCACTGGGCACTCAGCTCAAGATTTCAAGTTTTCCTCAGCAGTGGCTAGGACCCTTTCTCTTGGGTTTCAAAACAGCTTTCTCATCACACATTCTAGGAGGGCAGGGGATGCTAAAATCCAACATTGCAAGTTCCAGCTGAGGAAACAGCTGTACTGTCATGGCCTCACCAAATGTCTTTGTGCTTGCAGGGCTTGTACTGTGGGCTTGGTACTCTGCCTCTCCCACACAGCACGTCCCTGAGACAGCAGGATGTAGCTCTGAGGGTGATCAGGAGTTTAAATTCAAGCATTCTTATTCCTTAAGTAAGTGTTCATTAAAAACACACTGAGTCTTTATTTTCCTGTAAATAAATTGATTTGTTGTTGTTGTTGTTTGAAGAATGAATCTCCCAAAATGGATGGTGGTTTTTTTTTTCTGTCATGAACTTGCTGGTTTTCAACAACTAGGAAAAGGTGTCAAGGTGCCATAACCTGCTGAACTCTGTAATGAATCAAACAGCCACCTGAGGGTAGTTGCTATTATTGATACTGACCTTAGCAGCTCCTAGCAGGCTGGCCCTGACACATGTCACCCATTTGTGCAGTTGCCAGCCTCTTTTTGCCAGCTCTTTCTTTCCATCATCTGCTCCAGTGCTGCAAGTTCCCCCAGCACGACTGGGGCAGGTAACAGACTGGCTGCACCCCTTCCGCAGCCTGGCAAGGCAAAGCTGACAGTCTTGGACCAAAGTTCTTGCTTTTGGCTTCTTTTAGACCACATCCATGCAGGGCTCTGAAAGTCCTTTTTATCCCAGAATCAATGCAGCCCCCAGCCCCCACCAAGCAGGAAATGCAGCAGGAACTACCGAGCTGTCGCTTACCCATTAGATGAGATAAAAACACTTTAGTGCACTGAGATTCTAGCCCAGGCATGGCATTTAATGAATGCTCTTGTCATTTTTCACTTTGTTGCTGGTAATTTGGCTGTCTTTGCATGCAGGTGGCTTACTACAAGTGGGTAACTAAAAGCCTTTCAGATCTCCTGACCCTGCCACATCCAGCTCCCAAATCTCAGAAGCTCATGGCGCTCCCTGGATTTATTTTGACATTACACATCAATCTCAGACTGAGCAACAAAGAGGGAGTATGAAAGGAGAAGATACATCTTAGGCAAGAAAATTAAATAAAATTAGTGGCAACATCGATCAGCCAGGTCAGCGCTGCCAGTGGAGCAGAAAACAGCCGGCAGAGATGGGCAGCACCAGCTCTCTTTAAACAGCAGCACCAGCTTCAACCGAGCACAGCCCCTGCATCTCCATTTCACACTCCCTGGAATAGGTGCAGCTGGCTTGGCTCTCTTCTGAGGCATTGACAGCTTTATAGTCAAAGGCTTGTCATTTCTCATTTGATCTCCCTCCAGCCTCCCTACCTGGTGTATATTCTCATACGATGTTCAGAGCACTGGTAAAAGAGGCTTTACAATTGCACTAAATGCTTTTTTTATAGCTGCTTCAAAGCTGTTCAGAAATTTTTCTGGGTATTACCATTATCTGTGCTTTTCTGTTCTTCCCCAAAATTGTTCAATTTCACAGTTACGTCTGTTAGGCAGAATCAGAAAGCAAGTGTGTATTTTAGGCTGGCAAAACTGAAAATCCTTCTGCTGTCTCCCCCTGTGAGTTACTGTACCGGCTTTTGCCTTCAGGAAATTCAGCCAGCTTTCCCATTTCAGAGGAAGGGTCACATTTTGTTCCAAGATGCCTGCAAACAAATGCTACTGAGGTAGAGGAATGAGGTGATAGCTAAGGGAAAGAATTTGGTGACTAGGGCTTGTCAATTAAAAAAGAAACTAACCACAAAGTCTAATCTCAAGAGAAATTGAACTTATTTTGAAACTCCACGTGAAAAAAAAGCAGCAACTCATTAACTTGAAATATGCTGGTGAGATGTTTTATTCTCCTAAATACAGCAAAACTGAGTTCATCTGCAAAGGTGAAAGTGATCTATTGCCTGTGCTCAGCAGAGCAAGAAAGTAAACAATAAGCAAAACAAATAAACAGTCAGATGTTAAGTTCTGGCAGTGTTACAAAATGCAAGATGTCACTAGCACCAGGAAAAGGGTTTAACCCTTCTTTCTTTGCCCACTGACACTTGTCAGGGCAACAAAAGGTGGTCTGTGTCCATTCTTAGATCAGAAGGAAAAAATGGGCTGTTCCCATCACCTTGATTGCCTGCTCTTTGGGACAGAGGCTGGGTGACACAGCAGGCTTGTGGCACACCATGCAATTTAACACAATCTTCTATAGAGCCTTTTGGCATCTCATCCCTCCAGAAGAGGAAAATTCCCTGCCCTGTCCAGCCCCTCCTTCCTTAGGCACAAAGAAAGATTTAACCTCTCCCTTTTTCCAGAATATGTGAATTTACTTCAGAGCCTCTGAAAAGCTTTGTATAAGCTCATTTGCTGACTTAGCCTTTTTAATTCTGGGACACCATGAAACCTTTTGACTGTACCAAGCAGGGGCGGGTACCTGCTCTATTCCTGCGTGGCCCAGGCATGCAGCCATTCTCTGGGCAAAACACACAGGTCCTGCTCGCATCCAAAATCCTGCTGGGGAAGATCTACAATAAATGCTTCAAGAGGAGAGACGTGGAGCAACCAATGCCTTCCAGAATAGGCTGTAGTTAGAAGGAATTCTGCTCTGTTTAAAGTGCCAGCAAGATTTTCTCTATCAGTTTGGGACTTTCTTCATCTCTGCATCAGTTCGTTCCCCTTAAGGGACAGCACACTGCCCACCTGGGCACAGTGGTGCTGCCAGCCCCGCTTCTTTCCCATCCCTGGTGTGGAGTGCAGGGCAGAACAAGCACAAGTTGTGCTTTACTTCCCCGTTTCCACATGCCCGTGCTGCCTGCCACCCCTAAAGGTTCGTGTTTCTCTCCTCACTGAAGTGGAGCTGATTGCTGCATTAACAGCCACTCTGACAGCAAACCTCAGCGGATTCTTAGAGGGCAGAGCAAAACAGAGCTCTATTGAATTTGATTAAGGGGCCACAATAACCTTTAACAGAGTCACCTGGGGCAAGGAGGCTGACAGATCTCCAGCTGAAATCTCTCACAGGTTTCCCCACAGCCCAGGGGACAGGGCTCCTCGCTCGAGGGGAATGGCAATCAGGTCACACTGCTCTGTCACAGCCCTCCATTTACACAAGGGGTGACTTCTGAGCCCCCAGCCAGGAAGGAGAAAGGAGTACATCTCTTTGGGGCCATTCACATCATCCAATCTGGACCTCTGTTCAGCTTAGAGAACCCCTTTATGTTGAGCTTATCAACTCAGACAGTAAACAAATTACTTTCTGTAAGGGATGAAAAATCTGCAGAAATGAAGATGTCATGAGGGCAGCAAGCCTCAAATCTTCTAAGGCTTTTAGCTGGGGCAGAAGGACAAGCAAGATAAAGCCCAGTAAAGCCAGAGGGTTGATGACAAGGCACAGGAGGTTTAGTCTTAGCTCTGCCTGTTTTAGAGATATGACCAGAGCCTGAAGAAGTTACTGTCAAACCCTCATTGTGCCAGGTTTGAGGAGCACACAGCAGGGAGCAGAGCACAGCAGCCAGCAGGACAGCCCCAACAGAACTCAAGACAGAAGGGCAGCTCAGAGATGAGACCCAGATTCAACCAGAAGTCCAGATCCTCGGAGAAGGATGAGATGAAGCCAGACCAACACCAAAGCAGTCAGTCCCTAGGTCAGAGCCAAGGTCTATGATGGCAGCCATCATCCAGGAGTCACTTGGCAGGACCATGGTAGAAGATGACCAAGATCAGGAAGGCAGTCTGTGGATCACAGCCCAAAGCAATAGGTACTTTGGGCAGGCACAGGGAGACATACACCCATATCTCCCCTCTCAAAGCTCACATAAGCCCCAGGCTGAGCTTAAATAGAGCACCAGGCCATAGGTGTGGATAGAGGCCCAAGAGAGCCTGGTCAGGGCAATTAAGGCTTATTAGCCTCAGAGCCCAGATATTAAACTCTCTCCTTGAACAGTGACTTAAGAAGGCGAGGGGGAGTTCCTATCTTTTAATGGGCAAAGTATCTTCACTGGGTAGAAGCCAGAGGTGCTTTGTAACTTTTCATTCTAAACTGAAAAGGCTAATGTCATCTTCTGAAAAACTATTTTAATAGCTGACTAAGCTGGAATGTGGGTATGTATTTTCAGAGTGGAGGGATCAGCCTGTACCTGAAGAGGGCTGGTAACTCTTGCCTCTGAGAGCCAGTCAGTGACTCATAGGCTCTACTGGTACTCCTGCATAGGTGTTTCTGTGGGATTTAATGGGTCTGAAGCTCTTCAGCATCTCTTAGACAGGACAGTTACTGTCAGATCTCCCTGAGCACTAGATCACTCAAAGAAACTTGGCACTTCCTCTGGGTTCCAACAGCCTTACCTCTCCTTTAGAGAGAAGTGACTTGCAAAATGAGCAGAAGGGAGCACAAGCCTTTCCAAGGTGCTTTTGCTGTAAAATGCAGAGCTCAGCAGCCCCTTAAGGCTGCTCACAAATGTTTAGAGGCCGAGGGGCATGCTGGATGGCTGGAATCCTTGGCAGACCAGTGCTCCATGATAATGGAGACATTAAATCAGTGATGGCAGCAAGAACTGCATAATAGATGCAAAATACAGCAGAAGCCTGATCCAATTTTGGCTCTGCTTTGTTAAGTAGAAAAGTATTTTAGGAGATGGAAAAATACTAGGAAGTTTAGAGTGCATCCTTGCTGCAGCACAGTAGATGCAGCTGTTTGCAGTGACTCACCTGTATCTGTGGATCCACATCTGCTGTAAACATATTCCCACACTGTCTTCATGTGCTGGAATTCAGGTGAGTTGAGGTCAACAAGGGCAGAGCTGGAAGCACCTGAAACAGCTCTCCTGGCTGGACTGCAGCTGGCTGGGCTGCACTAGGATGGGAAGATGCCCCAAACCAACACAACTGCTGCATCCTCAGCACTGACACACTGGGAAAGCCCTTGTCACCCAGTTTCCAGATAGTTCTTTAGTAAACACAGTGGAGATGGACAGGGAAGCTTCCAGCAAAGGTCTGGCATGGGAGAAAGTGAAAATGCTGAAAATGTTAATTTTTCCAAGAGGCTTTGGCATTAGTCTGGGGAAAACCACACATTACTGAATGTAGAACTTCACCTGTTCAAGGGGCATCTGCCACTTGACAGGCAAACTCAGAAACAACCACTGGCACACTAGATGAGCCCATGACTTGCAGATGTAGTGTGTTGCTTTATGATCACAATAAAGGCATAAGCTAAACTCTGCTAGTATGAATGAAAAGCCCTTTCCTGCAAGCTCTGCCTCTCCCTTTTTTCCAGCTCACACATGCTGATTGATTAGCTGGTATCTGCAGCACTTCCTCATACAGCCCCAGCAGGTGCATAGTTTGTGTGTTTCTGTGTGTGTTTGTTCCGTGCTCAGCTCAAGTCAAACAGTTTATTATGAGATGCAGAGAGCCCTGCTGCTCTCTCAGGAGTTTGAACACAGCATGTTCAGATTAAACTGCATCAGGATCTGGCCCATCATGCCCTTTTCAAATCCAGATGCTCTTTCAAGCCTTTGCCAACACAGTCCCAAGGGGAAGATGACCACAAGAAGGGACACCCCTTGTCTCCATGAAGCCCTCTCCTTTCCAGGGAGCACCTTTATTATCCCCCATGTGAGCCCAGGCATAGCCTGCTGTGAACGGACCTCACCTCCCCCAGACTCTTGCCTTTGAATCACAGCAGCAAGCAGCCAAGTGCACAAGCTTGGCTAAACTCAAGGTTGTCAGGGGAGCAACTCCTCGTTCCATGAGTGGGGCTTGGCTTGCTGAGCTCCAGAGCCCTGCAGCCCTACGTGCAGCAGGAACACGGCTCCTGGCCCCTGCTCAGAGCAGCATGTTTTCACCCATCTGCACCCCTGTCCAGACCAGACACCTGATGCTGTCAACAGCCAAAGCTTGCTCCAGGGAAACTGAAAAGCTCAGTGGCCGTGAGAGGAGGAACATGCCTTCAGACTGGCATTAACACTCCAGTGAGCAGCTGATGCCAGCAGGAGTGAGGGCGCAGCTGCAAGAATTCATTGCACTGCTGGATGCTGGCAGCACAATGGTGGGAGGGCACAGAGCCTTTGTGCTGAAGAGATGGGAGGCAGAGTGAGCAAAATGACAAACAACTGACTCCAGCAATGGCATCTCTCTTGCTGCCACTGCTCACTTCATGTGCCAAGCGAGGTGGGACCAGAGCACAGGAGGCAGGAGAAACCTGTAGGACAAAACTGAATGGTGCCTAACAGCCCAGTCCAACAGAAGGGCAAAGAGTTGGGAAAATGAGTAGTCCTGACCCCTTCCTGCGTCTCTCTTATGGTTTGCAGCGACATGTTTGGCTACCTCTTTGACTGTGGGTCACTACAGGCATAGCAGAGGCTTCACAAGGTTGCAAGGGTTTAGGAAGTATTTTCTATTTCTCCAGTACGACATAAAGCCTATTCCCCCTCCTGCACACAACATTCATTGACACAAACACACCAGTTTGCTTGACAAGCTTGTTTCATGCCTTGTTGTTTCTGGTTTTGCTCTCTCAGGGCCAGGACCTTCCCCAGCAAGGTAAGTGGAGTCCCACAGAGCTGGGCAGTGTGCAAGCACTTGCAGCTGCTGTCCCCAGGGACAGTGTCTGTGGCCTCTGGCATTAGGAGGTAAGGTGCTAACAGCTGTGAATCTGAGGAACCACACTGGACCTCACCAGGCAGTTGCAGGCACACAGCAGCTTGGCCATCCCCAATCCAGACCTGATGCAGGCCCACATTCAGGGGCAAAGGCTTGCTCAGGCAGGGAAGGAATAGCAGCAAGTGTCTCTATGGGCTGCCTGCAGAAAACTCTGGTAGACTGAGACCCAGTAGGAAGGGAAAAAACCAGCCAAAACAGTTAAACAAATACACAGGAGGGAGCTGGCAGACAGAGGAGGCAAGCCACAGAGCCAGTTTCAGGCTGAGAGTCATGTGCTCAGCCCCCAGCAGGGCTCAGGCACTGCTGGCTCCAGGCTGGGAGGACACATGCACACACATCACTGTGACAGACCCCACGGTGTCAGAGCTGACAGCCAAGGGCACCTCTGCTTGGCCAGCACACAACTGCAGCAGCCAGCTCACAAATTCTCCTGAGCTCAGGCTGGAAATGCCATAAGGTCCCACAGCTCCAGCCAGGAAAAGCACACTCACTGCAGAGCTCAGCTGTGTCCTGCAGAGGGGTCACTGCTTCTCCCAGACTGGAATCAAGTGGCAGGCAAGGCAGATCAAGGCTGTCTAACCCAGGTGTAAGGAAGGGAGGTGGGAAACACTGTGATGGGACAGTCACAATGGGATACAAAAAGACAGGGAAGGAACCACTGCAGGAAGGTCCTTGGTGGGCAAGGCAGCATTCACAGCATGGTCCAGGGCAAGTGTCCTGCTATCAGTCCACAGATGAAGAGCAAATATGAGATATGATTGCACCCAAATCTAACCCCACAAACTGCTGAGCAGCTCACACTGCATCCAGATTGCTCACTTAAGCTCTTACTTCCAACTCTTGGTGGCAGGAGTTACCAAAAGAAATGCAGAAGTATTGAAAAACAAATGTATTTAAAACACACATATATTAAGAAAGTTGCATGTGAACACTGAGCCCATCTCGTCCTCCCTGAACACATCCAGCTTAGGCCTCCTCCACTGCCATGCCCAAAACCAGCACCAGGGGAACTTCACCCTCAACAAATGGGTGTGGGAGAGGGTGTTCAGTTTAGGTGTCAAAGGTAGCACATGGATTCAGCTGTAAATTTACACCTGCTGACAGCTAAACAGAAATAACATCCACAAAGGCAAGGGAAGCCTCTCCACTGTGGATTCTGGAGATCCCCCAGCAGGTACTGAAGGAGTTTTCAGTGCCCAAACAGATCATCATTAAGATGAGAAAGAACTATGTTTTGTTTCAGTTCTTATCTTCCTCTGCCTCCCCTCTCCTCCCCTGCAGAAACCAAGCACAAGGTCAACCCATGTGGGCACCTGGGGAAATGTCAAATGTCAGGCACAAAGGCCTGGAGCAGAGGCTGGCTGGTTCATGGAGAGTTGAAAGCAGTTTCAATTATCACCCATCAGGCTGTACAGTCACCAGAGATGGGAACAGAGAATCCCTGAGGGTGCTTGCAATCCAAGGGGGATGGCTAATGCTTTCCAAATGCTCCCACTTGGTCCCTCCTGCAGAGGAGCCCATAACAACTAGTGACAAACAAACAGAAAACATGTCATGTAGATGGCCAGCAATTCTCTCCCTGCTGTGCTTAGCTACAAGGCAAAATAGTGAACAAAGTTGCTAAACAGACTTGACAGGGCATTTAACTACTTAATTCTGTTCTATTCACAAGGTCTTCAGCAGCTCAGCACTCTCTTAATCCATAAGGCACGAAGCAAGCAAGAGGATGTGCAGCCTAGTCCCTCTGGCTCAGGATCTCTGCAGCATCCTGGAGGGCTGGAAGATGGAGGTCTCATCTCACAGGAGCAGGTGGCAGGCTCTGCTCCAGCCTCAGAACTGCTGGACAATCAGCTTCCTCTTCACATCCCGGCTGAACCGATTCATCTTGAACACTTCACTGTCATAGAAGGCTGAGAGGTTGTGGATGTTGATCTGCCGAGCCTGGGAGGAGGAAGAGGGGAGAGGTAAATGTTTATTTAATCAAAGTAAGAACCATGTGGTTTTCCACAGCAGAGGCTGCATAAAATTTGACAGTCAGCAATCTCTGCTCTGCTCAGCAAGAACCAGAGCTGCAGTAGCAGGGCAGACTGCAGGTCAGGAGGAAGGAGCATTGGCAGCGCTGAGCTGAGCCAAGAGAGGATGCTGGCTCAGCATCTGCCTGCTCTCAGCTCGTCCTTTTGCTGCCAGCAGGGACAGAATGTAACTCCTATCCAAAAGTCCCCAAAACCTCATCCAGCAGGAGAGTTTTGCAAGGGAGACATCTGACTGGGGGTGATCACCCTGGCACCACCAAGCTGTGGCTTTGGAAGTAGTTACTCTGCACATCTGATGCAAAGAGCAGAAAAGCACTCAACCACTTGCTCTAGTGCTAAGCAAGGTCAATATTTTGCAGAGAAAGGCCAAGTCAGAAGTGCAAGCTTTGAACAAGGATGAAGATGCATTAAGGAGGAGGCAAGCTAGCCTCAGGAGGAATTAGAAAATTTCATACACATAGATTTCTCTGCTTTTTGCTTCTTCAAATGCAGATGCCAGGGAACTTAAGTTCTCATTCACCCGCATAAGGATTTACCATTCCAACCCCAAAGCTTTATAGAGGTGTATGAGAACAGAGAAGGAAGAATACAGAACTTCCAAACAAGAGAAGCAGATGCAGAGGAGACAATCCTGACGCTGGGTTATATTGATTAACACCAGTCTTTTTTATAGTATCATAATGCAGGAAGGGAAGTCAGAAGTCTCAGAATGCCTCTAGTTCTGAGGCTGCAGAGGGCATGAAGCAGTCCCAGAGGCAGCTGGCTCCAAGCCCATACCTTGTCCACCAGGTCCTTCTCGGGGACCTCTATGGTGTCCTGCTGGGCCCCGTAGCGGTTCCTCTGGTACATCACCTGCTCTGCAATCAGCTGCTTCAGGATGAACAGCAGCAGCTCGTTGTTGTCTCGCTTGAACGAAAGGTAGCGGGAGAAAGTCTAGGAGGGAGGATGAGATGAGCCATGAGGATCAGAACAGTGACACACTGCAGTGCCCAGCACCAGCCAAGCCCCTCCAGCCACAGAGCACACAGGGAACCCAATGACACTGCTGCCACCCGTGCCCTTAGTGTTTCTCAAGTGACTATGGCATTGCCAAGCTGCCACCTGCACGTGCAGTGGCACACAACTCTGACAGCCACAACTCCTCTGCTGACAGCTTTTATTCCCATCTGGAATCTCTGTAGGGGTGCTGGTGCCTCTTGGGGCTAGCAGTGCACTGCAGTGGGGTTGTGCTGCCCACAGGGACACAGCCATGGGAGGGCTGGCCCTGGGCAAGGCACAGAGCAGTTTCCCTTAACCCGGACTGCCCCGTGCCTCCCCAGCAGACGCTCATACTTGGCTTGCTGTTGGAGGCCAAAGAGAGAGGCCACGAGTCGTCCAGACAGAGGGCAGACACTCAACAGTGGATAAATGCCAGCATGCAGCCTGCCAAGAGCTGTTCAGAGCCAGCCCCTGCTACTCAGAGAACAGGGCAGACTGCACACTAACCCACAGTGAGCGCTGTCCTGTGGCTAACTGTACCCTGAGAGCCCAATAAAAACGTGACAAAACAAACTGCCTGCTTGGCTTGATCACCTGGCAGTAACAGGTGCCCTGTGCCAAAATAGTAGGGAAGGTGTCAAAAAATAGACATGGCAGTGCTTTTGACTCGGAAGCTTCAGGAACACTTCCTTCTCAGACCCAACAAGGACATTGCCTCATCACACACTAATGAGGGGTAGTCACAGAACAGTGCCTTGTTTGGGGTCCCTCCTCAAAGGCACCCAGCTTGAGCTGCTGTTATTGCACAATGAATAAATTATTTTAAGTACCCAGGTGTTTGAGACTTTGCTATGGGAAAACCTGGGGTCAAGCTGTTAAGGAAACCTTGTCTGTCAGCGTGATGTGTGTAGCTGTGAAGAGGCCTTGGTCTCAGGTGGTGTTAGTGTGACTGCCAGAGCGGCTCCTGCATGGTCAGACAGGGAACCTCCTTGACACTTCAGCCCCACAGTACTCCACTTACACAGGCTCAGCACCTGTCTCCCCAGGACAGACCCCTCAGAGCATGAAGTCTCCTCCCACAGCCAGGACAGTGCAAGGAGCTGCAGCTGAACCTGGATCCTGGGTGCAGCCACAGCCCCCGGCTCAAGTGGTGCCCACCTTGTGTAGGGGGATAGAATATAAGAAAATAGTGTAGAAAGAAATCTTACCCCTAAGGAGTTGCAGCTGGGCAAATTATCAAATATTAGGAACTGGCCTGACTTTTACAGGCCACAGCTGTAAGCAATGAGAAGAGCACTGTAAAAGAGTGGGGTGGCTGGTTGAGAAGGAAGCTGGAGTCAGCTGGCTGCTTTGTGAAGAGGAAAGTCAGTGCTCTGAGGAGCAGCCCACGAGAAACACCAAGAAGGCGTGAAACTTTTGGGATAAGGAGACAACAGAATGGAACCCCTACGAAAAGCTGACAAGGACCTTGCGCATGCTCCGCATGACGCTGAACTTCTGCGTGTCGATGAAGCTCTCCAGCATCACCCTGATGGCCATGTTGACGTCGTCCTCCACCACGTAATCGCGCAGGTGCATGCGGGCGTGCGCCTCGGCCATGCGGATCATGGACTCGATGTGCCGCACCGTGATGGGGATGCTGCCCGTGGCCTGCGGAGGAGGGAACGCGTCACTGAAAGGGCAACACAGGCGCCTCGTGGCCCAGGAGCCAGCTCCTCTCACACTGCAGGAGCTCTCTGCACCTCTGAGGGCGACTCAGGCTAAGGAGGCTCTGCCACCTGCTGGCACGGCCACACAGCCTGGCACAGCTTCCCTGCTCATCTGAATTCAGCACTCTGTGACACTGTTTAGGGCCTTTCCAAGATTAGCAATACCGTTTCCTCCAGTAAATTTTAGGAGTTAAAGAAAGAAAAGGCTAATCAAAACAGGTATAGATTTCCCAAACTCCAAAAAAATCTCCCTCACACCTCAACAAATTCTTCTTTGACTTGGTGAGCATGAAATGAGCTTGAGACATCCCACGGACAAAAGAGAAGGGCATTTCTACACACAATGGCTCCCTGTAATGTACCAGGAGCATGTGGATCTGAGTGAATGCAAACATCTCCTGCAGGCCTGCCAGACTGGGTGACAACAGAAGGACTTTGCCAGGGCAGGCACTGTACATGTGTCCAGTCCATCAGTCCACACATCATCAACAGGCGAGACTCTGCACTTAAATGAAGAATCATCTGTTCAGCAGACACTGCAGGATCTGCCTGTCTCTCACAGAACAGTGGCACAGACTTCTGTGATGGGAATGGCAAGAATGTGTCAACATATGCTGGAACAGTCTCAGGCTGATTTGCCGCCTAGATACATACAGTTCCTCCCTCCCTTTGTCAGTATTCTCACCATGGACTCCTTCCTGAGGTCACTGTACATCCTGGCCACCTTGTCCTGGTCCATCTGGTTGAGTTTGGGGTGGACCTTCTCTTTGGCATAGACGATGTATTTCCTCAGGATCTCTTGAGGAATGGGCTCAACCCCATAGGTGTTGGGAAGGATGACCTCATTAGTGTCCCCATTCACGGCCTCCTTGCTGCCTGGGTGGTGCTTGACGTGGCTGCCAACAACGAACCGGGCAAGCATTTCATCCTGCAAGAGAGCAGAGCACCAGCAGACACTCAGCACCCTCGGTGGACAGAAACACCTCAATGGGCAGCTGCAGCTGAGCATGCCAACAGCAGCACTGAGGCCCAGCACAGGCTCAGACTCCTGGCACAGCCCCTACCTGCACCGGGTCCACCGTGTCCCTCACCACACACAGGATATCAAACCGCGAGATGATGGGCTCTGTCAGGTCCACGTTCTCCGAGAACGTCAGCGACGGGTCGTATCGCCCACCTGGGTCACAGACAATCCAGGTCAAACAGGCTCCAAGGCTGGAGCTCTGGAGGAAGGACAGATCTCCAGAATGTTACTGAAGACTTTCCCGCTCGCTTGATCTCTGCTCCAGAGCTGAAGGAACCAGGCAGAGGGAGGGGAAGCTGTGCCACAGCTCTCATGGCCGCGGAGTTATGCTGAGGGCCTGAGACGGTCCTGTGGTCTCTCACCACTTACCTATGGGATTGGCAGCAGCAACGATGGTGCAGCGAGCTTGCAAGGATGTGACAATGCCTGCTTTGGAGATGGAAATGCTTTGCTGTTCCATGGCTTCGTGGATGCTGGTCCTATCTTGATCATTCATCTACAGGAAAGCAAGAATGATTTAGAGTGAAACTATGTCTCTATGCCCCACTGCCAAACACACCAAGGGCAATCAGCTCCAGATGCTCTGAAAAGGCAGCAAATTGCACTATGGACCAGCAAGGGCCTAAGCAAGCTGCAGGTCACCTGGGAGATGTCACCAGGAGTTAGTGTGACCTAAGAGGACAGAGACACAGCTGGTCACTTCACAGCGAGATGAAGCTGGGCTCACCTTGTCAAATTCATCAATCAGGCAGACACCTCTGTCAGCCAGCACGAGGGCTCCTGCCTCCAAAGTCCACTCCTTGCTGACTGGGTGCCTCTGTACATAGGCTGTGAGGCCCACAGCAGAAGCACCCTGGCCAGTGGTGAAAATTGCTCTGCTTGACACCTTCTCTATATATTTAAGAAACTGTGATTTTGCAGTACCAGGGTCTCCACACAGAAGCACGTTGATGTCACCACGAACTTTGTGTTTGCCACCTACAAAAGCAATGGGAAAACCACATGGCAGCAGAGTGCATGGCTTGGCAGCAACCCTGCCCTGAGCACCACAAAGCTGCAGAGAGGACAACCAGCAGGCATGGCAACCAGTTTACAGGAAGGTTGAGGGGGAAAGAAAGTCAGTTTGGAGGCAGTCATCTTTGTATAACAGACTTCCTAACCTTGCTGACACAGCCTTCTAAGGAGATGATAACAAATGAGGGTGCCAGAAAGTCAAACCTCTGAAGGAGCATTAAATGTGACCTAGAGGAGGGATAAAAACTTGCCTGGGTTTGCAACAGGAGCCATTTTCAGTTATAGCATTCCTACTGTCACACCAGAGTTTTCAGTGTGATAAAACAGCCAGTTCAATCACAGATTTCCCTCAGGCTGCTACACCCTGTCTGTTACCAAGCCCGCAGACATCTCTAACCATTCTTGTTTCAATGGCACAAACCCCAATCCCTTTGCCCTCCCTGAGTGAGGCAGGACCAAAGGACACAAATGACACTCACCTGGGTTTTTGGGCTCTCCACCAAAGAGAGCTAAAGCCAAGCCCCTCTTGATATCTTCATGTCCATAAATAGATGGGGCAATGCTGGCAAAAATCTGAAAGGCAAACCAGAGGAGGATTGTCCAGGGAATACCAGTTCCCATTCTGAACAGAATCTTGCATGGACATCAGCAAGGTGCCATATCTAAAGCTACTCTTAAGATATTGCTGTCTCTAAAGAGTGTTTCATTATCCACAGTGTGAGGTATTTTTCAAAGGTGATGACCCACCCACTGTTGCCTAAAGGAGCTTCACAAAAATAGTGCTGTTGGGGCATGGCAGATTATTTAGTCTGGTGCTGGAAGCTGCTGTCACTGCCTCCACAACCCTGTTCTACACAAAGCACACCACAGTGCCTGTTATCAGCTCTTGTAAAGCTGGGGACCTTGATCAGAGGCTGAATGCCTGCACGTGATAGTACTCAAACGAATTATTTTCAAAGTCAAATATTACAAACAACTGGTTTCTTTTCTCAAGGGTATTCTGAAAATAACCTGATGCTGGAGACTAGTAATGTTAAAACACTCCTGGCCCAACTGAAGCTGCTGCATCCACTGCAACAGCAGTCACTGTAACAACAGCACAGCCAAGGCAATGGAGAAAAGGCCCCCATTACAGAAATTAAATCTGACCCAAACGAGGTTGAACATGCACCAATCCAGGAGCTTGTTCTTTCAAGTACTGGATTCAGGTCTGGGCATCTAGAAAAAGCAAAGCTAAAATTTTAAAATCTCTGCCACAATTTAAGCTAAGCAGTAATATCCCCTTTAGAGGACTGGAGATGCAGTCACTGGCCTCACAGAACACTGCTACCACTTGGCTTTTAAGACACAGAGAGAGAAAACTGATCAGATGTAAGCACTGTCTGAGCGTCTCTCACCAGTCTTCTAGCCCTGTTGGGATGGAGAAGGATCAGAGAAGGAAAGGGAGAAGCAGAAAATTTTACCTCCAAAGGTACAAGGGAGGTTCCTTATCTACTTCCCTCCTATAACTGACTCTCACTAACAGCTGTCTGAGAGCTACACAAGACCATTCAGAGAGAACTGGGATTTCTGGGCTCCTTTAACCATTGTTTGGCCAGCTGACCCATTTCATCACATTCTGATCCGGCTGCCAGGTGATGGCAAGCTATCAACAGGAAAAGAAGGGATGTCTGAGGCTGACCCACCTTCTCCCCAATTTGCTCATCCTTGGAGAGACCCACAATCACTTTCACATCTTCATCAGTCAGCTCCCCAACAGCCAGCTTGTTGTCCTTCTTGGCAATGTGGTTGGCCAGGATCACAGTTGCAAACACTGGGAATCCATTGGCAGTGTTCAAGGAGCCATCGTAGTTGTTGTGGTAGATCCCTGTCAGCTCCTGGGAAGCAGGAAATGCTCTGTCAGTGCCTGCTACAAAACAGCCCCTTCTCCATTCTAAGGTAAGGCTCAAATGCATCTGAGGACAACACCCCCCTCCCCACAGATGTTCCTGTGATGTCACTGTCAGAGTTTAAAAATACCCTGTGCTCTCCTGAGACTTGAGCCATGTACTCACAATCTCATCTCCTGGCTTGCAGCTGTCCACCAGGTCAGCGAGGAGAATGGCATCCTTGGAGCGGGGCAGCCTGCCCGCCGCCACCTTCCCTGGGCTCTCCTGGATCTTGATGCGCTGGTAGTTCTGATACACTGTCTGCAGCAACAAAATAAAGTTACCAGCTAGTCCAGCAGGGACCAGCACGGCTCTTCACAGGCACCTCAGAGAGAAGGGCCATTCCAAGACTTCAGTTAGAAAATTATGGATGTGGGAGGATGGAAGTTGTGAGGAGCAATTCCAGGGTGTGATGGGCAGTAGTGGGGACAGGAAAGCACTTTGCTGCATCTCACCACTGTGTTTTAGCCTTCTCAGTGTTTGTCCACCCAAATACTAGACCAGTTCCTGGGAGAAGAATGCTCCACTTGTGATGGTTAAAGGTATCAAAGCAAAGAATGAAAAGTTAGAAGCCCCACATCAATGATTTTGCCCTCTGGTTTCCTTAGCTGACAGATCAGGACAGACTGACCTAACTGGGAAGGAGATTCAGACAGCATGTGTCTGCATTTCTGAAATAGGAATAAGTAACTGTGTACCACAAAGATGATGCTCAAACAGACCTATCTTCACAGCCCCCTAGATATAGCAGAAGACCCCTCTAGTCACAGCAAGCTGTTCAAAGGGAGTCAAAGCAGGGCTGTGAGGAACAGGCAGTGCAGCAGGATGAGCAGCCACTCCCATCCAGGCAAGCACACAGTCTCTTACCTCTTCCATGTTGATTTCAAATGGGCCAAGAGACTGACACTCTGGACAGGAACCAGGTTTCACCTCCTGGTTCTGCGACTGGAAGAAGGGTCCTAGGATGAAGTTGCACTTGCTGCAGTTGTATTTGACCATGCTGAGCTGAGGCAGGACCCCTGTGCAACTTGTCACCACTCCACTGGTCCGGATCAACTGATTCAGGTGCAGCTGCCTGGGGAAACACAGAGATATGCTGAAGGCATCAGAAGGCAAAACACCCTCCAGAAATACTCCCGCTGCAAGGCACAAGTTTACCTCAGGGATGCTGGAAGTTCATCCTTAGTATGATTTTTCCCTGTGCTAAGTTCAGCTATCCTGTTAGACTTACCCAGAGGTTTAGCTCACAGGTGAGTCCTGAGCACCCCAAAGCCTAATGCAAGCCCCAGAGCCAGTGCTGGTAGCTCTGCTCTTACCTGAGTGACCGCAGCTCTTCCACCAGAGGGAGGTGGGAGATACGGACATGGATCTCCTGAGCAATGCGATCATACTTGGGGTACATGGCCAACACCACTTCCTTGGCTGCTTCATCAAAGATCTTCAGCATCTCTGCTGGGGCCTCAGGCAGAAAGTAAGCAAGGACATGCTCCTGGGCTGCCAGATCCTCGTAGTTCACCACCAGACTCTCTCTGTTCTCTTAAGAAAAAGATGGGGTGAATTGTTATTTCAGCCTGTTCATTCCTCAAAGAGTTTGCAAAAGATAGCCAGAACATACAAGCCTGTATCTTGTAGGCTGCAGTCAATAGATCTCTGCACCTTCCCCAAAGTTTAAAGATTAACAATTTGAAAATGGGTGGAAAATTCTTAAATTTATTTCTCTAACAAATTCTTTATCAGTACCAAACCTGTGATTGTTCCTCTCCAGTTCTGCACAGATACTCCCCAGGCTCACTGTTCCTGAAATTCAAAAGCCTCACCCCCAATATACAATTCTCTCAGAGACCACCAGGAAACAGAAGTTAATAGAAGAGACATTATGTGTGCTGAATGGTTGGCAAAAAACCTCCTGTGTCTTATGTTTCTGGAAATAGATGAGACAAATGCCTTTTATTTCCTAGCTTTACAAAACTGATCCTGTTCCACTGCTCAAGCTTCTGCTCAATATAAAGAATAAATACAACAAGTACAGCTACATGGGCTGTTTCTAGATGTGACAATTTCTGCTTTTAAAACTCATCAATGACAGCCTTAATGATCGCTTCTTCTGGCACTGCCTAGTCAGAATACAAGGCTACAACACTGACACAGTTTCCAAAGTCACAAGGTCTATTTGTGTCCCCTTGCTGGGTAATGCAGTTTCCAGTGTGAGAAAGTAACTGGTGCAGACAGCAAGCAATTGTTGTCTCTTTCAGATCACAAACTTGCAGACCACTGTCTGCTGCCCCACATATTCTTCTGCTAGCATTCCTACGAAATGAATATTAATGAGGAGCAGACGCCAGGGGCCTTCTAATTAGTCAGCCAGAATCAAAGAAGACACTAGACATGTTTCCATTATTCATTTATCTCCATCAGCATCAGGCTTTCTTGAAGTGCTGATTCAATGTCTGGAACAAAGAAGGCAGGCAGCAAAATAGCCACCTCCGTACTGGATCACCACAAAGTACCGTGACCCGCATAAAGAATGAGAGCCTCCAGTGACCCAGCCCTACCTTTGCACATGTCACTGATCCTCTCCTTGAAGACATTGTGCCCATGGTCATCCACATGGGTCTTCAGGAAGTTCTTGAAGCGGTGATAGATCTCAAGCCGGGGTGCTGCCATGGAAACCCACTCCCTCACTGAGTGCCCTTTCATGTCCTCCAGGTTCTCAATGCTCTCAATCATGTCCTCATCCTCCTCCTCCATGCCTTCGGCAGCCCGCTCCGCCAGCCGCCTCTTCCGGGCAGGACGGTCTTCATCCTCATCGTCACTGTCTAAGGGTGGGAGGAAAAACTGCTCAAGAGCTGGGACTCCCATTCCCACTCTCTGGATTAGTCACAGTGGGATTGCATAGGCTGTGGAAGTAAAGAGGTCACAGCCTGGGATACAAGCCAAGAGACATCCCAGGCCCAGCCTAAATTGTTCTAGACTTGCTCCTACATCTTCCACAACACAGCCAAGACTTTAAGGGTGTGAATTTGAAGATCTGCATGCAATAGCACATACTTGAGTCCAATAATGCACTGACCAAGGAATGAGCTTGAAAGTGCATCACAGGCTCTTCCATCCAGCCCGTACAAGTCTGTATGGGAGCACCAACACCAACAAACTCGACAGCACAGCTTGGTAGAATCCCAACCCTTTGATACAGGCCTGGGATCCTAAATCTCTTTCAGCAGTGACCAGAAGGACACCAAATGAGTTCCTGGGAAACCCAAAGGAAAGGGATCCAGCACTGGGGAATCCAGCTGAGCCCACAGCCAGAGATTTCATTAAGAGCCCAGGCACACTGGAGCTCTAGAGACCTCCCTACTAACCTGAGAGTAAAGAGCCCAGCTCCTGCCATGGGTGAGGTTATTATCAATCACCAGGGTGGTACAGCTCACTGCACCTACCGTAGAGCAGCCCCCTCCTCATGCGGCCCATGCCCTGCTCCAGCTCGCGGTCCCGCTGCCTCATCACTCGCTCGGCAGCTTCCCTCTGGCTGGCAGTCAGCTCCTCCACATCTTCATCATCCAGGGCCAGGCCCTCTGCTTCATACACATCCAGCTCTGGGATGGGCCGGTAGTCCCTAGCACACACACACAGAGCAGGGAATCAGGCCAGGAAAGCAATTCTGCAGCCCTTCTCCAGCTACTGCTGGGCAGGTGTGAGGACAGTTCTGCAGCAGGACAGAACGGTGTTGAGCAGTAAGGCACTTCCCAGTGGAAGATGCCCTGCAGTAAAGGGCTCCAGCACCATGGTTAGGAATGCCAGCATTCAAGCCTTTGTGTTGTAAAGTTCAGTTTGCTGGCAGACCTTGCTGAGTAAAACAACATCAAAATTCGTGCCTGGAGAAGCAAAGAGCTGGGCTGAATGCACATCACACATCCGGGTAGATCCTGGTTTACCCAGCCGGGACCATGATGGCACTTTGCTCAGTTCTCCCAGGACTCAAATGACATCACACTGTGACCTTTCCCCATTGCCCAGCAGCCCACTCACTCCAGCTGCCAGCACAGCAGAGGGATCCCACAGGCCTGAGAGCTCCCTCCATGTCTCTGGCTGCACTAACATCCCCAGCACCCCATCGCTGGACACAACCTTCCGAACGATTTTCTTACCTTTCCATCCCTTCCCCAATGAGCTCTTCCCCCTCTTCCTCCTCTTCGGGGAGCCCCTCGGTCCCCAGGAGCCCTTCGGACTCATCCTCGAAGGGGGGCAGATCCCGACCGGGGCTGGACGTGAAAGCATCGCCGCGGCGGGAGCTCCGCACCGGGCTGGTCACCGCTGCCTGCGACTCGGAGGAGTCCTGCAGGGACAGGAGGGAGGGTGAGGGCAGGGGGCCGCAGGAGAGAGGGGGCTAGTGCCTCCAGGGGCCTCTGCCATGCCGGCCGCCGTCAGAAGGGGTATACGGATCACCCAAGAGCTATAATAATTAGCCCTCCTCGCAAAAGACAATGGAAACATGGGGGGGGCGGGGTAGATGGGGGTAAATCCATCCTCGCAGCGCAGCCGGAGCGGAGGGAAAGGGTCCGATCGTGCCCCGGCCCGGCTCTTTGCTTGGCGGAACCGGACACGCGGGAAAATTCCCCCGGCATTTCGGGAGCAGCGCCGGGCGCGCCCCCAGTGTCCCCCCCACCCCGAAATCCCCTCTGGACACCGCAGCGCCAAGTGTCCGGCAGCGGGGAGAACCCGGAGCCCGCAGCCGCGCGGGTGGCACCCCCAAGGAACGGCTGCCCCGGTCCGGCACGGCCCGGCACGGCCACTCACCGCCATCACCGCCGCTTCCTGCCCCCCGGATTCCGCGCGAAAACCGAACCACGTGGTCACAAAAGCGCGCGAAACCTCATGAATAATGGATAAAGAGGGCGGGCCCCGCCTCCTTGTGAATATGCATGATGGGCGGGACGCAGGGTCACCCCCGGCCATAGAGGTCGGGTGGCTGGTGGGCGGCGCTGGCGAGCTTTAGCAAACATTGCTCTCTGGGCCTGAGGGGTCTCCTCCTCCCAGGAACCCGAGCCCCGGGAGAGATCCCGCTGTGAATTCCCGTGCTCGCAGTTGCCTCTTTGAGAGCTAAAATCAAGCCTTGCTTGACCGGGTTTGCCACTAACCCAGTTCAATCGTCTTTATTCTGATTCTCGCTGAAACTACAAGAGGTGGGAAGGAGGTTCTGGCATTTTGTGGTTTTGTGTGTGGGGGGGTTGTTTGTTTGTTTTAGGTTTTTTTTTTGGTTGGGTTTTTTTGTTGTTTTGGGGGGGGTTGTTTGGTTGTTTTTTTTTTTTTGGTAGGTTGTTTTGGTTTTGTTCTTGTTGTTTGGATTTTTTTTTTTGGTTTAATGCAAGTCTGTATGTACTGGAAATAACAGGGGGCTGATCAGAGCTATTCTGAAGAACAGACACATCTGTCTCTCCAGCTGTTCAGTGCAGCAAGCAAATGCCATTTGTGAGAGGAACTGAAGAAGAGCACCTGTCACATAGAGATTGGAAGAGGAATTTAGAGAGACAAGCAATGGGGCTGATGTTTGGCAAAGAGATGGAATGCTTCCTTCCAGGTCACGGGGTCTTGCATAACAGCAGGTGGTTTGGATTTTGGAGGTCTGCATTCTCTGAAGGGTTTCTGACCACTGTTTAGTGTCAGGCTATTTCTGCTCTTGGCTGGACGCGGGTGTGAGACAATGACCCTGAAACAGGAGACACCAGAAGCAAAAGTGACTGAAGAGGCAGCTGACAATCTGAAATGGATCTTCTAGGAGCCCAGCTGGATGATTCAGGCTGGTACTAATATAGCAAAGGAGGAGCATCATGATATAAATAGGAGAGTGGCTCAGCCTCTTCTCTGTGACACATGACAGGGAGCTGGCTGGTGCTCAGAGTGAAACAGACACAGGGACACCCCCAAGATGCCCCCACTTGTAGGTTTCTAGAGACCATTATAGGCTTGGTGATCCTAGAGGCCACAGAATCACAGAACCATGAAGGCTGGAAGGATCCTCAGAGTCATGGAGTCCAGCCGTTAGTCCAGCCCTGCCAAGCCCACCACTAAAACATGTCTCTAAGCACCACATCTCCGTGGTTTGGGAACACTTTCAGGGATGGTGAATTCACACCTCATTGGAAAGCCTGTTCAATGCTTGAGCACCGTTCCAATGAAGAATTCTTTCCTAATGTCCAGTCTTCCAACTCAAATGATGCTATGGCTTAAGGGAAGGCAGCCCAGGACCTGGCTAAGCTAGTGCTGTCTGACAGATGACACACTGTGATGAGCCAGTGTCACCACAGGGTGCCACTGTCTCTCCAGGCACCAGATAGCTGGATGGACAAACAGATTTTCTGTTTGTCCTTCCTGGAAGACCACACACCATGCCCATGTTTTCACTGCTAACTCTGGGTGCCACCTACAAGCGGTCCTATGCCTGAGCTGGGGTGCTCTGTCTCTTTGACAAGAGCTGAGCTTGGGCAGCTGAAACCACCCCCAAAATCAGGCAGTTGCCATGCATGGAACAGGGCTCCTTCTACTACACTAGAGACATGGACTGGGTGTGTGAGAGGGCTGAGATGCAGATGGGGCCAAGGCTGCTCACTGGGGTGACCTCACCTGAGCACCACACTCCTGAATATCCTACCATACCACTAGGATTTTGCAGACTTGTGGCTTCTTGCAGCACAGGAAGAGCCCTAGTGAGTGAATTCCCCTTGGAAAAAAAAGGCAGAGACACAGGAGTGCAGTCCAGGTGGTATCCTGTGGTGCAAATTTATGCCCAACACTAGAAATCAGTAGGCTGGTAGAACAGCTCTGAAACAAGACAGGTACATCTGTCCCTGCAGCTGCTCAGCACCTGAAGAGAAAAGCAGTTTCAGATCAGAAGTAATATCCTGTTCAGTAGGCTGATCTAATAAAAGCTGAAAGAGTATCTGAGAGAGATAAAATGTCTCAGAAGTGGAATTTGATGACTACATGAAGGTGCAATGCTGTCCTAGACACCTTGTCTGCATCTTCCACCTCTGACACCTGCAGGGCAGGTGAGTACAGCAGCACGTGCCAGCTTTCCGTGGAGCCCCCAAGGTTGTATCAAGGCTGTTGAACATCACCTCTAGTCCTGCTTCAGCAACACCAAGAGACACAGCAAGGACAGAGGGAGTGAGCCCTGCCATCTTTAGGTGCTGGCTGGAGGAGATGAGGCACGGAGCAGCAGTGCTCAGCTGAAGTGGAAGGATCTGTGCAGTTGAGGACATGGAGCAGTCCCTGGAGGTGGGAAGAGGGGAGTTATGTTTGCCCACACCATGTGGGGGCTGACAGGCAGGGCTGGTTAATTCAAAGGAGCAGAAGTGTGGATGCCCCAGCTCCTGTTTCTCACGAGCAGCGAGGAAGGCAGAAGCTAAAGTGTCACAGTCCTTGCAGTGGCACCCAGCAGTCTCCTGACCATGAAACAGCTTTTGGATCTGGGGTCTCAAATACTGGGCTCCAGCCTCAAACTGAATCAGATGGGAAAAGCAGGTGGATTGGAAAGCAAAGTCTCTCCTTCTGACACAGTTATGTGGGAGGTAACACATTCAACTAGTTAGTGCCTGAGGCTACAAGTGAGAAGACATGGATTTTACTTGTCTGTTACCAAGGCACTTCTTAGGCAGAAACACTCCACCTCTCTCTAAACAGAAGTGTCCTTTCTGTAGCTCAGAGATCTTGGAGTCAGCCAAGCCTTTGAGCTTGGATCCATAAATGGAACGTGCCAAAATATTGCAACATATCATTAACCTGAGCAACAGTGTGAAATGAGACAAGCTAAGGACTGGCTTCTCCAGATGTCATTCCAAAGGCGTGACACCAGCATGAAAACCTGTTTCAACCCAGTGGAAAATCAGAAGAATAGGGCTGAGGCAGGCAAGTCTCCAGGTACAACCCCTTCATGAGGCTTGCTGAGGAAAGCTAGCTGGAAAATTTGACCTAAGAAGAGGATCAAGCAGATTTAAGCCAAGGAAGATCTGTCTGTGTGTGAGGAGGGCCTGGAATGCTCTGTGAACAGTGTTTGCTAGAGCAGAACCTGCAAACTTGACCAAGGTAGGGATCTTCTAAAGAGGTGTAGGCTCTGTACAGCAAACTTCAGCGTAGCAAAAGCCTTTCATTCCTACAGAAGCAAACCCTGCAGCCACAGGTGAGCCACAGGTAGAAACCCGTGCCAGAATGTATCCTCCAGTCCTTGCAATGACTCAGATAAAAACCATTCTCCTTGAAACTTCCCTGCCAGTCAGCTCTTACTGCTGAAAATAACGTGCTGGTGTTAGCTGGTTATTTCCTTTAATTTCCTAAATAAATCTTGGCTCATTTGTCACAGTTACTTCCTTGTTTACGATACTGAGCGTCTCTTTTGCCTGTCTGCTATTGGCATCTCGAAATCCTGCTAATTATTGATTGCATTTCCCTTCAGCCTCTGCTGTCCAAGCTATGCCGAGTTTCTTCAGTCAGCTTTGAACTCTCCCTACAAGCCAAACTCACCGGCTGTTAATCATTCTCCCCTGCAGGAACTTATTATCGGATCTCCCTAATTATTAACCGCCCTGCCTTACATCCTGAGGCCGTACAGAACTCCGGCGGAGCTGTATCGTGCTGGCCGCCCGGAGCAGTGTGACGGTGGGTGCAGCACGGCAGAGCGCTCGTTCTGGGGTGGGATCGGGCTGGAAAGGAAAGCCGCCCTGCACCGGCAGAACCGAGACCGCCGGACCGGCCCAGCCCCGGGGTCACCTCCGTGCCCGCCGCCTCCGCTCTCCACCGGGCTGGAGACCCACAGGTGTGTGGGGGACGAGGCGCCTTTAAAGCGCGGCGGACCCGCCCCCTTAGTCCCGCCTCCCGGCCCTTTCTATTGGTTCGCTCCGCTATTTCTTTCGGGCCCTTTGACAGGACCCGCTCTCTGATTGGTCCAGCCGCGGACCTCTCGGGGACCGTCTCTCAATATCGCCCCTGGGGTCGGCCGATAACTCTCGGCTGTGGCGGCCGCGTCTCCGCTCGGCTGCGCGGCGCTGCGCTCCGGCCTCCCTTCAGCGACGCTCCCCGGCTGAGGGGAGCGGTAGGGCCGGGGCTGGGATGGCGGGGCCCGGACCCCGGGACTGAGCGGCGGCGGGAGCGGGGCTGGGTACGAACGGGGCCCGGTGGGTACGGGCGGAGCGGGGCCACGGGAGGGGGGCAGTGGGGAGGGAGGGAGGGAGGGAGCGACACTGCGGCGCCTGAGAGAGGGGCGGCGGGGCCGTGCTGCGCGGGGGCCGCGGGCCTCCGAGGGCCTCCTAGAGCCCCATGGCCGGAGCCTCCGGGGCACCCCTGGCCCGCTGAAGGCTGGGCTGGAACTGCAGCGGGGTCAGCTGTGCCTGTGAGACAGGCGGCGCCTCCTCGCCAGCCTGGAACCGAGGGACCGCGCTCTGCTACTTTCCTTGCGTGTTGTGCACCCGCCTTCCACAGGAATCAAAACCAAAACAGAAAAAACCCCGGGATATGTATTTCTGTAATCCACCTCTGGGCCATGGTTCTCTGTCTCTGAGGGTTTGGGCTTGTTGTTTATACTTCTGCTTTTGGTATTCTTCTTTGGTTTTTTTATCCCTCGTTGCAGTTCCTTTCTGCTTAAGCTTAGGTCAGAAGGAGATGTGAGAGTGAAACTGGAAGGGAGTGCCTCAATTACTGAGGGAAAATCGCTGTCTTAAAATCTAAGAGTGAAATGAAAAATGCAACTCTTATGACGAAAACAGAGGGTTGAAGTGATTTCTTAAAAAGGAAGAGAGAGCACCAAAAAAAAAAAAGGGGGTATTTTTTTTGGTCGTGGTGGGCTTGGTTTTGGGTTTTTTTGTTTTGGTTTGGTTTTTTTACTTGCATTGTTCTGGAGTATTTTTAAGCGTTTAAGTTGCTGAAGTAACAGTTATTTTATTTGAGCAGGGATCTGGTCAGTGCAGTTTTTATTGCACAAATACAGTATCTTAAGAAGCAGTCTTAATCCTATCATGATCTGTACTCAAGAGACTCTCTGATGCTGCTTGCAGAAAGACAGAAAAGTTTTGATTTTTTATTACAGGTGCAACTTGTACAGTTTGTAATTCACCTTTCTGTAAGTGGGCTTGGAAGGAACAGGCAATTGCCAGTGATGTGAGGTCTGAATTTCACTGAGCTCTGATATTGTTACAGTGCCATGATTCAAGGACCAATATGCGTTGGTGAGATAACATTTCCCTGAAGGTGCAGTAGCCCTTCCCAGTGCTCTGTCACTGCAGCCCAGGAATCCTGCCCATGTTCTTAGTCTGAATGCAGCTTGTTCAGGGCCTGGACTGAGGAATTGGCCTTCAGCAAATCAGCCTGACTTCATCTGGTGTGTAGGAAAACATGTTATTTTGTGTTCTGGCGTACAGAGCTGCCTGCTGGATGAAAAGGGGAGACCATGACAGTAGCGCTGGTTTCTTTCCAGGTGGCACTGGGGTGATTTTACCCCCCATGGGCTGGGCTGGCTGAAGCAGGCCATCCCATGGAGACAGGGTGTGGTGAGTGAGCTCTTGGATATGCTCAGCTGACAGGATTTTTTTAGGACTAGACAGGGCAAGGACAGTGTGCTGAAAGGAGCAGTATTGTTGATCCCTAGCTGGATCCTTTCCATCAATTCCTGGTCCTGTTGCTGTGGGATTTTTGCTGTTGATTTGGACAGGAGTGGGCCAGTTCTCCACATCCTTGCTGTAGGCCTTAGCTATTAGAAAAGCATGACCACAGTGCTGTCTGTCTGGTGACCCTGGCTGCCCTCTCTTATCACGTTGGATGTTCTGTTGCTCTGCTTTGTGTACACTTTATGTGGGGAGGAAGAATACAAGTACCAGGCTGTAGTGAGCAGCCTGGCTGAGAGGTGAGCTTGATTCTGCTTTGCCCTTTGAAACCTCGTGACTGGACTTCTGTTACATTTGGCCAACTCCTTTCCTTATCAGCAGCTGCTGTTTCGTGATAGTGGTGGCTTCTGGTGAAAAATAATGGAGCCTGCTTGTCCTTTTCATAAGTTGTTTTGCTAATGTAAATCTCTCTCAGCTTTATACTTGAGCTCTTTTCAGTGTGACAGGCAGATGGAATTCTTTGTCCCAGAAGAGCTACTAGGAGGTTGTGATGGTTCACAGTTGATAATGTTATTCTGCCTGTGGTCTGTGAGGTTCTTCTTTACTTTTCCCCAGCTTTTTAAAAAATCATGTAGAAATTTTTCTGTGCTGGAAAATGTGACTGTTCTTGACCTCAGCTCTACTGACATGTAGTGGTGTTACAGAGGAAGAGAACGGAGAAAAATTGTTCAGAGAAAAATTCTTCTCTTAGCAGTTCAGAGAAGTGAGTAGCTGGAGGGAAGAGAGGACATTTCCAGAGATCAGTTTGGAATGTGAGGGTCATTTGCTGGAACTTCTACTTAGAAGTAAAATTTTTTGGCCCAGGCTTTGCCTTCTTCGAGCAAAGCCGCTCCTTCCAGATCTGTGTGTTTATTTACTGTGATGCCTCTCGTGCAGCACAGCATACAGTAGTCACAAAAGAAAATCCCAGCTCAGGCAGTATCTCTCAGCAGGGCTGAATCAAAGGGAAGGTTTGTTGGCTGAGGATGGGATGATTCCCTTGCCCCTTAGAGAAACCGAGAAGAGCGTCAGCCTCTGAAGAGAAAGAGCCTATGACTGACGGTCTCAAGCGAGTCTCTGAAGAAGGTGCTACTGAGCTCTGAAAGCTCAGCAGATGACACAGGGCTGTGCTGTTGCTTTCCAGCTTGTGACTCACTCAGAACCTCTAAGGGAAAATACCTTCTGAGCCCTGTCATGGGGGCTGTCAGTTTTCACCACGCAAGTCAGGACTGGAGTCAAACAGGGAGAATTTTTAAAAAATAAATCCTGGATTAGCTATAACACACAGACTGCTCAAGTGCTGTCCCTGGCAATGTGCATCTTTAAGGTGTTGGCTGTCAGAGATTTATCATTTCTGCATCTGTGGGTTGTCTATGATCTCTCCTTTGGGGATTGTCAGGAGGGGTGATTGGACCCTGTGTTTGTATTCAGCTTGTAGCTACTGAAGTACCTTAACAGTCAGGGTTCTTTAGGGTGGGAAGAGAGTTGCTCAAAAATAGAATTGTTCTGGTGTCTTGCAGAGAGTTAGAAAAAGAATGCTGCGTGTTGGTTTTTGCCAGTGTTGGGTTTGAAAGGTAAAGACTGTACAGTTCTTTTAGGTGGGTGTATGTGAGGCACTCCTTGCTCTCAGACTTCAGAGTTGGTAACAGCAATGGGGTTTTAGGAGGGACCTTCATCCTTTCTTTGGGGTATGAAATCAAATTATTGACTGTCACTTCTTGACCTTGGTACCAAGAATAAATATCCTGGTAAAGTAGGGTTTTTGTCTCTATCTGATGATGTCATACATTGCTGTTGAGTCTTGATTTCTTCTAGGAATCTGCTGAAGCTCAAAGAATGACAAAATTCAATCCCGTATAGCACCATTTGAAGGTGCTTGTTACTCTGATATCAAAGTGTGGTTTTGTACTGACCGCCCTAATGGCTGTGTGCAGACTTAAGGCAGGTGGCATTTCATTGTGTACTGCAGTCTTTTACATGATGATAATTGGCTGTACGAAGCAGGAAGCAGTTGTGCAGGGGCTTAATGTCAAGGATGTGTTTTTTTAGCTGTGACTCACAACTGATTTAATATTGCTTTTTTCCCTCTGCTGTGGTTGTCTTGCTCTGTTTGATCTGGACCAGAAGGCGGACAGGATGTTCCAGTCCATGATGTCTGTGATGACATTCTCTGTGTCTGACAACATCACACATTCGACTGCCCTGGTGACGGCGCTGGATAATGTGACAACTCTCTCCCCAATGACAACGCATGTGATCAACGACACCAACATCACCGTGCCGCACAAGTGCCTGCTGTTGCTCTATGAAGACATTGGAAAGTCCAGGTGAGTTGGAGGAAATGGTCTGATCCTGGACCAAGGAAAAGAGCTTTGTTTGTTTCTCAGTTTGATTGAGAAGGGACCGGGGCTGGTGCCTCCCTTTCTAGGGGCTGAAGATCAGGGATAAAACCTGTGTTATTTACTTTTTGCAGAGTCCGCTACTGGGATCTCCTGCTCCTGGTTCCCAATGTGCTTTTCTTTATGTTTCTTCTCTGGAAGCTGCCCTCCGCCAGGGCCAAAATCCGGGTCACTTCCAGCCCAATCTTCACTACATTCTACATACTAGTGAGTACCACTGTGCCTTTGAACTGAGTGTTATTTTTATTATCACTCATGAACAATATCACTGAACTAGTGGAGAGAGCCTAGAGCAACTCTTGCAGGGATAAAATCTGCTTTCTCTACCTAGTTGAAGGTGTACTACAGGAAGTTGACATTTTTTTTCACAGTTTGAATTAAGCTTTTAATAGGTTCTGGGGCCAGATCTGCTGGATTTTGTTCTCCTGTAATGACTTCACTTTTTCCTTTTCCTTTTTTCTTCTTTTCTTGCTTTGATGTCTTGGAATGTAGTATCTTATGCTTTCTTTGCTCCTTGCACTAAGTAGCATGGGACACAAACCCAGCTTTCCATTGAGGTCGTGAAAGGAGAATAATTTATGTCAAATTGTTGAAAAGCTTGGTCATCTGCTGGAGAAAATGGTTATGTGACAGTGTTCTGGTTAGTCTGGGAAAGCAAAGCAAGGCATTCACTTACCACTTTCCCTGGGCAGGCAGGTGTTTAGCTGTTTCCAGGAAAGCAGGGTTCCATCACATGTAATGGTTACTAGGGGAAGGCAAACACCATTACTCTGAAAGTCTTTTCCTTCCTCCTTCTTCCTGTCTTTATGTGCTGAGCATGATGCCATATGGGGTATTTCTTGGGCCAGCTGTCCACTCTTAACTTGTGCACCTCCAGCCAACTCGTTGCTGGAGTGGGATGAGAGGCAAAAAATGTCTTGCATTTTGTGTAAGTGCAGTGCAGCAGTAATGAAAACATTTGTGTTATTAACATGGTTTTCAGCACAAAAATCCCAAACACAGCCCCATAGCAGCTACTGTGAAGGAAATTTCCTCTATCCCAGCCAAATCCAGCACACAGTCTTAGAGGAAAATGCTTTAACTCGGTTTCATACTCATTTCTTCAGTATGTTATTGGAAAATGAGGATGGAAGTGTCTTCTGTGAGGTCTTCCTTTGGATTGACTGTTTGTCATGTTCTAGGGGAATGCTTTCTGTGGAGCTGGTGATTAATGTGGAGTTAAGATTGGTAAAAGTCTCTGCCTGCTTAGAGAGGAAACAAAAAGATGTGTGTTCCTCTCCAATGAGCTGTTGCAGCTCTGGAACACCATTATATGCAGGGACCCATGTTTTTTGTCAGTGTTTTGTCATGGAGTTTTCCACTCCAGGGGGGATTGTCGTATTCTCTGTTGCCATTGCTGTCCCTTCTTCCTCTAAGAAAGAGAAACTCATCTGCAGGCCATTTATTGGTTGTTTCCATTCTGCAGCCACCTTGGAATCAGCTTGGACTCTTGGTTCTCTGATAGGTTTGGCTGTCTCATACCTTCACCATTAGGATCAGAGTGACATTTAGAGAATTTTATCTGGAAAACTCCACTTTCTTAGAGTGTAAGTCTGCACAGTGGAGTGTAGATACATCCAACTGAGCTCTTAATTGCATAGTATGGCTGTGACAGCACAGGGAAACTGAGCCTCATGAGCTGGCACGCTTCAATGGTATGTGAAGTTGGGGATCTCTGTATTGCACTGTGCAGCTGGGTAAGATGTTTTGAAGCTGGTGGCTGCAGGTGACTTTTCCTCTGCATTCCTGAGCATTGTTAGTACAGAGTGAGAGAACTGCAGGTTTAGTTTTGCCACAACTGTGTAGTGTGGTATTGAGTGGTTTCTGTTATCTGATATGATTGGTTTAGTCAGACATACCAACCACTTGGTTTTGTAATTCAGAGGTTTTATAATGTTTTTTCTGTCTGTTTCTTTTTCTCCTCCCCTGCTCCAGTGGAATGAAGGGAAGACTAAAGATACTGTTGTAAAGATTGGGTGAAGAACTCTTCAGAGCTTAAACTGATGGTTTAGACAATTGTTCCTTCCTAAATTCCAAGGCACTGCTCCTATCTAATGGGTCTGAGGAGTCTTTTTCAGGAAATTAACTCTAGTCTGCTGCAGGAAATTCTTAGTACACATTATCAGCCTGGAAAGCTGCCCTGAAAGTGGCGTTCCAAAAGGGTTTCTGATCGCTACTGCATATGTGCCTTTTGACATGAGCTCACTTTTGCTCTTTTTTTGCAGGTATTTGTGGTGGCTTTAGTTGGCATTGCCAGAGCTGTTGTCTCCATGACTGTGAGCGCCTCTGATGCTGCCATGGTTGCTGACAAGGTAGGTGCAACAGTGACATTAGAGGCTGTGCCTTGTAAACTTCTGGTCACAGAAATCTACTCTGGCTTCCCTCTTATGTGTGTACAAGAGGAATGTGCTTTTTTTGCAGTACTGTTAGGTATGTGTGCATTGGAATCCTGTTTTGATAGCTGGATCTAAATCATCATGACATCCAGGATGGTAAAACAATGGATTTCCTAAAATAGACACACAAATTGTGGCAGCAAAAGTTTCCTGTTACAGGGATTAAATGAGGTAAACATTCAGATACATTTACAAGAGGTAAACATTCAGATACTTTTAAAGGATAGGCAAGACCTGGCCTTTGTTACTCTTGCAGTATTCCAGTGGCTCTTTGAAAATGTTGAAGTTTTTGTATTGTATGCAAATAAAACCAACTTCCCCTTTGAGACTGACACCTGAACATCCTTGCCTGTTCCTTTGTAGTAATTTGACTTGTAGCAAAATTTTACTTAAAACAAAAAGCTCTGCAGTGCTTGAGCTGTTAGAGGAGTTACCTACAGAGTACAGTTGTTTGGGCTTAATTCTCTGGGATCAGTGTGGTTTCCTTGCTTATCCCTTTAATCTTACTGTCAGAGCATTGTGCTGAGCTGCTGTTGCAAGTGGCTGGATGTTTGTAGCATTTTTCATTCACCTCTGTCCAGCAGATGTAGGTCCAGGACTTGAATTATGAATTAAGAGGTGGGAAGGTGTTTTTCTTCAGCTATGGTGTTGCTGCTAAGTGTAACAACTGGGAAATCATGTAGCAAGACAGATACTCTGACAGTTTTTTCTGTAAACATGTCCAATTCTGTTTCTTTTGTGTTCTCTTATTTATATGCACACATACTGTGTATTTGCTGGGATTAGAAGTGTCTTATAAAATGCTTCTTAAAATATTACATATCTTCATGAGAGTACCAGTCACTGTTCAGAGATAAAGGGTTAATAAGGCAGAATCTGGGTGCTTGTTCTAGGTTTGGCACTGATTTATTGCACGACTCCCTGAAAAATTGCCTCACCTGCTTTTTATTGGTCTTGTTTCACCATATAAAACATGAGGTTGCCAATGACAGGCTGGAATGGGGGGTGCTTTTTACTTGAATATGCTTTAGATTTATGGACCAGTAGCTTTGGAAGAGGGCAGAATACAGAGTTTGTTCAGGCAGATCTACTACTTTAAGAACTGGCCTTGTTTAATATTTTACTTTTGAGGTCATCATGGACTTGTGCTCTTTGGGAGCACAGCAGCAAGAGCACATCTGAAACAAGTGACAAATCCTCAACTGAGACAAACCATGGCCACTTCCTCTCTGTAAAGCTGCTGTTTGCTCGTTCCCACACGACTGTTCTGTTCCACAGGCAGGAACAGGGCAGGGAACAAGCATGTGATCAGTATCCCTACAAAGCATGAGAAGGGTTTGTGGAAATGACTAGCCATTCAGAAGCTGTTATCCCCTGGAGTTCTGCTTTATCAACTTCAAACTGGTTCCTGGCTTCATCTAATCATGTTTATCTGGTCTCTGTTATCCCTCAGATCCTGTGGGAGATCACAAGGTTCTTCCTTCTGGCGATTGAACTGAGTGTGGTGATCCTAGGCCTTGCCTTTGGTATGTGTCAGGAGTGCTGTGATTGTTTCCTGTTGCCTTTCCTTCCACAAAGGTTGCATTTGTAAGTTTATGGTGATGCTGATTGTATAAAGTGAAGAGGCTATAGAATAAATACAAAGGGCAAATTGTGGGGATTTAGTTAGAAGTGGCTGAAGGCCTCATTATACTTAGAGATCTATGGTTTGTGTGATTTAAGGGTTTATATGTGCTTGGTTTGTCCTGCACTCATATGATGGAGAGTACAGCTTAGGTAAAATTTTTATGCCAAGATCAACAGTCTGATCTTTGCTTCAAGCTCATTTTGTGTAAGACAGTCCTGTTGGGGGTCCTTCTATCCCCTTCATCCCATCCTTAATTGGTTTGATCCATCCTGGTTGCATTCAAATGCTTTCTCTTCAAATTTTCAGTTATGCAAGTGAAAATGCCTCTCCCTGTGGGTCAGAGGTAGAGGAGAGGGTGGGTGTCACTGTGGCATGTGTCAGTGGGACACATGAGCAGTGCATTTTTCATCTTTTGAGGGCTCATAGAATAATTTAGATTGGAAGGGGCTTTGGAAATTGCCTACTTTCGTATATTCCAGTACAGATTTCTCTACCTCAGCCTTCTATCAACTCTTCTCCCTGAGAAGCAGCTTTATAACATCTCAGTGTACTTGATGCTGGAGTAATTACTTTTTTTCCTTTCCTGTGACCCCAGCAGAAGGACTTAGTTGTTTTCTCTTAGTGTGGACAGGAGGAAAGCAAGTTAAAATCTGTTGTTTTGTAAATATAATTTTTGCCTGTGAAAGGCTCAACTCTCCAAATGGGTTTTAGTGAGCTTTTAACCTTCCCTTGAAGGCCTCTGGAAATAAAAGTGTTTTCCTTTATTGCTTCTGAAAGGAACTGTTTTTAACCAGTGCTGGGATTACATCCTGAGTCATTTCTATACCCCATAATTACAGGTCACCTGGAGAGCAAGTCGAGCGTGAAACGTGTGCTGGCAATCACCACTGTGCTGTCTCTGGCATATTCTGTCACCCAGGTGAGTACACTGAAGCAGAAGAATTTGCAAAAGAAGGAACTTTGTTTGAAGTTAAGCAGTTAAGTATGTGACCCCTATCTGAAAGTGGCAGCTTTGCTCTTTAGATGAGGTTTTGGAGGAAGACTGAATGCTTGTGGCAGTGTATAAGCAGATAGTATCTGCATGTCTACTTTACTGCATAAATAGCTCAGGTAAGGTGAAGAAATGAGTTTTGGATGGATTGCATTGTTCAGTGAATCTGGGAACAAGAGTGAGGTTTTCCACACCTGAGCCACAAGTTCTGGACCTGGCCTCAAGGGCCATGAAAACCATGTGCTTCCCAAGTAAGGGCAGTGCAGTGCCATTGTCTGCTGGCTCTTTGAGAGCTGAGGGCTCTTGCTTCTCTTCAGTTTAGCAGCTGCCTTGCTGGCTCAGTTTATTAGGCATGTCTTCATGTCCCTGAACAATGCAATCTGTGTCTGGGTTCATTCTCCTCCTCAGCATGTCAGTGGTCAGCCCATGTCTCTATACTCAGGGCAGTGCCAGAATAACACACAGAGCTTTGTTCTGGGACCAAGCTCTTGGCTGCAGAGGCAGTGAGCTGATCATTACCACATGATAAAGCTGGAGGAGCCTCATAAAATATCAAGTGTTGGAGCTATATCTGGGTTCAGTAGTGCTTACAAGCTCTTTGCTCTCCACTGTCTATCTGGGTAACTCCTAAACAAGACAGTGTCCTTTCCCAAGCTGACTGTATTCTGGATGTTTCAGCAGAAAGGTCTACTTTAAAGATGGAAATGAAGCCCTTGGTCTGTTTTAGACAGAAAAGTGCTTGCATCCTCTGTCCACCTCAGTCTCTCTTCTGTAATGTCACTGGTGCCAGTTTCCTGCAGATGTAGATTCCTGCCATGCTTTCTCCTCAGTTCTTGTCTTCAGTTTCTTCCTATTCTGTGTATCTTGGTCTGGGCAAGGCTTGGTTGGGTTGGGGGTGGGGGGCAGGCCAGCTGCTTTCTGGACTTCTTTGAGCAGAGTGTCCCTTGCCCAAGTGTGCATTTAAGTGAGGGTACAGCTTGTAACAGGACCATGTTGGTGCCACTTGTCTCCTAGGGCACCCTAGAAATCCTGTACCCTGATGCCCACCTCTCAGCAGAAGACTTCAATATCTATGGCCATGGTGGGAGACACTTTTGGCTTGCCAGCTCCTGTTTCTTCTTCCTGGTAAGTACTGGGAATGTTTTATGCACTCTGATAGCTTCTTTGTACTTTCTAAATGGAGCAAGGAGGGTGATCTCAGTACAATAATGCCCTAATCCCCCTCCTGCCTCCTGCAGCACAACATGGATGCTTCTCATGTGGTGGGGAAGCTGAAGCAATAAAGGTGCAGTGGGAGTGGTGGAAGCTGTATTCAGCTGTATTCCAGCTGAGCTCAGGTGTTCCTCCCTCCTGTGTTTCTCAGCTGTTTTGTGCTGATGGGTCAGAGTTGTGGGGCCTTCAGTCTGTACTGTGTTTAATGTTAAGGGTTTATGCCTCTGCCCTGAGACATGTAGGGAGTACATAATACCACACACCATCCCTACAAAGATTGCTGAGTTGAGTTGCCAAGCAGCCATGGAACTGTTGGTTCTTTATCTCAACAGGTTTATTCCTTGGTGGTGATTCTTCCAAAAACTCCTCTGAAAGACCGGATTTCTTTGCCCTGTAGGTAACTGTTGTGTTTTCCATAGTATAGACGGATACAGCATCAGGATAAAGCATAGATGGGAGTAGAAGGTTCCTGTGTGTACTTGTGCTGCAGATGCATTCCATGTCTCAGAGTTTAGATAACATGGCAAAGGACTGATAACTTATCCCTAGAAAAATTAGTATGTCGTGTCTTTTGGAGAGCAGAGTAAGAGCAGTTATACTGCTACTTTAGTAGCTAAACAATTACGTTAAGAAAACAAGACCTACTGCTCAGTTAATGATACAGGTATAATGTAAATATATGATCTTCTGAGAGCCTTAAGAAATGGCTTCTTAATAACAGCTTCCTTTGAAATGCACACATGATGTTAAAGTGTGTGTGCTAGTCATCCCCTGGGAAGGGAAGGCTAAGTAGGAGATGCTCAAAAAATTTTATCTGGGCTTCTACTTTTGTAAGTAAATGCTTCTGTTTGTTTGTTTTTTGCTGTTGTTGCAGAATATCTGCAGCTCTTGAATAAACAGAAGCTGTTATTAAGATGTTTGTAAGCTCTTATTAAGCTTATTACTGTTATTAAGCTCTTCTCTACCTAGTGTTGACATTGCTGTGTGGGTATCTTGAGGGAGGGGGTATGTATGTCACATGTCACAGGCACAGGTCCTGGGCCTGATCTGCCTGGTGTGCAGCATACCCTGCTGCTCCTGTTGAGGTCTCCTGAGCAGTTTTACTAGTGCTGTACATTGGAATGGCACAGCTTCTTGTTCGGCTGGGTTGTTTTTGTTTAGTTTTCCTTGCAGTCAGTTATGTGACTGACACTGGTTCCAGATGCTTGCAAATTAAATCTTTGCATGTGTTGCTATAACTTTGCTCTCAAAATCCATCCTGTGTGTGCATATACACATGCAGGAGGGTATGGTTTAGTCCATTTTACCACCATCAATCCTGCCAGCATGGGATAGGAAAACGCAATCTTAGTTCTACAGCAGCTCTTAGAGACAAGTTGGTAAGAAGCTTCTGTTGGATTTGGTATTTCCATCAAACAGATTTCCATGGGGCTGGTCTTTGAGCTTGAGCTTCATGTGTGTCTATGTCTTTCCCACAGCCAGGAAGAGTTTTTATATTTATGCTGGCATTCTGGCACTGCTGAACCTGGTGCAGGGCCTGGGCAGTGCCCTCCTCTGTGTGGATATCATAGAAGGACTGTGGTATGTACCCTGGGGGAGGAGGTCTGCAGCCCTGGATCTTGTGTTGTATCTGAGTGTCCTTTAACACTACCTCTCCCAAAAAAACAAACCTATGGTGTGTTCCTAAGAAGGAATAAACCTGTTGGTTCTGGTTTGTGCCCAAAGACCTCAGGGCAGGTCAGGAAATCGGGAAACTCCCCAGTGGAGAGGTTGTGGAGCTGCATGTGCTGCAGTTGTCTTGAGTGGAGTGAGAGTAATAATGTGAGTCCACTGATGTCTGGCCATTAGTAGGTAATAAGAGAGGAAATTGTCTGTTTGTTAGAAATATGTTAGAGACTCCCTTATAGCTGCAGTCTCATTCTGCAGCGATCAGTGACTCACATCTGTGAGTCAAAATTGGGAGTACTGGGACTGCTCTTGGTCAGACCTTGGGTTTTGGCACAGTTCCCCTGAGTGTCTAGGAGCAGTGACATATGTTGATGACCATGGTGGTTACTTTGCATCAGTTTCAATTTGTTTAGCATGATTTTTCTTGATCTCTGGCCACTTTGGAGGGAAATTGGATTCTTTGGGAGGATGTGAGTGGTGTTACCCAGCTGTATTGTGCTTGAGTACTAAATCCCTTCATGTTCCCTTCTGTTGTTGACAGCTGTGTTGATGCTACCACGTTCCTTTACTTCAGCTTCTTTGCACCTCTCATCTATGTGGCATTCCTGAAAGGCTTCTTTGGGTGAGTAGCCAGGAACAGGAGTTTAGATGGGTATATATTGTCATTTAAGTGTTTTGCACTTGGGCTCTCTCAATCTGTACAATAAAGACAGCAACTAGAATGCCAGTTAGAGAACCAGTCTTAATTTCTGCCTTGGAAGAATTTCTGTGACCTGGGGCTGCTCACTTCTATGCAAGGATCCTTTGTATGCAGAGCTGATGGCTGGATTCCTCACACATTTCAGAGGATCACTTCTTCAGCATCATTTACAGTACAGAGCTTTTCTGCTGAAGTTGATAGCTAAATGCTTAATGAGGAATTGGGTCCTGGGAGCTTAAACGGTGTTCTGGGTAGGTTTTGGGGTAAATTTGTAGAAAGGATGAGGGAGTTCAGTAACTGTTTGGCTGAGGACTCTTATCATGGGCGGGCCCCGAGCTCGCTCGTGAAGGGCCCTGGGAAGGTCGATTCTCAGGCCGCGGTCTCCACCGTGTGGCCACTCGCAGGAACTGCACCTTGGCGGGAAAACAAGTGGTTTAGTGTAAGCTCTAGTATTTGTTGGTCATTACTGAGAAACAGCAGGCTTCAAAATAACTAAGAAGATAGTGCTTTTAAAATATAAAAATATACCTCTGCATCCCTTTGAAATTAGAAGGGAACATTGTCTGGAGTTCAAGATGAAAACTGCTGATCTACAAGTGTTTGTGTTTTGGTTTTCATGAGATACACGGGTAGAACTTGAAGTGTACTCCTGTTCTGACTCATTTTTGTGTCTGTAGCCAGGCTGCTGTGGAGTTCAGTAAGGTTCAGATGCTGTTGCCCTCAGTAATTCAAAGCTCCCAAAGATGAGAATTCTTCCCACATAGAGTCAGGATTTTTATTTCTCTTAAGTGACTTCATCCAAAGCTTAATTTAGCATTACTTTATGGCAATTACTCTGCCACAAATTTCTAGACCAAAAGCTCATTTAAAGAGTGTTTGAGGTCTGAATGCACAATTTCAATGAGTTTCAGTTTAAGGATAGGTAGCTGTGATACCCTGTTGGTAAAACATGCATTTTAAATCTTTCATCACTCCAGGTCTGAACCGAAGATCCTTTTCTCCTACAAGTGTCAGGTGGATGAACCTGAGGATGTGGATGTGCACCTACCCCACCCTTATGCTGTTGCCAAGAAGGAAGGAATGGATGCTGGGTTCTACTCAAGCACTCAGATTGACACCACAGCCTACCTGGATGATGTGGCCTCTATGCCATACCACGTGGGCAGCATCAACAGCATAGACAGTGACCGTTGGAAATCCATCAATGCCTGAGGCAGGGCACCTGAATCACATGATGCCTCATCTTTCCTTCCAAACTCCCTGATACCACAGCTCTTAGGATGTCCACTGGAAATCTGTCCTTGGCTACCTGCCATGGCTCTTCTCTTGTCCTTAGGATTTCCAGCACCTATCGTGGAACTAAGCTGGCAGCCCAAACCCTTTTGGGAAGAACACTTTCTGTTGCTACATGAGAGCAATGTAGAGCGGTTTTGTTCATAAACCTTTAAACACTGAACTTTCCTGATCTTCCATGTTCCAGATGTGAATATGACCCAGAAGATACCCCTGGCTGGCACCTCTTCCTTTTCAGTGACTGAAAGCACTTTTTTCTCACTTAGAGCAATGGTGTTTAGGGTTGAGGGTGCTGATTTGACTGCTGTATTGTACATATATAGAAAGATTTTGGTGGTTGAAACCAAAGATGATCTTCCTGGGCTAAGCAGCATGGCTGCCTGCATCTTGCCAGAATGCAACAGCACAGGTGGTGATAGTGTCTGATGAGGGAAGCTGGTCACTGGGGCTCACCCTTGGTTTCAGCTAACACTGTTGTAAATTGTGAGTTGGAGTTGCTAGTGGTTAAAAGGAATGCTCTCTGTGTATGGGGAAAAGAGGTAGGAAGTGGAATGAGCTGTTTGTTCTCTATGCCCAGAGAACATTTGGTGAAGACTAGTAGGCCACAGCATGGATGTGAAGTGAGTGAACAGTAGGGAGACAGAAGGACAAACAGTGCTGCTGTCTAGTGGAGCTGAAGGAGCTGTGAGCCGGTCTCTGGAGGCTGTAGTGCTGTGCATTTGAGCTCACAGGAAAATCTAAGTAACAGCACTGAATCAGGGCTGTGTTTCAGGAGTAAAACCTTTGAGGTAGGTGTGTTTTCCATGTGCACCCTGCTTCATGGCTTTGGCAGGGGCTCGGGGAGTGCTGTGAAGGAGGAAGGTGACTCTGCAGATGAAGGCTCCAGAGACATTCAGGTGCTTGAGGCAGAGTAGAAGCCTTTGATGAGTCTGAGCTGTCAGAATTTAGTGACTGGAAACTCAAACACCTTAGGTGTGCTAGAATCAAGCTGGCTGGTGTGCTGCAGTGGAGAGCAGTGAGAGGTGGATGTATCTCTGGCAGTGTCCTCCTCTTACATTGCAGTTCAGATCTCTGGACTGCTGCTGGTCTGAGTAAGTTTTATGGCTCAATATGTTGAAAATGCTTATGTGCATGTGGGGAGCAGTCCTTTCCAAGACTTCCTGGAACTTCTTATTAACCTCTTCATGCTGGAAGAGGGACCCCTGTTGTCTGAGCTGTCTGGCATGCGGTTTCAAGCATGGTGTTCCAATCCAGCAACTGTTCATATAAAGGCTGCATCAGTCTGGTTTCTGGGATATCCTGTGCTTTCCAAGGGTGAAGATGTGTATTCCTTTAGATTTGAGGGTGCTTTCCTACCTGAGTCCTCGAGGTAGGTGGAGATCTGCTGTAAGCAGCTTTCCATTAGGGATAGTAGAAAGAGGGAATCTGCAGTGTTTGGGGACTGTGTGAATCTCACTGCTGTTCCTGAAGAATACGGAGGTAAGAGTTAGCAAGGTGCAGTGTGGAGGTGCTGGTTTGGATCATTAGCAAGTAGAGGATGGTGTTTGCTACGAGGTGTTCCCACCACAGGGAAAGAAAACGTGGGTAAGAACATGAAATTCATATTGGTTGCCAAAACTATGCAGGCCTTTGCTTATCCTATTTTGTTAATGAGCAATGCAGCTTCTCTGTCTGCCTGGGTACTTTGCCCTGCAGGCCTCTAAGTAGCACTGGCACCTTGAAAACAAACAGTGCCCCAACCCCTCACCCCCCTTTTTTATTTTTATTTTATTTACTTCTGGGGGAAAAAAGGCTTCCATCTGTCTGTGTGCTAGAGGTGAGTAGTTTCTTGTAGGTCACAGCCTGTCACATTTCCATTTCATGCAATGACTGCAAGGGCTGGATGAGGAGCTGGCCAAGTCAGCCCTTGTCACGTTAGAGAAGTGTTCCATGTGCTCTGTCACTGCTGTCAGTCAGCCTGAGCCACACTGGGCTGCTTGCTGTAAAAGGGATGGATGATGTGCTGCCTGAATTGCTGTGCTGCTGCTCCTAATGCTGCTTACAACTCTGATCCTGAGCTGCTGTTGGTTAGAAAGGGTTGGGGAGCCTGCAAAGCTTCCCTGGGCCTTGGACAGACTCAAGAGAGATGAAGATTTCCATGCAGTTGAGAAATAAAGGAGCAACTGGTTTTCCATCCCAAGGAGTATTTGTTGACTTTCAACACCCTGAGTGAAAGGAATTACCTTCCCTCCTTGGTGATGTGAAGAGCCTGTTATGAATTTGCCTTTTTTACCATCTGAATTCAGTGCTGAAGGATCACCTGTGCAGGTTGTCAACATCCATCCTGTCCTTTGCTGGCAGGACTCCAGTATTTCTGGAATGTCCCATGTTCTGCTGCTGAGGAGCTTCTGCACTAGGTCCTGGACTGACCTTCCTCCTGTTATGTATTTATGTATATAAATCTTTGGGCCATCTTAAAGTGGTTCTTGAGCAAAGTGTGTTATGTGTTGGGGGTGGTAAAAAGAGAGAAAATATAGAATAAATGTATATTTTTGTTTGTAAAATAAATAAAATTAAGTTTGGCATAAGTGGTCATGCTTTATTTCTCAAATGAGACATATTGGGGAGGAAAAATAACTTGAAGATTTAAAAAAAAAAAATTGCAGAAAGGTGTGTGCACAGGTGTGATGTGGTTTTGTTTCCCTTTGCCAGCTGTCCTCCCTGGATCTTTGCAGGTGATGTCTGCCACCTGGCTGGGAGTGTGCACCTGGAAAGGCCTAGGGAAGGATGACAGGAATAATCACAGTTATGGAAATACTTCTGGAGGAGTAATCACATGGTTGAGAACTCGCCAGCCTGGAAGAGCAATGGTGTGAGCCTGTGAAACCCCTAGGACAGAAGAGGTGAGTAAGGAATATCTGTTCATGGGCTCTTTCAGTACTATAATCAGGTACCATCAAAGGAAGTGAGCAGGTGGCAGATGAGAAATGAGCAGGAGACAGGTGAGTGTGCTCTGGGAGGGAGCTTCAGGCACCCCTGTGCTCTTCCTGGCTGGTGCAGACAGCTCACAGTGCAGTGCCCTTGTCTTGAGAGCTCGAGCAATGGGCTGACTCCAGCATACAAGGTGCTGCACAATAACCAAAATATTCCCTGCTTCCAGGAACGTGCTCTAGAAGAGATCTGAATATCCAGGAGGGATTTGGGGGGCGCAGAGTCCCAGATACTCAGTGCTGGCCCAAGTCCCACTCTGAGGCAAAGCTCTGGTTGCCACATTAACTGCAGTGAGGAATGGGCATTGAACAGTTAAAACTGCTCCCATGCACTGCTGAGCAGCAGCAGGCCAAGTAGATAAGTAGCACATTGATACCAATTGGCCCGTATTTCTGGGAATGCAGAAAGCTTGTTTGAGAAAGATTCTCCAAAGCTGTTATTTCTTGCTTCAGCTGCCTCTGTGTTGCATTATCTCATTCTTTCGGTTTAGGCTGTTGGATCAGCCATGCCTGGCAACGGGGACTGTATCAGCCGTGGCCTGAGCTATGCAGGACCCGCCGTGTGTGTCAGGGCGGGTGACGGCGCCTCTGGCTGGGGCAGAGCGGATGGAAGGAGCGGAGGTGAGTTCTGCTCCCAGCGCCGCTGCTGTGTCCGACGGGAGGTCACCCTCCCTCAACTTGGGAAAACCCCGTGACATGACGTGCAGCAGTGCAAGTTGTACGAGCAGTTTTGATGCCGCGTTCACTGCCGGGGCGGTGTGGAGGGCGGGCTCACCGGGACAGGAGCGCGACTCTCCGCTATCCCGGAGCCGCGTCGGTGCCCTGCGTTTCCCCGGTGCCGGGCGGGCCGCTCGCTCCCGGCACAGACTACATCCCCCAGCATGCACCGCGCCCGGCCGCCAGCACCGCGCCGCGCTATTGGCCGTTCTGCGGGCGCCGCCAATGGGGAGCGGGTATATTGGCCGGCGCTGGCAGGGCAGAGGCGCTGCCGGCAGCCGGTGCGGGAGAGGGGCGCGGCGAGGATAGGGCGACCCCCGACGACATGGGCAGCTGCGAGAGCAGCCCGGGCCGCAGGAAGGTGTCCTTCGGGCTGGACGAGCAGGACCGAATCCGGGTGCTGCAGGGCATCAGGGTGAGGCGGCCGGGGGTGCCGTGGGGCCGGCTGTTGGAGGCTGCGGGGGCCGGGGCGGGGGGAGCTGGGCTGGGGACGGCTCTGTCCGGGAGCTCGGGGGAACTCGGTGCAGGGAGCTCGGCTGGAAGGGACGGGTGGGGGAAGCGAGGAGGAGGGGAGGGAAAGCTGGAGGGCTGAAGGAGTAGGGGGCTGGAGAAGCGATGGGGTGAGTGGTGGGAAGGAGGGCTGGGGGCCTGGGCATGGCTGTTGCCCACCAGGCACACCAGCACCAGCTCTTTATTTTCACTTCCAAACTCTGCTCTCAGCCCTCCGCTCGCTGCTCAATGACCTCGTTTTGCCCCTGCCTTGTGCTTTGCGAGCGGTTTGATGCTAACGGCGCTGCCGGGCTCGGAGGGCATCCAGGAGGAGCCGGCTCTGCCCTTGCCCATGGTGCCCGGGCAGAGCATCGCTGAGTGAGCAGGGGGGATAGGAGCTGGAAACAGGGAGCTGTTCCTTGGAACCTGCTGACTGACCCTGGCTCGGAAACTGACAAGTGTGTGTTGTGGAAACAAGCCCTAGAATGTAGTAGTGCTACCATTAAGGATTCCCCCGCCCCCCCCCCCCCGTCAATATTTTAATATTTTTCTTTGGTTTTTTTTATTACTACCATCATTTTCATTGCTCTTACTTCTTGATACTTTTATGTGATTCCCCCTAAAATCTGCCAGAAATACACTTACACAGTGTGTGTTGCTGTGGCTACTTATTTTTTATCCCATTTTGACTAATTATTTGACAAAAGTTAACTAAGCTTGTGCCTATGTCCTTGTTAAAGTGTTTGATGGAGATAAAATTGTCTTTGCCTAATTTCTCTTTACAGGATATAGACAAGGATTTTTGTCTTTAAAATCAGGAATTGGGCATGACAACAATGTAAAATGAAGGTGTTAAAAATGCTGTTAAGTTGGGTAGTAGTGATATAACTGAAAATGTCTTCTACTGTGGCAAGTCTTGGTGGGGAACAGCCTCGTTCTGTTTTGTTCTGCAGCCAGACCCTCTGACCTTGGCAGCAGAAAGGGGTCAATTTTAACAGTGCTGTGAAAAGCCTTTTGGACTGAATTGCCAGAAAACTTCAAGTTAACTTTTCTTTCTTTTTCATGGGTTTGAACCCAAGTCAGGGAGTGAAAATGAAGTTGAGATTGCAAAAGTGTTTGCAGCCTTATGTGAGTGGGAGGCTGTTCTCTGTCATATGGCTGGCAGCATGTCTGCCATGCTGAGCTGGGTTAGCAAGCATGGAGCAAGAAGAGGAAAAGATGGACTTAAAACCTGCTTTGTTCCTTTCCTTCTAATTCTGGTAGATTTGTCCCTATACAAGGGCTTAGCTTGTTTAGGGGTGCTCTCCACCTTTGTTGGTGTTTGTGGAAGATTGTCTAGTGAAGCTTTTAGGGTATGGGTTTTAAAAATGTAAAGTCAACCTACAAGCGCTGACTGCCTGGGCTGGAGGGACATTGCAGCGAGGTAAGTGACAATACTTCTGTGCTATCATAGAAACTGACAAATGGGGAGGTTCACAGTGAAATACACACCTGAAACTGACGCGGCTGCTTCTGTGTTTCAGCTCACTGAAGATGTAGTGAACAGGATGAAAGGATCCTCTCCAAGTAGAAGGGAGAACCAGAGATCACCCCGAGCATCCAATGGCACAGCTCCCTCCTCCCTGGCTGCAGAAGGGAAACCCAGACCTGCAGGTACTGAGGGGTGGTGCTGCCACTGCATCTTACAGGGGATGCTGGTAGTTTTCAGTGCTACCCCCTTGTGAGAGGGGTAGCTTTGCTTAGCCTGTGTCACTCTGGGAACATTTCCAGCATTTCAGATCAACATGCAATAAACAAGGCGGAAATATTTTGCTTTTCATTCCTGGCAAGCTGCCTTGCTGTCTGCTGTACATACACAGGGTGTATATTGTGCATGGGTGAGGGAAGTGCTGCTTTTATTCTTTGGAAAGATAACCTGTCCAAGCACAACTGGCTAAGCAGATGATGAAAACTTGGTTTCTGAACTTGACTTTATTTACATGTCAGAAAACTATTTGATTTCTATTTGTTCTCAAATAGGCTTTGGTGATGTATATCAGCAGTGTGGATTTGTTTAAGGCATCCAGACTAAAATGAAGTTAGGGAACTCGGCCTTTGCTTTTAGGGATTTGTTTGCTGTCAGCCTGTCTTTCCTGAATGTAGATTTAGCTTTATGGATGGCCTGAACTCCATCAAATAATTTCTTTTAATTGCAAGGAGAGAAGGAGGTGAAGATGAAGACTTACTGGAACTAGAGTAAGGAAATGGAAAGTAGGTCTACAACCGTGCTCATATTTCAGTATATGTAAGGGTTTGAGGAGTTAATATCCTCACATAGAAGTTTTCTGTAGCATGGTTTATTCAGTGTGCCTGTTTGAAAATGATGCTGTTGGTGTCTGTTTCATAAACTCAAACTCTATCCATCAAACTTAAATTCTCTTGACTTTCTTTTTCTCTTGATGAATAATATAAAATTTTCCTAAAATAATCTCTGATGTGATGAAGGACTACATTTGTGGTACTATTAGTTGTCACAGGTTTCTCTTTTCCTTTCTAGGAATTCAGCCACCAGAGGCAGGTGACTCTACTGCACAGCAGGAGCTCTACAGGAGGTGAGGTGAAGCTCTTGAAAAAGACAATAGTTTAGCTCATTTGGGAATATATCTATGTATGCATATGTCTGTGTTTTCCTTGAGTCTGAGCATAACGAGTGTGTGTTTGACAGCAGCTGAACATGAGCCCAGGTGGCCAAGAAGGCCGGTGGCAGCCTGGCTGTATCAGCAATAGTGTGGCCAGCAGGAGCAGGGCAGGGATTGTCCCCCTGCACTGGGCACTGCTGAGGCCACAGCTCCAATCCTGGGCTCAGTTTTGGCCCCTCACTGCACAAAGGCTTTGAGGGGCTGGAGTGTGTCCAGAGAAGGGCAAGGGAGCTGGGGAAGGGGCTGGAGCACAAACCTCCTTGGGACTGGCTGGGGGTGTTTAGCCTGGGGAAAAGGAGGCTCAGGGGGGAGCTTATGGATCTGCAGCACCTGAAAGGAGATTGGGGGGGTCGTCAGGTGGGGGTCGTCTCTTCTCCCAGGTGTAACAAGTGACAGGACAAGAGGAAATGGCCTCAGGTTGTGCCAGGGGAGGTTTAGGTTGGGTATGAGGGAAAATTTCTTCACTGAAAAGGTGGTCATGCACTGGAACAGGCTGGCCAGGGAAGTGGTGGGATCACCATTCCTGGAAGTATTCAAAAGGCCTGTGGATGTGGCACTTGGGGACATGGTTTAGTGGGGAACATGGTGGCGTTGGGTTAATGGTTGAACTTGATCTTTTCCAACCTCAACAATTCTGTGATTCAATTTTATGATTATGTTTTAATACCTGAGAATCCCCTTTGAAGCCTTTTTCAGTTCAGGGCTGCTCCTCTTAGTGCTGTTGCTGCATGGATTTTGTGTGATTTTTCTTTCCTGTGTAAGAGCCAAAGAGCAGCATTGTCAGCCTGGCTGACTCCTTTTATTGTTGTATGTCCCTTGATCTTTTCCAAAGCTGTGTCTATTTGTCTGGCTAACTGCTTCCTATTTTCACTGTTTTCAGGTGATAATTAAGTACTTAATAGAGCTAAATACAACTCAAGCATAAGCTTATGTGGTGCTATGCCTGCTGTTGTTGCCAGAGCTGTACCTCACTGGAATTGCAGGTCACATTTAAAGTTTGTTAGGCTTTTGAATTCCTGCTGATAATGGGATTCTGAGCAGATTTTGTGTCAAATTCTGGATTTGTGTTTTGGCTCTAAGCAGGGGTACTCCATGATGAGGCATGATCCTGTTGCCAGAAGTCTGCTGGTGACCTTCCCTCTGCTTTTGGTGCTCATACAGGTACTTGCAAGAGGAGACACTGGTCCACGAGGAGCTGGTTCGGCTGGCCAAGAGAGAAAGGGAAGCAGCCTGTGAGGCCAAGGAAAGGTTTGGCATTATTGAGGAGAGGCAGAGAGCAGCCCAGGTGGTGAGTAACAAACCCCCCCACTGCAGGTTTCCAACCTGCACAGGCTAAAATGGCTCTGCTTGAGGGCATTCATTTAATATCATTTCTGTCATGAGCTTAGAAACTGGGGTTTAGGCTGAAACATTCCTCACCTCACTCATCACTTAACATTTGGCTCAAGTGCAGCTGCAAGCTCCACTTGGGGCATGTCACTCCATGCTGCCAAGGCATGAACAATGGCTGTGCTGGGGGCAGCTTTACCAGTGGCAGGAGTATGGTCTGAGTGTGTATGTGGTCCTTGGCTAGCTACAGAGAACTCTCTTGAACTCTCAAGTGTATGAAATAATTGTTTCAATATATACAGGATCAAATTCTGCTGACCTGATACATCCTGAGACTTTGCTCTGTTTTTTTCTGGGGTGTAATAGTGCATGTACACAAATTAATAAAAAGTAATAATGTCTTCATTTGTCTGAGTCTTTTATAAATCTGGTAACAGAAGAACTGTTATAAAACTGTCAAGTATTGTAACCTTTTGAAGAAGGTTTAGGATTGATTTTTAGGGACCAGGAAGCATAAACCTTTTTTTGACACACCACTGACTCCCAAACCAATTTGTTCTTGCCCAGCAGGCAGACTTTTGGGGACTTCTTGCTGCAGCTTTTACGATTAGTCAGGCACCTTGGTGTTATGATGACCCATTAGGTTGCTGTCATACCAGTGCTGAGAAGAGCAGTGCTGGAGGCAGAAGTACAGTGTGATGAGGCTGAGTGGAGCAAGAGGCTTTTATCAATCACTAGAGTACGCTGGGATTGCCATTGGTGCTTGATATTCACATGATACTATTTTGTATTGTTTTCTTTTACATCCTGCCATTCCTGTGGTGTACTGTCTGTAACCACTGCAGAGTTTACTGGAGCTGCCACATTTTCCTGACCTGCAGTGGTGTCAGGGTGTGACAGCCAGGTGGGCCCATGCTTGCCAAAGTGAGATCAAACTGCCTGTTCATTTAGACTGTGCTGTTAAACTTTATTGAGAGAGCTAGACCAAGAGAATTCTCCTTGCCTGTTGCTTACTGAAAGGATGGTTTAGGGAAAGGACAGACTGGAGTATGGATAGTCTTTATTGTGGTTCTTTCATCCTACTGATCTGTAGCTTAACCAGTGTGTGTGTGCTTGATTTAAGTGAAGAATCCTATGAGGTTTGGGGCTTTTTTCTGTATGTTAAATGCTAACAGGCCTGGCTTACCCAGGGAAAATGTGAAGCATTTAGAGGTTATATTATAAAGATATTTTTTGGGACTGAATAAATAAAATTTATGTAAGAATGGTGACAGTGGTTCAAAGAAAAGGTCTTTATAGCTGTAGTCCATCTCTGACAGTGGTCCCTAGCTGCTGCTGATGGAGAGCATGAGAGCAGAGCAGGTATATAACAGTATTTCCCACCTATACCCTTGCAAATTCTGATGCTCTAAGAGGTAGAAGCTTTGAAAGCAAGAGATTGTATTTTCACTTTGGTGGTTAACAGACTTGAAGGAAATTCTCTTCTGTGAATTGGTCTGTTTGTGGTTTTGGACCCAACTGTACTTTGTCTCCATGATAAAATTTGTGTATGATTGGATTGGTAGGTGTCTGAGATTGCTCTCCTAGATAGATACAGCTTGTGAACGGCTGCTGTGTGGCAGGAAATTTCCTCTTGGCAGATTGGATCCAGACCATGGGGTGCTGCATGATTGCTCAGCTTCAGAGCAGTGATGTCTGAGTCAGGTGACTGTTGCTCCTCTGCAAAGGACATCTGGGTCAGCAGGTGCAGTATTAACACTCTTTTCACTAGAAAGAGAATATTCTCTTTATGATGCAGTTAACTGGCTTCTGTAAGAGCAAGGGGAAGAAGTTGGAGGATTTGTTGTCCAATCTAAAGATGGGACTTTGCTCAAAGTAGAGCCCTGCCCTCCTGCAATGAGGTGGAGTATAATCCTGAAGAAATATGGCTAGCAGAGTCCTGCAATATTTGTGAAATGCAAAGAGGACGCCTCTAAAATGAGTTGGGACCTGACTGCTCATATACAAAAGCTGTTTTGTTATCTGAATTAGCTTTCAATCCTGTGGTGTTGCATACCCAGATATTGCTCTGTAAAAATCTGTTTAGGGTCCACATGTAGTGAGTAGTGACCACGGTGTGTTAGCCCAGAATGTGATGAAAGAACAAGAGACTTTTAAATTCCATTGCTCTTTAACTATCTCTTGATTAGTCATAAATTTAGGATCCTTAAAAAATGGGTAGTCTGGTCTGTCCTTGCAAAGATGAGGGCAGAGCTATTGTTTGTCAGCTTCTAGATGCCTTCCTAAAAAGGAACTGGTGAGGCCAGACTTAAATTACTGGGATCCCTATCAGTCTTGCTTTATCTCAGCTACTATTTCCTTTCCGGCATGGTTACCTTGTTGTATTGTATGGACTCAGTCCTACTCAAACCATGTCTGTCCTTTGTCTTCTGGTGTTATCCTCCTTTATTAGGAATAGGGCTTGAGTGTTTCTTGCTCTTCTGTTTTTTAGCCCCAGCAAATGGGGAAAATGCTGGATATGAGCTGCTCGTCCGTGTCTTGTGTCAATCTTCTCTTTCAGGTAGAAGATAGTACTGAAACTCAAGGTATCTAGGGGTAATCCAGGTGCAGATAGCAATGGAAGTTATCTGCTTACATTTATAAGGGAGAAACTTCCAGGGGTGTTTTTGTTGTTGTCACCTGTTAGGGAAATGAGATTAAAAATGGAGCAACTCCCATGAAAGCAATAAGAAATTAATAATTTGCTTCTTAAGAAGCATTTAATTTGGTAAAAATTGAAAACCATGCCACATATAATTAGAAAGTTTTATTCATTTTTCTAGTATTTGCATTAAGACCTTGAGTTGCCTGTGCTCTTAACATATCAATAGTTCAGTGATTAGTAGCTCTTTTTTGTACTGTTGTCTGCAGCAGTGCTGGAACATTCCCCTATAACCATACCACTTGTATAAATCCAAGTACCATAGCTGTATTTTGAAGTGATTTCATTGTGGTTGTGCTGAACGTTGCATGTCATTTAATCTGTTCTTTATGGCTTTCACTCACTGACTTTTATTATTGGAAATATTGCTATAAGCACTTCAGTGTTATTACATGGTGCACACAAAGAGAGGGTGGACTAGAATTAACCTTTGATATGGAACTTGCTGTCAGCTTCTGGGGCCAGTTACTAGATTGTTTATGGGGCAGGGGGCAGATTAAAACTTATTGTTATTTTATTGTGGTTTGTATATTTTGTTGAGCTAATTTTTTCTCCTTGAAGTGTTCTGGTTTCAAGAGGGATTTAGAGTTAAGTACCTGGGTCCTTTTCTACATTTTTGTTGTGACCTTTCTTTTTCTTTTAATGACTTTGAAGAAGGTACTTAGCTTCTAGATACCTTAGGTTTTGAGTAAAACTCCTTACAGCTTTAGTTTAAGAAGCAAAACAGCTCTGTAAGTAATAGTGCAGCATTCACTTTCCTCTTTGAGTGAATATGGCTTTTTCATTAACCCTGGGGACTGGCTCAAATGGAAATAGTCTGCTAAGCTGCTGTAGAAGAACTTTCCCCAATTTGTATTAGAGATAAAATGTTTTATTTGTTTGTGCAGCACTGCAGGATCATGGGGCTGAGTGGACTCTTTGAATAATTTAACGCTGTGGGTACTTAGAGCACAACAAGGATTATATGTACAGTATTTCAGAGCAAGGCCTAGGGTGTTAGTAACTAATGCTGGTGCCTGCCTCAAGTATCATGTGAAATACCCAAGAATTAACACAGCTATCTTTAAATCCATTTCTATTTCTAGCATGAGGAACTTGCAAAGTTGTCAGTCAAGTTATTTAATTGCTTGACTATGTTGTGAATAGTCTCACCATTCCCCTATGCGAGAAATCTTTCTTTTTTTCATTCCCAGTTAATCAAAACGGATTCTCTTAACTTCTCAGTTCTTTCAGGTTTCTTTTTTTCCCCTCCTTCCTACCAATAAAGGAAACTTTGCAAACAAAGCTGCTCATTTTTGCTTTTGTAGTCTCTGAAGGTTGGGCAGCACATGCAGCATATGCATCAGGAGCCTCTTGGAGCCAGTGACTGTGTGCCTGATGGTTTTCGCTGAGACCTTTAAGACAAATCAATGTGGAATGGGGATGGATAAAAGCAGAAGCTGGGGGGAAATAAACGCGATTAAGCGAAGACATCTCATTACTACTCTAGAAAGGGAGGATTATAACTTATAAAATAGGAGGATCTCATTTAGAGGCCATGTGCACTTGTGTTATCAGGACAGAGGGAGAGCAAATAGAATAAATGAAATTAATACTTTGAAAAGAAGCATTACCCGGATTTGAGCATTGAACTAATATGATTTGTGCAAAGCCCTCAAGTTCTTATCTCTCCATTAAATACCCCAAGGATAATGGCTTTGTCAGAGTTATTGACCAAAAGTTGTTGTCTTCCTTCTCACTTTGAAAGAGCAAGTTCAGAAATGGGGTGATGGTAGGACAGACCTTGCACTATGACCAGCTGTTTCAGGCAAGGCTGATGGGCACTGGCTGCTGTGTGAAAAGAGACTGGGCAGAGAATTCATAATTGCTGGAAAGTTTATCCAGCAGTCCATGATGGATGACTTGCTATTCCCAGTGTTTCTGATCATGCCTGCTCACTGGCTTGCTGGATGGCAGCCTTTGCTTTCTGGTGGTTCCAGCGTTGGACTGTTGTGACTAGCATGGCTCAAATGGACATGGAAGGAAATACAAGAATATGGGTTTGTTTCAGGTTGCTCCAGTAGCTGATTGTAATTGGTCATAGGCTGTTGAATTCTCTCAGATGATTTCTTGCCCAGATAGAATCTTTGTCTTTCAGAGCCTCTCATCTCTTTTTGATTCAGGAAAGATGGGATTCAGGAAGAATGTGTGATTGGGAATGCCTTTGATCAAGCAGAGGGTTTTGATAATGGTGTCACCTTGTGAATGTGGCATTCTGAACTCTTGGGCTTTGCTGTAGCATGCTTTGGACACTTCCACCCTTGATTTAGTGTCTATTGGGCTGCTGACATTTTAACTGGTATGTTTTCTTCTCCATTTCAAAAAATGTGGAAGTAAAACTGCTTAAAATTGCTGTAAACAGCATAAATAGCCAGTTCATAGATTGGTACAATGGAAGAGAATTTTGGTGTTAGGGAGTGATCAAATATTTTCTTTTTCACTTTGTAGGGATGGAAGAATGATCCAATCAGCCCATTTGTGGAAAGTTTCCTTTATATTCCTGGTAATTGATAAAGCTTTAAGTGAATCTTGTGGGGTTTTTTTGCTGTGACTTGCCCAGTGCTGTTGATCAGTCAGCAGTAGATGCAGCTGAGCTGGTACTGAAGATTGTTTTAGAAACTGTGCTGAACATGATTTCGTTTGTGAAGGCTTTCATTTACTTTGTGATAAGCTGGGGATCAGCTTCATCCTGGCTGATTAGCCATAGGTAAGCATTCCTAGATTAACTGGGGTTTTGTTGTGTGTAATCTCCTGCCATTGTGACGAGCTGTAGTGGCCGGATGAGGCCCAGCAGTAGCATGGCGTTTGTTGGAACTGTGACAGTGTGGAGCCATCAGTGAAGTGACACTGCTGGTTTCAAGGTCAGGTCTCTATTGTCAAAACTTGTCTTTTTTTTTTGTCCCTGTTTATTTGAGTTGATGTAATGAAAGGTATTGTCTCTGTGAGCTTGGCAGTATGGTTTGGAAGCTGCTCACCTCAGGGACAGTTTATTTGGTCGTGTTGGCTCTACAGCTAAAACACAGCACACTGAGCTGAACCCTTCCCTTTGTAAAGTTGTAAACCTGTGTGTAGAAAATAGGTTGGTTCTGGGAAGTGACATGGCTAATGTGTGAGGCTTGGTGTTTCCTGGCTTTTTGTTTTCTGTAAACACTTCTTGATTGTAGTTTTTTTATGGGTGAGGCAGAAAACATTGATTGAAATCTGAAAGTATGGAGGCTTGTTTTAAATAATAGTGGAAAATGAGGAAAAAGCCCACTCAGTTTGATTTTCATTGATGTTGCAGTTGTTAGCAACGGGTACCTATATGCATTTCTGAAAGATACCTTTTTTTTTTTTTAGATTGCTTTTTATGTTTTCCTTAGAAAATAAGTGATGCATTTGGTTATTAGAATCTTCATTCCTACCTACAGTTGTGGGGGCAGCACCTCCTCTTGACCATGGTTTGCTGTGGTTTGGCTCTTTGCAGAGCATTCACAGGCTGTATGTCAAACACCCAGACCTGCCCTCAGTGCCTGCAGAACCAGCAGGGTCCTAACTAGGTCAGCAAGAGTGGCAGTGTCTAGGGCTGGAACTTGCAATGAAGTTGGTTTTGATTGCTCTCACTAATTGACAGCTAATTCTTTCACTAATTAAATGAAGCTGCCTTTTAAATATGTTGATACAAATGGAAAGATGTATTTTTAGGTTTGAAACTTAATGATTTATTACCAAATGTTGCAAACTATTGACAGGGGGATTTAAATAGCTTCAGTCCTTGTGCCTTGTATCCCTCTCAATCTTGCTGTGTGAGCCTGAGACACTCTTCCAGACTTTGCCCTGAAGAAAATATATTAGTATGTGGAGACTTTAAAATTAGTGGTCTGTTATTCTGTAGTCTCAGGCCAGAACATCCCTCCTTTTCCCTACAATTGGGCTCCTCTTTGTCTGCTACCCTCTACTATAAAAGTATATTTCTTCAGTGAAAGAATTACTTAGTGAAACCATTAAAACATTAAACATTTAAGGGATCCCTATAGAAAATAATATTGAAGTGTTAAATGATGGACTTTGGGAAGGTTTGCATTAAATTTAAGCTTGGCATGGTGAGGCTCTATCTACATGTCTTCTACCTCCAGCAAGCTAATAACTTCTGTTCTCTGGAGCATCAGTGAGGTCTAAATTTAACTAAAGCAATTTTGGAGAGTGTGCACTACAATAAAGGCAGAAATTGAAAACACAGCCAATGCAAAAGAGAACTTCCTCTTCTCTTGAGGGAAGGAGAAGTGTTACCTGGCTAAGGGTAAGATTCTGCCTATGCACTGCTTATTTTCCTGCTACTGCTGCTCTGATTTGTCAGACATTTATAGCATTTTTTAATAACTTTCAATTTCTGCAGGTAGTCTTTTATCTCCTGACTGAAGGTTAATTTGTGTTTGGAGAGTTTTTGCGGATTTCAGCAGCTGATGGTCGTTTGAGCTTCTCATTTTTGTAGTCTCTTGAGCTAAGAGACCTTATCACAAGGTTGGCCTTTTTTAAAATCCAACAGCTGCAACAAATTGAAGTTGTCTGGGGTGCTGTCTAGTTCCCCAGTCTCGCCTTCAATTTTCCATGCCCATATTTCACACTTTTTTTTTTTTGTCTACCAAGTTTTTATAACTTTTATAACTCCACAGAAACTTCTTCGAGATTCATTTGTTCTATCTTAGGGTTACTGTGAAGCCTAAGAAGGCTTTACTTTAAGAAGTTAAATATAAGATTAGCCTTCATTTTCCATTACATATAACTACAAAATATTAAATTTATAAAGAAATAGGAGAATAATATGCTGATATTTTTCTGTGACTGGTCCAGCAAAACTAGTACTGAGTCTTCTTATTCTGCTTCTTACTGCTGTGCAGTAGAGAATTCTGCTCTAATTTGCAGCTCATTGAGGGGGGCATAAGCAGCATAAGACAGGCCCAAAGGCCATTTTGTATCTTAACTGTTCCATGGATCACCACTCTTCCATGCACTGTGGTGTCCCAGTTGGAATCACTGCATTCCACCCCTTCATCCACATACAATTTACCTTTCTTAAGCATAGGTAAATTGCAGATTAAATTAGCAAACTCTTCAGCTAATGGGAAGATTCCTGATGGGCTGGAATGTATCTGTGTGGTAGCACCTGTCAGTGCACAGCACAACTGGCATGGGTATTCCAGTGGGAATGCACCAGCTGCTCATGGTAACACATGGGCTTCTCAAGCTGCCAGAGCCAGGCCCAGCAGAGCAGGTGTGTCCTGGTGCAGATCATGTTTCCTCAAATACAGTGTCTTCCATAAGTCCCAGTACAAATGACTTTGTAGGATGATACTAGTAGATCAATGAGACTAAATGGTATGGTCTGAGTAATCAAAATAAACTGATATCACTTTTTATTTCTCACTTTAAAGAACAGTTAAAGTGAGCTGATACAAAGACTGAGTTTCACTGAGGTTTTTTCTGGTTTGTTTATTCCCTCTGCTACAGTTGGACATCCTCGAACCTGCCCCAATTTGCTGATGTTTATTTTAATTCTTTCTTGCTTCCTTCTTTCTCTCTCCATCCCTTTACTTTCCCAAAGCTGCAGGATGGTTTGCTCCTGCTGCCTCCCCTCGTTGTTGGTGTTATCAGGCACGTGTGCAGCGGGTGAGATTGCAAACGCCGCTGTTCTCCGGGATCCTGAGCATCAGACAATGTTTTACACGGCGTCCCATTCTCTGGCTGCCTGGTTGGACATGATGTTGGTACCTTATCTTCACGCTGACACACACTGGACATTAATAGAAATACATTGCTGAGGCACATGTGTGGAATTTCAAGCAGCCTTTCTAGCTGTGCTTTAGATAGTCTATTGTGTGCTTAACCTCTTGGAAGAGGTTTTGATGAGAAAAGCGTGATGTTAACTCTTGGGTGGCTGGCTGGACACTCTCTGAGTTCCTTATTATACTCAGCATAATATCCTCCTAATTGAACACTGCTTATCTGTTTTGGAGTTTCAGCAGGTTTAGGCTTATCTTCTGGGGCTAGTATTCCTCCTTACTAATGCAGATTTTTAGGGAAGAAATAACTGTGTTTTGCACATGAGGATGAGGTAGGAAATGTGTTGCTGCAGAAGGAACTGAGTTGCCAGCACCTTCATGTAGCTTTGTCTAAAGTCTGTCCCTTTATTATTTTTGGCTCTCTGATTGCTGTATATGAACGAAGAAAAATGACCTGGATGCAGCTGCTTCTGTTTGCCAGGAATTCTTTCTGCTTTTGGAGCACATCAGAATTTTTATCATTTTCTTTCTGCTGTATCTGTATACTTTCTCTGCTAGTTTGCTATGGCCATCTGCAATTATCTGTATTATTTATGAGTGCTGAGTAAAACATGACGGAAAGTAGCTTCTTAAAAGGGACTGTACTAAGGGAAAGGAAATGAGCTGATGACTTTGATTTTTAGACAATGAAAATAGAACACCTGCAAGCTTATGAGGAAGGGAAGGAATTAGAGTTAGCTGCATTTCTTTTTCCTGTCTGTGCATTACATAGGGGGTTTAGAGCTTTTTTAGCCTTGAAGACTTTGTGATAATGGGCAAACTTGAAGGATGATAGAGTAGGAACTGAGTAAAAATTGATCAAACAGACTGAGCAGGGCTATGTATAATTACTGTCCAAAAGAAAAGAGCTTAAAAAAAGTTTTAATATTTACTTGAATAGAACATTAGACTAAGGATACATTTGTTAAATAACCAGTGCTCTTCCAATTAGGACTGAGAGCTTGCCATTTACATTCACTGCATCTTCAGCCTAATGCTTTTGCCGTGGAAAAAGTGGTTCACTGTCTGGTAGAGGATTTCAAGCCCCTTTATTTTTTCAAAGCTACAGGTTCATGTCTCTTCTTTTCTCTCTATCCTCTGAGCAGAATGGATTTGTTCCTTGGTTCATCTTGCTGTAGCTGTAATTGGCACTGTCAAGCTGAGTCTCTGGCTGCCCCCCAGCCCCGGCTTCCGAACTTCCAATGCACAAAAGGTTCCTTACAAAAGCTGCTCCCTTACCAGCTGAAGACTTGAGTAATCACTCATTTTTATATTTTCATATGCTATTCTCTCCTAGTTTAGCAGCAAAATGTGGAAAAAGGGAGATTGGAAGATATGTTAAAGATATGTTAAAAATGCCAAACCAAAACAACCAAACCCTCAAAAACAGCAAACCACACAAAGCAGCATCCTGAAAAACACCCAAATCAGAAAAACTCCTCCCAAAGCAACAACAATAACAACAATCACTATATCAGCTGAAAATAAGCTTTCATGTTTCTTAAACCCTTTTTCCTAATTTTTCAGCATAAAAGAATTTCAAGTACAAAACTCAAAAAACCATGAGAGCTTTAAACTGCAAAGCCAGCTACAATTTTAAAGATAATGAACATAGTCCAGCCTAATGTTTTCTATCATTTAAAAAGTTGTCTCCCCAGCTGCTGTGCTGTTTCCTGGTTGAGACTCAGCGTTTTGCAGTGTAATTTTTCAAAACTTTGTGTTACTGAAGGTTATCATAGAGGTCTGTTAAAAAGCTGCTTGCCTGTGATTTCCTGTTAAACAGTGATCTGCAAACAGAGGTGGTTCCATGGTCAAGTAAGATTTTGATACTGTTCCTTTCCTGGGAACAGAAGTGGGATGCCTCAACACCCTTTCCCATCTGATAGCTGTTGAGAAGCCACATCTCAGATCACTGCCCTTGTTCCAAATTGTGCTGAATATCTAAATGCAACCTTGAAGGTGTTGCCAAACACTTGCATTTTCTTTTTTTTTTTTTACACTAGTTTAGAAGTAGTCCATCAAATTTCATGCATCTGGTGTAAAAAGAAGAGTTTTCATTGTAATTAATCTGGGTGGCCTGTCAGTTTGTGCCCAGATTAGGTGGGGACCATTACCTGTGCTTATCCTCTGATGTCATCCTGCCATGGCAGGCTTTTTTTTCTGAGCTTAATAGGGAGTATGGTAAAGATACCTGCAGGGAGAGCAGCACTAATGGTCTTAGCTGCCATTCTCCTCTGTGTGGATGGGACTAATGTGGTTGATAAATACTTCCCTGCCTCAGGCCTTGCAAGCGCAGGCTGCTCCCTTAGGAAAGAAAGTAGCTCAAGGCGTACCATGGGTGTTTTCAGGTGTGATTGAACCAGCTAGACAGAAGATACTTTCTCCAACACAGAGGAATTTTAATCCCTCTTAATTTCAGTGTTTTACTCTGAGGTATCTTGATGAGCAGGTAATGGTAGATGATAAGTTTTTCTGACCACGTGCACGTGCAAGCTTAGGAAAAATTGTACCTTTTACCTGTTTAAAAGTTACATCTGGTTTTTGTATAAGAAATGTATCTTACTGGGCATTCTAAAACTGTAGCAAAAGTTTACATGTTTACAAGAAGGAGTAACAAACTTTCATACAATCAGACTAATTTCTTCTAGTTGCTTGTTGCCCAGCAGATGCTGCTGTTGAGCTTGGTGAGGCCCCGCTGTGCCGGTCATTGAGTCAGCTGCCTGTTCTGAGAGCTGTGATGCAGTGACTGGGAGCTAAGTTTCCTCTTTGAAAATTCATGTCATCTACTGCTAAGTCAATACACTGTCCAGAAGCTTTAGGTACATCTTGTGCAGGCGTGTGTGTAAATAAATAAATGATATTAGAATGGTTTTTTTTGATCCATGCATTATATTTTTCATTTCATTACTGACTCTGAATCCTTATCAAACTTTCTGCTTTCATTACCAAAGTGGTTTTGATAGCTTGGTTTTTGTAATTATTTTTGAGGGAGAGTTTTTTTTGACTTTTCAAGTGAGCCTTTAGGATGTGGTGGTGCAAAGGGAGTCTGATAAACAATCCACAAACAGCATATCCTCATCAATATCCCTTTGAATGTAGGATTTGGGAAAATCTATCACCTGCCTCATGCAGAATCTGAATGAGAGAGAGATGAATTACGTTTCATATTTGGGGTCAAACCCACTGCTCAGTCCAGCAGCTGCTCTGTGTATTGATCTTGCAACAACAAGCACATCTGTGCTCTGTTTTGCAGTTCTTTGGGGTGTGATTCTCATTGTAATACCCTTATATTGGAACTAAAATATGTTTAATGTGCACCTCAGTTGCCTGCCAGCGATGATGCCTTCGCTGAGTTCATGCAGTTTTCCAGCAGTGTCGAGAGCATTTGGAAAGCAGCAGTGAGTATTTCCTGAAGGTGGCACTGAAGGGACACCATGAAGTCTCCTTTCCATGGGTGGAGCAGGAACTGCTGAGCCCTCAAATTGCTTGCATACCAATGAAATATCTCCAAGTTTTTGCTTATTTGTTTTCCTTCTGACTCTAGGAGTTCTCCAGGAGTTACCATAATGTTTTTCTGGGTGAGTTTACATTAAGTTTTTGGAGTTCATTGCTTCCTACAGAAATTGTATAATCAAAAAATGGTTTGGTCTGGAAAGGACCGTAAGGATTATCTAATTCCAGCTGTCCTGCCATAGACAGGGATTTCATTCTCTAGATCAGGTTACTCAGGACTCCAGCCAACCTGGCCTTGAACGTTACCGAGGATGGGGCATCCACAGCTTCTCTGGCACAACCTGTTGTAGTGCTTCATCACCCTTTGAGTAATGAGTTTCTCCCTAACACCTACTCCAAACTTGACCTCTTTCAATTTAAAAACATTGCCTCTTGTCTGTCATCATTTGGAGTTGTGAGGCCACCGTGTACTGACATAATTTACAAACTGCTTCTGTCTTTTATTTTCTGACCATGCCTGGGGTTCTCTTTCCTGCTTAATGTATAGATGTAGAACTTGTGACATTGCTGTGTGTTCAGGCTGCAGAGGGGAGGACAAGGCTTGTGAAGACAGAGCAGGTTTTCACACAAATGGTGTGGTATGTTCTCAGCCACCTCCGATTGCTCTTTGTTCTTCAGCTCTCCACTTGGTTTCTGGCAGTGTTTCTTGGAGGGGTAGATAACAGCTGCTGAGAGCAAGTTTAGTTTTGGAAGTTGTGGAAGAGAGTGGCAGATGCTGTCCTAATGACATCTCATGTTTGCTATCAAAACAGACATTGCTGCCTCCATTCCTCAGACCCTCTTTAGGATTCCCTGATTTGACCTATACCCTGGCCTTCTAATGAGATACTCTCCAAAACCTGCTCTGTAAAAATTTCCTGTTACATCTGTGTCTCTTTGGCTCTGACTGTCTGCAATTAGACTGTGTAGATTGAGAAGCCAATAGTGAAGAAAAATGGAGTTTCTCTCAGCAGAAGTTTGAAATTTATCTGCAATGCTTTTGTAAAGCTAGTATTTCAGGTCAGTCCTCACTGATATGGTAAGTTTCTGACTGATTTGAGTAATTTGGAGCTTAAAAACATAAAGATGATCTAGGTGGCCTTGGCTGAAATGAATTATTGCTTTTAGCACAGAATCTTCTTTTGAGAGAGAAGCTGGTGGTTGACTGGAATTCCTGCAGATTCTTAGGCAGGAGATTTGTATCTTTTCATCTGTTTTCAAGAAGGAGAAACAAGTCATAAAAACCACTTAAAGGTTCGGTTAAGATTTATTCTGCCTGCATAACTGCCTCCCATAATATCTTTAATATGCATCATCCTGAAACTCCTAATTGGCCCTGCTGTTGGCAGGGCATTCAGACCCAGCAGAATCTCCACTGTTCAGCATCTTTTAGGAAGGAATGTAGCCAGAGAAGCACAAAAGATGAAATGGCTGCCTTATAAATTCTGACTGACCTTGAGAGTCCTTGTTCTAACAAGCAGGAGAATGCTGTTGAAGCCATCTAGATGAGCCCAGTGATGGGAGTTGTGTGTAGGTGGGCAGTTGGTGAGGCAAGAGGAGAGGATGGGGAAAGGCCTCATGGGTTTGGTGGGAGGAGGTGGTTTCATGTACCTACTTATCCTGTTGTTTCTGTTGTTGGTTGGAGTCTTGTCTCTACTGACACTGATTAATTTTTCTTTTCCTCATGGGTGCTTGTGGGGTTGGACTGTGGTTTAAACTAACCCATTTTGTCAGAGCTGGTTTATTTTCTTAGGAAATTATACCAGTCAGTTTTTCCTCCCTACCTGATCCCTGTGTGGGTGTTCATCAGATAGATCAGAACCTGACTGACTGAGAAGGTTGAAATTTTCCTTAGCTTCTCCTCTGCTCTCCTCTTACCTGGGTGGAGGTGGAAGCCTGCCAGGCTGTGCTGGGGTTGTGTGGTTTCTGTGAATCATGGAAGACTGTCATTCTTGCTCTCCTGGGCTGTCAGTTGGGCACCTTTTGCAGACCCTAAATTCACTTTAAAACAAAGCATTTGGCTTAGTTTATTTAATTCCATTAAGTAATTTCACTGCTAATGCATAATTATCTACAGCAGTGACACTCGTCTATGCTTTAATTATCACAAAGCTGCACAACTCCCCCTCCCCCCTGGCTGGAAGTTGGCTCTTGTGCAGGGTGGTTTTGCAGAGATAAGTGTGTAATACATGGCAGTGCTTTGGGTCTCACAATACTCAGACAGTTGCTGATTGCTAAATGTAGGCAATAGAAGAGGCAAGGATTTTGGTCTCAGTCTTCTGTTAGTGGTTTTTATCTGTGTGGAGTGAGAGACGTTGGGAAGGAAAAAGCTTATCAAAACTTCATAATACTGGCTCGAAGATAAAGATGTGAGCAAGTGCTGATTGGAGACATTAAGTTTGCAGGAGTTGGGGAAATTTGGAAGCGTATTTGTTTTTCTTTTGAAGATGTGCAAGAAATGAAGCATAAGTGATCCTGGGCAGCAGCCCACAAACCCTGTTTGTGTTTAAAGAAGGTTCTTTGTATTTATATTTTTTTTTTCTCCCCCTCCCTCCTTTGTTACTGACTCTTTTAGGTAAACACCCTCTCAGAGTGCAGAAGAGCCCAGTAAAAATTATTGATTCAGCCAGTCATTGTGAGGAAACAGAGATTCAGGATATTTACTCCTGAACTGGGAGAAGATGCATGCTTGAAATACCTGCTGTTTCTTAACACCAGACACTTGTTTGTTGAGAAGTGATTTTGTTAAAGGAGAGGACAAGGTCAGCCTGATCTGAGTTGAAGTTATGTGGGCAATATGATACTTGTGTCATTGAAAGGTAAAGGTCTGCTTGGGAATAAAGTGATCTATGGAAGATTTCTAAACCCTTGCAAAATGAAGGCAGAAAAAGCCAGAGGGGGCTCATAATTGTACTTCTCTAGTTTCACAAAGCTGAGAGGACTGGGTTGGAGACACCTCATTTAACTTGCAATGATGCGCTGAGGTTTGTGGATGAAGAACACCTGGAGCCTGTGTCAAAGAGAGAGCAAATCTTGAGAGGGACCTGATAGAAATGAGGATGGTGTGAGGAAGCACAGCCTGTGTGTTATCTTATAATAGATGGAAATGAGGCCATTTGTTGGTGTTATCTGCTGGCAGAGATGTTCTGCCAACTACCTTTGTTTGGAACTCTGGCCAAGACGTGCAGTATGTAATTGTGCTCCAGCTTCTATCCAGACTGAATTCTTAGGATTGAAATTACATTTTTCACATACAAAAGCACTGAATTTTTTTCCTTTGTATTGTTACGATGAAGGCAATTTTTGGTTGCTGACTGTCAGGAATGAGGAAGGGAGGACTATAGAGCTATATGGGTTACAACATGCATTCTCAGTCTCTGCTGCACCTGGCTGGCAGCAGTGGCACCTGTTTGAGCAAGATTCCTTTGGCCTAGAAGTATGTTATGTATTTTCTTTGGCCCAAGGACATAGTGTTAAGTATGTCACTAGAAGACCTTGCAGCTTGCTAAGCTCTAAATCCTACCATCAATCTCATACTTGTTTTCTGTGTTTCTCACAACTATAGTGGTTTATGTACTTCCCAGATAAGAGGACTGGCATAATATGGTGGTCAGTTTGGGTTTCTTCCTCTCAGAAAGACCTGTACTTCCTAAAGAGGTTATATTCTCACCCTACGGTAATTTAGTCTTGGACCTTTATTTCTGGGAACTTGAATGTGACCGACCATTTCCAAATGTCTCTTCTCTAAATGCTGTTGGTTGAAATACCTTTCATATCAGGCAATGGGTGCTCACATAGAAAGAATTTAAAGTGACAGAACTGATACCCAGAACAGTTGTTGGGTTTTTGTTTTTGTGTACAACTTGCCTGAAAACCTTCCCACAGGATCACAGAAGTAAACATTGACTTAGTGGCTTTTCTGACTCATCTGATAAAATCCACTTGCCAGGTTTGATGTTTCCATCATCTGCCTGTGTTATGTGATACTCTGGATCTGTGCTCTCACCTTTGTAATTCACTTTCCAAGTAAGACTGGGATTGAGATGTCACTTTTAAAAAATATGCATTTAGTTTATGCAAAGATACAGAGGAGAACAGGGAAGAGAGCTTCATGATGTAGGTGTTGGAGTTCCATTGCCTCACTCTTGGCTGGCATGAGTGAGATACAATGTGGAAAAGCTTTCTTTATCTGCATGGCAAGGGAGATGGGTTGGTCATTGTAAGGGGACTGCTGCAGAAAAGGGTGGGAGACTTATCCCAGTAGGGCAGGCATGGGAGAAAAAATTAGTTACAAACCCCACAAGCCTGGGATTGGGGTAACAGGGAGAAGGGCACTTCCTGGCTTTGTGCACATGTGAGGCTTTTGCCTCCTGTGAGTTTGTTGGCAGGTGTGGAGAGAAAAGATCCCAGCCTGGCAAGTCAGCCACCAGCGTGGCTGATGATTAATTGCCCTTTTTAAATTGCAATTATGTCAGTCACAGAACCCGTGAATATTAATTCTGGATGTGCTGCTTGAAAAAGTGAGTACTGATGAGATGGGTCCATTTTACTGATGTCTCAAAAGAGGGATATGTGCTGCAGCCACTGGTTATTACTGAAAAGAAAGGCTGCTGTGACTCTTAGCTTTGCTTTGTGTCTGTCTTGCATCTTCTTTTCCAGTGTTTCTGTTCCCTTCTTCAGAATCCTCTCAGTGCTTACACTGGATTTTCCACACTGACAGTAGAAGGTGGCAGGCTGACACCCAGAGTGAGTTAATCTGCAAGCAATATGAGTTACCTGGGTTTGGTGGATGGCTTTCCACCGTTCCTGCTGCTTCCTGAATCCCTTAGAGACTTCAGAATGAAATAGGGATTGCTTTTTTGCTGCTCCAGCTCTTTCCCTTCGTCTCAAATGAGTGTAACCATTCATTCCATTATACTTGGATTTTTTGAGATAATTTTCTGATTGTGCCCTGTTGGAAGGATATTAACAGGCAAGCATCAGTACACCATGGCTGTTTTCCTTTTGGTAATCTGCTTGAATGCATGGGTGATGAAAATCGTGGTTTCTTCTGTGGTTTGGGTGTCTCTTATCACTCCTGATCCTGTCTAGTATTTTCTGCATGAATCAGGACAAATTGTTGCACCTTGCTTGTGCCTTAGTTTTCTTGAAATAGTAGTTATCTCAAAAAATCTTGTCATGTGTTGATTTTCACTGAGATCTTTGAAGGTGAATAGCGTGGTATGTCTTTAGTAAATAAAAATAAAGCCCCTCAGAACCCTCTGGTGGTTTTTTATCATTTTTGTTTTTTAAAGATTCCATTTAAAGCTCTTCCAAGCTTTCAATTATTAGTGACTTTAAATACCTAGTTATCTCTTTGCTTGCTTGTGGGGCTGGTACATGCTGAGTTATCAAAATAACAAATAATTTGTAAGAAACAGATGGTGGAAGTTGCACAAGTTATCTTCCCTGTTTGTTCTTCTTTTAGTTCTACATTTTGTGTGGTTTTTGTAAGATGATTGTTTCCTGAAAGTTTTTCAGAGTGGAGGTATTAAAGATTTGAAAGTGTTGGGCATATGAATGTCAACTAATTGCTTTAGTTGGTGACAGTAGTTACTGTCGTACTGAATTAAAGGCACTATGTGATAACCCCTTCAAATGCAAGGGATGTGACTTGCAGGCAGCAGAAGGGTTCTTGTAGTTGTGTCAGACTACCAGTGAAAGGGTAGAGGAGAATTAGGTGCAGCAAAGAACAGAAAAAAATATTTTCAGTTTTTGCTTGCTGTGGTCCTTCCCTGGAAAGCCTCTAGCAGGCAGAAAGTATATTTTGGTAAAGACTTTTTTACCAGCTTGGGTCAGCACCAAGAGCTGGCCTAGGACAGCAGGTTCGGTGTATCCTTCTGGCTTTTCTGTTTTCCCCATTTTTCAGTTTTTATAATTGAATGGTAAATAACTTTTTTTTCTCTGACCCTTTTATTTTGGAAGGCTCCAAGCAGTCTTGTATGGCTACTGTTGCCCTTTGAGGTGAAAATGAAAAATTTTGTTTTATGGAACACAGATGCCTGTTAGCGCTTCAACAACCAAGTTTGCTTTTTGTCACTAGTTCTTGTGGGTGTTTTTTTATCCTCCTTCTCCTTGCTGTTTCCCTGGTACACTTTGTCTTTACACTGGTGCAGTAACTGCTTTGTCCAGTGCTTAGCTGATGGCATGTGAGCATGGTTGTCACAGGAAGAAGTGGTCATTTTCATGACTGCTCTGAAGAGTTATCAGAAGTGCCAGCACCTCTGGCTTCCCAAACTGCCATTTATTGGAATGGAGACTGCACTTAGAAACCTGTTGGCAAAATGCAGAGCTTTCAGTAGTGTCTGGCTGATACTGAAGTTTCCATTGCATTGTAGCACTAGAGAAATCAAAAGCTTCAGCCTCCATTTCTGTTTGGGTAGTGTCTGTTTTCCCCAAAAAGGCTTTGAAAGCTTTGTTTTGTTATCAGAAACTGAGCTTTAGTTTCATGTTGCTTGTCCTTAGGATAATATTCCCTAGCTAAATGGGAACTCTGAACATGGATATTAATTAATTGAGGGACTTTTGAAATATATATTTTTTGTTCTTAAATTGTTTCATTAGGATTTTTTTCTGTAGGGCTATAGCAGCACACATGGCAAACCCTCCCTACAAGACACTGCCAAGACACTCCCTGTTTTAGGTGGCACCCGACAGACAAGTCCATAGCCTGCTGCTCAATGCTGTGAGGTGTGTGCACTCCTTCTGTTGACACAAGGTGCAAATATCAACTCTTCATCAAGAAATGCCAAGGAAAAGTCATGTTTAAAGACTATGCAGTATTAGAGGTGATTTCTGTCTTTAACAACATGTCTAATTATCCCTCACAGGGGAATGGTATGATACTCCAGTGATTTATATTGAAAAAGAGTTTAAAGTATTGGGTCAGCAACTAGAGATTTGTATTCAGAAAGCTGAGGTGTTTTGGAACAGAATATGCTGATTTTCGCTGTCGTGTCAGTACTTTTGATTTTTGGGGACTGAGAATGGAAACTAAAACCTGCAATGGCTCTTTGTCTTGTGAGAAAGGAAGATTTGACTGTAACTCATAACGTCTCTTGAGAGAACAAGGAGTATTGTGGAAAGCTTGGAAAGAGAAGGGAGTCTGCTTTTGTGTCTTGGTACCTTATTTGGTATGTGCATGTTTCTTCCCCAACACCATGTTAGTAGATCTTGTCCTTTTTACTTGGCAATTCCAATGCTTGTGAGCTCAAGGCAGGCTTTTCTTCCTTGGGGGCTGTGGTCTGAGGAGGATCCTGCATTTACAGCTTGAGCTCTGTGACCAGCGTGAGGAGGAAGGTGGGGATGGAGGAAGGTCACTTCATCTGCTGCCTGTCTCATTTCTGTCAATGTAAAGAGCTTTACAGAGACAAGTAATATTTTGCAATTGAGTTTCTCTTTTAAAGACATTGATGCTAATGTTGATTTAATAAGGTTCTCTCATTCTCTCTCCTTGCTTAATTTGAAATGTCTAATTTTGTGCTTCACAGTTCTGAACACAGAATTAGTGAGGGAAGAGGAGCCGGAGGCAGGAGGAGCAGAGTGCCACACCAGAAGTTGCCAGGGGAGATTGATTCAATAGAGTGAAAAGGTGCAAAAGGTTACATGTCCACAGTTCAGAGCAACGTGATGGTGGTACTAATGAGAAGAAGAGCTTGATCCTTTAAAATGTTTTAAGATCTCTGTGGGTGTATAACAAACATGAAATGGAAAATGGAGCATTAGAGTGTTGGTTTCTTTGAGTGGATTTTTCTTTTGATTTTATATGTATGTAATATATAATATATGACAGGCAGGAAGGATAATATTCTGAGATAAATAGACATTTTAAGGTTTTTATTTTAAAGGTTGTTTTGTTAAGAGTGGCATTTATTTTCAGAAATGTTGAGAGGTTATGAGAGATTGTGAATTTGATCTGGCTAATTTATTTTGGCTGAACTTGAATGTGTGTTTTTCCTGCTAGAATTTTATGCTTGTGGAAGAAGCTATTGACATGGACATTTAATTCCTTTGTCCTGGGGATGAATGTAAACTCCCCAAAACCACACTGCCAAAAGATTATCTAAAATATTGTATAAATGATAGTGGTAGTGAAAGCTTTTCCTTTGCCTCCTGCTTTGTTAGGGTGCCTTTCCTCTTCCTCATAGGAAACCACTCCTATGCAATGGAGTTAAAGCCTAATTTGCCTCTTGCTTGAGTTGGATGACAGTTCTTCACACAACTGAGCGGACAGTGTAAAAGGAGCACAAGATGTGTTCAGCTTGGTTTTATGATAAGCTGCCAACATGCTTCTTTGAAAACCTCATTAAATTGCAATTAAAATTTTTAAAGAAAAAAAATAGGCCATCTCAGTCAGTACTTGATAGATGAGTTTGTGGTTTTCAGTGCTGGCCAGGGGCATGAGTTGCTTCTTGCAGTTGGAGCTCAGTGAAAGCTTTGGTAAAGTCTGACCACAGAATCACCAAAAAAACAGCTGCCAGCACTGGAAACTGTGAGTGATGATCCTTTGCCTGGGTTTCTTTTATGCCCTTGGGCAGAGAGAAGTATTTGCTTCCTGATTAAAGCTATGTATAAGACCCCCACCCCCTTTCTTCTCACATTGTTTCTGGTAATAAAACCTGCTTTTACCAATTGTTTCTGCTGAATTTGTTGGCTAACACTGGATTCTGCAGAGTTATCTCAAACATTTGGCTTGGGAAATGCACTTGACCATGCAGGCCTGCATAAGGAATAAAGCTTTAGGCCCAACTGTTAGTATAGATTCTAAAAGAAGTCTGGACCAGCCTTCGAGGGTTTCTTTTCTGCTGACTTTCAGTGCCCATAGTGACTAGACTCCAGGAATATTTATCAGATCACTTGCCTGTCTGGTTATTTCCAGTCTATTGCACTGGCCAACTTATTTGATCAATAAATCAATCAATCAACAGGTTCTTAAAATTACTTTCATTGACTTTGGAGGTGTAACATACAAAAAGAGTCTACAGAAAATAAATGATTGTATGTGTCCCAACTATAATTACAGAGCAAACAGAGTGGAGATATGTTTGTAACTAGTATGTAGTACAATAAATATAGCAATCTGTCTTTAGGGTTCTGTGATACTATGTTGTATTGACTCTTTAAATTTGCAAACTCATAGAGCATGAATCTTGGCTCTCTCAGGTCATCTGACTGCTATAATTAGAGCGTACCCTATTTTAAAGCTAAATTTCAAGCTCCTTGCTTTTGATTAAAAGGTCCAGAAAGAAATACTTCTCTGGTTCCTTACTTAGCATGTGACATAATTTTTGAGCTTCAGGAGCTTTGCTGACAGCAAAATCTTTTCCTAAGAAAAATTTCTCAGACTGCTTAACTCTTCCTGCTGCACCTGGTCTATACCACCTTCTTCTTGACAATAGCAACACCTGGTTCATGATCCTTGTTGATAGACTTCCAGGCATTGCTCCTTCAAAGAAAGAGAAAATGCCCTCCTCCTGAATTTTCCAAGCCCCCTGCCTTAAGCAAGAGTGTGTTGCATTTCCCAGTAAGTGGTCATTGAATCAGTTTTGAATTCTTGTAGTTTTTAGATACATTAAGCACTTACACGAGGGGAAAACTGCTCTTTGCAAATTGTCCTATCAAATGGAAATCAAAATTTTGCTGGCAGTGACATAGGTTTGTGAGTTGATCTTGATACAATCATGCCCAGGAGATTATAATGTAAAAATAAAGAATGCAGTTTTACAATAGCCTGAAATCCTTGTTGTTGCTGAATCTACACTCTTCTTTTTGCAGATGATTTCCTTATGATGTACTTGGACTTCATTAAAAGATGCAACCTTGCAGCGTTTTCTCTTATCACAGCCTTGAGAGGAGCCAGTGTGTGTGTATTAGAGAGCCAGTGTATTCTCTTCCTAAAACACACTGTGGGTTGCAAGTGCTCTGGAAGCAAGGATCAGAGTCTCTAGTGGACATTTTGTCTGTAGCTCAAAACCACAACTTAATTGGCAGCCTTTTCATAATGCTGACTGTGGCTTTGGATGTGGGGGAATGCTGCAGGTGAAGATGGAGGTACCTTTGCAAAATTGATTGTAGGGAAATTTAGTGCTGACTGCCTGTGTCTTAAGTGATTGGAGAAATAAGGGAGGTTGAGATCAAGTTCCTCACTTCTGTGCTTTTAATTTCCTGGGTAGTCTCTGATTATTCTTTCCATGTGTTTTTACTTCATAGGTAACACCTTACTACAAGTGTGATTATATATGTGGACTACCCCAGACCGTTTATTTTGAATTCCCAATGCTTTATATGGTCCTTCCAGCAAGGCATTGGAATCCACATGCTTTATACTAAATGTTAAGTACTGTATGTCTTTCCCACATGCACCTTGGCAAGTTGGTAGCTTGGAATCTGCCCCCAGAATGATACTGACCCTTGTAAGGCTGTGTAAAGTATGCTTTGTGTATGTCTGGGATGAAGGAGCAGGGAAAAGAGGAAAATGTACAAGGCTGTCAAGGAGGTGAAAACAAGCTGTGTTGTGTGAAAGTGCACCTGATTCTCCACCTGCTGAAGAAGTCATAGACAGAGGATGCATGACCATGGCTGAAAGCTTTCAAGAATTTTCTTAACCAAGTATGTAGTTACAACAGTCTCTCTGTATTAAAAAGCAGCCCTAAAGTCAACTGCATTTCTTTTAAACTGTATGTTATTTGCAATAATAACTTCTAAATTTCAAAAAAGAGTTTCTAATCTGGTGGCAGGAAATTTGTATTCATTTTACTATGCTGGCCTGTATCTATTGGCTGTGCCTACGAATATCTGTTTTGTTCAGGTGCAGGTAAATATTGTGTGTAGTGTCTGAGAGCAAATGTGGTAAGGGAATTCCATCTGAACACACAAGGTTCATAAATTTTACTGCGTGGAGGCACATGGGTTGATTATGAATGCCATCTTGATTTTTTCAAAACAGTGGTGGTGTGTGAAGGTACTATGTTTGACTCCAAAGCTAATCTACTTGGTATTTAGGAATCTGGCAGGAGAGAGCTCTGTCCCCCTATGCAGGCACAGCAGTGAGATTGGGATGTAGGCATGCATAACTGTTATTTTCCCCCGTCTGTCCTATCCTTAGAAAGCCATATGCCACCCTTAGGCTAGTGTAATGGGAGTCTGCATTAATGATTATGAGCTAGAAATAATCCAAGAAGAGTTGAGTGGCCTTTGTTTCTAGCTTTGTGAGAAATACCTCATTGACTCAGTCTGAAATATATGCTGGGATCAGAAGTCATAATTAATATAAAGTTTCATGATGCCCTTTCTTGAAGTTCTGGTTGCTGGTTAGTTTTTCTTGCCCTAAATTGGTCAGGGGCTTGGAGATTCTTAAGTCTAATAGGCAGAGTAGGAATTTGAGCAGGAAGGTAAAAAATTTAGAGCAAGTTGTTGACTCACCTACTATCAGAAATAAGCATCTTGAGCATACATCTCTAGAGAACCTATGCTCTGCAAGATTTCTAAAACCATTGAATGCCTTGTCTGTTGGCAGCATGCAAAATGAAAACTGTATGTGTGCATGTATAGAAGTGGTGGTGGGAAAAGGAGAATGTGGAAACGGGCTGCAGTATTAAAGCAAGCAATGAAAGCAGATGGTTTTCTTTGGAATTTATAAAATAGGTTTCTCTTAATTTTGTTTTAAATGAAAACCATGAAACGTCATTGCAAACCTATTTGTAGCTGTGCCATAAGTATTAGGATGCAGTTGTCCTCGAATCATAAAAGGGCCAAGCTTTTTTTGGCTGCTTCCCATCTTCATGTTTATAGAATTGTGTATGGTCTATATGCATTAGAGTTGAGCAATTTCATCACAGCTTTCCCTCAAAATTGATTGCTGTTCAGTGACTCTTCCTTCTCCCTCTCCATTGTCAGTTGGTTACATCTCAGATTCTCATTACATTTAATATTGATACTGCTTCAGTTTTTCACTAAACTGGAAGAGTTAAAGAGTCTGGAGTGGATACTGAATGTCTAAATATATTCTTTAAATACTTGAATTCCTATCATTCTGGACCATGATAAATTTAGAGCTGGATTACTGCTTTAGGAAGAAGTGACTGTTTGCTCATTCAGTGATGAAGTCTGGTCATCAAGATGTTGGAATATGTGCTGCAGAGTTCTTCAGATACTGACATGAATGTAAAAGTTGTTGCCAACAGCTGCCTTGGGTTTTGGGCACCTGCTGCCTCTCATTTCTCGCATCTCCCACTCTATCTTCCGCTCCCAAAGCTGGCAGTGCCCCTAAAAATACTTTGTGATGAGTTCTTAAGTAGGAGATCTCTACCAAGCTGGTAGTCTGGTTTCCTGAGTCATTGGTCACACTGCAGTGCAATCTGTTCTGTGACAAAGTTCTGGACTGTGGCAAGGAAATGGACTTCAGGGGAAGCTGGTTCCAGTCAGGTAACAAAGGCATTGTCCTTCCAAAGGCTGCTGCCCTGTGCTGATCCTTCCTCCCTCCCTGCCAATCACAGAGCTGTTTTGATTGCTCACTGCCATTTTTACATTTCCCCAGTGTGTGACAGACTTGAGTGGTGTGCATGGTGTGTAAGGGTGATGTAGTGTAGTGAGTCTGGGAAAAGTTGCTGGGAATTGCCCTTAGGAGTGAAACACAATTTTGGCTGTTGATGCCATTGGAAGTTGGACTGTTGAGATGGAGGTGGGAAGGCATCCCCTGCCCGACTGATCAATGCTCACATGTGGAATTTGCAGAAGCACAGATGTATTACTCGTGTAGTCCCCATATCCAGCCAGAGTCTTCTTTAAGTGTCTGTATGAATCCCTAGGACAGAGGCTGCTGCTTTGGCCTGAGATCCTGTTTGAGTAACCTTTTGTTTCTGATACAGTTAAGAGGAATATCTTGACTGGGTTTTGACCTCAAACAGTTAAGTCCAGTATTTATTCTGGTTCCTGTGGTTGCTGTCCAGCGGGTTACCTGGAAGAGAAAAAAAACCTTTTCAACCGAAGAGTTCAGGAGTATTGACCAAGGATGTTGAAAGATCGCTTGTATCCCAGGGCTGGAATTATAAAACTTGTAAGCTGCCGTCTGGGAGCTGGAAATGAAGCTCACTTAGGGAGCAAGGAAACCAGATATTGCTCATTTCTTAAATGGATTGCTTAAATTTCAGAAAGATTAATGGATAGACTATGTGTATTGTTACCAAGACTGGTAAATGCAGGTCTGCAAAGACATCTTGACACAGGCTTAGAAGTTAGCAAAACTTAAACCAGTAGCCCTCTTGAGTTTTCCTTTTTATATTATGTTATTAGTGTATTTTATTTAGTCAGGGTTTGTTTTTTTCCAATGCAGCAGTATGTACTTCTGCACATTCTAATTTTCCTGTTTCCATTCAGTGGAGTGTATCTATTTCTATCTTGGAGTAATAATTTTTCTCTCTCGTGAAGGTTGACAGAATTATAGTATTGGCAGTACTGCAGAAGAGATGCTTTGTGATTAGTAACAGTGTTGTATTCTCTAAAACCCTGATTCTGCTGCTGTGCATTGTATCTTATGGGGCACATATTGGTGATAGGGCTGTTCCTTCTCCTTGCTCTCATTTCTCAGTCCTGTCCAGTGCCACTGAGTTAGTACCTTTTGTTTATTTTGTCATGTGAGTGAGTGTCCACCAGCAATGTGTCAGTTCATGGCTCAGGCACCCAGGGATGACAGATGTACATCCAGTAAAGAATTAGTGGCGTGCATGACCTACCTGCTGAAATAATAGCAGGCATCATGAAGAGTGCTGTGTTCCTCCTGTCCATCTGCTGAGGATGGACAGACCTGTAATTGCTAAAATGTAAAAATGAAATTAAACTCATCTGTCCTGACTGTAAAAATCATCAGGAAGAAAAATGTTATTCAAACCAGGCTTTTGTCAAGATTGGTCAGTGATTACCAGTAAACACCTGTTGTGTATTGGTTTGTTTGGCCAAGGACTTGATGCTGCTATATCAAACCTATCTGCAGAGAGGGGGAATTGGCTTCTCTCAGTTGAAATGTAGATGTTCAATTCCAACCCTCTAAGCTGGTGCAAAGGATAAGGATGGACAGCACACATATCTGATAACACATCATCCCTCAGTTACATGAAGTAGTCTCTGTGTGCCATTAAAATGATGGCAGATCCCATAAAAACATTACCCTCCACCGTCTGCTCCCTCTGGCAGTGAACTATGACCAAGAGGAAAGTTCCTTGTGCCCTGTCAACTCCCCTCAAATAAATAATCATAATGAAAAAAGGCCAGCCATTCTGAAGTTCCTGCTTAACCAGTGTGCTGCTGATTGAAGGTAGCCCTGAGAAGCAGGGAAGGCTTGCAGCCCTTGACAGCAAATGAGAGCTGTGCCTGCCTCGTAAATGCCTTGGCTTCAAAAGGAGGTGGTTATGGGCATGAAATGTTTATCATCTTGTACTTGCTTTGCTGCTGCTGGCTTAGTGTGTAAGTAAAAAGTAGTAACAAGTAAAGAGGCAATACTGCAGCCTGTTTTATCTGCTTATCTGCACACCTAAATAGGCTTGTGGGCAAAAGAAAAGGAGCAGGTGGAGGCAGCTTGGCTTTGATGGAGGTTTGGACTCTGCCTGCACTCCAGAGGTTTTCAGTTGCCTATGAAGGGGAATCTGGTTGGGAATCTGATCAGTCGACTGGCTTTCTGTTAGGAATCACTCTGAAGTTGTCCATGGCAAAAGATGACTTGCTATGTAGGTCAGCTTGTGCATTCAGAAATGTCCTTTAAAAGATTACTTGTTCTTGGCACGTAATTGGAAGCAGCGCAGTTGTTGACCACCTCCTTTTGAGTCTGCCCAGCACTGGCGCATTCACTGGTGCATGTTGTGTATCAGCATCTCTAACACCTTGCATGGCTCCCTGGCACTGGCTGTGTCCCAGCTTCCTTTGCTTAGCTCCCACCCTAAATGGGGGTCCTGCAGCAGGCTGTGGGGACTCTGCTCTGGTTCTGGTTTAGGGGGTGCATGTGCTTTTGTTTTGCTTTAACAGCACAGTTCCCAACAGGGGACAGCACTGCATTGCTTAAGATGCTTGTCATTTTAAAGGAACTTTTCTAAACTTGTCATCTTAAAAGCTATAGTGCACAGCAGCAGGCAACCTCCAAAAATCACTGATTTCTATTTTTCTTCTCTTTCCCTTCCTTTCTATCTTGTGCTGTCTTTATTCCAAGCCTGTGGATTTGGATGCCTGGGTAAGTTCTCTTTTTTGTCTGGATCTTGCTTATTCCAAGTGTCATGTTGTTACTGTGCATGTACAGATTGTTATTGCTGAGCACAGATGCAGGATTTTATTTTCTGTCATTACATTTTAAAAGGTGTTCAGCTAGAAAATTGCATATTATTTCCTCCATAAAGATTTTCACTGGTTCCTTTTGTGTAGCTTACAGCTGCTGAAACCAAACTTGATCTGGTGATGTGTATTGTTGGCTAAGAGAGTAGCAGAAACAGGAGGAAATGAAGGTTATACCGTACCAGTATTGCTTTATAAGGCCATGAGTTGGATCTGGTTTCTAAAATAGACCCTGGTCACCTGCCTTCAATAGAATGAAAGGTAGCACAAAAGGCCAGTGATTTTGTAGGGCCCATGTCTGGAATAGTGATTGCAGACAGCTCTGTGGTAATGGTGATGTTTCTGCTGATGCCAGTGGAGGTTGAGTCAAGGCTCCCCCATGGCTACTTGCTTGGTACAAGCCTCCCTGGAAAGTTCTGCTATTCAGTCTTGGGCCTGAAGTACACAAATTGCCTCTTACTATTTCAGTGTTGCCCTTTCAGCTCTGCCATTCCCTTTAGACTTGGCCAGGAACATGCCAGCTAGCTAATTTTGGAGTTAGCTCTGTTCTTTAGTGAATTTCTGTCAATTCCTTCTTCTCATCTTGGAGTCCTTAATAGCATTTGTTTTTCTCCCTTGCCACCTGGACTGCTACCAGGACTGGAAGAGACTTGGGAAAGCATGAGGTATTAGAATTTGCAGTTGTGAAGTGAGGCAAGCTGAGGTGCCCAGCCAAAACATCTCTGCTGTGCTGCTGCAGAGATGTAACTGTACCTTTGGGGGAAGCTGAGAGCTCCTCTCAGCAAAGACAGGATGATGTAGAAACTAGGCATTTGATAGACTGGAGATCCTTTGCTTTATCCTTGTAGCTTATTTCCCTGTGTTGCTTCTGACTGATTATCTAGGCATCATCTTGCTAGTTTGTCTGTGAGTGGTGGAAGTGCTTTGCCAAGAAGATAAATATTTTTGCAGTAATCTTGCCAAGTGCTGTGACTTGCTTTTAGGAAGTATTCATAGGCTGAGGTTTGGACCTTTCCTTCTAGCTTGAGTTGCCCTTTGTAGAGAGAGAGTTTTTGGGTTTTCTGTCCTCCAGGAGAGCCTTCCCAAATCCCAGAACCCAAACAGTATTGAGGAGAGAGACAGCCTGGTGCTAGCTGTCAGCTGTGGGCTGTGCTAACACTGCACTTTATTCCCGGGTGCCACATTCCTTACTATCATCTGACCCTGCCAATAAGCCTTTTTTTTTTTTTTTCCCAAACAGATTTCCACCCTAGTTTTCATTTTTAACAAGGTGATGAAGTGGGACTGTGATTAAAAATAATAAAAATGCGGTAATACTCTGGGATACTTTGGGATGCAACAAAGCCAAAGCTAATCTGGGAATGGTTATAGCTAGAGTGAAGCCCAGCTCTAGATCAGTTGCACAGTCTGATGTGTGGCATGCTGGTGTCAGCTCAGGACATGGCTAAGAGTGTCTGGTTTTGTTCATAGAGAATGAACCAATAATATTTCATTACCTCAATTAGGAGCTTGTAAAATATTTCTTTTGGCCTGTCTGTCAGCTAGCAGGCCAGTGCTTGAATTCTTTAGTTGAGCCAGTATATAATGTATAGCTTTAGAAATGTGCTTGCACTGTTTGTTTCTAAATGGGTTACTTGATAAAGGGAGAGAAGGAGGCAGAGAATCACATAACTCTGCCCTGGCTCTTTGTCACTGTTCAAGGCAGCACTGAGATAATCTGAAAAACCTTGGGCTGCAGAAAAAATGGGAAGATAAAGCAGAGGAAAAATTTGAAAGAGTACCCAACCAGTCCATGGGTCCCTGCCCATGGAAGCTGTAGCAGCATGTTCGTAGTATGCCTTTGCTGTCCTTTTGTAAGAATATAATCCTTGTAAATTCTGACACCATCACAGGGGATTCTTGAGCATTTCTTGAGTACATCTTATACCTAGTTTTTGGACAGAGGGCAATGGCCAATTGCATACATGTTCTTTTATAAATACATCCCCTTTTCTAAGTTTTGGGTGCATTCCTGTGTTTTGAAGCTATGTCCTTTCTTCCCTGTCTCTGTTTTCTTTCTGTGTTCATACATCTTGGACATCACACTGTCTGTGTTCTACACATCCTAGATGTCATCTCTGGGCTTTGGTCACCTCTTACACAATATGTTCAAGTTCCAGTGTAGTTGTGCAGCTTGGAAGTGAAATGCAGCTTTCTGATATCTGATTTTCAAATCAGTGTGTTATCATGCATGTTTTCCCTTCTCCTTCCTTTTAGTTCTAAAGGCCTTTTTTCAAAAAGTCTATTGATGCTTTGTTTGGCACTTGCAATCTCAATCCCCTGTGAAATTGGTGAAATTGTAATCATAGCAGCCAGTTCTGTCTGGGACATCACAGGCTTCTAACTTCAGGTGGGGAATAAGCAGCAGGACGAGAGGAACTCTTAATAAATATCCTATATTCATTCCAAATGTCCCTAGTTGCCTAACCCAGTTTGGAACAGTGAATATTTCAGATGACACATGCTCTACTATACTGTTTGTACTTCAAACATCATCATAAAGTGTACTAAAGTTTTTAGTAATAGCAGCTGGGGATAGAGGGAAGCAGAAAGCAACTTTGAAGCAGATCTGTCACAAATAGAGTGTTTCTCTGCATACTTCAATGCACTGAAACAGCAGCAGATCTTGAAAACAAGCAAGGCATTGAAAATATGTTTGTGTTGCAAGTACAAGGTTTCTTTGTAACCCCTAGTTCATCATGCATTATGGGTGATAAGTGGGACAATGGGGGATAATATGGGAGAAATTACTTTGAGGGAAGAATGGGGAGTACTCTGAGGTTACAGTCTGCAGTTAGGAGACCCAGGTTTGGTTCTTTGACCTCAGTTTTGCAAGACCCTGGGGAAGTGACCGACAGAATGCCTGTGTGCTGCAGGGTGCGTGGCTGTTGGAGGCATTATTCACTGCCAGCTCCAGTGAGGTCAGCTTGGCAGTCCAGGGTTGTCATTGTGCAGAGCAGCACACCTCTGACATGTCTGCACCTCTGCACCCTACTTGAGAGATCAGGTGTTTGGTTTGTGTTCCCTTCCAGAGGGGTTGTAAGGATAAATGTGCTGGATTTCTTGGTGCATGATGTCAGGCAAAGTCACAGGTTGGAAAGTTGAGTGAGTGTGTGGGTTTGGGATCCATGCATTGCCAGAAACAGAATAAAGCCTCTTGAGCACTGGTATTGTTAGATTTATTGATTTTGTACTTCCAGAATATCCACTATCCCAGGAGACTAGCACAAATACATAATTATTTAGATTAAACAGAAACTTTCTTGAGTTTATAAGAATTTATTATTTGACTCTTTTGTTTCTTTTTTTTCTTCCATCATACGGTGCAGCTTCCATCTGAGTCATGTAGAGGGGTCAGTACTGTCTCACTCTTCTTTCTCTTCCTTACTTATTTTCCTCTTAAGGAAATACAAGTCACTTGTGGAATAATCTGATTTTATGGGTGTTATGCAGAAGACCTGCAGGAGAATTGGGATCTTCTGGTCATCCACCAGACCAACCCACCTTCTTACATCTGTTTCATTTTATTTGAAATTGCTTAGTTCTTTTCTGTGTAGAAGATTGATTCAGAGGAACAGCTATGGTTCTCTTACCAGGAAATGGTTATAGTTCTGGCACTTTCCAACTACCCATCATTGCCCCTATTGTTGTTGTGATATCTCTTCTGTCAGGCTGCATGTGTGGGGCAGCTCATTCTCATCCCTCTCCCCATCCTGTTCCAGCTTGTTTGCAGGTGGGAAGTGGTATAGCGGCTATAGGTTAAAGCACAGCCAGAGATTTTGCTTTTAATCAAGTGCCTTTGAGACAGAGATTTAGTTATGAGTCTCTACTGCTTGTGCCTTATCCTGGTCCTGTTTTCTGGGATAGCAAACATGGACACCAAAATATTTCTTTTTCTTTAAAAACAAACAAAGAAACCCACATCACCACCACACCCCTACAATCTTCCTATTTCATATAATCCTTTTCTTGCTTGCTTATCAACCACCCTCACTGCCTAGATTAAAATCTCTTCTAAGCCCTATTATACCACTGTATTTCCATCAGCAGGGGAGCTGAAAGAAGGACATGCACAGCAACTTGCTTTCAGATGTAATTTTTCTCGTTAGCAATGGCTTTTGGCCGTAAAATGACAGGTCTGAGCCCACGGGGATATTTCTGTCCCAGCTGCTTAATCATGTTGGACCAGCATTTTCTGTGGTTGTGCCATCATTAGAAGTTAAGAGAATGTTGCTGGGATGCTATGGCCTGGCAGGGTTTGTGTCCATGTTAAGCAGGCTAATCATTCTGGTTTTGAAAGGTCTTCTGCCTGCTGTTAACTTCCGTGGCCCCAGAGATTTTGAGGTGGAATGGGGGATGTAGAACAACTCCCATTTTTTCTTGCTGTTGTTGCTTGTTATTTTTAAACTTGAAAAGTTTGATTCAGTTCCATCAATGTCGTGTTTTCTTAATGCTAGTTGAGTTTAGGGGTGGGAATATAATTAAGTGATGCTGGCTGTAAGGAGCTAGAAGGCTACAGCTGTTGCTGTGCCCACACAGACTTTTTAATTGAGCACTGTTTAGCTGATGAATACCAGATTTACTGTTTTGATAGTGCCATGCTTATAATTTGTAAGATAGAAGAGAAATTCTTTGACAGCCGTCTTCCCTCTTGCAGCACCAGCCAGAGGAACTCCAAGGGTACTGATGGGGAATGCATAGAGAGCATGTGGAGAGAGTACTTAATTATCTGGATAGTCCTATGTATGTCTGTTGTAGGGAAGTATTTAATCCTTAGAAGCTTTTGGGCACTCCAAGGGGCAAGGGTTTATAAAGAGAAGGATTTGAGGGGATTTGGTTGGTTTTTTTAAGGTAAGGGGAAGAACATTTGAGTAATGACTGTCATGATTCATGGAAAAACAGGCATGGATAAGATGGAGTTCTGAAAAAGAGAATGGGAAAGTGTCACCTTTCTATGATTATATGTTTTCATTTAATAAGAAGTGTAAAACCAAGGGTTTGAGTTTGAGTAGGATGCTAATAAGAGCATTTCAAACCCTGGGGGATAACCCAAAATAAACTGCAATTCTTAAGGTATGTAGTTCCACTGAGGGGGATCCCATGCATGAGTCCTGAGCAGAGATATTTTTTTTAGTCCCTTCTAGTCTGCATCTCAAGTGCTTTCCTTGCACTGCATTGTTTATTTTTAATTCCTTTTTCTCCTGCTGCTGTTTTGTTGTCCTTGCCAGGTGGTGGGGCTGCAAGGCTGGGAGGCTGACCTGAAGCGACAAGAGGCCTTCTACCAAGAGCAGCTGGCCCGCATTGAGAGGAAGGTAAGGCTGAGTTGTCTTCATTTCTGGCCCCTGCAGGGGTAAGACACAGATCTGTGTGGATCCAAAAGATACAGAACCAAGATGTGTTGTGCTGCACCCTGGAACTGTCAGCTGACAGTATCTTATCTGCCCCCCAACCCTTATGTAAGTGATGGAAAAGCTGTACAAATCTTTTGAGCAATTTATCTTTGAAAGATAAAGGTTTTTTTAACTGGATGATTTTTAAAAAGGATTTCTGGTAGTTCAAACTCTATTATCTTTTTTACCATGGGATTTAGGTGAAAGCTAAATTGAAAAAAACAAACAAGTGCCCTGGTTTTTATTCCTTTTGTTAAAAATCCTTTCCTTAATAAAAAAAATAATCAACCGCCACAACATAAATTTTGCTATAAATATGAATTAAAGTCGTATTAACAATTTTTCTCTGGGGAGCCAAGCAGTTCAAAGAGTGGTACTGCAGTACACTGCCTGCTTCTTGCTGGATAAGCCTTTGAAATAAACATGATTTAAAGAGACACTGTCAAGCATCTTTTAAGCCTGAAATGACCTTTGAAAATCCATTTAGGGATTTGAATCTCTCCCCTAAACGTGGGATTTGCTTCTCTGTTTAATTGTTTACCATGATGAGTTTTTAAAAATTGATGCCATAAAAATAGGAGCTGCCATGCTGTTCTTTATGAACTAATGTGTTCTTCACTTCCTGGCAAAATGAAATAATGTTATAAGTAGTCTTTATTTTTTAATAAATGTGGAGAATAATCTTCTCCAATTTGAAGCAATTAGACCTCCTGACAGGGAGTTGCATACATTCGACTTGTAGTTGTGTTGTGTGACTAAAAAGAAGTGCAAACAATGAAAAGAGTGGGTTGTAAAGAGACTGAGAAATCAATCAATTTTACTACCAATATGGAGCAGGATGGTGAGTATGGAACATGGGAAAATTGTAGATTATAGGAACGGTAGGGAGCTGTTGGCATATCTATTCCTCTTTTCATTCCCTCCTACTGTATGACTGTCCATGCTGCATTTTTTGAGCCATCAGTGGTAAAACATGCCTGTGAGCAAATTCACACGATACAATTTTGCAACACTTTAATCCGTACAATTCATTAAAAATAAACTATTAAAACTACCGCTCGGTGTTGCATTTGTATTTTAAATTCTATTTCTAGATAATGGGGATTGTTCAGTGAAATTGCAAACAATCTAGCAGCTATCGTTCTAATTATCACAGTTGTCCATATGTTCATACGCAAAGGGAATTTTTGCAATTTCTTGATCCCATGCTGTTTGCCTCTATTATGTTCTTCTCTCCAGATCTGGTTTCGTGAAGCGGAAATTACAGGGGAAACCTGTGAGTCTGTCCTTTATGGACAGTGGAGTGGGGAGAAGTCTGTGTCCAGGCTTCATTGTCCTCTTTTTGAAATCTTTTGTTGTCGTTTGTGTTTTCAAGTCCACATCCCTTCTACAGGGACACCTTTATAAACAACATGATGGATATTTTAGTGTGGGATCTTCTTGGGGGAGGAAGGTGAGCTGCCCATAGTCCTATTCAAGCTGCAGAGCTACAGAGAAACTATCTTCTGGTTGTTATGTGTACAAAAGCAAATAGATAAAAAGAACAGGTTTTCTTTCCTCTCTTGAAACACTGGATAGTTTCTGACCCTTAAAGACTAGCATTTTGCTGGTAATAAAATAGAAGAATGCCTCCAACCGTTAGTCTGGATTGGAGTGGGAGGTGGTGGGGGCTAGAAGGGAAAGGAGAGAAATGTACTTGAAACAGTGTAATAAAGCTTAATTGTATTAGTTTTGAAAAAGGTTTTTGATCTTCTCTGAGGATAATTTTATTCCTATAATGGTTGGAAAGATGGAAAATGCAGCACAGAACAATCTTTTTTATTAGTTGCTTTTATATAATTCTGCTTTTATTTGTTGAATACACGCAGACCTTGACATTTATTTATATATTTTTCCTTCCGCTGTGCTAAAGCTTTCCAACTCAGGCTTAGATATATTTTTATATATCTGTGTATGTGTATGTCAATATTAGAGAAAAGCTCTCAGTAAGGGGATGGTGGGAGAGAGCTCTGAAATAGAATTTTGCTTTCTCTGCTGTTTTAAAAGGGGATGGCCACTTGAAGTGTGGTCACTGGTAGTTCAGAGGTGTTTGGCTGGGAGTGAATGAATGTGGCTCAGTGTGGAGTTAGGAAGCTGAAATTTCTCCTTCTAAGGATCAGGCAATCAGGAATTCCCCTGTCTCCTCCCCTGCTGTGCCCAGGTTGGTTTTGTCCCCACTTCTGCATGATAACAGGATTCAGCAGTAGGAGACTTAAAGATTTGTTTTTGAAGGATGTTTTGAACTATTGATGTTTAAAACTCGGTACCTTCCCAGTAGGATGCTAGGAGTAATTGTGTTACATACTTCTTACAACATAAGAGCAGCTCAGTGAATCAAACACAGAGACTATCCTGTTTCCTCTGACAGTGGTCAGTTGGTAAAGGCTTTGAAGGAAGAAGAAAAAAAACATGACCAAAACAAAGTGACAAAGAAAACTTTTGGAGAGCAGTTTTGAGAAGAGTCTTCCTAAATGTTGTCAGTTGGAGGCAGACACTTGCCCTGCTGCACAAGAGTTTATTTTCATTCAGTATTTTTATTCACTGAAAGTTGATTTAGTGCCATTGTTCTTCTGTGCATCTCAGGTATTTTTCCTGTAGCCCCCTTTAGCTCTGTGCCTCAAACATCATGTGGCTGTGTGTGCCACAGGTTAACTTATATACTCTACAAATTCTCTGTTATCAGTTTCAAATATTTTTTTTTGCATTTAATATCCTTTATGTGAAAGAGATAAAAGAAATCCTCCTCATTATTCATTATCTGCACACTTCTTTTCCCTCTTTTACCTTCCCATTAAACTGTGCAGTCCTTACCTTTTCAGCCTCTGCTTGTGTGAATGATTTTTTCCAGGTTTCTCATTCTACTTGTTTGTCTTTTGGCTCTTTCCCCCTAGCAGCTCTGTCTTTGAGATGTATTGACCAGAATTGAACTCAGTAGTTCCCCTGAATGCAGCAGATTGTGTGAATACATTATCCTTTTATTTGGTAATCTTTGAAAGAGTACTGTAATCTACTGGACAGAGCACAGAATTGGAAGGAAAAACCTGCTCATTTTCTAATAGCCGTTTCTCTTTTGGGAGTTTGAAACAATTATTTAGTCCATCTATCTCAGTTATTCCATCTATATGATGGAATAGCTTATAATGGGAGGGCAAAGTGTTGTGAAACAGTAAAGCTATAAAAATGCTAAAAAGGCTTTGCCTTTAGTTTTGCATGAGGTGAACTATAGGTGTACCTTATTTCAAACAGATCTTGAGAAACTCACATTCTCCAGACAGTCTTATTAAAATTTTCACGGGAAAAGGCATGTATGAAAAAATAATTGCAGTATTTCAGCTCTTGGGATTTTCCCTGCATCTTCTACTAAAGCACTGGAAGAAATGAGACAATGAGTGCAGCAGTTCTGTGTCACAGTGAGGATCCATCTAGTTCAGTGTGCTGGTCCTGACTGAATGTCCAGGGATAGCTGTAAGAACTGAGCTGATGGGAAAAGAGGCTGTGGAGTCTCCTTCACTGGAGACAGTCAAGGAGCATCTGGACACAGTCCTGTGCCATGTGCTCTGGGATAACCCTGCTTGAACAGAGAGGTGTGGGACCAGGGGCCCCACTGTGCTCCCTTCCAACCTGACCCAACCTGTGATCAAAGCAAGGCTATGGGGTATTTGCCCCAAATGCTTTGACCGTCCTGGCTAGTCATTTTTGGAATTCCCCTCACATGTTTAATCCTCAGAGGGTTGTGAACCAGGACTGTGTGCACAGTGCTCCGGATGCGGGGGGACCGTGAGCGTGTGTGGCAGCTGTGTCAGAATCACTGTTTGGTTCTCTGTTTCTTTGTAGTGCCTGACACTTGATTTGCACTTCTGACTTGTGTTGAGCAAATGCCACACACTGCTGCTACTGGCAGCATTCCTCTGCTTTGAGTGCAGACTTGAATATATACAGTGGGTGTACTGGGATTAAGGCAATGCTGGGATTAGTTTCTGAGAATATTCTTCCCACTGCACCCTTCCTTGTCAGTTTGTCAGGGGCTGTGTGTGTGGGAAGGGGTGGTGGGCTTTGTTCTGCCTGCACTGTGGTACATGCTTCTTAGAGATTATTTTAATCAAATTTTATTGAACTAATTCCTTGCAGAGGATCATTACACTGGTAAAACCCTTCATCTTCCTCCCTTTAACTATGATAGTTTGTAGTTGTGTGTTCCTGTCTCTTGGGTCACATGTATGTTTTTGTTTTGGAGTGCCTGAAATATTTTGGTAATCAGGAAAATGAGAGGGGAAAGCTCCTTTGAATTGTCTGTTTCTTGTATGACTGTGTGTGATTGCAGGGCTGGAGCTGGTGATACAGACATTCCATTCCACACCTGTGTTTCCAGTGTGACTATTTCATCTCCAATAAGTAATCCAGTAATGAGACCTGGCTATTTTGTTATAAGTGGTTAAACTTCTAACTCTGACTTGTTTCAGTAATTTTACACCTCATCCATGTAATTTGAATTATTTCATAGAATGTGTGTCTCCTCTCAACTGTTTTGAATGAGGTTTTGTACTGTAGTGTTCCTCTGGGTAGAAAGAATGAGAGTTAGACTAATGATCTGCAGGGAGAACCTTAGACACACTCAACTTGGGAAGCTCAAGATGATGTTTTTTCATGCATTTGTTTGTTACTGAGAAGCAAGGAGGGAGATGGAGGAAGCTTGTTGTAAATAAGTAACACATATACTGCTCAGAACTGGGATTTTTATTAGGGATTCTGCGTATGCTTTGTCCTGCTTTCTCCAAGTAGTAGAAAGGTCCTTTAAAAAATATAGTAAGAAAGAAGTGCAGTCTCTCCTGGAACCCTTCAGATGCCAGGAGATTTCACTTAGCATATTAGTTGTATACTTTCTCCCAAGTAAATACTTGTTTTACTCCTTTTGCTGTTTGGCCTCTTGCTGAGTTTAACCTGACAAAAGCTAAGGGCAGTGCTACTACAACAAAAACACAGGCAGTGCTTTGGAGTGGTGTAAAACAGCAGAGAAAGGCTGAAGGTAATCTTGGAAGATAAAGTGAAACTCCTTGCTGTAGATGATGCCTCCTCTTTGTTTGGATTTTCCTAAGCTCCAGCTCCCACGTTATCTCTTGTTAGGCGGCTGTGGACTGCTGGGAGCAGTGAGTGCATTAATATGCAACGTTTTTCTGCTTATAGTTTTTCAGAGCAGTAAGTAGCACAAGAGGTATTCATAAGCTGTAGAGTATTTGTGCAAGTGGGAAAGGAATGCATTGAATACATACCTTTTTTATTAATAAGGTTGACTGCACCTTTTTCTCTGCTTGACCTCACAAATCTTGTAATTTAGTGTGTTGCATTCATCTTGTTTGGTTTGTTTAAATTAATCTCTTTTTGCCCTTGTACTTCCCATTTAATTCATGTTTGTAACGCATTTAGGATGTGTAAAGAATGGGAGGCAAAGTTATTTTTGTTTGTTATTCCTATTGGTCTTGGTCCTTCTTCTTGGAGCTGTCTCCTACTTTGGTGTGCTGAGGTCACCCCTACATACAAGTCCACTGTCATTTTTGGTTTATGGCTGGTGACTTGTCTCAATAAAAATTTCTGCGGAAAAAAAAGTGATAGAAGCCTGAACAAAAAAGCCTTCCAGAACAATATGTTCATGTTGGATCTTCATCATCAATTTAAAGCAGACTCTGTGGGGCTGTACAAATTGATGTCACCTGGTAAAGGTGGGGAGGGATTTCTGTTGAAGGGGATGAGATTTCCATTCCTTGAGTTGGGATGCCAGGCTTGTCTGTGTCCATGAGACCTAGGGATCACTTGCCTACCTTTGAAAAAAACAAGCTGTGTTCAGGTGTTATCTCCAACCAAACCCTCTGCCCTCTCAGTGGGAGTTGAAGATTCAGTGCCCTTTGATAAATGAGTTGATATGTCCTGGCAGGTGTCACTGACACCATTTGTTTTCTCCTGTAATGTCTTGGGGCTGTGTGTGAGCTATTGCCGTGTGTCTAAGGGCTGCTTTGTTTGCCTCTAGTCACAATCTTGCTCTAGCCAGTGCTGTGGGTACCTGGAGGAAGAACAGCTAGTGTGAAATGAACTTTTGGTCTCAAAAAATGTGTTTCCCTTTCAGAAGAATTTCTTGTCCCCATCTCCATAATTGAACCATACAATATCCTTTAGAATTTCATTTTCATTTCCTATCCAATTTGTTCAGTTCTCTGTTCATCCCCAGCCCTTCCTGCAAACCCTTCCTCTCACAAACCCACCAACGCTTTCTTTGAACTTTCAACATCTATGATGCAAAAAAGCAGTTTGCCTTTCAAGCCAGTAGACCAGTACAGCAAAGCACCCAGTTCATCAAAATGTTGATTTAATCTTTTGAGCCCAAGAATAATCCCCAGTGTAGTTTTCTGAAATAGGTTGACAAGATCCATCCTAATCATTCAGATACTTCCAGTTGCTCAGGTTGCCTCTCTGGGGCTGTGTGGCTGCTGCTCTCAGGTGGCAGTGGCTCTTATCAGTCTCCCAGGGCACAGCCTTTGATGTTTAGAGAATAAAAGATCCTCTCCTGTGCATGAATTAAATTTCTGAATGGGAGCAAACTGAAAAGGAAATGAATCTGAAATCATCATCTGAACCAGTTCCATCCTTCCATCCTCTTCTCCTTTTCAGTTTTTCTCAGACATTAAATGTCATGCTGGGGTAAGAGTGTGACAGGGAGGGCAGCATCCCTGATTTCTGCTTTCTGCAGGCATCCATTAGGGCTGAAGAGCATCTTTAGAGGAGGCTAATGCTCCTTGTAGTCTCCCTGCAGGGACAGGTTCTTTCCTTGTTGCTGGTGGTCAACACACAAACTGACTTCCAGTACCTTGTGTTCAATTCACCCATTTAATGGCTTTTTTTGCTGAAAGCTTGTGATGTTTAGTAGTTAATATACCTCAGTACACAGCTTTTAGAGATCAGATAAATTGATTGGTAATTTGATGAACTCAAAGAACATCTATAATAGGGTAACTAAAATGTGTTAGATGTCAGCACAGCCTTTCTGCCTTCTCTGCAGTGTGTATATTCTCCCTTCAATATGTGTTGACTGCTGTACAGTACATTACACCAAATTACAAGCAGCCTCTATGCAAACAGCAGCTAAGTGTTTGCTTCCTCTTCAGCCTGCACGATTAGTGCAGAGATGCCTTTGCAGTCTGTGTGCTGAAGGGTGAACTGTCAGAGCCTTACGGTGATTTTGTTTCCCTGGCATTTAGAGTATCTCTGCAGAGGGAGAGAATGATGCTTATGGGCTGCTTCATCTTGGAGGAATCCATCCTCAGGCTCGACTTGTGAAATAAATGTGGCAATGTGTGGTTTGAACTTAGTGTCTTAACACTGAATTTAGCAGCTGAATTTAGATAACAATCTGGTATCTGGTCTCATCAGTGTATCACTATGAAGACTTGTTAAAGGCAGAACAAAAAGACCTGGAATGTGATCTTGTCTCTTTGTTAGAACTCAACACTGGAGCATTTGTCAAGTCTAGTCCAAAAAGAGCAAAACAAGAGGTTCTTTTGTCTTACTTCTGAGAGCTTTCCCCATTATCTAATATTTCTGATATCCTCCTTTGGCATTTTTTATTCAACCCAATTTTCCCTTAATTTCATTCATTTTCTCATTGCCTAATAGTTTAAATTTCTGTTTCCTCCCTCTTTGTGCTGTTTACATGCTTGTTTATGAGCAGAATTGGTATTTATAAATATGTGTATGTATATTTATATAGCTAACACTGTTACCAATAAAAGCAGTGCTACTTTTCTAATGGAAAAGCAGCAGCACTTGCACACACCCCCCCCTCTGTCTCTCACCTGTTTTTACTGAGGTGCAGTTGTACCTCAACAGCAACTACATCACCCTGCTGCAATAAATACCAGTGCTGCTTGTTATTTCCGTGTAATTCACCAGCCAGTGTACAATTAATTTCTGGCCCTGTTATTGCACTATTGGCTATTTTATGAAGCTGTAGAGAGTTAGCACAGTGAATTGATTAAATGTGTTCCAGACCTTAGGCTGGATTCTGTGTGTCTGCTGGGATTTCGATGATTGAAGCTTGTGCTTCTCTTGGGATATTCCGGGTTTAGACTTAGTCTTGGAAATTGGTTCAGGTAGACAAAACTTCCCTGTGTGTGGAATTCACTTGCATAAGAGCCTGACTTTGGGGAATCTGAGATTTCTATTTCAGCTCACAGTGGTCCTTCCACGTGTGGCAGGAAAAAGGCATTACTATTGTGACTTAAAAATAAAGCCAACAGTGGGATTAGTTTTGAAAAGGTCCTTAAAATTATGACTCTGCCCTTACAGAATATACTGTCATCATGTTAATGGAAAATATGGCTAATAATTACTCTATAAATTGACTCCCTGGAAGATCTCAAATTTGTGCTGAATTAAGTAGTCCTAAGATCAGACTTTAAAAAGGAACTACTCCATATTTACAGTGGCTGTACCTTCTGAAGTGTTTAGTAGTTTACTGTGGGTGTGTTAAATACATGTTTCATGACAGCCTGGGGCCACTTCTCTGAAGATTTTTTTCCCCATCTGCCAGTCATTTTAAAGAAACATAAATAAAAGAGCTACTCCAATTTCTTGAACATATAATGCATGCTCCCCAGAGACCAGGGTGACTCAGAAGTAGCTTGTAAATAACATGTTCAATGTTTTTAAATAGATGTGTACCATCAGGCTTGCAGTGAGGTCTTCAGCCACTGCAGACTTGCTTTGCCTGTCACTGAATCTCCTGGTTTCATGATGATGAGGGGTGGATTTTTGTTTGTTTGGTTTTGGGGTTTGCCCATACATTCTGCTGCCCCAAGGATGATCCCAGACACAGTTTGCCATTAAACACCTTGGTTCAAGTGAAGATTTCCTGGCTCACCCATTTGCATTTTAGCCCCATTGTAAATAAATATGAAATAATGGCCAGTTTTGTTTTGTTTTAGTTAAAAATAGTAAATATACATCTCGTATGCAGTAGAACTATGTGGGAGTTGAACCCTGACAAATGTGGGAAGGAGATTGCCCTGCTAGGTGTTCAGCAGTGGAGTGGCCAGCAGGTAAAAAATGTTGCCCTGCACAGGGGACAGCGAGAGTGAGGAAGGGCCACAAAGACAGGACATGCTGAGAGGCTGCTGAATCTGTGCCCATCTCTGAGGCCACAGAGGAGCAAGAGATGGGAGAAGAAAATGTGGGAGCTGAGATAAAGCTCTAAGCCTCTGGTTTGAGAAGACTTGTAGTAACTAGGTTATTTTATGAGATGAGCTAGCTTTTCTTTCCTTCCCAATTACCGCGTTTCAGGTCTTTTAATAAGAAAACCAGCTTAATTCCTTCTCCTTTCTTCTGCCTCCCCATTCTTCTGAACAGAAGCCAATTTTTTTCTTTCATAATTTCAAGCTGCAAGGTTGCTTTGAGCTTGCACGCCTGGGTCAATTGAGGAGTGCCTGGGTTGTGAATTTTTTTTTTTCCCCCAGAGATGTCTCATGATGTACTGGACAGGACACAGAAATCATCTAATTTGCCCTGACATGCAGCAAGCTTTGAAGTGGCTGGACTGTGGTTCTTGATCAGAGAAGACGACTCATATGGGCGTGTAAAAATGCTGTATTGTGTGCCTGTCTGAGCATGGATATGCATTTTTTTAACCTCATTTTTCATAATAGTTATGTATACCACAGAATCTCCTTTGGCTGTTTAGGGAATTAAATGTAGTGTATGAGACCTCTCACCTTTAGGTCATTTGTTGAGATGCAGCTTCCGTTCACAGCAGCAAAAAGCCATTATGCCTGATGGCTAATCACTCATTTGTGTGGCACTGAGGTAACTCTTCCTGCAGCTAGAGACAAGGGTTTGTTGTAGGAAGAACAAAAAAAAATCCCCCATAATAGTGTCCTAACTGTTGATTTCTGTGAGAGCATCCCAGGGAGGAACACAGCATTTGTCCTTGCTGGCTGAAAACAGAGCACTGCTGGGTTTTAAGTTTGTGTGTTCATTTGTTCTGTGGAGAGAGGATTTACCTCCAGGTCTGAAGTGTTTGTGGTGTTTGCTTTTATTCCCTCCCGTTGATCCCCAGCAAAAGCATAGTTCTGTCCCTTCTTTGTGTTCCTGTTGTCTGAGCTCAAGCTGTCTGTAGTTGAAGAGCTTGAATTTTTTGCTTGGTCTTGTCCAGATACAGGTAAAATACTGATTTTTGGTTTTTTTTTTTTTCATGAGCCTGAAAAAAATACCCAGTTATAAAAACCAGTGTTTCCCCAGCCTCTTTTTCTTACAAAGTTTATCAGCTACAGCAACAAGCCCCTGATAATTAGGATACTTATACAAAAATGCTTCTTCTGGAACTTTGGGGCTACCTATATTTCCTTTTCATTTAATGCCAAGTTCAAGGTCTGTTGTTGCTTGTATGTAGTAATCCTTACTGTCAGACTGTGTTTAGAGATTAAATTCTGAGTAGATTAGCTTGCATCTATGAATGTGTGGCACACTGTGCATGTGACATACTTCCATTTATGTTCCTGAAAAGCCTTGGCAGCAAGACATTATGAGATTTTTCAGGTTTAATGTTAATAAGTAATTATTCCTATTATTGTTTAATAGGCTAAAAAGGAGACCTGCCTTGTTGCCTTTCCTCTGCCTGGATTCTGTAATGAAAGTTCCATATCTGAGCTCGTGGTGCCCAAAAGCTGTGTAAGGCCAGGGTGACATCCTGCCCAGGGCTGTGTCTGGAGTGGTCTCTGCCATCCAGGAATGAAGGAGTTGTGGCTGCTCCTGCTCTCTGTGTGTGTTGGATTTTCATGCTCATGTTTACAGCTTAATAGCCCTGCTGTGAAAGTGCCTCTCTCCCTTGGTTGGAGGTCTGTGGTCCTTCTGGGCTTCTCTTTGGAGCCTTCCCTCTCTGCCAGCTGCTGAGGTGTCTCTTCAATGCCCCTTTAGAGGAGGCAAAATAGCTGCATTAAAAAACAGGTGAAAGAGAAGATTGCTAAAAGCAGAGAGAATGAGGCTGTCAAATGATGGAAATTGCTTACAAATATTTTCTGATTCCTTTCTTATCCCTTCTGCCATCCTTTCTCCTTTGTCCTCCTTGTGTTTTATTTTTATCTTAGGATAAACATCTTATTTATTTTCTGTTTGCTGTGTGCCAAATTTCAATCTTTTGAATGGTAAAATATATATAAAAAGATACTAGTATTCCTTTCTGTGGAATACTGATGCCTTGCAGGGCAAACTAGAGGTTATGTGACAGTGCTATTATAAAGGCAGGCCAAAGGAATCTGTGTTAATCCATTTTCTTTTTCTTGTTATCAATGTTTCGCTTTATATTTTATTTTCCTTTTTAAATAGTAATCAATATTTCTTTGTAGAAGTAGCTTAATAACTTTTTTTTTCCCACCTGTAAAATACATTGTTGCTTTATAATGTTTGTCCAACTATCACTAATAAGGGAGAATGACATAAAGTTATCCTTTGTAATACTATTTTTGAACTGTGGAGCTGGGGACTTTTTCCAGGTATTCATTAACTGAGGTTTCTAGCTCACTGGAAGATAAGTGAACATTGTCCCCATTTTAAAAGTGAGACCCTAATGCTTAAGGTTAGTATTTTCTATAATAGCTTTTTTCTCTTCACTTTTTGGTTATCTGGGTATGGTGTATTTTTTCAGATGTGCTGATTACCCATAAGTTGAGCTTGAAGTTTTGAATAATGAGCTTCTGAGCATCTCCAGACAGAGCCATGAGCCAGCAGGCACTTCTGAAAGTGTGGATTTGTCTGTGTCATTAACCGTGTACAATGACCTGTGAAGTCCTAGCAGTCTTTTTGGCTGTAATCATTAAACCAGTCTCTCCTACAGGATAAAATGGGAAGAGAGCCTGCAAGCACAGTGAGAGAACCTTGACTGAAAATACAAATATCTTCAGAAAATGCTCTGGGAGTAATAGTAATAAAGAAAAAGTACAGTGGCAAAATAAATTGCTGCTGATACAATTTTTCTTCCTCTCTCAAGTTTGCCTCTAGTATGGCAGATTTTCTCCCTTCGATAAATAAATGCAAAGATGGGAATTGCTGCCAAAAACTGTCACATTTCTGGAACTTTCAGCCCCTGATTATTCACATTAAGCCTCTCCCCCCACCCCCCAGCAGTACAGTATTCTGAATATGTACACCCACCATTCTGTCAGATCTGTGCAGTCTGTGTCTGGTTCATCTTCTGTGTCTTTGATGTGCTCCATAACGTAGGCAAAGAGAGGTCTGATAGTCTCTCTAAAAACCTGACAGTTTGTGTGACAATCTGTCCACGAATCCACAGGCTCCTTGTCAACCAAATGAGCCTTTGAATATCAGAGGTTTCAGAACAGCGCTTGCAGCATTGCATATGCACCAAGGGGAGAGTACAACAGGCTTCCTTGTAACCTGAGAGATGTCTGCCTTTTCCTTAATCATTCCAGGGACATCTCATCATTGCTTGTTGGCTGGTTCTCAGCCCCGCACATGTCGGGGTTATTTAGCAAAGCTTGATTTACTGGAAACTGCACGTGGAGAATAATTTGTAGTTGGGAGTAGAGGAAAAACCCTAGGAGGGGGTGGAACTTCCAGGCTTTGGCTTACTTCTGTTTTTCAGCGGTTTTTTGTTTGTTTCTTATAGTGACTTTCTTCCCTGCAGTTCCTTTACCCATGCAAGTGTATGGATGTGATGCATTTTCTTCAGTATTCTCCAGTTCTCTTGTGCTTCCTGTTGCCTTGGTTCCTCTATTCTGCCTTCCTCTGGGAACCCAGTGTACTGTATTCCTTAGCTACCTGTTGTGTAAAAGGATGGGGTCATGCATTTAACTCAGCTTTCTTTTTTTCAACTGGGACAGGAACTGTTAACTGGGCCAGCTGCTGCAGTTTATAAATGGGACTTAGGGATATTCTCAGCAGAGAGAGATGGAAGTTTTAGCTGCAGCATGACTGTCCGAGGTGGTGGGAGTTTTGTTGGAGGCTCTGTCAAATACCAGCTTTGGCATGATGGCATTAAATCTTAGCTCAAATGTTCCTTCCTTCCTTTCTTCCTTCCCAAAATAAGCTCCTGTGACAGGCCTGACAGGAGAATGTGCTTCGTATCTTTTTTATTGTATGACAAGTATTTGATGGCTGCCAGTTTTGTTTGATGGAGTTTTTTTCCCCTCTTTATTCCCCCTTGAAAGTGCTGGTCAGCCTTTGAGTGAAACTTCCGTCTGCATTTCTTAGAACTCTTGATATTCTGGCAATTTCCTTCTTTCTTCTCCGTTTCCCTTGGCATCGATTCTCTGCGTTCCTGTCACTCTCTCATGGACAATGCTCAGTTGTTTGAGGCAGCAACCTGTGATCTCGGAGCTCATCCTGACTGTGTGTGGACCTGCTGGTAGGACCCAGGTGCCCCTGCAGGATGAGTTGTGCAGCTGCCCAGCACAGGTGCTGGGATCTGGCAGGGGTGCTGTGCCCTTAGTGCTGTGGGCACCACGTTATCTGTGCAGGTCAGCCACGTGCAGGACTCCTCTGAAGCAGATGCTGAAAACTCTTGATGTTTAATCGATGCCTGGGAAGCCTGTTTACCTGCACTTGTCAGGTGTAATTGATTCGGGCATTTACTGTGAATTCCTCACCTTAGCTAAACTTCAGGCTGGGAGGAGAGCAGGGTGATACTCCCCTGCAGCAGTACTGGCATTAATCTGGGCCTTTCACAATGCTGTTGCTGTCCTTTCCAGAAAGCCTGAGTTACCTGCTGGAATTTTATGGCCTTTCTCTTTGAAGCCGCTTTTACTTTGCAGAGTTTGTTTAAAGAATTGGCAATGCTTTGTTTGTAGTCTTTCAGGAGGGTGTGCTTTAATGCAGCCTCATATAAACACAGTGTTTCTTTCTCTTTTCTCCTCCTTTCCCTTTTAATTGCTTCTGTAGTAATAATTTCTTTTTTGCTGGTTGCCTTTCTAACTTGAAGATAACATAAGGCTTTTCTGCCTGCTTCCAGGGAGGCACTTGAAGCTTTTGGAAGTCCCTAAAACCATTTTGCTGTGGGGTACCTGTTTTTAATTAGACTCTTCCCAGGGTACCTTCATAGACAGCCTGACTCTGGTGTGGGATCGCAGCCTGGGTCTGTAAACCCATTTTCACTTGGATGGAGTATCTCGGTGTGGGACCCTGGTTCTGGGAAGTCCTGGGATGCATATTTTTATTTGAGTCACCATGTGCTTTAGGGACTGTAGCTTAACCTTTTTGTACCTAGTTATCCTGTGTTATCCACAAGATAAATCCAGCCATGTTCCTTCTCCCCAGCTCTGCCTCCCTCAAGCTTTGTGGAGATACAAAGTGTGCTGTGGGATTTTATCTGTGAGAAGCTTTCTAGATATGCTGCAGAATTAATATTTTGCTTTCAACTCAGGATAATATTGCAGACACGAGAAGATCTGTTCAAAGAGGAATGTACTTCTGCTCCTGACTAGTTTAACTTGCCTGTGTTCTTACTGTGGACACTACTCTCTTTATGCTTTCTCTGAATCTTAATCCAAAATTTATGATCTCACAGCTTATTGCCGAAGGAAAGAATAGAATGGAACAAATTCAATGCTCTCATTTCATTATTGGTCTCAGCGGGAGGAATGGATGAACCCACACATGAACAGCAAACAACAGAGCTGTGTTTAGAAGTTGGCTTTGGCTGAAAAAAAGTCTCTTTTTTTTCATATCAGCAAGCTGTTTGTAGTTCCTTGCATCTTTTCTCTGTTACCTTTTAAGAAAAAAAGCATATGAATTTTCAAAAAAGCAGTTTAACCCTTAGCTTCTATGCTCTGGTGACATGCTCTATAGGGGAGTTTCTCTTCCTTGTTAATTGGCTTTTATTTTTATGTGCATTTGATGGGAAGGAGGAAATGTGAATGAGCTAACTGCTTGCTGATACCAGCAAATGGGCTGAACAGAAACTCCAGAGGAGTGAGCTCAGGAGGTGAAGGGTTTGTTTCTTGCAGCATATTCTGAAATTCCCGAACTCCCTGTTTTGGACCAAAGCTGATAGCAGTGATTGATTGTGTGGGTTGATTTTAACACATCCACGGGGTCATCCAGGGAGCAGATTGGTTTGGCTCATCTGCCTCTGTACCTGAGGGAGGCATGCAGGTACATGGGGTAATTTTTCAAATCTGTTAGGAGCTGTTTGCGTGAGACTTCTGAGTGGTGAGAATGAACAGCCTGACCTACAGCGCGTGTGAAGCAGTGACCTGCTGAGGTGTGGGGAACCTGGGAGCACCTTTGCTGCCCTGAGGCACTGCTGGCAGCAAAGCTGGCTCCCAAAGCTGGCACTGACCCGTGCTTCTCTGCAGCTTCCATGGCAGCAGCTGCGTCCAGGGCATGTGTGTGCCGCCTGTCCCCAAGAGTGTGCAGGCAGGCCACAGTTGTGCTGCTCCTCAGGATGGTGTGAGGTCTTATTTCTGGCTTCAGAAGCAGCTGGAAGCAGGAATTTGAACGTCTTCCAGCTGACATTTGCTATGTAAGAAGTAATCTTTGCTTTCCTTACGTGTTTCTCTCAGAAATTTGCGGTGCCCTTGTGTGGCACACCACGTATTGCCCTGCTCACAGCGCTGCCTCCCGTGCTCTTTTGGGTTTGAGAGGGGCTTGCAAAGGGCATTTTGCTGCAGGCTGGTGAGCGTGGATGTCAGGAGAAGGGATGGAAGCAGCGCGTCTGTCAGGTGCGAGGCAGATTGCACCATCCAATCTCCGCCTGTCGTCTGCAGCATTTGTCAGGGCATCCACTGCCCTGCTCGTTTCATCACAGCTATCACTGGCATTCATCTAGGCTGGCAGCATTTCAACAGCTGTTAATCCTCTTTGTATCTCTAAACACTGTGACCACTGACAAGCTTCTGTACTCTGAGGTGTCAAAATATCTCAGGATATCTGTGGTGGTGGTGGTTGGGTTTGTTGGTTTTAAATCAAGACACCTTCTAATCTATTGGCCCAAACTGAAACCTGATGGGGAAATCTTTGTCCCAGTGTCAGGTTTTTAATGCTGCTGCTTGATGCTCACAAATAATTTAACCTGAAATCTGATTAATTTTGATTTCCTCATGCTTGTTTTGCTCAGTTTTCTGTTTTACATGTTACTGCAAGTAGCACATGTTTCACTGAAGTTGTAAGGAATGTGATTTAATGTCTGTGTGAAAATGAGCTTGCAGGGTTTTCTCTTTATGTTTCAATTACTTTCCCTCCTGAAATAACCCTGAGAACTCAGTCTTCTGCTATTATGTTTTCTTGCTTTCTTTGCTATATGTTCTGGAAAGGGTCTGGGCAGTGTAGTGAGGTGTAGTAGTGAGTGTTGGAGTTTCTCTGCATGTTTGCAGCCAAGGAGGAATGCTGAATTAAAATTACTCCAAATTTAGCTCTAAGTTTTAAAATTGATTCCCTTTGGAAGGGATTTTTTAGCACAAGGGTGTTTTGGAAGAGTGGAGAGCAAGGGTATAGCAGCAAATCTGTTGTAGAAAAAGAGCAGGGTAAAGGAAAGTGGTTCTGTTGCACTTTAGGCTCTGGTTCTGTATTTTTACCACTTCTTGGTGTTTTTATTATTTGCTACGAACCATCATTTAATAGCAGGGGAAAATCTTTCAAACTAACATTTCTTTGCTTAGTTTGTTTGTCTTCTCTGGAGAGCTCTCTCCCCATATGACAAAGCTCTGATGTTCTGAAGTTGACTCCCCTAAGGCTCAGCTTTATTGAGAGAAGTGAAACATTTTAGGTGGTTCATTCATTCTTTCTGTGTCTTTTGTTATTTGAGCCCTTATGGTGTCCTTTGGTCATGTTTTTAAACTTATTTCTGCAACTAAGACTGCCAGGAGCTTTATTTAATAATAGTTGAGGTCTCATGTTCAACTTTTTCTTTGTGAGCTGCCATTTTATCTCAAGCATCAAATAATGTGAAAGTAAATTAAAAGCAGCGTTCATGTCTTGTAATTTCGTGTGGAATGTTCTCTCTCTTACTGTACTACTGAATATCGTTTTATGAAGATAAAGGACTTCACTAAGACTACAGGCAGCTCAGACTTTGTTTCAAGTGCAAATAGCACACCTTGATCCTGCTGAATAGCCCTTGTGAGGAGGTGACCCTGCTGAAGCTGGGGGAAGTGCTCAGGTGGTTCCCGGCTTAGCTCCTCATTTGCAGCTGTATTATAAAGCCCTCGAAAGTTCTAGGCCACTGGAACGTTCTCTTCTGCCATAGTGTGGTGGGTAAACTGCTGAAAATGGAGCAGATCTTGTGTTTGAAGTAGTATAGATGAGAATACTTGGAAAATTATTCTCTATTAGTAGAAGCCCCAGATCACAGAACCTGCTGTGTCTGTGTTCATGCTGAAAGGCCCTTCTCTTTCCCATTTAGCCCATTTGTTGCTCATTTAATGTTTAGGACAAAAGGGAATGGGACTTTCCCAAGGTTGGAAAGGGTCTAAAGGCCAAGGAAGATGTATTTTAAAAATCTGCTTGTTGAACAACCTCAGATTTAAATTGTAGCCCCCTGTTTTTAATATTTGGGGAAACATTTAAAGGTAGTGATTCATAGGATTAGAAATATTGTTTTATTGGGTTTTAGAGTTTTTGGAGGGGAAAGGTCTCAACCAAAAGCAAGAGGCCCAGTTGGATCACAGGGAAAGATGTTTCCTTTTAATTTTTAAAACTCAGCAGCTTTATCTGCAGGTTGAAGGTGTTCTATGCCCCTCTTCAATCTTTGCATGATGCCTGGTGGTTGCTTTGAGACCAAGCCTTTCCTCCTTCCCCTCACTGAGATTCTTGCCTCTGTTCAGGCTCTCACTTGCCTGCTTTTAGCACCTTCAGAATTCAGAACTAAAGCCTGGGTTCCTTTCCGAGCTGTTTTTGTCCATGTCCGTTGTTGAAGATGATCCTGGCCCAAGCGCTGGACAGTTGAACTTTAATAAAGTGGGTAAGGTTGTGCCACAACCACTTTAATCAACAGCACATCCAGCAGGTGATTCTGTTGGCCATTGTTCCTTCCTTCAGGTGGGTTAAATGTGACCTCATGCTGGGGCTCACGTACAACAGATTTGTTCCTGTTTTCCTCTCCCGCTGCTGTTTCACTGCAGAGTGCTGCAGGCTAATGGTGTCTGATGGGACTGCTTCCTATTGCCTGAAAAATGTTTAAATTTGCTACCTTGCTTTCTCACTTTCCCACTTTCTGATCTCTCAGATCCAGTCCCTTTGAGAAATCAGACAGTATGAAATATGAAAATTGCTTGGGTAGTAATTGGAGAAATGGTGAGACCTTTGAAGCCCAATGGAGATAACGCTTACATCTACTTATTCACATTATTTAATTTTTAATGGCAAATTTAATTAATGAAGCGCAGGTCTTGTGGTTTCATGTGTGAATAAGTAACAGCAGGGAGCTGTAAGTCATGAGGTCTGTTTACTGGCCAGAGAAAAAGGCACCATTAAAAGCTGAACTTTTCAATATAGGAAGGAGAAAAATGGATTTAATAGCATTGAAGTTTGACCACTCTGTAATAAGTAAGTAAACAAAAACATTAACGATAATTTTCTGGTAAAATGCATTTTGAAGTGGTTAATCCTTCATGATTCCTCAGTTTAAATCTGTCTCCTAGGTCAAAGTTTGAAAAGTCAAATCTGTTCTGTGTTTCTTTTGGTATGTAACATAAATTCAAGCACTAAAGATAAAACGCTTAAATATAGCACCTTGAAGCCCAGGTTCTGAAAACCTTTATAAACCTTTCAATTAGCTGAGCTTCACACAACTTCAGAGATACAGGCAGCTGTTATCCCTCACTTGCAGATGGAAAATGGTGACTTGCCCAAGATTGCACAAGTGGCAGAACCACTAATAGAACTTGAGTTATATCTGTCCTTTCCTTTTTCCAACCACTGAACAGTATGTGTTGGCTCATCATGCGCAGGACCAGCTGCATTTATGGGAAAATAAATGAAGAAGGGCAAGAATAGTATTCTATATAAAATGACCAAATCTGGGGAGAGACGAGATAGCAGCTCAAACTGGCCCTAAATGAATCGCCGTCCTTGCTTTCAATACCATTTTGTCACTTTTTTTGATTGATTATTGCATATTTTCTGCCTGTGCCTTTTCAGAGTAAGAGCCTTGCAGATGAGCTCTGCACAGGCGGTTGCCAGCGGAGTCCAGTGGCTTTGCCTAAAGCAGCTTTATCAGCAGCTTAGTGACACGAGAGCTGTAGCGCACTCGCTGGGGGAGTGCAGCCCTTCCCTCCTGCTGGTTGTGCCTGGGAGGCTCCTCAGTGCAGCCCAGGGGAGGAATTCATCCTCCACATGTAGTGACTGAGCAATTGTCAGCTAAAACTCTTTCTGTGCAAGTTCAGGAGAATTTAATGCAAACCTCTTAAGCCCTGCAGCAAGACACTCAAGACTCTGTTTGGCAGCGCCTTAACTGAGACCTGATACGCCTTCCTATGTTGTTAGAAGGGAAACAGGCTGCATAATTTTCTTTTAAAGAATAAGTAACATAAGTAGAAGCGCTGAAATGTAAAATGGATTTTCCAGTGCTAGCAGCCAATTTTGATACTTGCATGTCAGTAACTTACAAGATCCTTCACAGCAATTAATGAAAGAAGAGAACAAAACATGACCAAACTCAAAATAGCTCTGTGCTGGAAACACCTTGTTTTTGTGGTTTCATGGAATAGCCAAAGCTCATAGTTGGTTGGTAGTGACCTTTTCCCCCTTTTTCCTTTCAGTAAAGTGAGCCTTGGAATGAAGGATGTGTTGTGGCCTTGATGCATTTTGTTGAAAATAAAATCGACTCTTGAATATTTCTGACGTTCTTTGAACTGAATATTCTGTTTGTTGTTGGAAATTGTTATTAATTATAGAAGATGGCTTTGTGACAAGATAAGATCTGAAATGCCTTTAATTTTTAGAGCTGAGCATTCTATTCTTTGTTTCAGAATGCAGAGATCTACAAGATGACATCCGAGCAGTATGAGGAGGCAATCACCAAGGCAGAGGAGCAGATCAAGTGAGGAGCCATTTTGTTCTTTTCAGCAGTTCCAGTTGCATTCCATAACATTTTGTGTGTTGTTTCTGCATGTTCCTGTAAACAGAGTGTGGAGTTACCTTGTGTCAGGTACTGAGGGGACTGAGGAGGTGCAAGCTGGCATCTTCTCTTTCTGTGCTATGCTTGCAGAGTTTAGTATAAAATTGATAGATCTTGCAAGGAAGAATGAAGGAGAAGAGAGGGACTTAAAAAATTAATATTAAATAGGAATATTTACTAGGGTTTTTAAACAGCAATGGAACATGTTTAATCCGTTCTCACTTTGACCCATTGTACTTAACCTACACGCTGTAGCATTGGGCTGGTGCATGTGGGTAGGAAGAATGGCACCACTTCTAAAGTTTTCATTGTCCAGGGGAAAAAAAGATAAACAGTCTAAATCCCATCCCTGTTAGCTTCAAATCAGAGTTGTAATTTTCATGAATGCTTTCTTAGAATGGGTGCAGTGATTTTTCTGGTCTTTTTTATTTGCCTTAGCACAATAAGTGGACCTTTATTGTTGCCTTTTTACCATGAGCATATATAGTGTTTAAATTATATTTGTATTTGTCAGTAGTGTTATATAACTTATTGTTCCACATGCACTAACAGCTGCCCAAGAAAAAATATTTTCTATAATTCTTAAATATTAATGAGGCTGAAGCAATTACGCTGTCAAGAGCAGCACTCGAATCTCAGTTGGGTAAACAGTTGGCCAACATGCAATAAACTGGAGTAGCAGCATATGTAGTCCGGTTGGGTCCAATCCAGACTCTACAATACTTAATTGCATAAATAGATAATATAGTAGTGATGAATATATTAGTGGGGTGTGCAGTATATTGTGCTGTCTTTATTTAAAATTATGTTTAACTGCCAAAGCATCACATAACCTGTTGTAATTTCACATTTTTGTTTGGACAGTCAAGCAATAAGTTGCTAAAGAAGCCAAAACAAGGCAGCTAACACATTGCTTGCATTTCCATCCTGTTTTCCATAGCAGAATTTTAAATTCTCTTTTGAAATAAAATTTAAAAAATTCGTAGGACATAACTTTCTTATAGTCTTTGATCAATGGAATCTTTTCTTGGATTTGCTTCTGCAAATGTGTGATCACTTGTTGTGAACTGGTGTAGTGGTGATTTATCCTTGTGACTTGGTAAAGGAAGTGATTGGGACCTGGGATCGTGTTCTTCACTTACTAGTACAGGCTGTAACTACCTTATTTTTTATAGGCAGTCTGAAGGTTGGTTCCTGATGTTTCAGTTTCCTTTGGTCTGTTCTGTTTCTTGTGGAAATGAAGACTGGTAATGTAGGAAACTCAGGAATGCAGCCATTTCTTGCAAAGGTTAGTGGCAGAGACCAACACAAATGCTAATGAATTCTTTCTTTCAAGATTCAGAGAGTGTGCTTGTGGTCTCTTAAGGGCTTCTTCCCCTTTTCTTTGAGCTTTTATTATCTAACAGTCCCTGGCTTCTGGCCTTATTGTACAGTGCTCTTGAATTTGATGGCAATATGAACTTGAGCCATTATAAAGGGACAGATTCCTTGGGCTGTCTTCTTTGCAGCAAAAAGAGACACCTGCCCTAATGTGAATTTTGTGTGAAAAAATAGCATGGCTGGGAGTGTCTTGAAAAGGGATGAGTGGCATGAGTGAAACCGAAGGTGAAGTTAAATATCATGCATTCCAGTTCTTCACAGTAGAAATTCTCAGCAGTAGCCAGGATTGCACTGAGGTGAGCTTTGGAGTTCATGGTCTGGGACTGATAATGCCCTTTGATAATTGTACATGCAGGAAGAATCATTGCTTTCCCCCATCAGCCTGCAGTGTGTCACTTCCATCAGCATGCAGTGACCCTTTCCAGAGTGTTGCTTTGTGTACAGCAGACTGTACAAACACTCCTGAAGTGTTCTTGTGCCTCACACCTGGGTCATGATAGGCTGGGACGGGGTTAGGGAAGGTTCCTTCCTACACTGGCATCTGTGCTCAATTGGTAGGACTTGAAGTCTCTGAGTTGTGAGGATCTCTTGTTAGGCATCCTACATTCAAGTCTTTCTACAGCCTGTTTATTGAAATAGCCTGCCAGATCCTGTGACTTCACTGGAAGGAGTAGTTTGCTTATCCTGGTTTGCACTTTTGTATTAAACCTGCAAGCACAGTTGGTGCTAAGATAGGTTAGTTGGTGCTAAGATAGGTCAGTCTGATTTATGCAGATCTAGTTCTTTGGTTCACAGGAATGAACTGACACTCCTGCAAAATTATGTGTAGTGGAATATTAGCCAAAGGATGAATGAAGTACAGGTCTGCCTGTTTCCAGTGCTGGACTATGATATCTCCTTAAGGAACGAAACCAGGAGTGGCACTTTCTCCAACTGCAGAGAGTCCATTTCCTTCACCATCGTGTCTCTTCCCAAGCTTCTGTTATCCCTGTTACACTGTGAATACCTGCCCCTGGTACGAGTGCCTTCTGAGACCAGTCTACCCTGTATTTGTTCTCTGCCACTGTGCATCAGCGGAGCTGGTGGAGGGAAAGGGAAATAGGGCTGGGGCTCTTTCCACAGTGAGCACCCTGTTTTTCAGAGTCCGTGTTGAAGCAAAGAGAAGAAATATCTGAAACAAAACCCCAGTGTTTTCTTGGCATTTAATGATTTTTGTAATTCTTTTATCAACACTTACAGCTCTGCACAAGTGGTCAAGCATTCCATGGACTGTTTCCACTCCTTAGTGAGTGTCAAGCATTGCAGAATTTAGGAATATTGTACACCTTTCTACCAATGACCCTTCACAGCATGCCTGCGAGGTAGGCAAGTAAACCTTCCTGTCTCCCTTTGTATAAAAACAGAAGTGGAGTACTTAGTGCTGAGCTTCATATTAAATCACTGACACAGTCATTAGCTCTTGGTTTCCACTTCAAGGTTTGATTTCTGCATGGCCTGACTTGTGCAGTGGACTTCATCTCTTCACCTTAAGCCAACCTGCTCTCATCTCCACATACCTCCTATCAGAGAGTCTCCTTCTCCTTTGTTCTGGGCTCTGTCCAACCTGTTTTATTTCCTCCCAGGAAAAAGATCCTAGCAACAAGATACCACTGAGCACAGCTTTCAGCGCCTTAAGCAACTTGCCCTTGTTGCTTCCATGCTGTGGTGAATTGGACAGTTGCCATGGACATATTGTCTCAACTATGTTGTTATAATTGGTGCATTGTTATTTTTCTCTTTTGTTAACCAACAGAATTAAAGTCAGGGGACCTAGAACTTCCCCTGCCTTCTTTCCCTGTTTAGCAAACTGTGCACATCAGTAACCACCCACAAAGGAAGCAGCGTGTAAATAAAAAGCCAGTGCTCCCCACCCTTCCCTTCATTCCACATCCTTTTCTCAGTGTTCATAGAGCCATGACTCAGACTGGGTTTAGAGAAGACAACTTGCTAATCCCCTCCCTGCTACAGAGAATAAAATGGCATTTCATTCCAGGCTGTATTAATGCACTCGCTCCAGGGATAAAGCAGCACTCCCAAAAGGCAGTGGCCAAATTTTCTTTCTGTTGCGTTGTCTTTGTCTTCTTTTGAGTGTTACATTTAGATTAGCTTCTGAGGATTAAATGTTATTACAGTCCCTGAATCTGTTAAGGGGATGGAAAAAACCATCAGTAAAGAGGTTATGGCTTAGTGCAGCACTCTAGATTTATCCTCAATATGCTGGTTTGGGCTTTTTGGGTTTGGTGGGGTTTTTTTTTTTGTGTGTGTGTGTGTGTGATTTATTTTCTTTTGTGAAGGTTGTCTTATCACTTTTTAAAAAATGTATTTGTTTTTGTAGTTGTTACTTTTGGATGCAAGAATTGGCCTGGGTGGGGGTGTGACTCCAACAGGTAAAGCTGCAGGAGTCGGGTGAGGGGATTAGGAAGCTGTTAAAAGATAAAATTGTTGGGAAGCTGAGTTTCCCTCTGAAGTCTCCCTGTAGCTTTCAGAACTGTTTCTGAAGCTGCTTACTGATGACTCTGTTGCTTTGCATGTTGTGCTGAGAGGACTGTATGTGCTTTGTGCTGTTATCAGGGAGTGCATAAAGAATGTCAGTTGGTCTTACCCTGGTGGAGATCAGCTGGGAATCCAAGGCAGCTTTCCAACGGAGAAACTGCCAAAGAGATTTACTCCATGTAGGACCTACTATGTGAGAGTTTCATTTAATGGTCCTAAGATCTTTAAACTTAATGGACATGAGTATTTAAGGTGATTACATTAGAGAAACCAGCAAGCAGTAAGTATCCTCCTGGCCGAACGTGGAGTAGAAAACCACACTGGCTCTGAGGGTGGGGGAAGAAAGGTCATGGATGGGTTGTCTGCTGGCAACAGGGAATGCATGGCTTGCTTTCAGTACTCATGGAAATAAAGGTTTTATTGAATTACACTAGATTTTACGAGGCTGATGGCTCCTCAGTTAGAATAGCAAGACTAACTGGAACCTAGAGAAACTACCTTTTTTTGTTTCTTTAGGTAGATATGGAAAGTTTATAAAATAGTTATGTGAGTTTATATTGAGTTTGTTAATCTTGAAGTCTACTATGAGGCCTTGGGTATTTCAACAGAGGACTGTGCCCAGGAGACAAGGTCTGAAACGGTTATTATATGGGCAGTTGTGAAGCCAAAGGAGAAGGGTAAAGACATCATAGTTTTCAAACAAAATTGCTCTGGGATTTCTCCTATCATTAGATTAGATAAATGATTAATTTACTGTTGAAATTAAGAACCTCTCCAACAGGGATTTAAGAGTTTTCAGGAGTAAGAGATTGATTATTGCTGAAAGCTTATCCATAGCCTTACCTCAACATAGTCCTTTTGTGCCTTCCAATGATGATATTTTCACCAAAATTATTTGACTTTGTCCCAGTCCTATTCTTCCCTTGGTGCTTGGTTTGTGCTAGCTGTTCCTTCTTCTGTCTGCACTGAGTCTGTTTCATAATCTTCAAATAAAGAGATGGGTTATTAGTCAAAGCTTTTCTGTTTCTCACTTTTATAAAGTTGCTCTTAGTAGGAAATTAAAATATTCTCTAAGAGATTATAATGTGTGAGTTTCCTCAAATTTATTTCAGAAGAGGGCAAAAGTATATGGGTGAATTTTGACTCTGTGTCATTTTACCTGGTGTGCATTTTACTGAAAGAAAAAATTTCTGATCACTTTCAGTTCTGCTTCACACAGTTTTTCACTCGTTACCTTAGGATGTAAACATTTTCCTTATGAATTTTGGAAGGCCTATTGTTAACGAACTACTTGTACCAGTGCATTGATTTCCTAGCAACATATATTCCCCTACTGCTTTAGGAATATGGTATGTGGAAATAGAAGTTGAATATGTGCAGTGAATTTGCATAAATTTTCCAATTGGGCCAGATTATTCTTTTTTTGAACCAAATTTTAAATCTTGAAAATTTATTAGATTGTGTGCTTTATCCAAGCTGTTGAATGTTCTTTCTAAAGTTCAGTTCTTGAGGATTACTAAGATGCTGCTTCTAAATAAGATTTTTTGTTTTGCCCAGTTAGTAAAATGAGTAACATTCAATCTAATGTTCCCAGTGTTGTGTTTCCTCTCATGCGTGATGAGGGATGAGTCCAATGAACTGAGGTTGCAGTTCTGTTAGCTCTGGGAAACTGGTGTCTCTTCAAAACTGCAGGAGCATTTCTTCATTGCTACATTGGTGGAACTTGGGCATTTATAAAATAAGATCTGAATAGCAAGGACTCAGATAGCAAAGGAAGTGGTGCCAAAAACTCCATGTAGTCTGTTAGGGGTGTTTCTGTTGCTATCAATTTTTACATGAAAAGCACTTGTTTTCTGTAGTGATGTTGCCTTTATAAAGCCCTTAGATCAGGGTTTGTTGGCAGGCCAAATCCAGATTGTTTTCAAAAGCATGGATATTTGTGCAGCTGTTAAAACAAACCTCAGTCATACTTTGTGCATCAGAGGACATGAAATATTTCAGCTCACAGCTCTTTATTGTGGAGAATCCAGTGAAAATAAAGGCAGATCTCTGCCCTCACATTGGGAATTGCATATTCCAACATGTACCATGGTGAAAGCAAGGTGTCTCCAGGTTTCATAGTATCTTATTATGTATTTACAAATAATGGCGGATCCACACCAAAATCCAGAACTTTTTCTGCCTTTGGCCTTCCCCTCCCCTTGGCTTGAGTTGGGAAAGGTGTAATGAATATTAATTAATGACCCAGCTTAGCCCAATCCTGCTGTGTTTTTCTGCCTGTCTTCAATGTGTGTGTGGTGGAGTGTGCTGATGGGAATGGCATGGGGCTGATCTGGAAAGGACTGAGGTTAAAGTTGTCTGGGGAAGCTTTCCATAAAGAGTGGTGAATTAAAGATGTCAGAAGCAATAATGCCTGAGAAACCACTTGTTACCAGTGAATTAATGACTTGTTTGCTAATTAGGAGCCTGAGGCAAAGTTGAGGTAACACTCTAACAATCTGGTCATTAATTCAGTCGCAACTGATTTCAAGGGCAATGTTGCTATTTTGAACAGTAATTGTATTCCTGACTCTGGATTATACACTCTGTGTCCTTGCTGTTGAGTCACTCTCCTCCTGAAGTCATGGAGGGATGGTAGAAGACACCAAAGGCAAGTACCAGCTGGGGAAATCTCAGGAAATAGTTTGTTTTATAGGTCAGAGCCTTTATATTTTTGTCCTGTGAGGAAATAAGGACCCTGGCAGGACTGCTGTGGACACCTTGCATGATGGTGATGCATCTGCACAGAGGAAGTTGGTGGTGTTTAAAGCTGAGCTGATGGGAGATTTTAGTCCTTTACTCCCTAATAGAAGAGAAAAACCATCTCTGCCATCAAATAGGGCCTCAATGACTTTATTTATTTATTTATTTATTTATTTATTTATTTATTTATTTATTTATGTGATTTTTGCATTTTTCTTGTTAATCCTGGCAGTTGCATGTGTGGGACATATGCTTACCATACCAACTACAGTTCAAACTAATTTGACCCAAAAAGCTGGCATTTGGAAGGCAGGAGCACTTGTTCAGGGATGAATATTGTTTCCTTGGAGGGAGCTGGTCAGTGTTGTGCTGACTGCAAGGGCCACCAGCAGCACGCTGGAGCAGCTTCAGGAGGCACCTGAGATGCTTCATGTGCTGTTTTTCAGACTTAGAATCATGTTATCTAAATTGTTTTTTATAAAGCTTTTTTCTATTTTCTGAGGACTTCTTGAGTTTACAATATTCACTTAAAAACAGAAACAAGCAAACAAAAACCCCCCAACCTCCCCCCAAAAATAGACTTGTAAGACTTTTTGTGTGTGCTTGCTTGGAAAGCACCATTATTGATGTTCTCTGAGGGATGAGTAGCTGCTTAATGGGGATCTTTGCTGAGTCAGTGTTCAGAATTGCACAGCTTGGTAAAAAAGGGCACTGTGGTTTTGAAGTTTAGGGAATGTGGGCAGAAGCAAGGGAATTTTTTTAATAAGGTGAATGTTTAGCTTCAGATCCCACCTGAACTTTAACACTGGCAGCTTCAATCTCCTCTCTAAATTTATTTTGGCATCTTTAGCAGGACATGCCACTCTGTCAGAGCACAATATACTAATGGACTCACATTTTTGTCCATCCCTTTGTGTAGCATGAAGTAAACTATAGGAACCTAGTGCAGTACTCAGTGGCATTTTGGAAAAGTAACTGCTGTTCAAATGGGTAGTCAGGGTTTTCTTTTAAAAAAAGAACATTTCATTTGCAGTGTGGCATTATTATAAGATCATCTCACATAGGAGACATTTACTGAACCTGTTGCCCCTCATGTCTTGTGGTTATATGAAATCAGCATATCACATCTTTAGTTACCTTCATTAGAAAACTTTTGAGGAAGGTATTTAATAGACCAACAGTTCCCTAACTAATTCCCAGACATTGTAACACTGTCACAGCCCGTATATTCTTAGGGCTTGTGCTGCATATCTTCTACAGACTGCATGCCTTCCCTTCCTGACCTGAGATCTTAAGCAGTTTTTAGATGATGTTTTTTATCTGAAGAAAGAAAATCCCTATTCGGGTCACTTGTTGGGCTGTGTGTTGTTTTCAGATTCAGTTATTGCTTGCTATATTGCTTTTCTGCCTTGTGGGAGCTGAGCCAGCTTCCTTTCTGATTCAGAGAACTCCTTCCAGCAACAAGATTCTGACTCATTCCTGCTTGGCTTCCAGAGACTGTTTTGCTGCTAACTTTAGGCTCTTCATCTTTGCTAGTCAACTTTTAGTAGCTTGGCATCTTTGGGAAAAAATGGTGCATGGCTTTGTGGGCAGGAGATCCAGTTCTGTTAACTTCTGTATCTCTTGGCAAGTGAAGGAAGAGGCAGTAGTTTTTCTTTCATCTTCCAAACTGGCAGTTTCTCATAGCTCAGTATTCTACCATCATAATCAGTAAAGAATTTACATCCAAATGTACATTGGAATTATCCACTTGTGGTGAAAAGTCTCTCATTATTCTAAACCACTTGCCATCTGCCATGCAAAACGCTAATAGGGGTGATTAGTTATTGCATTTGCAGGTTCAGTAGGATAAGGATAATATTGGTTTATATGTTTTAGTTCTGTTTTTAGCTTACTACTACCCTTCTGCTCCCCCAGAGACCCACAGCCCACCACCACAACCCCAGTGCCTGCAGCTTATGGGGTCTAAGGAACCCAATTAAATTTGGTTGAAACTGCACTTGGCAGAACACAATGAAGTGTAAGTGAAAGTCTTTCAGGATGACCCATTGGTCAAATGGGAAATGATCACTTGTGTGTGGGGATAAACCATGTAGGAGGACAGGGGATGTTGTGACACACTGGAATAAGTCAGATGGAGAGCTGGAACCAGCATTGCATGGGTCACACAATCTCTTTGCATCAATTTCACAATGGAAATGAAGTTGTTGTTGTTGATTTCCAAAATTAGAGGTTGTTACAGAAAACTGCTAGATTTTAGTCACTTTCAATATCCATCTGTATGTTCTAGAGTTTGGGTTTTTTGGTTTTTGGTGGTTTTTGGTGAATGAAATGTGGTTGGGGCAGGCTGTTTCTACTGAATGCAGTACAGTGACACAGCAAGTGGCTGACACTTGAGACTTGGACTTCTGTGGTAACTTTTGTTCTCAGTGATAGAATCTAATTACTTACATGGAAGAAGATTTAGAACAGCTTCTGCCTGTCTGTGATTGGAAGGAAAGGAGGTATCTGTCCTGGGAAGAACAAGGGTGCAGTGAGTGCATGAACTCCAGTGGGGAATTGGGTGGCAGTTTCAAACAAGCTGTCAAAACAGGAATTGAGATTGGGAAGTACTTGAGTGACAAATTTTGTAGGATCACAGAGTCACCCAGAAACTCACAGCAATTTAAAATATTCATTCATTTGGCACTTCATGAACAATGTATGGAAAAACCGAGTGGGGTGACCTGTTATTAAAATGCAGCTGTCAAGAGGAGAAAGAGAGAGGGGAAATAACCACAGGTGTGCAGGAGTGTGCTGCTGACAGTGTGACAAGGCATGTGAGAAGGATTTAGACAGGAATACAGCAGCCTCAGCTGAAATTTGGGGGTAGCACCCCTGTTCTTCTGAAAATTGTCATGAGGTTTCACCTTTTCTTTTAGTCTGTCCCCTCTTGCTCTAAATTGTGTGTTACTTCTGCAAGCTTTCTATTCCACCTGGATCAGTGGCAAAGCCTGATGAGCAGTGTTTTGAGTACTTGAGGCTGATCAGAAATATTTCCTTCCTGATCATATTAGTTTAGCCTCATGAGACATGCAGTTTGTTTACACTGTTCTAGGTTATGTAGCTTAAACATTACTGATTTTTTAGTAGACATTTGGATAATCTGTTAAGCTTCTTCCATCTCTTATTTCCCTTGCCACACAGCTGTAACACAGCTCTTACCTCTTCCATTCAAACCACGTTATCAACCTGATGTGCAGGATCAGGGAATCCCATAGCTTGTAGTGAGGGCACAGTGTTTTGTGATAGTGCAGCATCCTGTGCTGAAAGTTAGCTTGCCTGGCTGTTTGTTCTGTGCTGATGAGTTTGTTATATGTGAATGAAATGCTTCAATTGTGTTTAATTTTCTGCTGTAAATGTCAAGGATGCAATAATGAGAGAGAATGAAACCTTTCTATGTGCTGTGTATTGCATCTGTCTGGAGTCATTTTTTCTGACATGTTAGAGAAGCTATCAGAGCCAACTGCTACCCAAGGGAGGATGCAGTTTTACAGGTCAGTTAACCACCTATTGGGTTTTATATATGTACAGTGCAGCCTGGCAGCACACCACATTTATGTGACCAAAGCATCACTGAGCTTCATCTGAAACGTGTGTAATGGACCCTGGATATATAAACATACTAAGCAGCTATACAACGTGTCTGATTCCTTCCAACATGCAGGAACTGCTGCTTTGTGCCCTAGGATTTACTGGCAGTGCTACCCATGCATCTCATTGCTGCTGTCTGGGGCTGTCTCTGCTCCAGTGACTGTGGTGACTAATGTGGTTTGCTCAAGTTGGTTCAGACACTGGTCTTAGTCAAATAATGCAGCAGAAAGCAGCTAATCCAGTCACTGGATTTTGTGGCCCACAAGAAATTCCAGATTGCTGGCCCGTTTAGGTTGCTGCTTGCAGCTGTGTGCTGGAGCCACCTGCTTTTAAGTTGGCTTATGAGAGACCTTGTGTGTCTTTGTTTATCAGTTTCTGAGCAGAGGTATCAAAGTGTCTGAGTTTAGAAGCCATCAGCTTCTGTCTTGAGTTTTTTTGTTCAGCTTGAATGGTTTCCCAGAGTAAAATGTAAAAAGAAGATCTTGCTCTTAACTCCATCTGGAATTGCTGTTCTTCCCAGTAAAGCCAAGTGATGGTGTGTTACTCACTGTGGAGTTACTGATTTTGCACTAGGCTAAAGAGCTGCCAATTCCTAAAGCACTGAAGTTGCATCTCTGCTTGGGCAGTCTGATCTTCAGCTGGGTGGAAGGACCAGCAAATACACAGACCTTTTCCAGCTTTCCCTTGCTTTCCAATAGTGAGTCTATAATTCTTTCAAAAAGGGAACCTGTCAGCAGCACCTGAGTAGTAGCCATAGTGCTGTGTTTGAAACCTTCTGTCTCTGGGTCTGTATCCTGATGATATGGCCTTAATTGCTTTTTGCTATGAGTTTGGGTGTTTGTCTTTGGAAACTGTTGCTTCTTGATTAATTGATGGGCATTGAGACCAGCACTACTTCTTCTAGTGCAGTGCTTATGATAGAAATTCTCACAGTACCTTGCTTTAACCTCCCAGACACTTTGTACTTCTTCATGGGGTTTATATTCATGTAGGAATGAATTTGCCAAGACAAATGAATGCAGTTATTGACTGAAGCAGCTGTTACCTGCTGCTATTGAACAGTTAGGAGAGGGTTAAGAAGAAAACCTCTTCTGAGCCACTAGATTGGCCCTGACTAAGATGAATGTCTAATTCACTCCCAGCGTCCTTACTGCTGCCAGTAATAAAAAGCTTGCTTCACATATTCACCCCACTGCAGACGTTTCTCTTAAATTAAATATCAAGAGGACATATAATAGCACGATTCCACGCCAAGCCAATATTATCAGATTGATGTCAGCAGTGATAATAGAAGAAGGATAAGTTGATGAGATTTCATTTATTAAATAAAGTAAGGGGAATTCGCAGTGATAGAAAGGATTTGGTAACTCTCGGTGTCAAAATGCAGCAAGATCGTGCTCATTCTGTCTTACCTCAAGGGATAGTAGAGAGAAGGATGGCCTTTGTTTCATTTTAAGAAAACCTCTCCCTTGTTTTCTAGACAAAGACCTGATTTAAATCTCTGCATGGGAGAGGGAGAGGAAGTTCTGAAATCACAAATTTCATGTGTATGTAGCCTTCCTGCCCATTGCACACTGACAAGGCAAAGGTTTCTTTCCTCTCTGTGATAGGGGAGGCACTGCTAATGAATTTTATTTCTAAATCCATCTTTTAATTTTTCCAACCTGTCATCCCTTCTCCTTTCCTCCTTTTAACAGATGAGAGTGTATTTTATTGATTTAATCTTTCATGTTCTGTATGTCTTGCATCTGTTTATTTCCAAAGTATTGTAAGAGCTTTTCTTCCATGCTTCCATCTGCAGATATTGTGCTGTCACTTCCCAGCCCAGCCTTTCTCTCCTGCCTTTTTCCTTGCTGCTGTAAATGAGCCTCTTACACCTGTTTTGATAATAGTTGTAGCAGTTGCAGCATATTTTATTTTAGACAGAGGCTAACTGTCTACCTCATTTGGTGGTGACATATGCTTAAAAGTTTGACCCACTTTAGGAGAAAGGTCAAAGCATACAAGGCATCTGCTAGTTGTATATACAAACCTCATCCCTTTTCCACCATTTTCCTTTTCTCTTATATGAGAAATAATAGTAAAAACCCTCAATGACACATCAGGAGCACTGGGATCGGGTATCCAGAAGATGAATTTTCCTAAAGATTAGTTAGTGCCAACAGCCTTGAGCTAGGCTGAAGGTGAAGGGAGATAGTTGATGAAAGTCCACCTCTTTTGGAACTAACCCACAATGTCATTGCATTCTGCAGATGTGTTTGTAGTTGGATGCTGCTGCTTTAATTCCTTTTTGTCTCAGATCTGCATGAGGAAAATCAGACACCTGTAAGGTGCAGCTGTTGCCTGTGCACAGGGCTGCAGTTCCCCCGGTGTGCAAATGCTGCAACCTGAAGCTGAGTGTTAATGTGAGCAGGAGAGCGGCACCCCCTTGATTCAGACTGGGCAGGCATTGTGGTTGCTGTGAAGGGAGGAAAGCATTCAGGCAGCTGTTCACTTCAGGTACCTCTTTCCAGTCCAGATGGGTACCAGAACTAATCTGCTGGGTGTGGATAACTTGTGTACTCCCAGATTCCACAGTACCTTCTATTGATAATTACCTAAGCCAACTTTGCAATTTGTTGATTAGCGTCTCTAAATCTGTTTTGAGAAGCTGGTGCAATTGATGCATAACCACAGCTTGAGGTTTTGTTTTGAAGAAATAAAAAAGAATAATCTTGTTATTTTGGGTACACGGTACCAAATAAATCCTCCCTGTGTTGTGGAAAGTGGTGTGTAGGAATGCTGGTTTAAATACTTGCTGGGCAATGCATATTGGTCTGTGCTGATTGATCCCCTGCCTCTGGTAGGCTTTAGGCAACAATACTCTTTTTTTGTGGCTTCTTGCTCACCACTGTGTGGCTTTTAAATAGCCCTGTGGGCTGAGCACCAAGGGGTCTGTTAAGGAAGAGGGCCACGGACTTTGCAGCACTGTCTGAGCCCACAGGGTGGTCCTAACTTCATAATTATTCTAGGCAGTGAAGACTGATACCATAGGTAGGACAGTGATCTAAAGCAAAACAGTTCCTGTACTCTCCCTGCTGACAATGACAATATAAATATTTCTATGATGTTTGTACCATGTTCAGTTCAGATTAATACAAACTGGTTTGCGGTGTGCTGTACCTTTTAGCTCTTCCAGGTTTCTATACTAAAATTACAAAATGCCCTTCAGTTTAACATCACTGAGTTTAAAAAAAACTAATTTTAAAAGTCTTAACTTTTTCAATGAATTGAGGGATTTGGTGGTATTTCCTGACCTGGTATTGTTTGGTATCATTTCCACAGTCTCACTGATTTGATTAGAGTGATATTAAAGTTAGTGACAAAGCAAAATGCCAACATTATGAGTTTCTGAAGCTCTCTCTGGGTTCTTTTCTATCCCAAAATTTGAAGATTTTTTTTTTTTAGAGTATGGATTTTCGAGGCTTTAAAGGTGATTTGCTATATAACATAGAAATTAAAAATGAACACTAACCCTTAGGGACTGTGCATGGAATAAGTTTCTTCTAAAAGCTGTGAGATTAGTGAAGAGGTAGAAAAAGAAGCCTGTATAGTATTCTTGTTGGCTTCTGATCCAAATCTCAGTGTTGTAGTGTGGCTGTCATACTGATAAATTCCTTCTCTCTCCATGTATGTTGGCAGTAAGACTGAGGACTGAAGAAGTATCAATTAGAGTATATCTCAACCAAATTATTGTGAGAGTGTGCCCAGGTTGCTGATATGGAAAAAACAAAATTGTTCTTCTTTGGTCCTTCACTTCTTTCCTGAGCACCTTACACAGATGTGCGTGATTTGGAAACTCATATCTGAGCTCTCCAAAAGCATTTAGATTTTGGTTTAAGATTACATGTTTCTTAGAAGTCTGTTCCACCTGAGAGACTGCGACATGCCCAGGGACAGGTCATGTTTCCCCTCTCTCTGCCTTGCTATGAAGCTTTTTTGCTGAATGAGTGCCTGTTGTTACTGTGGAAATGAATACATCATAGCATGGCATTAATATCTGCCTGTAGCATCAAGTGCTTTGGAAGGAAGAGGTGTGTTTGATATTTGGGCACAGATCTCTAAGCATATTGGAGCAGGAAATGCAAGGAATTAAATGGATTTATGGTTTAGGAGACGACATCTGAGGATTGCTACACCTAAGCATATGTTCTCTTACTCTCTGGTAAAACATACCATGGCCATGGTGCTGTGAGTGCCTGCAATTTGTGTCTGCCTGTCTGTGCAGCTGATGTCACTGTCATTACTGCGTTTGTGCCATTGTTGCTGGGATTGTTTTACAACGACCTTCCCCTTTATTGGTACTGTTGCTGATGATGTGCCATATGTACACATGCACATTAGAGTAAAAGAACATCATCCTTAATTGTTCCTGGGTAGCTGTCAATGCCATTTACTGAGTATGAATACTAATTTCTGCAGAACTACAAAGAAGCAGATATCTGGGCTTGCTATTATTCTGGGTTTTTTCCCAGTCACTAGGAGAATTGCAGTGCTTCCAACCATGCTGGATTTCTTGTACTGTTTAAATAGATGAGAATTCAATAGATTGAGGTGGCTCATTCAACAAGTCTGTTCAGTTCCTTGTCAGACTGTTACAGATCTAGTGCAGGCCCAGCCAGGATTTCTTGAGTTCTGCCAAAGATTTCCAGTGTGAGTTGAGAAAATCATTGAAACTCTTGGACTTGGGGATTTTTTTCCTCCTGAATAGAGAGGAGAGATGATGTTTTACATAAGGGTGAAATGGCCTTCTACACCAGCTAAGAAAGATCATGTTCCTTCTTTTTGCTAAGTACCCTGGATTTTTCAATTGAAATACCCTGTTGGTCATTTGACCCACTTTGGTGATTGGTGCTCCCACCAGTTTCTCTATTAGGACTACATAACTCCAGCATAAAATTAGTATGTGTGTTGCTGGCAAAGTGGTAGTAAGTGGTTGAAAACTCCTCTTCACACATCATTCTGTGCTTGTTTTCCCTGCAGGAGGAGGAATGCTGATCCTGTCTGTGCAAACCTGCAGTCTGAAATTCTGAAGTGCTACCAAGAAAACAAACGTGAAGTGCTCAAATGCTCGGAGCTGGTGAAGGAATATCAGCGCTGTGTTAGCGCAGCTCAGAAGGTAACAAAAGCTTCTCTGTTGTACTGGCTGGCTTTGCTGTCTTGTTTTGCATGGTGCTTTCTTCTGAGAAGTGTTTTTGAGAGCTGTGGTATCTGTTAGTCAAATTGCAATCTTCATAGGAGACAAATCTTCCTTGGGATCTGTTTTCCCACATTCATTCCACGTTTCCCAGTCACACAGTGTGTCCCAACTTCATTCCTGTCAGCGAGTCCTATTGTACCAAGCTGCCACCACAACAGTAGGACCAGTGCTCCCAGGTTTCAAAGTCAGTCAATGATTTTCCCTAGTTTTACCTTCTTGGATGTTGTATACTGCAAACAGTAAGTAAATCCACTTTGGCAATATCTGCAACATTTTCAACAGGCTCTTATAGATAGGAGGATAAACCCAGGATTAAACATCTCCTGTTATGGGACTTTGCAGTTGGAGGTCTTGCTTCTTTTCATGGCTGCACAGGGAAAGGTTCTGTACTGTGGGCAAAGCTGCTGTCTGTTAAGAAAATTCCATACTCCTAAAAACTCTTCATCTTGTGTGGGAAGCCAGTAAGCCTTATGGCTCTTCCTTCTGAGATGCAGAGTCCCAGTAGGTTCTGTTGATGCCTTAGGACAGTGGCTGCTCAGTACCTTGGAAGAATTTCTGGCTATTGGAACAAGTGAAGGGGAAAAGAAAATGAAGTATTTGGACATTGCAACTAGGGTATGGTCCTGGGCCATGAGAGAATTCAGTGGGTCAGGTGTCCCTCAAGGGCAGACTTTTCTGTTTTGTTTTTTGGGGTTTTTTTGACAGTAGAAATTCTCTAAATGGTGCTGAGAATATCGTAAAGTAGATGTGGGGAAAAGGATGGTAATAGAAAATTGAGACTTCTCTCATGGGATTACTAAAGCAAAAGGTGGGGGAGAGGTGGGTATTTCATGGAAGCAGTCTTTCTCTGCATTAGCATTGTGAGGGGAAGCTGTATGCCTGATTTAAGTATAACATGAAACAAGCTGCCAGCCGGCTCCCAGAAGAAGCCCGACAGAAGGAGATGGGAAAATTGTCAGGATATATTAGACCAAATGTTGTTGCTAGTCCTAGTGGAATTTTTTTCCTTCCTGTTTACAAAGAAGGTCTTTGTATGTCTGCAAATCAGCAAGGTTAAAGCTGCCAGGGAAAGGGCTTTTCTCTGATATCTCTAAAGTCCCCAGCTCCCAAAACATGTGGTTTCTTTTTCTTCCTCAGCTTTAAAGTAAAGTGGTGCCTGTGCTGCTGCTGCACAATCCATGCCCCTGGTTGCTGTGTGCAGAGCACTGGTGCATCTATTGCCAGCCTCTGTTATCCTCCTTACCTCCTCTAAATCAGGCTTGTAGCCTTTTCAGTGGAGTATATCTTTAGCAAATGCATTTACCAATACATCTTTATTGCATGCAGTGCAGGCAGAATGTGATTACCAAGGAAGACAGATTGCATTAAACTTCAGCATATTTGCAAGCTGCGGCTCCAACCCGCCTGAGAAAGGGGCTGGGATGCTGCCAGCCCTGAGCCCCAGCCCAACATTATTGAAGAGTAAATTGGAAGCTAAATGACTGGTAACAGCAGAGGGCAGTGAAAGATCCTAATAACTTGGATCTTTTTTGGATTTGCTGGAGGTTTTGGTAGGTTTGCTTTATAAACCAAAAGCTGGGGTTGTCTGGTTGTCTTCATTCCCAGAGTCTTCAATGAAGTTCAGAATTTTTTTCCCCACTATTATTAGAAACTACCTGGAAGGAGAAGTACACAGGACATTAATTTGTTGTGGATGATGACAATGTGGCAGAAAATCTTGCTATGTTTTAAGAAGGGGCTTGAGAGACTAAGAAATAGGTAACTAACACCTTGCAGCTAGAGGTAGGCACTAGAGGGTTCTGCAAGTACAAATTCAAATGCAACCTTTGTAAGGCAATACGTCTTCTGTAGCTTCCTTTTGTCCTAGGACAGATCAATTCCCTGACAATTTGCCTCACTGCTCTTACTGACTCTTCTGACTCCTGAGATACATGTAGCAATCACAAGCTGTTGTTTTATCATGTAGGATTAAAACTCCCTCCTCCCTTCCCCTTTTTAAGCTGTTATTTTTCTTTAAGTTTAAATTAGCATCTTATACCAAATGGCTTTGTCTCACGCATTCCTCTTTCAGGAAATTCAGGTTGGAGGAATGTGGGAAAGAAAGGCCAGAATCTCTTAATTTCTTCTGTATTTTTTACCTTTTTTTTAAAAAAAACACAATTTGTTTTCCAGTGCAGGAGGAAATGTAATCAAAGTTGGATGTGTGACTTTATCTCACTTGCATGGTGGTGATTTGTTCATTTGCTTTTTACTAAGAATTTTATAAGGCTTGCTGAATATTCTTTAATGAAGCATCTGCTTCTCTGCAAGTTCCTTTTGATGGCTGGTAAAAATGTCTGCAGGGCATGGTACACATTAGACTCAGAGAAAGCCAGCTCTAGATTTCTAGACTGAAAATTACAGCTTACAGTGGATGAGAATAATTCTTTGCCTCTTCCCCTTCACTGTGTTTGTTTGAGACAGTTCCTTTGGACACCCATTTCCCTTTGCCTGTTGTGCATATTTCTGAGCCAGGAGTTGAGATATACCCTCAGTTATTTCTGCCCCATGAACAAATATGTTAGGTAATCATTCAGTGAGTTTTAAAATTGATTTTCTATTGGCTTTCTGTACAGCTCCTCTTCCTGGAAGAGGTTACTTTATTGTGGTGCATGGTAGAGATATAGCTATTGTTACCTGTTTTGTATATTTTCTGGCTATTGGGCTATCTCTTGTAGTCAGCAGGGAGAAATAGGCATATGTAGAGGGTGATGCATCTGATTGTAAACAGTCATCTGAAAGAGGCCAGCTGAATTGCCAGCCAGAGACGAGTATTTCCCTCTGCCTCTTGGGAGGTACATCCAGAGCACGGACTACAAAGCTGGTGCCTGTTCTGGGATGCTCATGGTTATGGGAGCAGGATCCTGCTCTGGTTGTCTGCCTTTGTAGCCAGTATCCTTTCAACTTGCCCTGCCTGGTCTGCTCACGAGCTTTTCCATTGATACCACCCTGAATGTTGAGTTTTGGGCGCGTCACTGTTGACTCAGTGCAGCATCACTGCGCCGAGCGTTGACTCATCAGCCCCTTTAGGCTCGGGTTCCTTCCTGCATCCCATGCTTTGCTTATGTGGAAGTTCTCTGACTTCAGAGGATGTTACTGTGACAGCTCCTGTTTAATTTAGGAGTGTTTTATCTTTTCTGGTGGTCTGTTTCCATGGCTCTGCAGAACTTGAGCTACAGCATAAAAATCGCTGGCTTTAAATCTAATAAAAGCTGGGATAATGGGACAGCTGTAGGAGGGGCAGTTCCCATTGTGTCTTTCAAAATTGCCTGTAGTTTATTGACCGCAAGTTTCACCAAGAACTACTGCTGTCGTTAGATAATGAGAATTGAAAATTGCTGCTGCTGTTTCCCCAAGGTTTTATCTCGTGCCAGTGAGAAGGGGGTGTGGAAGGAAAAGGAGAGTGGGCAGTGGAAATGTGCGTAATTTCTTAGTTTGGGTCCAGATGGAAGGGGAAAACAAATGATTTTGTTTTAAAAAGTCTGAGTCCTATTAGTGAATTGCTTCCCTCCCCCGTGCAAATATGCGCTCACATGCAAGCTTTTCAGAGTGTTTGTGACCCATTCTGCTGCCCTTGCGTTCTGTTCACACCAATAGGCAAATGTGAATTGAAGGCGAATTTTAGTTGGTTACTTTGTTACGTAATTTTTGGTTATACCAGGGAATCTCCAGCCAGCTGCCACTTGGAAAATGAGGCCTCCAGTGACCATATATTAATGTGATTTGAGATTTCAAACAGAACCTGCTTCCTGCAACTGTGTGCAGAAAAATGGCTGTTAGTGAAGAGCATGTATTCCTTCTTTTCAGGGGTTTCCTTGCTGTCTCTAGGTGCTTGTCTTCCACAGAAGGACCAAGGTGAAATTTTAGTGCACTAGCTCCTGGCCAAACCAGGCTATGAGGAGCCATGTACTCAGACACGTGTTTTCCCTTGTCAATAGGAGCTGTATACATTGAGCTAGGAGCCATTCATAATCCTGCGCTCTTCCTCCCTGTTCTGTGTCCAGCTTCTCACAAATCTACTATTCATAAGACACAAAGGTAAACCTACTTCTGTCAAGGCTTTAGGGCTTGTCTATGTAAGGAAATTACAATGCAATAAACTGGGGAGTTTCTCTGTATATGAACATTCAGGGTTTGTAATGAAAGTGCAGGGAAAATTCACACACATTTACTGTGAGTCACTCTGCTGTGTGCAAACAAGCCCTTGCTAAATACTGATTGACTGAATTCCAGTGAAGGGAGACTTTTAACATAACCTTGAGTTGTCTGTATTCTGCTTTGCCCTTGACTATAATAAAAAGGAATATGGTCAATTTATTGTGTTTACATTTCCAAGTGATCTCTGTGAAAGCCCAGTTCCCTTCTGGCACGCAAAGCAAAGCATTAGACCTCTGCTGGAAGTTTGTCTCTAATCTGTGGGCAGGGACTTAGATTGCTGAGAGGATGCTGCAGGTATTTCTGCAGTTCCCATCCTGTTGGAGCAGTTTTGCTCAAGCACTCTTGATCCTGCTGAAGTGTGGCCTGCTGGGAGCTTTAATTTCTGCAACTTGGATCTCTCTCTGCTAAAGAGAAACAGTTGGATGCCATGGGCTGCTCTGCAAGTATCTGAGCATGGTGGATCATCAGACTTTTGCTAAAGTGTTGTTTTCATTCTGGTGGATTTCAGGGTACTTTACAGACAGGTTGTGTATTTATCAGGATAGGAAGGAGCAGTCAATGTGTGTGGCTGGAGAAAGAAAGTTTGGACCAGGTTTGGCAGGGTCTGTATCTGTACTCTAGAAATGCCAGGATTTCACTTCCCCCTGGGATTCTGCAGAGGTAGATCTTGGCTGTTGAAGCCTCATTGAGATGATCTATCACATGGTATGCTGCTTGAAATACAATATATCTAACTTGAAAGGCTTTAGGGTTGTTTGAGCTTTCTGGAATTCAGGTTTGTAGTTTCAGATGAATCTGTGTGTTTCCTGTCTGGAGGATGCTGTGCCCAGCCATCCTCAGCCAGGTACACAGCTGTCCTGCCTCCCTTTTGTCAGTCAGTCCTTGCTCAAAGCAAACATATCTGTAAAGGGTTTGTCTTGCCTTCTTTCTAAAGGAAATTCTCTCTCTCTTTTTTTTTAATCTTTCTGTCTTTCAACCTGTATTTGTGCAAATGCTGTGGTGATAACACTATCAGAGGAGTTTATGACTCAATAAATGGCCCCCACAAGGGAGTTGGGGGAGAGCTGCAAGCTGCAGGCAGCTGCTGTTTGTTTAGTCATAAACACAGAGGAGCAGTGGATTAACTGTACCCAGGCATACCCTGACCTGGTATTTGCAAAGGTGAAGAGGATCCATATTTTGCTTCTAATTATGAAGTTATTGTTTTGATTTTCAAGGCAGCAGTTGTAGGTTCTGGCGAGTCTTGGGTCTGTACATAATGCTTCATATCCTCAAGAGTTCACTGGTGGATAAACTAAAAATATAGAGCTGCCTGAAAGGACATATACCACCATCTTAATATATGAGGCATGTTCCAGAGTAAATGCTGCCCTACTTAAAATGGAAATGTCTGCTGCCTGTACCTGGTATTTATGAAACTGGAGGCATAAGTTCTTTATTTACTCTGTATTTCAGCACTTCATGAAGCTCTGATGTTCCCCGCAGCCTGGTGTGTTGCGAGCACTTATTAACCCAGATGAACAAATTCTTCTCTCAGTCTGCTCTTTGTAGTCCCTATGAAGCCCAAACCTCCTCAGGTTTTTAATTTTTAAGAAAATGAGCAGAAATAAGTTTAAAATTCACTTGGCTGTGCTTCAGGACTCCTCTTTCAGTGATACTTACTTCATTTGCTATATCATCTTCACATATGAAGTTCTTATATCCATTACCTGATCTGGAAGGAGGACTTCTGACTGCATTTCCCTTCTCACAAACAGTCTGTTTTCTAACAGTTCAACACCCAGCCCCTGTGTATATTTTTGTTGTTGTTGCCTGGTTTTTGTTTGTTTGGTGGTTTTGACATTGTTACAGTGAGGCATAATTGCTTTTGAGTCTAATTTCTTGCTTGATGGTTCTGATTTCAGATATATTTACAGGTAAAGTTAATCTAAATATGCATGTTTTACAGATAATTTTGAAAGCAACTTCTGTAAAAGAGGAAAAGAAGTCAGTATGACTTGTACAATTTCTGAAGTTGAATTATTTGGCATTTTGTTTCTTCTAAAACGTGGTCTTGCTACAGTTCTTGTATTAAAACCTGGTTTGCCTTAAAGTGTTTAAAAATAGTCTAAAAATTTTTTACAATAAAATACTATAAGAGTTAGCTGATCAGGAATGAGACATCTTTGTTGACCTGATGCTCTAATGAGGTCTTTGAGTGGGTGTATCTGAAAAGTCTCATTAGACTTTGGTATCAAAATTTCAGTCTTTGTATTCTCTCTCTTTCTTTTCAAAAATTATTTCTCTTTAGGCTTAAATTAGTGGGACTATATGGATCAAAGGTTTTTTTGGTTCTGTGCTCTCTGTATGGTGTGTTAAGCAGCACTTTCCTGAGAGCTGTAGCCTGTATTCAGCCAGGCCTATCTAGTATGGAAAATAGTTGCTTGGGGGTGAGAGACTTGTGATACATCTGGCTGTTTTAATGCCAGATTCTTTCACAAAAGATTTGTAGCACTGTTGGCAAGTGGGAAGTGGAAATTCTTACTCAGATTAATTCCAGGAGACTGATGACCAAGCAGTCTTGTACAGAAAGAAGTTTATTTCCAATTTTTAAACTATGTGTTTTGCTGCTGAAGTTAGATTGAAACAGATCCACAAAAATTGCTGTCGATAGCAGAGGCTGGTTGGAAGCACAAGGTCAGTGGTCAAGTGCTTTCAGACTCCCAGGAAGTTCCAAAGTAGCCCTGACTTCCATAACTTCCATACTAATTTTAGATCCATTCTCTGACAACTTGGCTATAACTTGGGAAATTTTATCAGTGATGCCAAAGCCTTCATGACAAACTGGGGAAACCAAAGATTTGTTATGCTCTCTGTTGGTCATAGTCTGCACAGGATGGTTTCCTGCTGTGTGCAGTTTGCACTCTCCACACACCATCCATCAGGTATTTTTGTCACAGGTTTTGGGGCTGTATTCTTTGAGGACTAGTGGGATTTAAAGCCTTCATCACTCAGCTGAATGTGTCTGTGTGGGCAACATGCAGGGGTTATTGTGATGGCAGCGGTCCCATTCAACTGGAAGAGTTGCTCCCAGGCAAGCAAGACTGCTCTGAGTAGCCCTTCTCTGGAAGTTAGAGAATGACAGATGAGCCCTCCTGTAGTGGGAAGCCAATCCTTTTCTCCTCAGAACTGTGGCATACTGGAGGAGGAGATTTGCAGAAGTTGCCCTGTTGCTGCTTGCTAGTGTTTGTTCTCTCCACAGAGCCTCCTCGTCCGAGGCTGTAGAGCATTCATCTGTTACAAAATCCAAACTTGGAGGGAAGGTTTCTTTCTGCATCATGCCTGCAGTAATTGTTTGTGATTTTCACCCCTCTGTGACACTTGTCTGTCTGCCCAACAGGCCTCCTTGTCTGGAGATATTTCCTGACATACTTGTGATGCTTCCAAAACAATTTAAAGCTTTCAGTCCTAGCTAAACCTTTGCAAGCCAATTGAAAAAGCCTTTCTGGACAGCAGAGCTTCAAATACAGGACCAGGACATGTTGAAGACAGTGTGGTGCAGTGATCTGAATACAGTGTTAGAGTTAGCTGTGCTGCTGATAGTTCCATCTCTGGCAAGAAACATTCTTCTGGTTGTAGCATATTTTTTGGTTAGAGGTCTTTACTAGGGGCCTTTAGGAATTGGTGAAAGGCTTTTAAAGACCTCTGCAGTCACAGAAAGTGTCCAAAAAGACAACATTTGATATCAATAAATTGTTACCTTTGTAATGCAAGGGCAGCAGGAAGAGAAGCCTTGAGTTAAGACGGGGCTGCAATGTCTGGTGAACCTTGTTTCTGAAGCTGGAGAAGTGCTGCTCTGCTGTGTTGAGCCTGAGTGTGCATGCAGAAATGCAGACAAAATTATTTTGACAATGTGTTCGCTCCTTGTCCCTGCTGAATGCCTGTTTGTCCTGTATAAATGGATTGCAGGATCAGCCAATCTCCAGCTCTGAATTAGTCTAATAAGGCATGGTGCATAGGGTTTAAAGGTCATTTTGCAAGCAGCTGGCTTCCTGCATATATTAGGGGGAATGGTTTTTAAATAATGGTATTGGAAAGCTGTTGATTTAACTTTTAAAATACCTGTATGCTATAAAATTTCAGCTCTTCTGCCTCTGTCCTTCAAGCACTCTGCTTGCCCTCTGCCTGCTCATCTTTCTGTCATTTCTGATTACCTCTGCCCATCTGCCTCTGCATTCTCTCCCCTTAGGTTTATCAGTCCACGTTTGCTGCCCACAAGGACTTGGCTTGTATTTGTGAGGAGCTCATCTCCTGGGTTACTTCTCTGGGCTGTGGAACAGAAAGCTCAGGGTTCCTTGGTTCAGGCTGTTAATAAAGCACTGTTACACTGTTATTTTATTGGGGGACTGGGAGCTCTCAGCAATCACCACTACACTGGCAGCATTTTTGTGTCCCAGCAGGTACCTGGTTCCCTCCTCAGGATGCATTTAACATTGGCGAAAGAAGATTATAATTTTTTTTTTTTTTAAACCCTGAACTGCTTGAATCATGCACACTGATTATTCCAGTTTCCTCTCTGTGGAGTGTGTACTTCAACCTCAACCTGACCCAAGTGTTTCATATGAAAATGGATGATGTTTTTATTCATTTGCTTGTTCCCTGGATTCCTCTTTGAGTTCGCTGATGAGCGTGATCTGAAATGTTCTAATGACTTGTACAGTGTGGACACTGTCTTAAAAACTGAAGGGAGCACCCACATGTCTGGGTCTTGCAGCCTTTGGCAGGTGGCAGTGTCCTTCTGCCAGGTGTGAGATGGCACCTTCCCACTGCAGTTACTTGTAGAGACTCCTGCATCTTCAAATGTTCTTTCTGCTTGTTTGAAGTTTTGTTCACAATATAGATCCTCAGGAAATCAGATAATTGGGCAAAAAGCAAGCTTAAAATGTAGGGAGATGATAGCAGCTGCAATCTTTTTTCTTCTTGCATTCAGACCAAACTGCTGTGAAACTTTTACATTTGTCTTATTTTCTAAGGATGTTTTCTACTCATGACTTGCAGTTGTTCTGAGTTTATTCTCTTTTTAGCACCATGCAGTGCCCTGACACAGCTACTGCAGCAGTTCAGTTTTTGTCTAGGACACACCTTTCTTCTTTAGATATTATATTAAAAGCACCTCCTTTCTGTTCCTGAAGTTTTTTTTCCTCTGTAGCACTCTCCTGACTATTGTGGAAATAGGAGAGGGATAGGACTGAACTGAATTGTGGGTTCTCTCTGGCCACCTGTAAGGGCTCAGACAAGCAGTACCCAAGTATGTGATGGGTCCCTGCTCAGTTCCTGTTTAAAAAATACTCTTTAAGTTAAAGGCTTTTTGCTAATAGAACAGTAATCCTTGTAATTAGAATAGTATATTGGCATAAGATTAAAAAAAAAAATTCCCCAATTTTCTAAATATCAAAGACTCAAGGTTTTTATCTTCTGTGTGGGGCAGTAGGGCAAGCAGTACACTGTGTTTTAGTTACCTACTTGATAAAATAAGTTATTTGACAAAGTAGGAGAGTTTTTGGTTATAGATACAATATAGGCACTTGTTGATCTCTCCAAAGGATTTGAAAAGGAGACTGAAATACTACTTTTTTATTTATCTCATCTCAATGCCATCTTAACTCCATGTTGAGAACTTCTGCTGATTCCTTTTCATGGGTGGAAGAAGGGAGGAAACGTATCTTTCTTTAGAGGCACTGCCTGCAGCTAAACATAATGTGCTGGGAAGTTATATGGGTACTTCTAATGATCCTCTGGGCTCTCTGGCACTGTCTGTGGATTCAGGTGTATACCAGAGTGACTTTGAACACAAGAGTTTCCATCAGGCCATATCAGCAGGAACTATTGAAAACTTCTGTCTTCAGTAGTGCTAAATGCAGCCTACTTAGGATTACCATCATTTAACAAGCTCTGTAATATTCCTGGGCCCCTGGGGTGTTGTCAGTACTGTTTAACTTCCTGTGGCACATCAAGGTTGTATTTTATCTTTTGGTACCAAGCCTAAGTGCATTTAGGAGCATTCTGAAGCTCAGGAAATCTTCTCAAATCTTGTAAAAGTAGACAGCCACTGAAAAATGTATTGGATGCTGTGATCCAGGTAGGAGTGTTCTAGCTGTGTGTGCCTTGAGCTGACAGGATGAAGGCACTGTGATAGAGTTGGAGTGCACTAGAGAAATTTTTGTGGAGAGCTTGTATGGCAGCAGTGATCTCTGTATTGTTCTGCAAAAGCCAACTTAAAGTTCTAAAGCTTGTCTAGACTCCAGACTGACCTCTGGAGCAGAAGCAGGTTCATGGCTGAAGGTAGACTGGGTGTAATGTTCTAATGCTTTTCCCTCTTTCCAAATGTCTTTATCAAATGTGTTGAGGCACATGGGCTGCCACTTGGTTCAAAAACAACAAGCATTTTAATTTCACAATTTAAAGTGACAGTCATACTTTGTTCTTGCAGCTGCTGCTGGGTGGCTCGTGTGCACACAAAGCTATGTTGTGAACTTGAGACAACAGAATGCTCTCAAGTTCCTTGTTTAATCCAGTATCAGATGAGTGCTGGTTGGGAAAGAGCCCAGGCTGTGTGAGACCCTTCTTTTAGTGCCTTCTTGTTTTGCTGAGCCTTGACATCTGCTACAATAAAACCCCAGAAAATGCAGGAAAGTCTGCAGGAAAGTCTCTCTCCAATCAGGTGAGTGTATTAGCAGGCTTCTTGCACTGATGGATTAGAGTCAGGCTGTGTTCAGTAAATGTGGCTAAATAATAAAAGGTGAGATTGTGTGCAGTGATCCCAGGTCTCCTTTCTCCAGCTGCTGCCTCCTGTCTGTTAGCTGGGAACCTTTGCACAGGCAAACTGCTTTGCTTGAGAGAGCAGGCTCTGCACTGTATTCTGACACAGCCAAAGGTGGCTGACACAAAGCCAAAGGAGAGCTTCTCTCTGAGGGATTGAAATGTCAACAAAGATGTTGTACTGCCTTGCAGAGCCCTGACTTGCTTTGTATAAAAACTGAGCAGATGTTGGTAGGTCAGGAGCTTTGCCATATTCAGAGCAGACCCTGGAGAGCAGGGCAGAGCCTACTCAGGTGACACAAGGGACACTGTCCTGGGTTCAGTGTGCCAGCATTCCCCTGAATGTGGGGCTCCCCCCAAGCCATGGCTGGTGCTTACCCTGCTTAAGGAAGTGGGACTCATGAAACCATGCTGTACATCCATGAGCCTGGTTTATGTCCCACTCTCTGCTTGCTCTAACCCTGCTGGTGAGTTGCAGTGGTGTTCCTCAGAAGCACAAAGGCTCTGAAGTAATAAGTTCCTGTATACCTTGTGAAAACAGGCAATTAGGTGGAGGGAAGGGACCCCAGTGGTGCCTGTGCAGGGGGAAGGATATTGACTCACTCTTTATTAGACGTGAGTTTGGTCACAGAGAAACTCAAGTGTGAGACACGAATCTGGAGGAATCCAAGTGGCTGCTCATGAACAGCCTGTTTCCACTTGAAGCCTCTGGCTTGCCTGAATGTTTGAGGGGCTGACTTCTGCCTGCCATTGTGATCACCTTCATTGAAGACACTCAACAAGGGTGGCACTGCAGCAGCTAAGAAGATTTGTCCTTTGGAATATGCCTTCTTCTCTAAGTATTGATTTCCTTTTTGGCTTTTGGGAAATGGAAACAAACTCCTTGTTGCAAGAGAGGGCTACAGAAAGCTTTCAAAAGTTTATAGCTTGATCCTCTAAGGCCTGTTCTTTTATTTTAGGATGAGATAAAAGATAGAGTATTAGGTGTAAGCAGCCTGGAAAAAGAAAAAGGTTTGTGGATTTAAGGTGGCCTGTGGTCTTGCTTCCTGCACCTCTTTTTGTGTTGCTCAGGCAAATGTTTCATGCTTGGAAAACTTGAGCTCTGGGGATCAGAGCAACTGCAGATCCTTGCTGGCCTCAGCACTTTGTGGTGATGATGAGCAGGCAGTTGTCAGCTCCTCAGTAGCTTGTTTTTGCTGCTGTGTGTTGAGGCAGGACAGCAGCTGAGATGAGGGAAGAGGAAACTTTGCAGTGTTGTCTTATAACCAAGGATTCATGTGACAGACATCTGTGTGTGAATGAGCAGCCTGAGGTCTGCCAGCTCAGTGATGGGTGCTCAGTGTGGCTGTTGGTTGTGGCGTGGCTGTGCTGTCACAGCTTGTTCAGAGGTTGGTCCCTGGCTCAGTGACTTTTGGCTGGGTTTTTTTCAGTCCCCACTGGTCGTCCTTGTCCATCTATTATTAAGCCCACTTTGGCATGGCTGGCAGGAGCTTATTCCAAAGCCTGGAAGCGAGGTGTGGTAGCTGGGGAACGTGGGCATTGAGGAATTGGTTGTGTCAGCAGGTCTGCAGGTGGGCTTTGGACAGGATAGCAGGGGTTCATATTTATAAAGTTTTCATAGGCCCCTTGAGTCCAGCGATAGGCTTTGAAGCATGGCTTCCTCTGAGCTCTGCTTCCCCACAAAATCTTCAAGCATGATCCATCAAAGAGTGTGAAATATATTCTAAATCCCACTGCTGCCTTTTTCTCAGTCAGCAGGGTAGTGCTTTCTTCTCCAGTCTGGAGTTGTTTGCTGTTGAGAATAAGCAGTCTCTTTTCTTGTGATTCCTTACCTCTCTTTGGGACATGATGCCATCAAGAAAACCAGCTGTTCCAATCTGGGAGCTGCCTCTGCCTTCATGCTCTCTTGTCAATTGTGTTGAATCAATGAAGTGCTGCAATACTGTAGAGAAAAGGGGGGTGTGAAGAAATGAAAAGGGAGATCACACAAGGAATATACAGAAGAGGATTCATGTCCTGTCACATGGTTCACAGTGGCTGTGTCTGGAACTAGATCTGTATAAAACCAGAAATTGCCGCATGAAAACTTAAATCCCAGGTCCAAATCCTTGCCTCACTAAGTTGTGGGATCTGAGAGTCCCACATGGAGAAGAGAGCTAGCTAATCTCAGCATCTTGGGACACCTGGTAAGTCCTGACCCTTACTGCTGAGAAGGTGGTGGCTTTGATAAGTGTTATAGGAAAAAATATTTAAAGGAGAGAAGTAAGGGAGATAATTTCTGGATGCCAGCTGTAGCAGAAGGATAGTGTTTAAAATATTCCTCTTGAAAATCCTGCAGATTGCAATTCTGACTCCCTTCAACTCTTGAACCACTGTCTCAACCCTTTGTCAATACAGACATTTTTCCTGTGAAGCTCAGCTTCAGTGGCATTCTTGTTCAGCCAAGAAAACTGCCAGGTTGTGCTTTGACTTTATTTCCAGATGTTCAGTGCAAAAAGCTTTCATTGCTGCTATGGAAAGCTTTTCTTAAGGGACAACATAAAGCAGGAATGTTGTGGTGCTTGAAGGCTGAAGTAGGCATCTTCCCCTGAGAAGAGTCTTCTAAAGCACAGATGTCTGGTACACTGTCGTGTGGATAAAGGTTATAAGGATTATGTGTTAATCTGGAGCTGCTGATCTTCCCAGCAGGTTTGGATCCAACTGATGTTTGGACCCACCAGCAAGGTATGCAAGAGATTTCTTCAGTGGCTCTGAACTGCTCCACAAGCCTCTAGGCTGTAACTGTTCATCTGGGCCCTGCCTGCTCTTTCTTGTGATCCTTGGTTCTTTCTTTGCCCTCTCTGTTGGTGCTTTCTTTGGCTTCATCAATTTTGATTTGTGTGTACCATGGCACCTGGTCCATCCTGACAGCAGGATAGTAAGTTCACACCCTACTGTGTGTTTTACCTCAGGCAAGCTTGTGTTCTTCCAGATAATTGCTTCAGAATCAACAGTTGGAAGGTGTTTCTTGATCTTGGCACGAATTTCTCAAGTACCGCTGAAGTTCCAATGAGTTTCTGGAAGTGAATGTTGTAGAGCTGTAGGAACTTGCCCCTTGATTCCCAACTTGGCATTTCTTATTTGCAAGTTTATATCTAGGTATGCACTTGATTATCTGTTTGGGGGCTTTTTTCTAATAGACAGACTATTTTTATGGTTTTTAAACCTGTTTCCCTGAGGTTGCTGCTTGGAATCCTTCTCTTAAGCTTTAAAATACTACTAATTGCCAGCCCTCTTGGGCAGGATGTGGAAGATTCAGGAATCCCCATTTTGTCTCACTGGCACCAGAATCAGGTGCTGTATAGTGCTGCCAAGTTATTTTCTCCATTGTATTTTTGGTTTGGTTGTTTTTGTGTTTTTTTGTGGTGTGCTGAATTCCAGATGGCTGCAGTGCCACACTGGTACTGGGGTTGGTCCCCATGAGGTCAGGAGAGTTCACAGCAAATGTTTGAGCTAGAAGCAAGATAAATAGTTCTAAAACTCTTCTGTGGTGTTCTGTGATTAAAACTCAGACTGTGGGTATTTTACATATATTTTATATGTGGCTCACTGATCTCCTCCTCACCACTTGGCTCAAACAGTTCTTGGCCATGTGTAGGTTTTTTCTTGTAGTCTGATCAAGCGAGCTGCAGATACGTTATTGCCTGGGTTTGCTCCCTCCTCTTCCTCCTCCTCCTTCCATCTCTTCTGCTTACCCATTTCTAGTCTGGGCTCGGATTTTTTCTTTCCCCTCTGTCTTCATTTTTTCACCTGCTTCCTTCCAGTGTCTCTGCACCTTCTCCCTCCCTCCTCTCCTCTCTTCTGTCCCCTTGGTTTGCATTCCTTTCATTTCAAAACCTATATTGGAGCTGACACCAGGCTGCCTATTCCCTGCAGCACTGAACTGGCGGTTTGGAAGGAGGAGGCTGCAATTCCCTCAAGGGGCAAGACAGAGTTGAGTGTCTGTCTTATTTTTAAATATGCATCTGAACATGGCTGATCAGAGGAGCAAAAGAAATCTTTGGGTTCTGAGTGCTGGAAGCTCATAAGGGCATAATGTAATCTTCTGCATCTCCCTGCTCCTCCTGCACTCCTCACTGAACATGAAAGCTGCTTGGCACAGGGGACTTTGACTGCCAGAAAGATGGGTAAGAATCAGAGACCCCATGGAAGGAGGGTAGAAAGGGGGTGGGTGCTTTGCAAGCCTCACACCTTCTTTTTCTGCTTCAAGTTCTTTTCATTCTGTCAGGTTTATGCCCTCTTTTGAACCCTGAAGGAGCCCAGAGTACCTTACCCAGTTATAGACCAGCTTTGCAAGATGCTGTTGACCTTGGGCAAGTAAAAGACTGATGGCTGGTTGTCATGCTGGTACAGTGAGGGGACAAGCTGAGATATTCCAGTTCTATGTCTTACCACAGTCAGTGCCATGACAAGGTACCAGAGATGGATCTGCAGGTTTCCCAGTAGGAGTAGGAGCTCTGCTAAGGCAGATTTTTTACCCAGCTGGTGAATTTCCTAAATGATTTTGCTGTGCAGCTCTAGCTGCTGGCATCTGTTCAGGCAGCGCAGTGACGAAGTCACCTAAAGGGCAAAAAAAGGCAGGTGCTTACTGGTCCAACAGCTCCTGCCAGCAGATTAGGATCAGAAGTGAAGGAGAGCATATTGAATTAAAGATCTAATCATAATTTCAGTTTAAACAAAATGTATGTAGCTTGGCAGGATACCAGGGCCCTGACTCTTGTAAAAATGTGTCATGGGGTCCTTCAGGACCTTAGGAAGATCAAGACCTTTATTGAAAACCTTCTGTCAGCTGTGTTACTTTCTGTGGCACAGGCTACTTTGGTTTGGCATAGGCACAACTACTCCCTTCTGCAACATGTTAGACACTTCTGATTCTGAAAGTGGTCAAGCCTGGTGCAGCTAGTTAAGGGTTCCAAAGTGACTGCAGCAAGTTGTTTGGGGAAGGCTGCAGGCTCATCCTCTTCATGTTTTCCTTTAGTATCCTTGCCTAGTGAGCAGCCTAACCCATCAGAGGAGATACCAGACAGCATCAGGACTCCATACCAGATGATTTCCAACTGAAGTATGTTGACAGGGCTGAGGGTAGAGTGAAGTAGGCTCTACTCTGAAGAGAGAAGGCTGAGGAGGCTATATCTTACTCCTTCAGAAATGCCCAAATCATCCTGGAAAAAACAAATGCTTTTGATTGGATAAAAAATCTTCTTGCAGGAGGATCTCAGTGTTTATGTTGTCTAATTTCTTTCCTTAGAAAGAAAAGTTAGAAAGGAAAAAAGTAAGAGTTAAGGCTTTCCAGTTGCATACTGGTGTAATGATATGTGTGAGTGATAGAAGAGTTGACTGCTGGGGTGGATGGATTTGGCCTTCTGCTCTGATTCTGCCTTTTTTTTTTGCCAAAGGATCCGTGGTTTTGGACTGTGATGAGGTGTGTTCAGTTGCTGTCCTTTTAACAGTTTGGACAGTGTTTATGTGGAAGAGGTTGTGCATTTGCAGTGGGTGAGGAATGGAAACAGGAGCTGGCACTGTACAGCTGATTCTTTCTCTACAGTGCTGCATATTCAGTTGTCAGTTTTTCTCTGCTTGCTGAAGATTTTTGGTTTCTTGTTTTAAAATAGCTGCTAGAGAGAGAGGATCGATTGCCTACAGGGATAGCTGGAGCCAAGTGGCAGATAAACCTTCCATGGCTGTATTTGTTCAGCTCCTCCCTGCCCTGGGGATGGCTCTGCTGCAGTTGTGGGTCCCCTGGATGTGTCTCTCTGTGTACCCAGTCCTGATGAGCAGCATTGTGTACACCATGGCTTACACACTACAGTCCTGACTGGCATTATTCTTCCAGTTAGACCTTCTTGAATAGCAAAGCTGGCAAAGCTGCTTCTTACAGACTGCATTTTTTTCCTGAAAAATCACAGATCACTGCATTCTTGCCAGAGCAAGGTTATATATATATATATATATTGGGGAGCCCTAGATAGCAGCAGTCAAACAACCTGAACTGGCTGCTCTGATTGCACCATTTGCTGGTGTCATTGGGGCTGGAAGAATTCCTTGGGAAAGGAAACAAACTGCTACGATAATTCCAGCATGCTCCTGTGACCTTGCTTTTGCTACAGTGGGGAACAGTTTCCAAAAAACAGTAGAAAGAATATGCCCAAAGTCACTTTCATGTGTAACTTAAAGTATTCAGGATTTTACCCTAGGTCCCTCAAGGTAAAAGGCTGCTGTGTTAACCCCAGCTCTTCATCTCTTGCCAAGTCTGGAAATCCGGGTTCTTAAGAGGAGCTGTTACTTGTATGACCTTCATGTGTGAAACAGTTTCTCTTTTAAAATGTGTTTTCCCCTTTATCAGTTATTCATTGAAGAGTCTCTTTGCATCTGTAGAATTTTGAAGGGTAGCTATTATTTTACCATTTTAATTTTCCCAGCTGTTCAAATAATTGTTTTAACCTCTCAGTGCCTGGAAGTGCTTTTCACATCCTGATAGCTTTGCATTGTATTTCTTTGGTTTCATGGTTTAAATTACCAACAGTTTTCCCCCTGTTCCAAATGGTTACTCTGTGACTTCCTTCTCTATAGCTTTAAAGTCTGCACTGTTCTGAACACCACTGACAGCAAGGCACTTTTAAACTTCCACGCTGGGATACTGAGCTCTCACATCCTATTTTGGGGTTTGGGCTTTTTTGTTGATGTTCTCCATACACACGTGTACCCTGCAAAAAAAGAACTTCAATATTTAAAGATCCCATTAAAACCAGAACAAACTGGTCTTGCCAGTGGCCTCTCTGGAGTGGCATTTCACTGTATGTAGGGAAGGGGCTCTGACAGAGACAGCGAAGCCAGCACAGAATACATTGTCTTCATGCAGTTTTACAGGGAGTAAAGTCAAAGCATTTAATTTGACAGTGGTTTCTGTAGCCCTGACACAAGGCTGTGATGGCTGAGGACAAGGGAAAGCTTCCTGCTGGTCTGGCAGAGGACATGGCTGATTGAGCTGAGCGCTCAGTTCCAGGGCAGTGTTCCCAGCCCAGGGTGATGCTCAGAGGGGGGGGGATGCATCTTCTGTCCCACCTGGGGAAAAACACTTTCATGTGGGAGTACCTCCAGACCAGCAGTGTCTCATTTCATAGCTTCACTTTTCTTTTTGATATTTATATTTATTTTCATTGAGCATTGCTTTTCTTGAGTATGTCTTTAATGGCCTTGCCATAGGGACAGAGGTAAAATTTGAAAATAAGTAATTGCGTTGTGATATTCTGGACATATTGTTGTAGTTTCTCTTATGTGTTCTTCTCACATGTTCTGAAAGTTGCAAAAGGTGATTTATAATTCATCAAACTAAGCATAAAACATCTGACTGCAAAGCCTATCAATCTGATCCCATCTCTTTCCAGCCCTTTAATTAGGGAAGCCTTGCTGAAAAATGTACCCATCAGCTACTGAGAAATAGTGCATTCCTGGACCCTCAGTATAGATCTTGAGTTATCCAGGTGCCAAAATGCTGTCAGAACTGACAGATCTTAGAAAATACACCCACAGGCAGAACATTATCCATTATACCAGCACTGAGCAGTGGGCAGTAAGGAAAAATCAGCAGAGAATGTGTCTTTATAAACTTTAATTGGCTTTTCCCGTTGCTAAAAATCCCTGTATCCGGCAGGGGAGAGAACCTATCTAGCAGTTTGATTTTTCCATCCCAGAGCTGAAGGGTGCAGTCCATCTTCACTGACGTGTGATGTGGACTTGTCTCAGCACAGCTCCTGGCAGTGCAGTGGAATCCACAGCCCACAGAGGAGGCTGCCAGGCTGTCCTCGGTGAGTGACCGTGCTTAAACAAGTGTGAAGAATGAATTACTCTGGATAAGTTGGATTTCGTCTGTGCTCCCTTTTCTCAAAATTTGCTTCAGACAGAGCCAAACTTAGTTAAAGTTTTCTTTGGGTGCTGGCTGCTAACTGCTCCTGGAATACAACTGGCTGGGGTGTGGAATCAAGGATCTGGGCAATGGATATGCTGATCAGAAAGGAGACAACAGCCAAAGGAAGCAGGAACTTTGCCAGAGCTACAGGAAATGCAGAGATTTGGGGGGCAGAACAAGCTTCTTTTGAGTTGTTTGGCACCGCAGGTTTTCATCAAAGGCAAAGGAAACAGCAACTGTGTGGATTTCTCCTGGGAAGGCTGTTTTGACACCTTGTTGCAGCATCTTACATTTACTGAACTATGTAAAATGTTTCAGTTCTTCTTTGTTGCTTGCGTCTGTTGCCATTAGATCTATGACAGTTTTATTAAATAATCTATTCAAGATCATTGCAAATCTATTATTATACTGTTTCTTTTCCTAATTGATTAGTGAAAACTACTGATTTCTTTATTTGTGATGTGTCACTTCACTTGCTAAATTCCACAGAATTTCTGAGCGCATCTTTATTTTAACTTTCTATTCAGCTAAGTCAAGCTCCTCTATCTCATTTCTGTAAATACTAGAAAAGAGAAGTATGTTCACTCACAAAAGGCAATTTAGTAAGTGAGCTCCGTTAGAAAAGTTTCTTTTTCAGAGTCCTTGGTGATCTTAAAAACAAACTGTAAGACCATCACAGGTTTGCAGTCATATGAAGTCAGTTTAACCCTTGTGCTTAATAAAACTTTTTAAAAAGCAAATTGTAAAGGTTTGTTGTTCTGTAGGACCCGTCCTGCTCTTGGCACAGATCACTGTGATGGTTTGGAAGGGTTTGCTGAGCTGTGGCAGACCAAATGGGTGTTCTGGAAACTCTTGTCACCTCACTGAGAGTGCGGTGTGGAAAAGTGAGGGTGCAGCAGGGGCCAGGGACCGTTCTGGGGCTCTTTGTTCCGGAACGCCTCCATGCGCGCTCCGGCTGCAGCATGAGCCTCTGCCCTTGCCAGGGCTGCTGCCGAGCCTGGCACAGTCAGTCCTTGTCAGGATAAACTCTGGAGCCTGCACTGTACAAGCTGTAAGAATATGATGGACCTTATGGAAAAATAAGTGTTGATTGTGTGGTTTTTAATTTTTTATTTCTGCTTATCATATGGCCGTGAGAGACACAGCAACTTCTTGTGCTTGGAAGGTTTCTTTAGAAATTTGAAGCAAGTGGGAGGAAGGAGTAACAAAGTCTATTCTGTTCCTCTAATTCAATCTCCCTATTTACGAGTCCAACTCGTCAATATGTTGTCACTGTTCTTTGCAGCAAGAGAAAGACTGAAGCCTTAGAACACTTCTGGAGAATATCTACAAATCCATGTGAATAGCCTAAAACATCATAATTCGTGTGGTTTCCATGGATGCCGACCATGCTGCAGTTAGGGCAGTTCTGGTGTGTTGCTCCAAATGCCACAGCAATTTTACCAGGATGCAGTATTCTTGCCTGCTGGCCCTAGACTCTGGTGGTGTTGCTGTCTGCTGTTAAAAAGCTGTCTTGTGCCTGTGTGAAAGAAGGGATTCCTGTATGTGCAGCTTGAGGAAGTGGTAAAGAGTTTTAAGTTTTATTATGTACTATAAAATAATAATTCCTGATGAAATTAAGCTGTATAAAAAGGATATCAGGATTTTGACATTGTGTTTTGAGATGGTAAAATGCTTCTTTGTTGGCCTAGAGTTACTAAAGGTGTTGCTGTTCTAGATTCTGAGTTTGCCAATGCACAGTGTAAATGTGGATGGACACTGCCTGGCTCTGGCTCTGTGTCAGTCATTCCCTAAATGCCTGTTGGCATCTGAGTGACCAGCTACTCCTGCTTAAAAGCAAGCCTGCATGATTCTTCTATTTTTCTAAACCATTTGCTGTCTTTAATTGAGCACTGGGAGCCATTGTGTGCGTGGTGCTGCAGGATCCTTGTTGTGTAAGGGCATTGATAAATATGTATTGTGTTGTCAAGTGTTTGTAACTACTCTGCAGGTAGTGGTGGAGGAGTGAGCTGCATACAGTTAAGAGTCCTTGTGTCTCTGAGGTCAATAAAAACAAGATGGCAGAGGGGATTGTGGGAAACAGAGCCAGGGTAGCTGCCTTCAGCATCACCTGCTAATAAACCAGCTATTTATAGACCAGCTGAGGCTTTGTCAACCAGATTGTTAAATTAGTATTTACATACTGGCCTCACGGTCTTCCACAGAAAATGTCATTTGCTTTAGTGCTTGGGCATAAGTGCAGCTTCCTGTGCTCCAGGCACATGAGTGTGTTTGGTCACAGTCCGTGGCTGGTAGTGTGTGTTTGAAACCATTCCTGATAGATTCTTACCTTGCAAATAAATCCTCTTCTCCCTGTAGCATCATTTTCCCATCTTTCCGTGCCTCTCATTTCTTGCAGAAAAGCTCACCTTTGTTCCCAAATGTCCGCAACTCATCATGAGGCTGATCTCACTAGAGAGAGAGAGAGATGAGCAGCATTTCTGCATAGCAATTCCTAGTTAATCTCTGCCTCTCAGAGAGAGACTTGAATTGTTGATGGCTTGTGGGTAATTTAATAACTAGCAAACAAATAAGATGTGTAGATTGTAGCAACTTAGCCCAGATGCAAAATCCCCACACCTATTTGCATCTGTTTGAAAGAATTCTGTTATGAAGGTTTGCTTTTTTACATTTTAGCACCGTTGAAACAGCATCAGGAAGAGTTGCTGCTCAGTGAAGCTGCGTTGATCACAGCAGGCTCCACACCTGGCTAAGCAGTTTCAATCCCCTGCGTGTGTGTCTGTGTGCCTTTCAAAAGGGAAGGGTAATCTACTTGCTAGACGTGTCTCTCGTAGTCCTTGGACGACCTTGAACAGTCATTTAACTTGTGTTTATTTGCCCATCTCTACCTGGGCAGATATTACTTCTGTGGTTTGGAGTGTGGAGGTTGAATGGATGTCTCGGCTTCGTTATGGATGAAAAGTGTTACTGAAATGTAAGGTATTCATACTGTCTCTTCAGACAGCTGATCAGAGTTCAGATTCACCTTCCTGTCTTGCTGCTTCTTGCTTCAAAGCCATTTGGACACTTGGATTGTGCGGGAAGTTGGAAGGCAGTAATAGCAGGGCTGTGATGCAGACAGGTGTCACAGCCTTCGCTCAGATTCACTTCTTAGCACTCGCAGGGCTGTTGATAAGGTGCTGTTATGCTGGTATTGTGTTATTCTTAATCTGTCTTTGGCCTGTAAAGGGTCCATCAGCATCAGTTTCTCTGACACCTTGGCAGGCTCTCTGGGCACCTCATTACTCTTTTCAGGAAGAGCATTGCAATCCTGCTCCTGCGTCCGCAGAGAGCAGAGCTCACCTGCCTGTGCCAGCCCAGCTACTGTGAGGTGAGGGCTCAGAATGAGGGCTGCAGTTTCTCTCACCAGCTACATGAAGCACATAATACCGCAACAATAACACACTATTTCCTGAAACTGTTTCCCTTTTATTTATTCTGTTTAAGGCAGCAAAGCCTTGGTTTCCTCCCCTTCAAATTCTCTTGGCCCACACGACAGGGCGTGGGACAGGCCAACTGTGGCCCTGGGTTTGGGAAACCTGGAAGTTGATTCCTTGGAGAATAAATTCCACTGACTTGGCTGTGCTTATTTCACCATTACCTTTCCATTTTAACTTTAATCCTTGCTGTAGGCAGCACCTGATTCTTACATTTTCAGATCTACCAGTTTTTTTCTGCCTTCTGCTACTATTCAGGGGAGATGGGGGTTGGGATGTGGTATTCTGCAAAATGTCAAGGTCTCTTCCTGGAGAGCTGACAGCAAAGGTGTTTTATATGTACATGGGCTATCAGGATGAGACATTCCTACTCAGAAACATTGGCTGAGACAGACAGACATTCCTCCTGCCACAGAGAGACAGGCAGGCTCACTGTTGCCAAGCCTTGAAATATTTGGCATGTTTTCTATTGCCCTAGTTTTGTGGAGTTGTACCTGAAGTTTTATAAGAATATGAGAATTTTAGTTCTGTGTTTTTACTGTAAAAAAAGAAAAAGGAAGGAATAAATAAAATACAATAAACTAACCCTCCTGCCTAGACAGAAGTGGTGTGAGAATGTGACTCAATTGCTTAAAACCAGAAGACAAATTAAATAACCCTAGTGTATTTCTAAATAGTTTCACAAGTAAACCTTGTGGTTTTGTGGGAGTTTCTGAATTTCCTCTTAGGTTTTTAATGTATGAGGAGTCTGCAGCAGAGCTTGTTTTCTTGGGTGAAGGGATATTTGCATCTCTCTTAGAGTTCACGCATCTGCAGTGTCCACTGCAAGCAATAATGAGCTGACCAAAACAATCAGTCTCCCTGAATTAGAAGAGCCCGGCATTCTTCAAGTTTTCTTTGCATTCTAATTTGTGGTTTTTCAGTTGTTCTAGCTTTCAAGCTTTTCTTGCAAGCAGCAGGATCTTAAATTTCAAGTGGAAGCCAAGATTTCTTGTAAGAACGTGGTTCAGGGTAGTGGTGTTTTGACATTTTCACAGTTATGTCATATATCATCACACCTCTCTATGAGCTGGCAACACCATTTACACAGAGATGAGCGTAATTATTCACAAAGGGGCCCTGTTAGAGCTTCGGACTCCCTGGCTGATCTAGAGGAGACCAACTGGCTCTGCAGGTCTGTGTCTGTCTTCCATGGGCTCACAGCAACACGCAGCTGCCTGTGCACTTTCGCGTTGGCTCCGTAGGCCGGTGCCAAGGCACGTGCTCCTGAAATCACCAGGGAATTCAGAGGCTCCCACTCGCACCTCTGCATGGCCTGAGCCGAGGGACACATGCAGCCAGGCTCCCACAACAGAAGGGTTTCCAATAAAACTGAAACACAGAGTTATTGTTTGTCCAACCAGTGGCGAATGCACGGAGCCATTGTGTGGGTCCTGAAAGCCTGGGCGCTTTATTCTCTGCAGACTGAATGGCAGCCGCGGGTAATAATAACACAAGATTAAAAAAGCCAACATTATAGGGGCATTTACAACCTGCTGAGAGAATGAAATCTCAGCAAGGCTGAGCTGTGTCTCCAGTGATCCTACGTTTTTACTGCTTGATAAGGAAATGATGGGCAGCTCTGGAGAAATGGCCACCACAGAGCAGATGAAGGGGGAGCAGGTTGGCTTTTTGAATGCTGCAGTAAGTAATGGAAAAGCTGTCTGCAAATCAAGTGACCAGCCCGTCTTTCCCCGTGCTGGCTGAGCTGGGGAGGTGTGTGCAGGCACCCTGTTTTCTTCCCAGGCAGGCATCAGTGGCACTAGGATTGGTTTGCATAGTTCAGAGCCTTGTGCTTGGAGGTCTTTGGTCAGCATCATCCAGGCTGGTGCATTGGTGGCTGTTAGCAGGTCCACTCAGGAGAATTTTCATGTGAGAATGAGACTGACTGTGGAAAAGAGATGGTGGAATTAGCTTTTTGCCTGCAGGAGCAGGCACTCTTTCTGTCAGCCTAAATTTAGGGAGACAATAAATATTGGGCATCCTGAATGCAAGTTCCAGTTCTAAGTCACAGTAATGACAACGACCTGACAGAATTTGAGTTCATCTCACACCTTCTTACACGTGGAGTTTTATTACTTTCAAAACAAAGAAATCCTAATCCACAGGGGGGGAAAAAAAAAATTTAAGGAACAGCTCCTTGTCTTAAAAATCAAGCCTTTAATTCAGTGCTGGTTTTAACAATTCTTTAACACAAATGTCTTATAAAGTTCTTTGTAAACAGCGTCGTAAGACCCACTTCACCCTTGCACACATGGAAACTGTTCTTGGTAAGTCAGAGACAGAGTAGCAGCCTGTAGGAAGATCCTCTCAGGATATTCCCAGGCTGCAGAATAATGATGGCAGATTAAGCCAGCCATAACCTTGCTAGCCTTGAGTATTACCAGCGGGCTAACCCTGCCAGTGCTGAGCCACAGGAATTTGTACCCACCTGTTCAGACAGGTTGTGCAGCTCTCTGCTACTCAGCAGGTTTCTGCAGCAGCAGCTTACATATGTGACCTTGGGCTTTGGCATTAATGATGCAGTGAGTCGGGCACACTCGCGCACACTCGGGCACACTCATTCACGCTCGCACACACTCAGTCACGCTTGGTCACACTCGCGCACACTCATTCACACTCGCACACACTCGGGCACACTCGGGCACACTCGCACACACTCGGGCACACTCGGGCACACTCGTGCACACTGGTGCACACTCGGGCACACTTGTTCACACTCGGGCACACTCAGGCACACTTGGTCACACTCATGCACACTCGGGCACACTCAGGCACACTGGGGCACACCCCCCCCCCCCCCCCACTCCCCTCTCCCCCCCACTCTGCATCACCTCCTCTGGGCCTCCCACTGCAAACCCTTCTGGATCAGCAGCCCCAGCTCGGGACTTCCCCCACATCCTCAGCAATGCCGCCCTCCCCAGTGTGTGCACGCACATCCCAGAGCAGCCAGAGAGACACAGCTGGGATGAGATTTTTAAGCGCTGGCTGTTTAGAGCAGCTGGGGAGAGGAGGAGGAAGCAGATGGATCACGTGTGTGTAGGTATGTAGCTGCATTGTCTCAGATTGTACAACATAGGTTTTGCTACATGGCTAGGGAAGGTGTGGTTTTATAACTGTACTTGTCCTTTCCAAAAACATTCTCATCCGTTCAAGTCTCTTCCTTTGCTCGTGCCAGGCAACATGGCATGGAAATTTCTGGGCCCTGGGTGCTGTTTCTAGTGTGGGATATTATGGGGTTTCAGAAATTCAGAGTGCTTCATGGATTCATTTACTTGGATTAATGAATCTGTCTCTGCCTCTGTTTCCCCAAGAGTAATGTGAAGTTACTTACGTCAGAGGGATTTATGAGCTTTTTTCTATATTGGCCATTTTGCAGAGAGTGAAATTCAGCTCAGAGGGCTCTGCAGAAGGACAAAGTATTTGAGTTTATTCTCTTATAATCCTGGTTGCAGAAAATTGGCAAGTTCCTGTTTAAAGTCTCTTTAAACACAAAGTATAAGTACTCTTTGAGTTTTTTGTCCTCTTTCTTTCTTCCTGTTTTTTTCTCTCTCTCTCCTTCCTTTTTATTTTTGTTTTTATTTAAAATGTTCCCTTAAACTGCAAACTGTACAGGTTGTGACCTGAAGGCTCCTCTGTGCTGGCACAGATTTGCAGAAGGCAGCTGAGGGCTTGCTTTGTTTCCACAGGTTGCAAGGGTGAATTAATTGTATGTTAGTGGTAAGGTCTTTGTGGGCAGAGTGTAAAGAGGTATTGAGTGACAGTAGAAAAGAATGGTATAGGAGGGGGGCAGAGAGGATGTAGCTTAAACTAAATATGATGCTTGCTTTTTTCCAGAACCTTTACAGGAGAAGCATGAATGTGTTCCCAGTCCAGAACTCCCTTGTCTCTTCCTCCCCTTCCCCCTCCCTTTTTTTCTCTCTCACCCTCCGGGGCTGCTGTTTTAGGATGAGTTGGTTCCAAACAGACAATACTTTCCAAGCAGATAAATGGACACCTAAGCAGCTGCACTGGTATCTATCATGAACAGACATGCTGTACAGTGAGGAAAATTACAAGATGGGACTGGCATCATTTGTCATATTGTAAAAAAATTACCAAGCTCCCCCTCCACTTGAGCAGCATCCACAAGACAATTGAACAACACACTTAAAAACTGTCACTTTCTTTTCCAGTCTCTGAATGCATTTTCAAATGCTAACGTTAAGCATCCCACCTTCAGGTCCTCTGGAAAAAATGTGGTTTAGACAGATGGAAGCAGGTCTCTGTCTTGACACTGATGCAGGACTATAAATTTGCAGAGGAGGCGATAGGAGATAATTATTTAGAAGGCTTTTGTGGCTTATTCCAGCATCTGGTATTCTACTGGGGTGTCCCCTGAAGAGGGATAGGGGCAGGATGAAACTAGAGAAATGCTGAGCTTGTTTTTCACTTGGTAAAGGCTTTTAATCTTGAAAGAAGGATTTGGAATTTACACAGGAGGAGACACTGAGAAATCAAGATGCATCTCCCAGAGTTCACCATGTTCCCTTTGTTTGCTCAGACCCATGATTCAGTTGTAGGGCATTTTATCTCCTGGTCTCTTCATTGCACTGGTTGAGCTGGGTGCCAGTGGGCAGCTACTCAGAACAGATCCCTGCTGCCCAGGGGCTGACTGGGACAGTGCCATGCTCAGGGTAGCTGAGCTTGCAGCTTCCCACAGGTGCTGCCTGGGTGTGCCTGTGGTTGAGCATCTCCATCTGATCTCACAACCGAGGATCTCCGTAGCCTCCCGATGTGTTACAGCCTCTCCATCCCGATCCATGGGTCATGCCCGGCAGGAACACACAGTGCTCTCCAGCCCGAGCTGCACATTCCCTACCCAGCACTTCCCACTCCTTGATCTTGTCAAAGGGGAGTGGCACAGTGAAATGTTTAGTGTTTCTTGACTTCTGAAACCTCTGTCCAAGAGGTGTGGCTCGGTGATTTGACTGTCTCGGTTCAAGTCATTAACATTTCAAAAGGGCTGTTAATTCTGTCTGGTTGCCTGAACTTGGTAGAAGATTGTCTAATTGGGGCTTGGTGAGGGCCAGCCAACCAGACTTTTCTTCCTTGAGATCTAATCAGATCTTGCAGCTCCTGGGACCAGATATTTCAAGATACTTGAAAATTGGCAAGAGTTAGACATATAATTAATTCTTTATAATCTGATACTCAAATACTGTAAATGCTCAGTCAGCAATAAGCTTCTGGTGCAGGAGAGTTCAGTGCTGAGTCAAACAGGCTGATTCTGCTGAAATAATTTCAGTTTCTGGTTTGTAACTGGGTAGGGGAGGATAGTCTTCCAAAATAGTTTTTTTCCTCTGTTTAATTTTACCTGTAGGTGCCCCTAATCTTTGGTAGGTGTTTCACAAAGACAGGTAGGAGTCAAATCTCACATCTATCTGCAAACAGAACTGAGAATTCCCAGTTTTCTCTTGACTCTATCGTTGCTGATTTTTGCCTCTTCAGCCAGAAGAAAAGGAGAGCGACATCTACACCCATGTGGGTGAGATGAATACAGCTATCACACAAATAAAATTACTGGCTGCCGAGTAGCAACAGCTTAATGAAAATGTGAAGTGTTAAACAAATAAAGCCAGTCAAGCTCATAATACTTCTGTGTGGAATTTCACTGTATCACTGAACAAAAATAGAATTAGTCATAGAAAAAGAATATCTGGAGAAGGCTCTGCCTGCCTCTGTTCTTGGTGTATGAAGTCAGACTAGACAGGATTGAGCCATACTTTAAATGTGGACATGATACCCTGACCCAAAGAGGAATTCTTTTTATCCAGAGCAGGAGCCTGCTAAAGCAAGACAGAAAGGAACAAGATAAAGCACCAGATTTCCTCTGAAGCCTAAATGCAAATTGTACAGAGGAATGGATCCCTTGAGAACTGAATTTTTGCATTTCTTTAGCATCTTCTCTTGGTGAATAATTATCATACCTCTGTGTGGTTGGAAAGCGGCATTACTCTTAGGTACAGAAAGGGAAACTGAGATGGGGATTTATTTCAGCTGCTGGAAGAAGTTGGGAGGTGAATGACAGTAGAGCCTAGGACTGGCTTATGCACTCTAGGCAGTGCTCACCCTCCTGGAGTGCACAGGGAAACTTCAGGGTTTGGTAACACTGGCAAGCGCCTGGTGAAATCCCCAGTCTGAGAATTTAACAACCACTGTTGAGGTCCCATGTCAGAGGCACAGACAGTGCCATACCTGAGGTGAAGTGTTTTCAGCTGTTCTTTGCATTCTACCCAAGGACTGGACTTTCCTGTGCTTCTATCTTCATGAAAATTTCTGGAGTTAAAGACATGCTCATTCAAACTAGTGCAGGTTAGTAATACATGCTGGGATGAGTTCTGGAAAGACAAAATGCAGTATGTAAATCTGGAATCAGCTTGTGAAGAAGCCCTGCAGCCCAGGAGCTGCTATATTTGCCTCCAAACAAAATTACATCCTCTTTCCCTGGCTTCTCCCATCTATCTATGTGGGGCTGTGAACAGTCAGTGAGTGGGATGGGATGTTCCCTAGGATTTGGGAGAACACCTGGGGCTGCTCCTTCTATCTCCTGTCTCTCTCTTCCTCCAACCTCTCCCTGATGGCATTTCTTCACAAATGAAGCACATCCCAGCTAGGCTTGGTCTCAGGTTGTGTGGAGTCACTGGTGTATTGAAGGTTTTGTGTCTGGGTCACATGGAGCTTTAATACACTGGGGAATTAGAGATGTTTTAGGAGTTTAAATTCTAAGCACCTTTATTTTTCTGGGTGACCTTGTGAGACTTCCTTGCACCAGACCTGTATCTCTCTCTGTCCTACTGCCTTTATCTAATTTGTTTTCCTGTGTATGTTACTGACATCCAGTGAAGTGTAATCTGTTTTGAGAAAGTGGCATTTATAACAAGGATGCTGCTAGTAATCCCTGCATTGAATCCCTATATACACAATGTTCCAGTAATAATTAAAGTCACAAACTTCAATCTTGAGGGATGCACAGGGGAAACCTATCCTGAAATGAGGCTTGCCATATCTGACTTTTCTACTTCCAGCGCTTTTTAGCACTGTAGGATTTGCTATTTTTGTTCCAGGACTGAAGTAGATTGAAGAGGAAGTCTGACATCCTGAATTTACACGTCCTAACAACAGTGTTCATCAGTCAGTCTTCTTACCATGTCCTTTCTCTACCCCTTCTCTCTATTAATTTTCCTCAATAGTCTGCAGGGATCATTTGCCAGCCTGATTCAAATTCCTGCACTTCCCTGGCATCTTGTTTTATAACATCTTGCATCATGTACTTTCCATTCCTGTAATCCATTTAATCCAGGATACTGAGATGGCTTTGCAGGTATTTATTGCATTTCTTTCTTCCCCGTGTAAGGAGGTAACAGGTCATTTATACAACTTAATCCAAAGTCTCTTGGCTTCTGGAGTTATTTTTTCCTTTTATTTTCCCACTGATTATTCTGGAGGCTGGTAGCAAGAGCAGGATAGACAGTATGGAAAACTTGCTAATATTTGTGTCTATTGTTTCATTGCATTGTGCCCAGAGCATGGCTTGGCAGTTCAGCAGTTAAACCCCTGCAGCCAATGTCCCCCAGCAAATAATGTTACTGTTGCCTCGCCTTAATTTTTGGAAGTGTTGGGCTTAGGGTTTGAAATAATGAAATACTGTTGCATCAGTAAGTGGTTTTCCATTCCTTTTGGCTCTGGAAGCGGATATTCACAGTTGGGTGAAGTTCATTTTAATCCTCACAAAACCAGAGCTGGATTTGTACAAGTTGTCATTGTTCTGCTTTAGAAACACTCTGTGCCTTCTGGATCCCTTTATCTCTCCCAGGGGCTAATCCACAAGCTTGCAAAACACTTGGGGTGACTCTAGTTGCAGGATGGAGGGGCATCCAGTGTTATCTCCTTTGCCTCCTGCATTGCCTTCTAGCACTCAGTCCAGAAAGGCACAGTAGTGTTTGGAGCGTGCAGTTTCTGATGTGTACAGATAGTGGGATGTAATTACCTTCCTCTGAGATACAGTCATTACACTGGCTGTAAAGAGAGAGGGTCACAGTCCTAATGGGAAATGATTTTAAAGCAATCTTGACCAAGTCTAGTGGAGCCATTTCAGAGCACTTAAAACTCAGCCAGTCCTTCATGGCACTTGTGATATGTCCACTTCATGCAGCGAGAGGCATTGGGATTAACACTTGTTGAGGGATAAAGAAAATCCATGATAAACTGCAGCATTGGCTTTGGGCAAGCATTGTGTGCTGCCACGAGGGAAAGGCACAGACAGAGCCTGGCTTTGATTATTATTGTTCTTGATACTGATTTGGAAAAACGCAGGGCTCTCACAGAAGCAATAAGCCAGAAGTCATGAAATCTGCCACCTTGGGCTTCCCGTGCTACAAGAGCTGCTCCTCTGTCCCCAGGCTTGATTCCTGCAGGGGCAAGAGGATTGTTCCCATTTCCCAGGCAGGTAGTTGGGCAGATAGAGACACAATCCCCAGATCAGAGCCAGATCGCTGGTGGGTGCACTGTTGGTTTACCTGGGAAGTTCAGGCTTCAAAAATGTTCTGTCTTGCAAGGCAAATTTGGTCAGAGGTTGTTTAATAGCAAATACTAGTTTGTGTTATGTTAGACAGGCTTCAGTGTGCTTTGGTGCGTGCTGGGGTTGTGCTCAGTAGCAAGGTGAGGAGAAAGATTTCAGCAGAGCTGATGGAAGGTGGCAGTCAGCAGTTGTAGGTCATATTGAGGGGCTCTGGCAGGTCTGTTGGGATCAGCCCAGGACTAAAAAGCAAACACCACTTCACATAAGCAATTTTCTGTATCTCAGTCCTTTACAGAAGCACAATAGCCGAAGCTGTGCAGGTTAGCAAAGCTCTAAGCTGGTACCTGGGAGAGCAAGAATAACTAGTAGTGAAATGTTAATGTCTGATTTTCATCCTTTGAGCTCCTCTGTAATGTTATTGGAAAACAAAAATTGTTTAAATAATGGAGCACACCCGATGAAATTGTGCAGTGATGCAGAAGGGGTTGAGGAAGGGTTATTCCTTTCTTTCCATTACTTTTCTCCTGCTGCCTTGCCTCCCAAGCGTGGGTGGAATCTACGTGTCAGGCGCTAGTGACATCAGCCTGGCCCGGTGGCTTTTCTTAATGGCAAGAATGAGATTAAATGCAATTAACATCGATTGAGAAAAAACTGCCCTGGGTTTGTATGTGGATTAATTAACAGTCATCCTTTCAGCAGCAGCCCTTTGCAGAGCCGTGTTTGTTCCTCCTGGCCCCGCTCTTTTCTAGCACATGTCCAAAATCAAAAGCACTGAGCTTGTTCCCTACTGCGACGTCTGGGGTTACCAGCTCAGCGGGGAGATGCAGCCCCCCAACCAGGATGATTTTTTGTGCAGTCTGCTGACTGCAGAGCTGCTCAGTCAGTGGCAAAATATTTCCTGTTAAGCAAAGCTAATGACGGGAGCTCTCTGCAAGTTAGAACAATGATCAGAACAACTGTCTGGAGGAAATCAATGTTATAATGCATGAACAAACAGGTGAGTCTCAGAACAGCTGGAGATTAGTTGTGCTGGTAAATAACTTTGTATTCGGGTGATGCAGAGCAATGGGGAGGTGTCGAGGCAGAGCAAAGCAAGCAGTGGGCTCTTGTGAGCCGAAGGAGAGGGAGGAGGAAGCCAAAAAGACTTTTTCTCTTCCTAGCACTGTGTTGGTGGGGTATGTAGACCAGGAGACTTCCATGTGAAAGCACTTTCTGGGGTGTTGTGACAAAGCATCTGGTGAGTTTTCTGAAAAGTGTCTTTTCTGCTGTCAAGCCAACTTTGAAGGCACCATCTGGGGAAGTAGCCAAGAAGTCATTGGGTGAACTTGCCTGCTTTGCAAAACTATTAACACCAGTACAGAGAAGAGGGAAAACAAAACTCTCTTCATAGCTTTTTGAATTAATGTTTTTTGTTGTTGCCAGGCATGCTCCTGGCCCTCCTTATTCCAGTCCCAAGGACAGCAACTGTTGGACTCCTGAAGGATGAGAGAGACAGAGAGGCTTTTCTGTGCAATAACTATATGGCACAGAAGTGCTGTGATCCATTAGTCAGCACAGCTGCTCCACAAAATAGCCAATACTCTGAGTGTAACAGAACAAATTGCACATAACCAAAAAATACCTACAGCATACATCAAACCAAAGTGACTCAAATGTCCCTTGGAGTGCTTTGGGGTGCTAATAGCCCTGCAACAAATGCCTCATCCAGTGTAAAGGCCTTGAACACCCATCTTAGGGCAGGTCAGGATTTTTGTATTTTGTTTGTGCCTCTTTCCACACTAACTAAGATGAAAAAGTTGTGTGGTCACGTTGCTGAGGTCTGCTGTGTGCCAACAAGTATTGTGATGTTGAGAGCTGCCTGCACACGGCAGGGAACTAGGAACTATGGAGATTAATTTCTACTTTGTCACTGACACTCCAAATGCACCGAGTCATTTATCATGGGGATCTGCTTTCTGATTTCTTCATAGCTGCACAGTGCCCATATGTGTGAGTGCTGTGGTGCAACTGCTTAAAGGGATGTTAAAACAAAGGCAGGGCACGTGGTGGAGGGAACTTGCAGGGTTTACCCTGTGAGACTAACGCTGGTTAAATAAATACGTCTTAACACAGCTGAGGCTTGGCAAAGAGTGTCTCTGGCAAGCACTGAGGGAGGAAGTTCTTCAGGGTCTGGCTTTTCAAGGAGGGAGATTCCTTCTCTGGCTGAGAGCCTCCAGCAAGGCCGAGAGCCGAGGCACAGAGCTGGCGGGCGACTAGGGGAGGTGGAGAGGATGCTGCAGATCCACCAGGCAGTCCCAAACTTCTGCACTGGGATGCAGCCTGAGGAAGAGGGAACAGGACAGATGAACAGGTACATTAGAAAATCTTGCTGAAGCTTGCTCACCCCAGTGCTGGGTACCAGGGCCTCAGCTCTGTTAGAGGACAGGGACTGTGTTGGGCATTGACTGGACTCCCTTCTCAGCAGGGGTGAGATTTGTGGAGCACATCTACTTGCAGAGCTCAGCCCTTTCTCCTCACTCAACTGGAACCAGAACTGGAAAGCTACTGGCTTTCCACAGGGGCTGCAAAGTGGCAGGCTGTGTCAGCTGAGCAGCCCGTTTTGACTGCAGTTAGCTCCTGAGCAGGGTGCCACAGTGGTGGAAGAGCACGAGTTAGTGGCTCAAAGGTCCCATTTGCTGTAGAGGCATGGAAGAAAACAAGTGCTGTGTGCCTTCCAGCTGGACTTGCTGTCAGGACTGAACAGATTGCCATCCCTGTTTGTGCTGATGAGGAATTTGCCTTTGTGTGGACACTGTTTTCGTATGTAGAGGCAGTGGGCTGGAGCTCATCAAGACTGGAACCTGGTCGTTACCAGGATTGCCTTGGCAGTGGCATTAAAAATAACCTGCCCTCCCTATGCAAGAAAGGCACTGTTCCCTCTCATCAGACTGTGGGTGTGATGCACTCTCCAGGGCTGTTCATCTCTGACTTCTTGTTCTGCTAAGGCTGCAGCAGAGACCAGCTCATGCCAGCTGTGGGGCAGTCACTTTTTGAGGAGGCACCAAAACTTTTCAGTCTGAGCCTCAACTCCATTAACTGGGAGTGTCCTGTCTGGTGAGAACAGTGATTGCAAACTGCCTGGGCTTGTTGCCTATTCACCTTGTCTGGTGCATATGCAATGATAAGGGCATGGAGAAGAGGTAAAGCTTCTCCTTCCCTTTCCTGGCTCCTTCTGCTCAAGGTAAGTGCTGTAGCAACCTGGTAGCTTCTTGCAGAAAGATTCCAGGTTGGAAGAAAATGAGGAGGTGCCAAGTCTGCCCTGGCATGGCTGCAAAGCTATGTGGGCAAAGAGTGGGTTTAGTCTGAGAGTTAGGGTGTCCCTCAGCCCATCAGTTCTGGGTCCAGGCTCACTGTGCATTTTGAGGAGGTTTAGTCATCCACAGTAAGATGGAACCTGCCCAAGGAATGTTTATGAGCCTCCAGCTCAATGCATACCTGGTATGTGGGTAGGTTAGGCTGGAAGGAATTCATTGAGGTTAAGAACTGTTTTCATTTCCTCCTGAAATAAGTTAAAATATCATAGAATCATATTATGGTTTATTCTGGAAGAGACCTTAAAGATCATCTATTTCCACCCCCCCTGCCATGGGTAGGGACACCTGCAACTGCATGAGGTTGAAATATGAAGTTATGATTTTGAACATGAAATTGTGTAACTCTGATATTCTTCAAAAAGTGTTTAAAAAGAGGGGTTTTACTGTCTTCCAGAAGGGTTATCCACAGAGTAGGCACAGAAGTGATTTTGGTTTGTTTTCTCTTTTTTTCACAAAATGTAGCATTCCTGGACACTTTACTGAAGTGTTACAATGTGAATACAGCAAATTACTTCATTGCAAAATTGATCGTGAGTTGTTACTGCTTCATTCATTGCAATTTCAGTGAGTGCTATTGGAGTTTTTAAAATATATTGCTCTGTGCATAACTTTTAAGTCACTAATGATGAGAAAAATTACCTGGGAAATTAGAGTCAGTGGAGTATTATTGATGGTTCATTTGTCAGATTTCTGCATAACCTTTGTCTAAATAATTTGGTGTACAATTTTCTCTTTATTCTTGAGTTCTTTGAAGCTTTTCCAGTTCATTGTTGTCAGAGATGGGGCTGTCTTTGGAGATTCAAGGCCAGCATTTTCAGTCTACGTTGGCCATGTGTCAGCCAATATCAGCCTGCTGTGCAGAAGCAGCCCAAATGACATCCTCACCTTCTGACAGACAGTGCCAAGCGTGCTAGCATCATTATTTTGTGATGTTTTCCATTCTGATTCACACTGAGGAAAGCTCAGCTTCTCTCCTCAGAAAGGCAAATATCTGGAGAGTAGAACTGAGCTCAAATACAGCCCTAATAAAAATGGGCAATGAGACTGTATGCAGTGAAGTGTTCATTTATCTTTCTCTAGTTGGCTTTAGGTGGGTCCTCTTAACATGGATGAGTACTGTCTGCTCTGCAAAAGGGGCCTGCATGTATCCAGAGTGTGAGAAAGAAGCAGCCTGTGGGTGGGCTTACCCTCTGTGGTCCTGCTGTTCCTGTGGCACTGACACAACCGTGCCACTGCTGCTGCAGGAGTGCTGATTGCCCACCTTGGCAAGGGGGATCCAGCACTGGTTTCTCAGATCCTCAGAGAGAGAGGTGTTACAGCTGGTGTCATGTGTGTTCTCATCCACTGCTGATGGCATTGTTGATTTCTTTGACTTTATTGATGTGATAAGATAAAAATAGGAAGAGACCACAGCAGGCTTTGCAATCTCCATCCTAAAAACTTCCCAACTGGAAGCTTTCTGTCTTATGATAACCCTCAGAAGTTCACAGCTCATATGCAAATACCTGCAGGATCTGAGGAGGTACCACTTAGTAGGTTTCTGTGGGGACAAAGCAGATCTGATTTTGCTTTGAATTTTGGGAAGGCTTGGGTCTTAATAGGATAAAGGCTGTCGGATATGTCAGGAGTTAGAGTGGTCTCTGAGTCCTCATTTTTCTTCTTCTCCCTTCTCTGGTGGTCTTATAGTGATCCTGTTCCAGGATGAGAGAATGGGGAGCATGTGTGTGTTTGTGTTTGATGGCAGCTAATCAAAGTGCTTCTATGTCCTCCTGTACTGAGGCAGGAATTAGTGTGGGATCGCAATTACTCACTGCTCCAAGGCTTCTCTGGAGCCCCAGCTGTTCTGTCCCACTGGAGGCCAGTGGATTTACAATCCTGATTGTTGCAACTGGCCATGTACTCTTGATCACAGAATCAGCCTTATGTTTGGCATCATGAGCTGCTTTCTTGCTTCCACACTTCTCTCCCCTTGAATATCTTGTATTTTACAGTAGGTGATACCTGAAGATTTTTCTGAGGGATTTTCACCCTGCCAGTGCTACTCTTTCATTTCTGTTGTTAACATTCCCGTGTCAACAGCTGCATAACTAGCTCACTGCCTTTTCCTTTTGTCTCCTTTTTTCTTCAGGAACTGTTTGTTAATTCTGGATAAACATCATCTGCCAGAGAGCAGAGCAGAGGACAGGGACCACGGACGCCCTTGGAAGCTCCAGCATCCTTCTGGACAGACACTGACCAAAACCAGTGCCTTCTGCCCTCCATGACCAAGACAATACAACACGATTGCTCTACTAACTGCCTGCATGTATCAGTCTCAGTGGACATTCCTTGGGTTGGGAGAAGGGTCCCAGGAGCAGGGGATGCTATAGTTTCTTTTCATTGTTTTGCAATGTAAAGAATTGTGTTGACCCCAGGTGCTTCCAGCATAGGTCGTAGCTTAAGGTCTTGCTCCAACACAAGCCTGGTCCACCCCGTTCTAACTTTGGTTTCACCAACCTACATCTGAGTTTCAGGAGCTGTTGCCTCTGTTTGTTTGCCCTGGAGAAAGGGGTCCCAAGTATTTGGAAGTAACCCTGAGTAGCTTGTTAGGATTAACTGTTCCTAGCATGCTCCCATTGGTTACACCAGCAGGCACATTCCTTCCCTCCCAAGGTTCCCTCCTAAACAATAAAGTGTTTAACAGTCACTGTGTGCTGTGAGATATTTCAGTCCCATGAGTTTGTAAACTGCTGTTTTCTGCCTATTGCCAATGCCAACAAAAACTCCAAATGAGTGTGAGGAATAGCAGTATTTCAAGTCACAGTTTATAAATCACAAAACTTGTTCATTTTGGTCCCAGGATGACTGGTTTATTTGAAAATACTTGGTTACGAAGTCCTGGCTGAAGGGAACTGGTGGTGTGGAATCATACTGGAAAAACCTTTGCCTGCTGGCTGCAGAGCCGAAATTTTCTTTCTTTTCACAAGCTCCTGTTGTGTCTGCCATGAACCACTGTCCCTTTCATCCTTGTGCTCTGTGTTGAGCCCTCTCCTTGCTGCATGAGGAATGGAGGAAGCTGGGTGCCTCTGGAATCTTATTCTCCTCCAGGTAGGTGTGGCAGAATTGCAAAAGGCCTGTCAGCAAACCAGGGGAGCAGGTCTGCTTTGGTAACCTGATTCCTTTTCTCCGGGTACAGCTTCTCTGTCTGGCAGCATTAGCTTCCTCTCTCCTCTCTGACTGTATCTGGCAGGTTTTGAAGAATGTGAACATGGATTTTTGGAGGTCGTGTCAGAGTTTAATGCAGTGTTTATGAAAATGGATGAGGGGGGCTGAGAATTGTTTTCTGTGTTATATTCTGCTTTGTCTCTTTTTTCTTTAGACAGCAACTTAGTGCTTTACATCTCCATTAAAGCAACAAAATGCCTTTCCTTCTTATTGAGAGCTGATGCCACAACACTTTTCATCCTCAGAAGTGATGTTTGCTTACGCATGGCTTATCTCTGTTAGTCTCAGATCTTGCAAAAATTCCAGCTCTGCATCTCTCTGTAGGTCAAACGTGCTGTCCTAAGGGAGGAAGAGCAAGTTTTCCAAAACTAAGTAGGACAATTAGTGCCCTCAGATCTGTTGGAGCAGAACTGGGTGGGCTTTTGCTGCTGCTGCCATGCCAGCTTTTGGATCTGCTTGGGATAGCCACAGAACTTCTGACTCTGCAGGCAGAGATTTAGAGCACCAAGGTCTGTCCCTGACTAGATTTGAAATTATTGTTGGTCTGAAGAGAAAAGTATGTATTTTGTCTCTTCCTCATTTTCCTCTTGCTCCTATCCAGCATTGCCTTGCATGAGTAATTTGCATGTTATTATTTCAGTTGCCCTAAACTGGGGGGGACTGTGATACCAGGGCTGATTATTTGGCAGCGCTGGGCAATTTTCTCTGTTAGGAAACTGTAATACATTTTCATGTTCTTTTATAATGAGCTTTATTTACCAAATTGGCAATTCCTCTGTTGAGAAATAACTGATTACAGCATTCAGGGAGTTGCTGTCATCTCAAGATACACAGGTGTCTGTGGAACATAAACAGATGTGATCATTCAGACAGTGAACTCGATGGGGGTGGGGGGGAATCAGCCATAAAATCATAAATGGAACAGCTACAGCTAATGCTGGCCAGGTGCACTGCGGCTGTGTGCAGCCCAGCAAGGACAAAGTGGCACTCAAAGGCCATCCAGTACCTCCAGATGAGGGACTGCTTGATTGTTAGCTGAAAATACACCTCTTACCTGTCACTGCACTTCAATACTGTCTTTCCTAACTCTGTCTCCAAAAGTTTCTGAGGACAGACATTTATTTGTGGCACAGCCTTGAAGTGAGAAACTCCTCTATCCTGCTGTGTGGGGTTTGATTTTAGCTTGCTCTGTGCTAAATGTCTACAAACTTCTTGGTGGTCATGTCCATGGGGACTGTGGCCCCATCTGCCTTTCAGCAGTCCCTTTCCTTTGGTGTTTCCCAGTGCCCAGGAGCAATTTTGTTGCTGCTGTTGCCCTAATCACCAGCTCAGACACCTGAGCCTGGGGGAAAATACAATCACCAGGGATGTCAATAGGAAACTGCTGAAGATGAAGTTCAGTTGCAGAGTCTCAGCTTCTATCCAAGTAAAAAATGTGCAGGTAACAGAGCTTCTTGAGTGAATGTTTTTTCTTCCCCCTCATCTTTGCTGCTCCTGTAGTACCAAGGCCCCTGAAAAGAAGGAAGGAGCCCTGCACCTTCTCCTAGGCTCCCTCTCCTTGTTTCTCCTTGACTCCTTGTGGAATATTCAGAGCAATTTTGTTTCTGTGCAAGATTGTGACAGCAGGTGTCAGTTATGCTCCAGAGTGTCAGAGATCATTATTCCTGGAGCCTGGTGTCCAGTGTTGAATGGATGTCCTTTCCACACCACTACCACCACAGCTGGCACTAATGGACAAGTAGGACAGCAGGATAAACAAGGTCTGAATCCATTGTGGAAGCTGAATTAGAGGCAGTTTCCTCCCAAGGCAACTTTGAGGTGGGGTAGAGGCAGCCAGCCACGCTGTCTGTGCTGCATGTGCTGGATAAGAAGCAGCTCTTTTGTGGCCAGGAATACCTGTTTCACCAACTAAAACCAAACCTCCCTGTGGCCAGGTGCAGCACAGTGCTCCCTTCAGCTGAGCAGTGCATGTCCTTTTGCTTGCCTGCTTATTGCAGTTCTCTGCAAGCTGGGTAATTTTGTGTACAAATGCATCCGGTGATTTGGATGCAATGCGCACAATTGGGGTAATTTCATGTGAAAATACAGCTTGCAGAGTGCCTGCTTTAAGAGTATGAATTGTTTTAAAACTTGCCAGATGAATGGAAAGAACAACCTTTTTATTCATGCATAATTTCTTAGCGTTGCAGGAAGGGAAAAGAACAAAACCAGAGAAGTTAGAGAAGATACAGGAAATAACAGAACTGATAAAAAATTTCCAGTGGGCCACAGTAGCCCTGTAAATGAAACATTCAACAAGCAGCACTTTGAGATTCCAGTGTGCGAGAACATCACCGGCACTCCAAGCACCAAATTTGTGATCTTGCATAAAAACTCAACCCATTGCCTCCTGCTGTTAATATTTCACACTTGGCTTTGCATGATGCTTTATCTAATATCCTCTCTGCATTTAGGCAGCTACCTTCTCTGCCTTGTCCATAACAGGAGAGGCGGGAGGAGGAAAGCAATTGCCAAGTATGTCTGTAATCTATGTAGGAGGGTTTTGTGTAGCTGTAGGGGGAGAAGAGTAAGTCTCATTTCCTATTTTATAGTCTGCTGAGTCCTGTGATCTCATGCTGTGTGCTCCTTTTCCAAGCAGAATTTTTCAATTTGTCTTTCAAGTTCTTGTTATTTTTTATTTCCAAACTGGTTAAAAGTGTTTGTCTGTAACTTGTTGATAAATTGTTTGTGTCTGACTCCCTCAGGTGCTTCATTGCCAGTCTTGTATTTGTCTCCAGACCACCTTTTTCTTCTCTTGTCTTGTGCCCCCTCAGTGAGCTGTTATCATCCCTTTTTTGGAACCCGTGGGAGACTGAAGGGCTGTTCAGTGTCCTGTGACATGTAACCCCACACCTGCTCCCATTCATGTGGGTTTTATCCTTGTCCAAAGCTGGATGTGATATTCCTGAATTGACTCACCTGCCTTGTCAGCCCTATCACTCTGCTCTTGGTGTGTGTTGGATTCTCCTCACTTTCCCCGTTCTTGATTCCTTGGGGGAGTGAAGGTTGATGTGGACTGAAGTGATTGGGCTGTGTCACCTTTGAGCTGAGGCTGTTCAGGCTGGTAATGCTGCCCCTCCATCTCCCACTCTGGTGTGTAATTGTGCTGGCACAGTGGTGGTTTTGTAGCCTGGGGCAAAGCCAGAGGAAGCAAATGGAGCAGCCACTGGTCTCAGGAGAGCTCCCAGTCAAAAGTGTGTCTTGGATTTAATGACACGTGTGCTCTTTCAGACTTTTTATAGAGGTCAGAGCATGGCAGGGAACTTTCCTCTGTCATCTTCCTAGGGAGAGCAGCACACTAACTTTTCTTTCCAAGTTGAAATCAATTGTTCCCTCAGGGCTATGTAACAAACTGCTCCTGTAGCTGATTTCCCCTTGTGAATGGCCTAAATTAGATGCTCTCCCTGGTTGCCCTCATTGGAATTGCTTGTGCTTTATCCAGCCATTTCGTTTGTGCCATTTGCTACAAGATGTTGATAGCACTTGTCTGGTTCCTGCTGCCCGGTGTTGTTCTGTATGGGAGCTATTGCATGGCAGGCCTGCTGTCCCAGGGCGTGGAGGAGAAGAGGCAGCAGGGACTTGGAATCTCAATTTGACTTCTACTTTGCATCTTCCTTTGTTTTCAGAAAGTCTGTTCAAAAATAATTTCTTGTATCTTTGGAGCAGGTTTGCTAATTGACATGAATTGAAACAAAGCCCTTGGGCTTACTTGGATCTTTTTGAGGAGTTAGAATCTATTTCCCTCCTTATGGATCCCTGAAAGCTTAGTTTCAAAGTCCTTTTTGAATGCTGAGTTGATATTGGGGTGACAGCTGCAGGGTAAATTGCCTTCATTCCCATCTAGTGCGAACATTTTTGGCAAACTGGTGCATGCAGTTCAGTCTGTACACTTCTACTGCCTGCTCTACAGAATTAAAAAAACAAGCTACCTTCAGTGTTTAAAACCAGAAAACAATTTGAAGTCACCCAAAAACTCCAGCTGTGCCTTCTGCATGTGCATCTATACCTGAGCAGCTCTGCTGGAGTCTCTGGGTGGGCATCTCCTCCTTGCCAGTGGGGCAGAGCTTTTGTGATATTTAGTCCTTGAACAGAGTTAATCCCTCTAATGGCCACCAGTGGAGGACATGAGTGACACTCCCTCAGGAGGAATGAAAAAGATGTTATTTTTTCCCTTCTGTGACCTCTTGAACATCCCACCATACCCATTTTCTTGGTGGTGGAGTCCACCATCATAGTGAATTTGATTTTTATTTTCTGTGAGTGGGGAGTGCCACTGTAAGTCAGGATTAGCTAAACATAACATTAAAAATAAAGCACGGCTATTAATTTAATGGCTTCCTCGTTACAACCATCATAAAACAAGTAAACAGGAACTCTGCCAGTGCTGCCTGCAGTCCTCCTCCAAGTGGCTGAACCAAGGGAGAGATTTGAACTCTTGCCATTTGATAAAGCCATGTGTGAACATGGCTTTTTAAAAATTAAATCTTTACTTTTCCTGTAGTAGCCTTTCAGCTGCTGAGGAAGCCTGGCCAGTGACTGCAGTGGAGCTTTGCAGCTCTTAATGAGACAGAGGGGAAATGGCAGTTCAGGACTGAGCTTAAATCATACCAGCCAAAATAAAAGATTACAAAAGGCAGGGAAATTGTTCTTTGTGGACTGTCTCACTTAAACAGCCTTTGTAGTCCCTTTAATCCTTACTTACTTATTTTTCTTTTGCAAAGGAAAATAAGTAAGTTCTGTGTTGGGACTTTTTCCCCTCTACTCTTTATCTTCCAGAGTGCTCTTGCCAGCTATTGGCAACTTGCTTGGATTGGAATTTGCTGGATTAAATGGATCACACTGGGGATCTGTGGTGGCCACACACACTGGGTGCCTGCTCCCAAGTTCTGTCACTGCATCTCAGTGGGAAGTGTACAGTGACAAAGCACACGGGGGTGTCCAAACTGAGTGTGGGCTGAAAGCAGAATTATTTGTGTGCTGGGCTTCTTCCAGACTTAAATCAGGTGTTTGTGCAGTGCTGTGGGGTCTTTAAGTTAAAGAGATTGCAAAAAGAGAAAATACTCATCCATTTGTTTGAAGACTCCATTCTAGTTATTTTTTATATAGTGCCTTCTGGTATCCTGAAGTTTACGTACCCAAACTGGAGGGTGGATTACAAAACAGAATATCCACAGTAATGTATTTAATATCCAGCTGTGAAACCTCAGTGCCAGCTGTTGGTTCCACCAGCCACACACTGGCCACGTGTGCCTGTGCTAGGAAAAAGGAACTTTGCTGTCTGAAGGAAAGGGCTGCCGTTTAGCCTGTGGCCAAACAGATAAAGAAGAGGGTTCATGCTTCAGAGTCCAGGCTGATTATCTGTGTGAAAGTGCCATCAGCCAGCAGGGTCTGGCTCCTCAGCTTCTCCAAAAACAAAGCAGATGTCCTCTGCTGAGGCTGCAGGTGGTCCTGTACTGCTCACTGCTGATCCAGAGCTCAAGGGGTTTTATTGGAGGCTACTTTGAGGCAATGAATATGATTAGGTCTCTCTAGGTTAGAGGAATCCAATGTTGAGGTGACAGTATCCAAGTGTAGCAGCAAGAGGAAGAGATACATTTGCTTCTTTGTGACTGATGGGCTGATGTTTCAAAGAGTGGTTCTTCTGCTGGGTAAAAGAACTTCATTCAACACTGCAAGGAACTGCTCAGAAAAATGAGACCCATGTGCACACCATAGATTTAAGGTGATCTATACCACTCTTCTGGCTGTGAACTTGGTCACTGCCAAGCAGTGCTTACCTCGTGGGATTGGAGGTCCAAACTCAGCTCTCTGGAAAAACCAAGCACACCCATTGCAGGGAGGTTTTATTTATTGTACTCGAGAGAATTGTGCTCCAGATCTCTTTGCAGTCACCCCTGAGGCTGGGAGCTCTAACACTGCTACAGACCTTGCAGCACTCCTGAGCATGCAGATGACAGCAGAGTCACAGCTGTTCTCAGGAGGGCAGAATTCTGCCATTCTCAACTTGAAAGAAAATTGGATTTTAATGAGGACTACAAGATGGAAACTTCTGAAACCTGGAAGCCTTTCACCAGCCTTTGAGAATGTGGACCTGGAGCAAAAAGCATCAAAGGTGGCTCAGCCCTGCTCCTGCCCATGGGGCTACCCTGTGAACAAGGCTCCCTGGGGAGAGCTCCTGGCTCTCTGTGCCCTCCTTGCTCCATCTGCTCCACAAGAATTAGATCCCTTCCATCCAGCCTTAGATTTTAGAGTTAAGTAATTTATAAACCAGTCTGCAATATTACTTCTTATTGCTGTATATCCCTGCATATTCTCCCAAAAATCCTTTCCAGGTTTTTAAAGTTATATCAAATCTCTACCTGCTAACTGCAGGAGAAGCACCTTCCCTCTCGTGGTGTCTGCATGTCCAAAGAGGCTGTGCCTGGCCCAGGGTTTTCCCTCCTGTGTTGAGCCCTGGGGATTGAGTAGTTTATGGGAGGGAAGAGGAAGTGCTCAGGGAAAAGGAATGGTTGGAAATGTACTTTTCACTCTTAACATGGGAACTTAACTAATGGCCTTAGTTCAGATTTTCTAAGGATTCTCCAAGCCCTGAAAATTTGAGCAAGTGGTTATGGCAGGTGAGTCTCAGAGCTGTACAATAAATTAATGGACTTTTCCATGGACCTGTGCACAGTGTATCAAGTATTGTAATGGTGCCCTTAGTCCAAACTTCTTAATGCAAAGTCATCAGTGGTTTTGTAGCCCCTTACTGTTAACAGACATACTCTCTACCTTAGGAGTGAGACAGGGAGAAGCCTTAGGTACTTTCTGCCTTCCCTAAAGCACTTTGCAGGGCACTGACTGTGGGCACAGCTGTGCAAACTGAAAAGCAAACTGATCCTGCTGACTCTGCCTCATTTTACTTCCCCTGACAAGTAATTGAGTGGTTGCACTTTATTAATGCTAATGACTTTCTAGTTTGAGCTGTTAGTGTACAGTTTGATATTTATATTTATTTATTTGTAACATCCAGACTTTGTACTGTCTGGATTAATCCTCAAGCTAATCTGATGCTGAGCCATTATTGTGACAATTGAGTCACAATACAATTTGACATTCATGCTGTACCTGGTGTAGCTAATTTATGTAACTCAATTTATAAATTACATAAATAGGTTACATAATTTACCACATACCTTGTACACTTCACAGTAATATTCCCAGCTTGCAATTTAAACAATTTTTATACTGAGAATAATTTACACTGAAGACTCTTGAATAATTTTGCAATCTATTCCTGGACAGATAAGGAGTTGTGTTTGTTAAACAAACACTTGCTGGTGTTGATTTTAACTTACTAATCACCCTGTCCTCCTTCCCAGATAATCTGTAGCCTGTCCTGGGTGATGCTCTGCAGAGGCCAGACCTCTGCAGAGGTCCATGTCTTCAGCTTCTGCCTTTCAGGAGCTGCTTGCCTGGGAATGATGAATTTTTCCCCCTGTCATCCAACTGAAACTTCAGTGCAGCTGGTCCTTGCTGGAGAACCAGCTGTGCTGCCTGCAGCCTCCCCCAGGAGCGCAGAACCCTGGCTCCTGCATCGCCCACCCGAGCACCTCTGTGATGGTGGTGGTGTGACCCTGCTGAGGTGGGGCTGGTGGTGAGGAGGGGGCTTTGCCCTGAGCTGGGAGAACTTGTGGTGCAGGGGTAGAGGACACCTCCATGGGCAGTGGCACAAAGATGTTACATGTGACAAAGTCCTTGGGAAGTTTCTGCCTCACCCAGTTGGTGTTAGAGTGAGACAGGTCCCACTCCAGACCCTGTGGCACCAAGGCATCAAAAGGAAGCAGTGAAAAGCATCGTGCAACCTGTTCATGACAGTGCCTCCCTGGCCCCAAAGCTCTGTGCTTCCCTCCAGGAGCAGCTCCTGGAAGCAGCCCCTGCACAGGGACCCAGAGGAGGAGGATGGTGGTGCCCTTCACCCCTTGTTGGAGAGGCCTGTGGCCCATTTCCATTGCTCCTGGTCCCTGGGGTTGTGTGAGTGGCCATGAGTGTCATTGTGCTGCTGGCAGGTGTAAGCCTGGGTGTCTGGCAGTGCCCAGAGGCAATGCTGCTCCTTACAGCTGGTGCAGTGTTGACCTGCTGGTAATGTTTGCAGAGGTCCTGCTCTCCAAATCTGTCACTTCCCATCTTTTGGAGTCCAGGCTGTGGTCAGACAGTTCCCATGTGGCCAGCAGTACAGAAGAGAGGCACTGGAGCAAGGACCTGGAGGCAGGTGCTCATACAAACATCAGCATCACTTTTCCTTTCCTTGTCCTGTCACTTTTCATCCTGATACCACTGCCTGGATCCTCCACTTTCCCCAGGAGGGGCCAGTGGTGACAAAGACCATTAATTTTGCAACAGCTGCTTCTAAACCCCATCAGACCCCCCCAGCTGTCACCCTGTGACTGATGCCTCTGAGCACCACAGATATCAAACCTGCAAACAAAATATTTAGGAGTGTGGGGATGGAGGTTGTCTCACAGCCCTGGCAGCCACCATGGCCACCAGCAGTGATGCTCAACCCTCTCCCCTTCCCCATGGCCCTGCTGGGAGGAGATGTCCCCTCCCTGAGCTGCCTGGCATCTGGGGGACTATGGCTCTCCCCAGCTCTGCCTTTGCTCCTCCCAATCGATGTCCCAATCAGAGCCAACAAATGAGCAATTATGTGCACACAATCCCAGGACGTGCACAGCCAGACCCATGCGCCCCAAACCCGTGTGGGCAGACCCTGACCTGGCTGGCTCCTGTAATTATCTCCTGCAAGGCAAAACAATTAGGAGTTTCTGCTCTCCTCTCCCTCCCTATCCCCTTCCTCTTCATTGTTCTTGGCAAAAAAAGGTTAATTAAACTCGGAAAATATCCCTTTTCTCCCCCCTCCTAAGCATGAGACTTAATTTTCTCTTTATATTTGTATTTAATTAATTCCTGCAAAGGCTCTGACTATATTTTTTTTGTATTATTTCTTTCTTTGTCTCTCTCATTGTTAATCCTTGCATATTCAGTTTTTCTCCTCCCTTTTCCCCTAGATTTGAAATTCTATTACCATTTCAGAAGGCAGGCGTTTGAAGAGAAAATTGAATACCCGTCCAGTCTTGATAAGAAGGGACATTTGGTACTAATGGTAATTTGTGAAGCAGATTTCCTCACACCCCGAGGTTGGTCCCCACCTTTCTCCCCGTGTTTGCTGTGGGTGATGTGCGTGTGCCACAGGGGCGTGGGGATGTCACAGCAGTTTGCAGCCTTTATATCCCTGGATTTCTGCGTCAGGGCCAGAATGCCCTGGCGGCCGCGAGTGGGGATGGTTGACATGGTGACATTCTGTGTCTGACACCTGCCGTGCGCCTTCACACCCCTCAGGAGCCCACCCTGCACCCTCACTTTGCTCTGTTTGCTCAGGGGTGATGCCCTATTGTATCGTCCCCATGGTTTTAGGGGAAGCTGTGTTGTTCCAGCTCCAGGAGTATCCTCGGTGCCAGCAGGAGTGGGAGCAGCTGCCCTGAGCCCCCCTGTGCGGAGCACGAGGGTCATCCTCGGGCTGTGGCTGTAGGAACGCGCTGGCCTGGGTAACGCATCCACACCGGGTGTCGGGGCTTTGGACCCGGGGTCCTGCAGCTCCTCCGTCCCGGACATGGCCCTGGGCACAGCCGTGCCCCTTGTGCCCTTCCCCACCCTGTCCTCGCACCTAGCGCGGGGTTCATGGTGCTGAGCTTTGGGCATCTGCTGACGCTGGGAAAACAGGTCGGGGATTTATGGTGACCTTTTCCCCCTGCTCTGGGCTGGCTGTCGCCTCCTGTCACCCGCCCCTTGCGGGACATCCCGCGGGCTGCCCAGCGCCCGGCACTGCCCCGGGATGCGGAGCGCCCCGAGCCCGCCCGCGGGGCCGGTCCGAGCGTGTCTCGCTCCGTGCCTCGCTCCGTGCCTCGCCCGGTCCCTCGCCCGGTGCCTCGGTGCCGGCAGCAGCAGCAGGTGGCACTGTCGGCCCGCGCTGCCGCCGCCGCTCCAGCGGGCCGGGGCCACCGGCGGGGCTGGGGCCGGGGCCGGGCGGGTCCCGGCTGCCCTGGGCGCGGGGCTGCGCTGCCCGAAGCGCATCTCGGGGAGGGTCCCGGCCGAGCCGGGCGCTGCCTGCCTGGTGCGGGACAAGCAGCGGCCCCCGAGTGTGCCGAGGGGATGGAACGGGCTCCCGACATTGTCTGGGGGATGCCCGTGGCGGTTTGGACTGAGCTGAAGTGAAATATTCCCTGTTTCCTTGCCCGAGAGAGAGACTCCCTGGGCAGCCTATTCCACTGCTTGACAGCCCTTTCAGTGAAAAAAAATTTCCCTCATATCCAGCCTAAACCTTCCCTGGCACAACTTGAGGCTGTTTCCTCTTGTTGTGTCACTTTTTACCTGGGAGAGGAGACTCATCCCCACCTGGCTGCAGCCTCCTGTCAGGCAGGTGTAGAGACAGAAAGTGTCCTGGTGTTGCTGCCCCAGAAGTGCCCAACCCGAGCTGGACAGCCACCACTGTGGTCACTGGTGTGTCTGTGACTCCAGAGAACCCCTGCACTGGGTTGGGTGTTGGGTCCTGTCTGGTGTCATGCTGGGGCTGGGGGTCCTGGGTCCCAGAAGGGCAGAACCATGATGCCCATGGACCTGGATGTTCCAACAGGAGCCCCAGGGAGAGCTCCCCATCTTGGCACAGCGTGACCCTGAAGTGGATAGGTGAGACATGATGGGGAGCTGAGATGGGATGAGAGAGTCTGGAGAAGCCTTCTAAGTCCAGGGGCAGCAGCCTGGGGGTGGAGAGCATGGGGGTGAATGCTGAAGCTGCAGAGCCCTCAGGGAGCAGCATTCTCCCCACCTCTCTCACTGCTGGGTAAATCATGACGGCTTGGACTGAGCTGAAGTGAAATATTCTCTGTTTCCTTGCCCAAATCTGTAGTTTCCTTCTGGCTCTGAGGCTCTGGGCCATATTGCACATTTGAATTTAAAAGCAGACTTGTGCTTGGGCTTGTTATTTATTTATTTATTCTAGAATTGTTATTTTCTTTAAAATCAGGGTCCTTTTTTGCTGCAGTTTTGTGGTTCCTCTTGGAGCAATGACTGATGGACAGGGGTGCAGAGGGCTGGGGACACGAGTCAGAAGTCGGTGCCTGGTTGTATGGGGGTGTCCTTGGGGATGTCTGGAGCTGGCAGGAAGAGAGTGGTGGAGGGGAGAGCCTGGTGCTGGCTCCCAGCCCTGAGAAGGGAGATGCAGAGTTAAGGCGATAGCTGGGGGTGCTAATGGGCACCCCTCTTCCCCTCCCTGCTGTAGGATTTGCCATCTGCTGTGTGAGAAGCGGCATTTGCTTGCTTCGGGGATGTCACACTGGGGATGACACGTCCCTTCTCAGCATTGCTGGGCTGTCCTGGCCGGGCTGCACTCTGCCCATGCCCAGCGAGCCGCAGCAGCGTGGGGCTGGGCCCTGGGGGTGCCCTTGTGGTTGGTCACGGCTTTACCTTACAAAAGGCTGGTCCCTGAGGCTGTGGCACAGGACGCACAAGCCCCAGAGGCCATTGCAGGGGCTCTGCTGGGAGCCGAGGGTGGCAGGCAGGGACCAGCCCCGCCCGGCTTTGGGGATGGGAGCGGTGCCACGGAGCAGCTTTGGAGCGCAATGCTGGCAGGGCAGGGGGAAACAAGGATAACTTGCGATAGAAGAGAGGAGGAGGTGGGACAGGCGAAGGAGGAGTTGCGCAGAGAGGAGGACACCGGGGAAGGAGGGGTGCGAAGGAGGGAGAGAGCCCCGCTGCAGGAGCGGCCGCCCCGTGCCGCACGCCCAGCAAGCCCATCAGCTGCTAACGAGGATTAATTGTCTGCTCCGGGTCCTGTGCGGGGCTGCGGCCGCTGCCGCCTGCCCTCCGGTGCGGGTCCCCAACGGCTCGGCGGTAATTTATGGCCGCATCGGTGCAGGCAGCTGTTCGCAGGTTGGCAGCAGCGCCGATGGGAGCCTGTGCCTGGTTTGAGGCTCTAAATAACCCCATCGGCTCCGCAAACCCGGCCAGGCTGGCCAGCCAAGCTGCAGGGAGGAGAGGGTGGCAGTCAGACATCACTGCTCCATCCCCCACAGGCAGCAGGGTCCCCAGGCCAGGGGAGCAGATGGCTGCAGCCAGCTCAGGGCAGCACTGTCACAATGGGGTCCCTTAAATACCGATACCACAATTAATTGGGACTCACTGATCACTGCTGAATCGTGTGCCTCGCTGCACGTGGGGCGGGCGAGCGCCGGCAGCCGAAGCGTTGCCCAGCGGAGGCTGGAAGTGCTGCTGGCATCTCTCTCCATGCCCTGGGATATGTGTGCAGACATATGCTTCCCCAATCTGCTCGAGCCTTGCTGTGTTTTGACCATTCCTTGCAAACGGCCTCAGAGGGTTTTAGCTGGGGAAGGAGGTGCCGGGGCACTGAGGCAGTGAGATGGTGGCTGCCCCACAGCCCCTGGCATGTCCTGATGGAAAAGACTGGAAGAGGGAGGAGAAATTTGGGGTACAAGAAAAGCCCCAGGGCCATGTGCTGGGTATTTTTGGAGATGTTGGTTCTTTTAGAGCTGGATCTCTGTCCTAGGGTGATCCAAGTCACGCTGAGCCTAGGTCAGCACAGCCAGAGGTATAACCCCATCTATAATCTTTTGTCTTCAAAGATTTAATGTCTCTTAAGCCTTTCTTCTGGCTCAAAACAACTGGAAAAGAAAAGTGGAGCTTGCAACCACCTTCTCAGAGTCCCCTGGCTGTTGTGAGCACATCCAACATCATCCCACTGGTTTCCAAGCCAGGAGGATGTGACCTGACCTGGTGCCTGCAGCTGGCATCACTTCGCCAGGTGAGGTGGCCGCTGGGGTGCAGGGGAGCACGAGGGTTCTCTCAGCTGCACCCAGGGCAAGCCAGGGGGCCATGCTGGCTGCTGGCCTTGCCACTGGCATTTTGGGGTCCCTGGGGGAGCACCTCACTTGCTGGCTGCCCTGGGACTGGCTGCTGTGGCTCTGTACTCCAGCACCTTTGACAGAGCATGGATGTGATGCGTTTCTGGTGTGCTGCTTCCCACAGGCAGTGATTTTGCTTTCCAAGGGGTTGCCTCTGTGTTCCTGGGTTTGCTTCCCCTCCTCTATTCCTTAGGTGCTTCTGCCATCTGACAAATCCAAGTCCCTGGCATGTGGGCTGAGGTTCATGGGGAGAGCAGGGACCCAAAGGATGGGGAGAGGCATTTTGGGGTCCTGCCAGGGTTGAGGGAGGTGGGAGAGCTCTCAGGGGTGCAGGGATCTTGGGAAGTGACAGCAGAGCCCCTGCCAAGGGCCAGGGAGGTGCATGGGCTCTAGAGGTGTTTGTGTCTGCAGCATGGGGCTTTCCTTTCTAAAGGACTGGGGCTCTACAGCCCAGTGGGATTGCAGCAGGCACAGTGTGGTGCTGGGGTTTATTAGGAGCCAGTTAATAACTTTGTACTGGATGGTTCGTTAAAGGAGTTAATTTACCCTGGGCTGTTCTCTAATGTGGGCTACAAGGCTCAGCTCTGACCGTGTCAGGCTGAGCCTCTGCTGCCTCACTGCCCCAGGATATTGCCCTTCAGCCTCACTCCCAGCAGTCAGGCTTGTGGGCTGAGGAGTGCCAGCAAGGATGGGCTGGGTCCCCACCAGGCTTCTGCTGGCATCCCCTTCTTGGTGACCCCCAAGCCCTGGCTGGGACGGGCAGCACCCCCTCCCCACCTGCGTGTCCCATTCCTGCCATGAGGCACCAGCAGAGCCCTGGGCTGGGCTCAGGGCCTGCCCTCCCTGGTCAGCCCCAGGTGGCTGAGCTTCCTCATGACACCACATAGGGAAGTGGCTTTAGGAATACATATTGACATTAAAAAAGGCCCCTTTGTACCTATTAATTGAAGTCATTAAATTTAATGGGATGGTTATTGCATGTTAAATAAATACTGGCTAATTATGAAAAACATATTTGCTAAGGCTTAACTATAGAAAGGATGCCTCAATTACATGGTTATTAAACCTAAAAAATATACACTTTTAATAATGAAGTGACATTTAAATAACATACATTAACTGTCTTATTAAATGTTGATTCTTTTCATATTTGAGGACTTTAATTTGGAATGTTTTCCCTGGCACTAACTATACGATGCATCATTAGCTGTCTTTCACTCATCATTTTGTAAACTTTTTTAATAAATAGGCTGAAGTGTTTGTATTTGCTTTTGTTTTCCTAGCTTCCGTCTCTCTCTTCAGGCAGCAGAGATGTGCCAGAGGTTTGTGCAGGCAGAACAGGAACTTCCAGGCAGCTTCTTCAAATCACTAAACCCTTCCTAAAGATGGTAAGCCCTTTCCTAAACCTGTCATCTTAAAATAGGCAGGCAGCCAAGCTCTTCAGGATTTTTGACATATCCTTATGGAAAGGACCACTCTGCCTCACTCTTGGTTTTCCAGATTGAATTGGTTTGTAAGAAGTACCCAGGAGATGGAGAGCAGGGTAAGAGCAGGAGCTCAAGGCTGCAGTGGAAGCACCATCCTGGTACAGCATGCTGTCTCTGCTGCCAAACCGTGGCACTAATCCTTGGAAAAGTCAGTGTTTCGGGATGCCTGCACCCTTCCCAGGTGTGGGGGAACCTGCTTGAAGAGGGATGCTCTGTGGGGCACATCCCTGTGCTGCAGCACCCAGCCCTGCTGCTCACAGGGATTCCTCTGTGGCTGGAGGGGCAGGGAGCAGGGAATGTGGGAATGGCTGGAGCAGCACAATCCAGGGCAGGCAGGCTCCTTCCTTAATGCATTTATCGATTGCAGTGTACACGTCAGGATGTAATTTAGAAATCACTCTCCCAGAATCAATTAAAGACCTTACTGGCAACATAGGCATCCCTTCTAGTTAAAGCCTTCACCCTTCCCTCAAATGCACACCCCACCATTCCTGCTCAGCTTTTGGGGAGTTCCTGTCTCCCTCCCAGCCATGTGGAAATGTGGGTGCTGGGATCACCCTCTGGCAGACCTGCTGCTCCTCTGAGAGCTGGTGTTGCCTCAGCTGCCTCCCAAACCAGCCATCAGTTAGGGGCTGTCAGGGAGCCAAGACCTCTCATCTTCCGGACTCATTCTTAATGTTCCTGCGTTGGCAGTGAGGTGAGTAATCTGTGCTGGGGAGGCCCAGTGGGCAGCACAGAGGCACTCAAATTAATTATGGAGGAGTTAAGTCCCAGGGGGGCTCCTGGGGGAGCGGGGCTCAGGCTGGGCTCGGAGGCAGTCGGCCGTGCTGATGCTTTGGGCAGGGCTGCAAGGTCGCTCGCCTGCCCTGTGGCTGCTCCATCCCTGTGAGGAGCTGCCCCAGCATCACACCACAGCTGGGCTCAGGAGGAGGGGGCTCCCTGAAGGCAGCAAAGGAGGGTGGCACTGTGGGCAAGGGGAGGTGGCACATCCTCTGGCTTTCAGGCAGATGAGTATAACCACTGTGGGACAGTGACGAGTGACGAGCCAGCTGCTCTGTGCTGGCTCTTGAGGGCTGGATGTGATGCCTGTATCCCATGACAGCTTCTTCCAGGGCACAGCCAGGGCTGCCTGGTATGTGGGGATGGTGTTGGAGGTAAATGGTCTCCCAAGCCCATCAATCCATCCATTTCCTCCCCCCTCCTGTTGTTCCATTTGGTGTTGGCAGGGAAAGTGGGGCACAGCTCCCAGGTGGGTGGGTCTGGGCCAGCTGATGGTGACCCCAGGTCTCCTAATGCAGAGAGGGACAAGGTGGGGATGGCTGGACCCACGTGAGTCCAGCTGGTGGTGCAGGTCCAGCAGGCTTACAACAGTGTGGGTTCAGCCAAGCAGAATCTGGACTTGTTTGTTTGGGTGGAGAACCTGTGATTCTAAAATAAATCTTGGAGTGCGGTGGCACAATTGTTACTCATCAGGATTCCTGTGCTGCAAGGTAGGGGGCAGTCAGAGTGGGCTGGTGTGGTAAGCACCAGGTTTTGTATCCTGATTTTTACTTGGTTAATATTATGGGATTTGTTCACAAATGGGAACTGAAAAATCCTTTCACAATGGTAATCTTTCTTCCAAGACATAGACCTTTGACCATGTCTAAAGGAATTTCCCTCTTTCTCTTCCCTCCCCCGCCCCTTTTCTTACTGTGGTGATGAACTTTCATCAGAACAATTGCAGGCTGGTTTTCAATTCAGTAAAACCAACTTTAGTCAATAACAATTTTTCCATGGAATTCTGGGATTTGGGTCCTGTCTTTGTGCCCTCTCTCCTAGCACTGTTACAGGTGCACAAACTGAAGTCAGAGCCAGAGTGAAACATCCCTGCTCCATCCCAGCACCATTATGCTCACAGCAGTGATGCCAGGATTCCTCTGGCAGTGATGCCAGGAACAAACCCAGCTCAGCTCTTCCTTTGGCTGCCTTGGGGGTACCAGGCTCTCCAGTTCCTCCCATCCCCAGAAACAGAAGGAGCACAATGGATACAGACCCACCTCAGGAGGGCTCAAGCCAAGAGACCACAGGCACCCTCAGGCCACAGTGTCCTGCTGCCCTGGGGCAAGGCTCATGGTGCTTGGTATTTCACAGGCCTGAGCGTTTCTTCCTCACCAAGGTTCATGATGCTCCTAAAGGGATCTCTTAAGTAATGGTTTCTGCAGATTTTTTTAAGGTATATTTATCCTATCTTTTATTGGAATAGAATTAAAGCAAAATTAGAAACGAAAATAACTTTAATTACGAATTTCATGATTCGGTATGTTGTAAATCTTTCAGCATAATATTGTGCCATAAAAATGCTATTTTGTGATAATTATTATTATTATAATTAATGTTCCTTAATTGCTGATGTTGCAGGCACATGCTATCTCCCAGGTTTTCCTGCAGAGTCTCTGGAGGAGCACTTCCACGGCGGGGGAGATGCAGAGGATGCAGGCGGGTGCCTGGGCAGGCTCTGGCTGTGTGCACACAGGGGGTGCCCGGGCCGTGCTGCCAGCTTATCCCACCCTGGGGATGGCTTTCAGCACTTCCCAGACAAGGAGGATGCTACAAGCTGTGAATAATGCCTCTGCCCCGGCTGTGCTGGGGCCATGCCCACAGTGGTGGTCGCCCACCAGCTCCCTCTGACAGGGAGATGGGCTGAGCGTGGTTTGGTGGCTCTGCCTTTGGGCTGCTGAGAGCGCCCCAGGGTGTCTGTCTGTCCTGTCAGGGGTAGGGGCAGGTACTTGTGAGGAGGAGCTGCAGGGTATGAGCGAGGGGAATATGTGATGGAGAACTAAGACTGGCAAGAGGGAGTCGGGAGAGGGCAGTGGGATGGAGGCAGTGGCCAGGCCAGGGCTTAGCGGTTCTCATAGCATCCTTTATCAGCTCAGAGGATGCTGCTGGGGTCTGGGAGGCAGGGACACAGAGCGGGTCTGTGGGCCCAGGTGTGAGGGAGGAGCAAGAGCACGGGGATGGAAAACGCCTGGTGCCAAGCGCGTGAATTTTTCATGTGACCCTGAGGCCTCACTTGTAACAGCATGGGGCTGCCCAGGCCCAGCTGAGAGAGGGAAGGCTTCAAAATAGCCACTGAACCACCTGCTTCACAGTGGTGAGTGTATATGGGATGAAGCTGAAACCAGGATACATTTTTAATGACTCAGGAAGGGCTGGGTTTCTTTAAATAAGACTAGACAATGAATATGTGCTCCCGAAGCTGTGTAGTGCACCATGAATGCATTATTTACAGCAGCTTCTTCCTTGTCCATTTTAATTTTACATGGGTACTCGAGAAAGGGAAGGGACTCCTTGATGTCTCATGGCCACCCACTTGTTCCATGTGACAGAGGTGAATTTTTGAGCCACCAGAGGATTTGGTGTTGATCTTTCCATGACTTGAATCATGGGCAAAACAACCATCCTAGAAATGGAGCCTGGCACCTAGGAGTGGAGGGAGCTCCAGCCTGAAGTTTTGTCTGACTGATGCATCATCTGATTTTGATAGTGCCATTTTTTGCCTTCTCCCCCTGGATGAAATGCAGGGGGGATGTTCTAAGGCTGCTGCAGCCTTCCCTTGTGCCCACACATGCTCAGCTCAGAATCTGTGCTCCCTGCACTGGTGGAGGACCAGAAAGCCTTTGGGAAGTGGACAGTGACACATGATCCTAAGAGTGAGGGAGGAGGTGAATCTGCTCCATGGAAAAGGTCCTCAGCTGACCCTGGCAGGAAGGGTATGGAGCAGGTGGGAATAAAGAGCAGCACAGGGGGCTGTGGCAGAGCAGGGGAGGACTCCGTGGTAGTGCATCTTGGAGACTTTGTGGACTTGGGGAATGGGGCAGTGACATTTTCCCTGTCCTCAACATTGCCCTGACTCAAAGTCTGTGCTTGGTGCACGGATGTTGTGCTGCCAGGGGAAACACAAAGTGGTTCCAGCCCTCCTGAGGGGCTGCTGAGGTGGGATCAAAGTCTAGGAGCTGAGGGACATCAGGCTGCTTTCCCCAGCACTGCCGGGCCTGGGAGGGTTGAGATGGCAGCTTGACGGCTTGGAAAATAGGCTGAGATGAACGAATATCAATAGGAGAGCGAGCTGTTCCTGCCGAACAGCCCCGGGGCAGCCAACGTGAAATGCTGGTTGTCTCGGAGGAGTTGACAGGTGTCTGCATCAGGCATCCTGCTAATTAAGCACCGTCATGAGTCACAGGGCTGAGGGATGAAGGAGCTGGGAAGGAGCTCAGCTGGAGCAGGTATGGCCAGAGGGGATCTCTGCAGGACCTCCCTGGCCCCCGGGGATGGGCTGGTGCATGCATGATTTGTGGCTGGTGGATACACAGCCGTCATGGACGGGCAGGTCCTTTGGGAGCTGGGGGATCAGCTTTGGGAAGAGCAGAGCCATCCCACCGGGTGTCTGTCTCCCCCCACTGTGGCTGTGTGTCCTTCCCTGGCTCCCATGTGCTGGCACTGATGTCCAGACCAATTTCCCATCACAGACCTGGCAGGAGCCCCCAGAGCCTCTCCCACACCCGCAGCTCCCAGCACCCAGCCCATCAAAGCTCTTCCCAAATCAAGGCATGCATCGCTGCCAGTGACAGGCTGAGAAAATGAGGATATTCCCAGCCTCGCCTTTCTCCTGATCCCCTTCAAGACGATCCTCTTCTTGCTGAAATGAGCAGTGGTGCTGCCAGCCTGGCAAGGCCTCTGCCAGCAAATTCCCAGGAACGTGAGCGTGGTGGGCTGGACAAAGGGGCTGCTTGCATCTTTGTGGACACAGTGATCTGGAGGGGCCTGGAGCAGCAGGCAGAGGATGAAAGCTGTTCTGGCAGACAGCAAAGTGCCTTCCTTTCCAGGCAGAGCCAGGAGTGAAGGAATGCTGCCACCCTGGTGACAGCCCCTGTGCCACCCTGTGTCCCTGCCACGTGTGCCTCTCCAGCACCTTTAGCCCACTGCCCTTTATGCAGCTGCAATCCCCTGAAAAATGGCTCTATTCATTACCCATCTTAATTCCACCCTGGATCCCCAGAGGTCCACAGACACAGTTTGTTATCCTGGCTGTCAAGGAGCTTAAAGAGCTGCTGATGCCTCCTGGAAAACTTTGACAAACCCTCTGGTCAGGCCCAGTGCTGCTCCCCAGCCTGGCTGCTCAGCCTTTCTGCTCCTGAGGCTGGATTAGCAAAGACATCTGTGAGGGTGGGAGGAGGGAAAAAGCCCACTGCTGCCATCTGGGCAGAGTGGATCCCTCCTGGTGCCCACGCCCATCAGGGGCATAGCCTGGGACCATTTGGGCAGAGCTGCAGAGTCTGGCTGGGAAGGTCCCCAAAGCCCACATTTGGATTCCAGACTGTTCTCGGGGCCAGTCAGATTTCACAGCCTAAAAACCTTTGGGCTGAGGCCACTGAGTTTCTTTCATCCCTCTGTGTTCAGTGCAGGGGGTTTAAACTGGGGTCGCAGTTTCTTGGGGGTTCATTTTCTGAAAATTTTTCTACCTGTGGGTGATAACCAAGGGAAGTGACACGGTCTTGACTCCTGCACTGTGCAGAACTCTGCCTTTTAGCAGAATTTTTTAGCAATCAAAAACTGCAAACAGAAGAAAAACTGTGAATTTTTCTGATTATTTTTGGTCCCTCACCACTCAGACTGGGAGAGCAGAGTAGAAAAGCTTCCCCATCTCTTTGGGCTCTCTCCAGTGCCTTAATCCTCTCCCAGCTAGTTTCTGGTTTTGACAAAGCAGTTCTCAGGCTGCTTTTAGAGAACAAGGTGCCCCTCAGTCTCTCTGCTGACGCATAGTGCCCCATGCACCCCAAGAGCCGTTCGTGTCTCGATGCAATTCTGGCCGGAGTTGGGTAAGAACCGGTGAGTTTAGCGCAAGGAGCAGGAGCGGGGTGAGCGCCTTGGCCCTCGCTGCTGGGTTTGAGTCCAGCTGCCTCTGAACCATCCTCAGCCCCCAGCCATCCCTCTGAACCATCCTCAGTCCCCAGCCATCCCTCTGAACCATCCTCAGCACCCAGCCATCCCTCTGAACCACTCTCGTCCCCAGCCATCCCTCTGAACCACTCTCGTCCCCAGCCATCCCTCTGAACCACCCTCGTCCCCAGCCATCCCTCGGAACCACTCTCGGCCCCAGCCATCCCTCTGAACCACTCTCGGCCCCAGCCATCCCTCTGAACCACTCTCGGCCCCAGCCGTCCCTCGCAGCGCCCTGCCGAGCCGGGAGCGCTTTTCGGTGCCGCTCCCGCCGGTCCCTCGGGGCACGGCCGGGCTGTCAGCCCGCGGGGTGAGGATGGGCAGGGAGGCTGTGGATGAGCACAGCAGCCCCCTGGGAGGCAGGATAAAAGGCCGAGCTTCCGAGATAACGAGAGTCAGTCTGCGGGGGTGAGGTGCCCCGACGCGGGGGAAGCCGTGTGAGTGACAAGCGTGTCCCGGTGCCCCCGGGCGCGGTGTCCGACGAGCCACCGAGCGGCCGTGGGAGCTCGGCGGGTCGCTGGAGCCCGAGGCTGTTTCCCAGCCGACACAAAGCCGGGATGTCCCCTGCCAGCTCCCTCCTGACCCTTGCTGGGCACGGGTGGTTCTTGGATTTCCTTTCTGTTTTCTTTTCTTCCCTCCTCTCAGGGCTGGGCCCTCCTCGGTGCATCAGCAAGGAGCACTCTCAGCCAGGTGCCCGCTCTGTTCTCAGCTCCACCACCTTGGCTCCCCTTGTCACTGGGTGTGTGTGGACAAATACGTCTTGCAGCAGAAATAAATCGCTCCAGTTTCCCGTGCCAGGGCCCACGGGAATGGCAGCACCGGCCCGGGGGCAGGGCTGCTGCATCACTCGGTCCTGCTCTGGGCAGGGAGAACGCATCCCTCTCTTTTTGCCTCTGTGGCAGGAGATGGCAGCCGTGGGACCGAGGTGCCCCGGCAGCAGCCCTGGGAGAGAGTGGACTTAAAAGCAGCAGTGGGAGATTGCCTGAATGTGTCTCCCTTCTTTTTTATTCGTTTAAGAGGTTTTGCTGTCTCGGTAACTCCCCTGAGAGACAGGAGCAGCAGCCTCTTTGGATGTGAATACCTGACAAGTTTTTAATGTGAAAGGTATTCACTAAATTTAGTCTCATGGAGGAAGGGGAAAAAAAAAAAAGGAGAAGTGTTTCTTTCAGTCTGGGCGAAGTGATCCAAATCCAGCCACTTCCCTGCCGGCAGAGCTCGATGATGTCTCCTCTGTCTGGAAAGCTTTTATGTCTGGCCCCATGTGTGTCCCTGCACAAACAAGAGGTGGGAGAATGGCAGCCACCGATGCTGTGCCCTGGGGGAACAGGGCTGTTCTCAGCTCCTCTGGCCTCCTGGAAATGGATGCTGGTGAGGGTGGGATGGGGAGATAAATAAGAAAACCTTGTTGTCTAAGTTGCAGGGACATTATCTTGGCTTTCATGTGGGCTCTGACTGAGGTGTGAGCATTGAGATGCTGAGGGTGCTGAGGGGAGTGCAGCTCTGCTGTTTAACTCAACCAAGTCACCCTTTTTCTCCTCCATTTTGTCCCTATTCTCACTGGAACCTCTGAAGGTCCATTTTCTTCTCTGTTCTGGTGCTTGAGATTCATCTGTGCCTTGTGCTCTCCTTTTATGTCCTCTCCCAAAGTGCCCTGTGCTGCTCTCCACAGCTTTGGAATACAGTTCCTCCTGTCAGAGAGGGCGAGGAGCTCCTGTGGACACACACACACCTGCTGGGATCTTGCAGAGGACGTCCACACGTGTGCCTGCACGAGGTGAGCACACACCTTCCTTCAGATGGGGCAGCTCCCAGACTCCCACGGAGTGTAAAGGACAAAGTGTCAAAAGGACAAAGTGTCCCTGCGCTGAGAGCTGGTGGGGATAAAGGTCTGGCTGGTTGCAGCCAGGAAAACCTGGCTGAACAAGCCACCTTGCACCGACTGCCCCTGTCCTGCAGCAAATGGTGGGGTCCCAGTGAACCAGAACCATTTACAGCTCCATCTCCTAATGGGGAGGTCTAGAAAGATCCCCTCCTGTCATTTCCATCTCAAAGGTCTCTTCTGAAATCTGTGGAGGTCCCCATGATAAACACTCTATTTATTCCTGCTGATTTTTACAAAGGTCCCTTCTTTGGAAAGATGATGGAGCATTTCATTAGGGCCTAACCAAACAGGGCAGGGCAGAGGCAGGGTGCCACGGTGGCACTGCTGTCTCCTGCACTGTGAGGAAGGGACTCTGTGGCTGGCATGGTGAGAGGGAAAAGTAGGGGAAGGTTACAAGAGTGGGTAATACCGAGTGTGCTTAAAAAAAGGCAAACAACCACTTCAGACCTGCAATTAAAATGTTTTAATGTTTTTTTTTTTTTCTCCCCTTTTGTAATTTTAATTTTAGGCAGACTGGATGCGATGCCAGTGGGAAGATGCTGAACGGACAGCCCTGGGGACCGAAGTCCTGCCGTGGGGTGCAGGAGAGCGGCGGGCGATGCTCAGGTGGGTGCGGTCCGATCCTTGCCCCGCAGCCCCCGCGCTCGCCTCCGCTCCGTGACCGCTCTTAGCGAGGCGCCTCCCGTGGCATGGCCCCTTTAAGGGCGGGAGGGGCGGGGCGGCCACGCCCTCGTCTCCCCGCCCACCTCTCCCCGCCCCGCCCCTTCCCCGCCTAGGGCGCCCCCTGCAGGCGGACCCGCGGGCGCGCCCCCGCCTCCCCGGGCTCTTCCCTCGCGCCGCCGGTGCGGGGCGTGCGCGCGTGCGCGCGGCGGGGGCGCGCGCGGCGGGCGGCGTTCCGTCGGGGCCCCGCGCCCCGTCCCATTCATGCGGGGCAGCGGCGGCGGCGAGAGCGAGGCGGGCGCGGAGCCCCGGGCGGCGGCGACGGCGGCGGGGGGAGGCGGGCGCGGAGGAGGAGGGGACGGAGGAGAAGGAGGCAGTGGCGGCGGAGAAGGCGGCGGCGGCCCGGCGGGCGGCTTGGTGTGGAATGCAATTATGGCTGGCACGGCGGAGGCGAGCGGGGACCGGAGCCGTGAGTAACCCGGCTGCAACTTTCGGGCGCGGCGCGATGAGCCCGATCGGTCGGTTCGCTAAAAATAATGCGGATTGGGATTTATCGCTCCTCTAAAATATTTGGCTTTATTGCCACCGCGGCGACGGCGCGGGGCTGGCCCGGGCAGGGCACGGCGGCCCCGTCGGGGGGCGCGGAGGGGCCGCGGCGGCCGGGCAGGGCTGGGCCGGGCAGGGCCGGCGCCGCGCTGCTGCCGCCGGGACCAGCCCGCATTGCGCCCCGCGGCTCCGGGAGCCGCCTCCCGCGGGGGGACAAAACCGCGCCGGGACCGAGCCTCTTTCTTTATCCGCCGCACGCCCCGCGTGGGTCTCGTAGCGGTGTGTGCCGGGGATCGGGCAGGTACGGGCTGGACGGGCTGAGGGCCGCCTCCCATCGCGGAGCTGCTCGGGCCGGGGCGCTCCCGCGGGGAGCCGGTGCCAGCGGTGCCTCCCTACCCGGTGTAGCGGCGGGGCTTGGCCGCCTTCCTCCTCCCCTCTCTCCCCGCTGCACCCTCCCGCCCCGGCTCTCGGCGGCGTTCGCTGCCCCCAGCCCCGCTGCCCAGCCGGGTCCGGCACTGCTGGGGACGTGAACCGGGCTCAGCCCTTCCGTGCTGGCCGCCTTGGATCACGGATCTGCCCTGCCCTGCGTCCCCGCTGCCATCCCCGCATCCTGCTGCCCCACATCCTCGCTGTCATCGCCGTGTCCGCACTGCCCCGTGTCCCCGCTGCCATCCCCGCATTGTGCTATCCCGTATCCATTCACGTATTCTCGCCGCTTTACATCCCGCATCCCGCCGGGGCGCGGTGAGCGGCATCCGGGCTGGGCTCGTCCTGGAGCCCACAGCGCCGCCGTTCCCTCCGCGCTCCCCGTTCCCCAGCCGCCGGCGGGGAGGTGCCGTGGGCGCCCTGCGGGATGGGATAGGATGGGATGGGATAGGGTGAGATGGCTGCCGTCGCCCTCGTTATGGTCGTTACTATTGTGATCGCGCTGTAGTTTGGCAGCGCAGCGCCGGGCACCTCCGAGCGAGGCGTGGGAGGCTGCGGTACCTGTGTGCGGGGCTGCGCCGGTGCGCGCCTCCCGCCGCCGGTGTGAACGTGGAAGGTGGCGAATAAAGCCGGCTGCGCGCTCGGGGTCCCTTAGCCCCTTTCCATTCCTGCCCAGCGAACACGCGCGGCGGCTCCGGCGTGCGATCGGGGAGGGATTTGCAAAATCTCTGTGGCATGCTGAAATAAATCCCGGAATCCCGCAATCGCCTTCTCCTCCCTTGTCTTCCTTGGGGGAACATTCTTCCTTCTGCCTCTGGCCGAGCGCCGGGGTAGGGGGAGCCAGGGGAGGGGGGCTGGTGTGTAAACAGGGCTTAACATGAAGGTCACTGGTTAAAGAGGAGACGGATGGGAGAGAAAAGACAGGCATTAACCTCACTTGTTAGCTCCCCCCTGGCTTCTGCTTGGGGAGGACAAAACAAAAGCAGAACCTGCTAACGGGGGGGATGAATATTCATGATCCTTCTCGTGTGCTCCGGGACACGGAGGGGAGAAAAGTTGGGCAGATGAGCCGCCTCCCGAAGCTGCTTTTCCTCCAGCTTGTGAGAAAATCCTTTTTTGCTGAGCGAGAGCTGTGTCGGGGGGAATTATCAGTCTTTTGCCGGATTTCTTTTTTAAATTTTTTATTTTTTATTTTCTTTCGTGTGCGGCTGCAAGAATTAAAAAGAAAGGAAAAAAAAAAAAAAAGAGGAGCTGAGGCTATTGACTACATCAAAGGTTATCCATTTGAAAACACCATTTTCCTCTGAACAGCGGCTAATTGCTTCCTGAACAATCCCAGGGTCTTTTGTATATACTCAGTGGGTAAAATGAGTGACTCGATGTCTCTCTCTTAAGACACTGGTGACCGAACAGGGCGGAAAGGTGGAGAAGCCAAGGAAAAGCAGTGGGGCAGATGCCTCTGGGAGGATGCATGGATAATTTCTTAAGTGGCTGCAAGGAGGGAAGGTTTTTTTCTTCTTCCCGCTCGCTGCCGAGTGATCTGCTGGTGCCAGTGGATGCCGGTGCCGGCAGCGGTGTGGCGACACGGGGCTGTAAGGAAGGCTGGTAAGGAAGTTTGGATTCAAAATACCCGATCATGCGTGTGATCTGGTGCTCCCCATCCGCCCGTGGCTTTGGCTGCCGCTGCCGCTCCTCCGAGAGAGACAAGCCTGGATGCGCTCGCTGCTCTCGAGGGGCTGCGGGGAGGCAGCGCCGGGGGCTGCCTGGCTCCTGCTCCCTCGGGTGGCTGGGCTTTCTGCAGCTGCTACCCTGAAGATTAAAGTTTTGGCGACGTTGCTTTTGTTAGCATGGTGATAGCGGCGTCGGGGAGAGTTTTGCCCTGTTGGCTTTTTTTTTTTTAAGAGAAGCGTCAGATTTGGAGCAGAGCGCAGGCATCTGCCTTCGTGCACGCTCGGGCTGCGCACGGAGCTGCGGAGCAGAGCCCTTGTGCTCCGTCACACAAAGCCCTTTCCCCGAGCGAGGCAGAGCACTGCGAGAGATAAACAAACTCCTCTGAACTCCGCTGGAGACGGGGCCGAGGGCCATGCCGGCGGCTCCCGGGGAGCGTGCTTCAGCGGGGCTTTGCGCAGCCGAAATGGAAAGGGTAATAAAGCGGCGCTGCTGCGTGCTGGCAGGGCTGCCTCCCCTCCTCCACGGCAGCAGCCGGGGCTGCCCCTGCCCTGCTCCCTGCGTGCCGGTGTCACGCCGGGCCGGTTATTTCCGTGGGTTCGCCGCGTTTGACTTCTGCCGAACAAAGCGAAGGATCTGGCCCTGGGATCGGACTTAATGAAGGGAGCTCGGATGTGTTTATTCTCTAGGCTGAGTGTGGGTCAGGGCCTTTGTTGCTGCCTGCCTTGCTGCTGGCTGCAGCACTCACCGCCGCGAGAGCCGGAGCCAGCCCTGAGCCGGCGATTCCCGAGCAGCAGAGACCGGCGCTGCCGGCTGGCGACACCGGCTCCTCCAACCGGGGGAGCATTACCCGCGCCGGGCTTCTGCTGAGTCCCCGGCAGCTTTGTTGGGCTTTGTTATTGCCTTTCTGTGTAGGGTGTTCTGGTGCCTTGGTCATTTGTGTCCTCCGTGAGGAGTCAGTCATGGTTTTTGGTACCTCTGGCTCAATGGAAGGGGAGCCTTGAAAGAGCCAGGAAAGCAGAGGCGCTGCCATGTCTCTGTGCAGTGACAGGAGGGTGGGCATGGGTCACCCCAATGCCCACAATGCCATCCTCACTGCCTGCAAGCTTAAATTTTTCATTGATCTGAACTGGTAGAATGCATGCATTCAGAACTTAGATTGTTGTTGTCTCTGATCTATTAATGTCTCTTTCAAATTTGTGTGCTATGTGGAAAAATCTAGTGATTAGAGGGTTCCTGGCCAGGGTTTGACCAGTGAATGGCTCGGCGATGTGCCATGTGTGTAGAGGAAGACCCAAAGGCCAGGAATTATGAGTGATCTAGAGCTTGGTTCAGCATGTACCACTTAACTTTCCTGAGTTTGGATTGGGGCCCCTTTTCCCAGCCAGGTGCTGAGTGCCATAGCTTCTTGCAAAATGAGGAGGAGCAAGTGTTTGCCACCGTCCACTGGTGAGGTGGCTGGTTTGGCTTTAGACTGGAGATAACCTGCTTCTTCTCTGGCTGTACCTGGGAAGTGTTCCATGCAGTGCTCTGGGGAGCATCCCACTACAGATACGTGGTACTTGGTGAGAATATGTGCTCTGACACCATCCCTGACCCACAGCCTCATCCATGCCCCTCTTAGCCTTCCCCACAGTGCAGCCTGGGGTGTAGATACCCCAACATGGTCTGCCTGCTAAGCTTTGAGCAAACATCTTGTGCCTCATGGAGATGAAAAGCTGCAGACAATAAATAAGTTTTGGTGGTTTCAGTACCAGGCATGGTTAGTCCTGGCTCTTCTGCCCTACACTCGCCGTGTACTGTATCCAAGCCCACACCTTCCCATGGATTTGTCAGAGCGTGGCCAGACACAGGAGGGTGTCCTTGTTTGCCTTGCTTCCCTGAGCACCCTGTGGCTGCCTCCAGCCCTTGTTCCAGGTGGAAGCCACCATTTAAAAACCTGAATGAAAAACATCTCAAAGTTTATTTTCCCTTTAGCCAAGGCTTGGAACGCCTCCTCTTTGTTGCTGGTGTGCCGAGAGGTTTGAGTCTGGAAGAAAACTCCACATCCAGGTCATCAGGCTCACATTCCATAAACACTTTTGCTCCTTTCTTCTCTGGAGTTGCCTTGCATGGTGCAAGATGGACTATTTTGGGTGATTCCTCTGTCCCCATGGTGTCTCAGTGTAATGAGAGCCAAATTCACCTCTACCCTGTGCCCAGCTGTGCTGGCCTGTGCCTGGGGCCAGAGACCCTCGTGAGTTGCCTGAAGCACAGAGGAGATTTTTCATTTCTGGGGTCAGCTCAGGGCCTGGTGTGAGCCAGGGTGTGATATCCTCTTTGCTCCTTGAGCTGAGATTGTGAGGGATTTTGCTGGAGAAAGTGCCCGGGGTGAGAACATGCTATGGGTGCCAGAGACAGGCTGTGTGGCACTGGGGGACATGCTGTGCAGGGACCATCTCTTCCTCATCTCTCCTCCCCACCGGCAGCCTGGAGATCAGCCCTGGGGCTCGCTGCCCACCTCCTCATCCTGAGCATCCCACAATCTGCCAGCCAAATTGGCACAGAGACCCGGGAGCACTGCTAATCCAATTTGGGCAGTTTAGCTGCACTTTGCTCTCCGTGCTGCTGGCCGGAGCTCGGAGCTTTAATCCGGCTAATGACCCCAGCTTGAGTAACCAGGACCGTTCTCTTGGTTCAGTTTTCCTTTCTGTCGGCGATGGCAAAGGGCTGAGGCTGCTGCTGAGTCCTGTCCGTGGTATCAGGGACGCTTCCCAGGTATAGGTTTTTGTAGGGACTGGAGGGTGAGGGCAGCGTGGAGGGACACTGCAATCCCTGCTTTCTCTTTGTGAGATTTCTCCTTCCCTCTTCCCGTTTTTTTTCTTCTCTCCCTCTTTTCTGGTAAAGATAAGCCCTTCTTCCGGAGTTATTTTGCAACATAGTATTATTTGCAGGAAGGCAAAGCCAAGAAAAATAAAAGCGTCTCTCTTCCTTGGGTTGCCTACTGTGTAATGTACAAAATACAGGGGTGGTAATTGCATTAAAACATGTATAATTATACTGGAGGGAGGAAAAAAAAATCCTGCTAATTGCACATGTGTTTTGAACTGATAAATGTTGAGGGACTCTTCATGTTTTCTTGGGAGTTTGGTGGAGCAGAGATGCAGTCTGGCATGTGAAGGGTTGGGAGTGGGGATGGTTTCCCAAAATTATTGGGAAGCTTGGATGCTCTGAGCACCTCTGGGGTAGTGTCAATGTCGGGGGCCTGATCCTTTGCAGATTCACCTTCCCATCCAGGCAAGTCTTGGTGTCATTGTAGGAGCACCGTGAGTCCCTTTGCTTTATGTGTTTACTTAAACAACTGTTTGTCAAAATATTCAGGCTCTCTCATAGGACTAAATTCCTGGCAAGAGAAGACGCAAATTCCTGTACTAGGGGGAGAAATTTCCTGTGTGTGCAGCCCCACATCCACGGGCTGTTCCCCCACTTCACCAGGGTTGGCATGAGCGGGTGCTGCTGAGGGGCAGGGGGGAGGAAGGATGGTCACACTCGTTTCAAGCGGCACGATGTAAAAACCACATTTCCTCCTGCCAATGCCGACCCCGTCAGAGCTGCCGATAACATCGCAGGTGATTATAATGGCACTAAGTTGTTTGCTTTGTGCATGCGGCCGGGCTTTGTGTACGGGCGTTTGCTTCGCTCTTCCTGTGCAGACTGTTAGTTTCAACAGGGGAAGAGGAAAACCCAAAAATATTTTAGGAGGAGTTTAAAAATAATCTTGGAGCTTGGCTGGTGGGCAGGATGTTTCGCAGGATCGTGTTCCCTGCTGGTCCGTGTCCAGCTTTGTGGCCCTCGGAGGGCTTTGCTGCATAGTGTTAAGTCCTGCATTGTCATTTTGGCCAGCCTGAGGGCTTGCTGTTGGGCTCTGGGAGCTGGAGTTCGATGTGAGTCTGCCCTGGGATTTGACTTTTGCACTGAGTAGATCTGGCTGCCCTGTAGCAGAGCAGTGTCAGAGCCGGGGCATAAGCCCCAGCTTCCAGCTGCCACGGCCTCTGTAAAACATTTATGTCTGTTCCCCAGCGTCGCATTCCCTCCACCCCCGTCTGCTTCTCCATGGTTTTTATTCCTACAAGTGTTGGCATGCTGGCAGGGTCCCTGCCTGCCCGCTGCTGCTTATCTCCGTGTCCGGCTCCTGGATGGCTGTTTCCTTTCTGGAGTCAAGGGGCGGCTCTCCCCTCTCTGCCGGGACCAGAATCGGCCCGATGAGCCCTGCTGAAGTCAAGAACCTGTTTTTCAGGCTGATGTCATCGGGAAGAAATGGGGGAGGAGGAAGGCAGGAAAGCAGCGCGTTTCCGAAGGAGAGCCGCTGCCGAGCCCCATGACGCTGACAGCGGCCCCGGCTTCCACGGCTCCCGCGGTTGTTCCCGATCAGCGCGGCCGAGGGGCCCGTGGGGCGCTGGCACATGCGGGAGAGGTCCCGCTCTGCGCGGGAGAGGGCTGGGAGGGAGGGATGCCACGGCGCTGGGGAGCGTGTAGTCCCAGCACAGCAGGATCCCCTGGCCCGCTGGCTGTGCCTTGTATGGCTCCCTGGCCTTCCGTGGGGGTGGTGGCACTTGCTGGAGCTGCCGTCCAGCCGCTTTCATTAGCGGAAAGTGGGATTTTGGCAGAGGTGCTTGGGCAGCCCTCCCGGCACAGGCGAGCAGCTGCCTCCTCTCGGGTTTGCACTGAAGGAGCCGGTCCATGATGCTGATGCCTGTTGGAATCTCAGCTCCTCATGCATGGCATCAGGCCATAGTAGCAAGGTGTTGCCTGTGTCTAACATGGCTTGGGGCTGCAGCTGGGCTCTGCAGGAAGAGGAGAAGCCTTGCTCTGCTCTCCCTCCCAGCCAGCAGCTCATGGCTGCACCCACGCTTTGAAGTGCGCTCTGCCCAGGTCTGGTGGATGCGACCCCCTTGCTGTGGGACATTGGGTGGGGTGTGCTGTGTTGGCACTGCCCATAGAAAGGCAGAGTGCTGGCACAGCCGCTGCTGTGGCACCTCCCTGTTAACATCAGATGCTCTTTGCCCATGGTGCTGTGAACGAAGCTTCTTTTGGACTCTCAGAACAGTTTCCCCTGTGGTGGTGTTGCTGTGGGGAGACTTTTGGGGTTTTCCTCTTCCTGTCTCTGCCTGTCCCATTGCTAGGTGAGGCTCTGCTCTCTCTCTGGATGTCTCGCTTTTCCTGGATCAGCTTCACCTTCAGAAAATAAAACATGGGGCTATGCTGAGCTGGAAACTCCGCAGAGGAAGCAGAGCCGGGACCTGAACCGTTTCCAGCTGTGGTTCTTGGGGCAGCATAACTGAAACAGCAGAGGGGGAAGGATGGAAGGATGATAGGGGAAGGAGAAGAACACATGGCTTGGGAAAACTCATTTGGAGAAGTTTTGTGGTTGTTTTAATCAGAACTAATGTGATGGCAGTCGTGCTTGGCTTGCCACAGGACAGCACAAGTGCTGGTGTCAGCAAGGGGCCAGGCAGAAGCATGGGAATTTCAGCTTAGCTGGCATTAAACCAACCCCAAAATGACCTCCCTTTCCTGGAGTAGAGGGGATCCAGCAGCCAGGAATCCTCCTGTGGCAGTACTCCATTGCAAAGAAGGATGTTTCCAGATTCCCTCTGGGATTTGGGGAAAGCGCTTGTGACAGAGAGGTGAAAATGCAGCTTGGAGAGCTGGGCTGGAAGAGGGGCATTGATTTGGGGAGGGTAAGATCATGACATGTGTTTGTGACTGCCCTGGCCCAGTGAGGGATGTGGAGCAGCAGGCTGGGGAGTGAGGAGTGATGTGTTATTCCCCAGGGAACGAGATCAGACAAGGGAAGGATGCTGATGGCCAGAGGGTCTCTTGTTGGGCTTCTCTGCTGTTTAGAGACCTTCCTTATGGGTGACCTTCTGGGCCTCTGCAGGTCCAGGTGGACCAAGGTGACCTCTGTAGCAGGGCTGGTTTTTGGGACATTTTTGTGGGGCAGTGGACTGATGGGTTGTGAGAATCAGAGTCTGGGAGTGTGTGGGCCAAAGCCAAAGCTGGGGGGAGGTGGCCTTCAGAGAATTTGGTCTGTACTACTTTGCTCTTAAGATGGGGGCAAGATGTTACTAATTGGTCCTGACCGAGGTGACAAAATTTACATCAGGCTGGTGTTTGGAGCCTTGAGTTGACCCGGGTGTTGATGGTAGGAAGCCACAGTCATCCCATGGCTGCTGTCCTGGTGCCTTGGGTTGGGGTCTGCGGATGATGAGAGGCACAGAGGGGTTGGAGGAACTGATGGACAAACTTCCTGAAGGAGGATGGGAAGCAGCAGGCTGTGTCCTGTGTGGATGGTTACCCACGGGCTGTGCACTGGTCTCCATTCCAGGCATCAATCCAGGTCTGTGTACTCCTCTCTCGGCTGCAGGGAGCACAAGGGAAGGTGGGGGGCACTTTCCTCCTGGGAAGAGCAGATCCAGCACATGGGCTGCAAACAGAAAGCCCCTCAGCAGCCCTTGCAGTCCCTGTATGGACTGTGATACCCAGGTGAGTTGTGGGAATAAGGCAAAGCACAGCCACCAACTCTCACTTCTGGTGTATGGATTTGGGAAATGTGTAAGGTCTCGGTCCATGCCCAGTTTCCTGGAAGGGCTGCTGAGGCTGTCCTCATGTGCCTCCCTGCCTTGGGACACTGTGGTTGTGGGAGCCTGGGTTTCCATCTCGGAAATGCTTGTGAGCCCTTGTTGGAAGGGCTCTCTGCAGAGCAGCCTGCACTCTCTCGGTGGTGAGTGCACGTAGTGGCTCCAGAGCTGTTCTGGAGTTCAGGCTGTTCTTGGCGTGACATGACTTCTTGCAGAGGACCAGAGAAGGGGAATTGTGCACTTGAGAAATGCTATTTAATTTCCTCACTGCTTGTTCTTTTATGCTCCTTTTTGCTGAGGGTCAAGCTTCATGAGCCCTTGGGCAGTAGACGGCTGTTTCTCCTTGTCATGTTTGTCAGAACAAAAGAGGCTGAATTCTTTGCCCAGAAGATCCTTGCAGGGCAGGAGTGGAAGCTGGGGTGGATGGCAGATGGAGTCCTCAGCCCCTACCTGGGGGGGATGGCAGGAGCCTGGGAAGAAACTGAAGATATTCTTGATTGGGTGATAGTAATGGAGACTGGGGCAGCTTCAGAGCCTGCCATTGATTTCATCAGGGTGTGGTTTGAGCAAGGGGTAAGGTTTTTAATGATTTAACTCATTGGCTAGGGAGGGACCCCAGCCAAATAGTTTTCAATGACTGCATGCAGTGAAAGAAGGAGTTAAAGTTTAGCCTGTTGCAGCAATTGCATATGTAGTGCAGCTCGAATTTTTACCACCACCAGCCTTTCCTCATTGCAAGGCTTTTCCCAGGCAGATGAACCTAAAAATACAGCAGCTCTAGGGCGAGGCTGCCTCTCCTGTGGCCTGAAGGCTTTTTTCTCCCCTGGATAATCTCCCCCCTCTCCCCTTTGCTAATTACTGACAGCTTGTAGCTGGTCCCTTCTTGACTGTGTCTTATTGCTGAGAGCAGCGAGTGGCTTGGAGGGATTACAGGTAGAGGCCCTTTAGATGCAATTTCCCCTTTTGTTATTTGGGGATTTTTTTTTTTTTTTTTTTTTTTTTTTTGTTATTTGTTTTATTTGGGGATTTTCAATCCCACACCTTCTCTCCTCCAACCTCCCTTGCTAAAGTGCAAGGCTATAAAGCTCTTGGGGTGTTTTGCTGGGAGAGAATCTGCTGGGGTCATGTTGATGGAAAAGCAGGGATGGCAGGCAGGTCTGTGAGTGCCAGATCTGCACCTCTGTGCTTGTCTGCATGTTTAAACCCTGTCTGTGGGTGCTCCCCTGAGGGCTGCTGCTTTGTAGGCTAGTGCTGACTCTTGGACTTGCTGCCTGGATGAGTGGAGAGGTGGTCCTTAACTCTCTGTCCAGTCTTTGCCTTTTAAGGTTAGTTTTTCCATCCCAGTACTCTTGCTTTGTGCTATCAAAAGTGATGATTGTTTTCCCAAAGTGTGACCTCCCATCCCAAACACAGGTTTTTGGGCATATTGCAGGACCAGGGATCTCTCAGCCTTGGGGAGGATGAGTGCTGCTGCCCCTTGCCACCTCTCCAGCAGCCAGGAAGGGGGGCACTGGCATCTCTGGGGCATGTCCATTGCTTGCTGCTGAAAGTCTCATTGGAAGGAGCTGGGATCTGTGAGTGTTGGCCCTGCTGAGGTGGGTGACCCCCATCCAAGTCTTGAAGTGGCTGCAACAATCCCAGTGTGGCCACTTTGAGGTGAAACTGTGAGCAAATGTCCTTTCCAGGGGGGGATGAAGGGGACTGGGGAGGATTTGGCTCTTGCGCTGGCTTTGTTTCTGATGGCTGGTTTCCTTCTATAAATATATGTGTGTGTATATACATATATTATGTGTGTGTGTGTGCAAATGGAAATCAAAACACAAGCCTGTGGTGCTGTCTGGCTGGCGGTGTGGCCCCTCTGTGGGGTGAGCCCTGGGGATGCTCAGTGCTGCAGATGCTCTGTGCTGCATCTCTTGCTGCCCAGCAGCACTGCCAGCTGCATTTGTGGTCCTACACCCCAGCTGGCATGCATGCAGCCAGGCTGGGGTGAATTATTTTATTGCTGCCTGTTTCAGGGCAGGGCTCAGCTCCAGGGTATCTGCCCAGGGTTTTCCACGCCTTTGGACTGCACTGGATGTGTTTGTGGTGCAGGTCTTGCTTCCGGGTGGTGGCAGTCATAAGGTGGCCCTGGACTGGGTGACCCCAGGGCAGGGTGCTGCTTGACTGCAGCCCCAGGGGTTTGGGTGCCCTGTGGTTTAGAGAGTGTGCCAGTGGAGGAGCTGCCCTGCCTCAGCTGCACTGTGACCGCTCCGTGGCACTTGGAGGCTGTGTGACAGCAGGGAAATGCCCTTTGGCTGCTGCTCCCACAGGCAGGGAGCAGGGGCTGTGCTGGCACCCAGGCTGAGTGCAGGGCTGCCTGCACTGTGGTGGGCTTGAGCCCTGCTTTAGTTCAGTCCAAAGTTCAGGAACCCATATCACTGAATTCCAAAGAAAGCAGACAAGCTAACCATTTGTGCTGTTTTATTTTTATTAATCGTTGCTGATGGTTTTAAGCAGGACTGGACAAAACCACCACTGGTGTCAGGTCACTAGGACGAGATGTTGCTGCTGCAGTATATTTAGGAGCAGAAATCTCTGAGGAGCTCTGCAGAGTGTCATCTCTCAGCTTGCCCCAGCTCTGCCTCACTTTGCTCTCGTTCCAACTTCTGATTTGCAGTTCCCTACGTTAATTTGGGAATCTCCTGTTGGGCTTTCTAGCCCTGGTTTGTGGCAGCAGCTCGACCTCTAGTTCTCTCACCCACTTCCTGAAATAGAAGCAATGAATCATAGAAATGCACCAAGAAAGCAAGTTCCCTGTCGTGCTCTCTCATCCTGGCAGGAGATGGTCTGGTTGGCATCCCCGTGCTGCACCAATCTCCCACTGTCACCTTCCCCATCTTCCCCATTCCTTCTCTCCTTGGCACATCACTGACACATGAATTTGCTGTTGGTGCTGGTCTCCTTGCCAGGCAGCCACTGTGCTGTTCCTGGGGGCTCAGCCTCATGAGAGCAGTGTCGTGGTGACAGCTGTGCCAGTTTCTTGGGGTGGGAAACCACTTCCTGGTTTCCTTCAGGAAACCCCAATGCCTGCAGCTGCTGGGCTGTGGCTTTCTGGGCTAACCAGTGTGTTTGTACTCACAGTGCCACTCGGTCCCACATCAATGTGGTTTGGGGTTAATAAGCTCTGATCTGGGGTGCTTGTCCTTATTCTCTCACCAACAAGCTCAGAAAAATGGAGATTCCGAGCAGTGTGACTGTCTTCTGAGAGTGCCCTTGACCTGACAGTGTTGTCACTACCTATTCTTTGCTGGGAGGCTCCCAGTGTTGGAAAAGGTGATTTGGACCATGGGGATGATTTCCAGGGTGTTGTTTTGGTTGCTTCCACACCCATGGAGCTTTGTGGCATCTGGATTTGGTCTCAGTGCTGCTCATGTGCCGTTGTCCCAATGTCCCTTGAGACTGTTGCCTTGGAGGTGGATGTGTTGGGAAGCTGAAGACAGCAGGCTGAGGAGCATTGTGGGCAGAGGCAGATGTGCAGAGAGGGTTTGGAAGTGATGCAGAAGCTTTGCCCAACGTGTCTGAGGCTCAGGGGAGCTGTCAGGGCTGCAGGGGTGGCCCGGGCTGGGCTTGCCCTGAAAAAGGAGAGGGGAGTCTTGTGTGTGCTGGGAGTTGGAGAAGGGGGAAAGAAGTTTCTCCCTTTCCTTAGCTCTCTCCCAGCTGGGCTCTGTGGCTTGGGAGGGAAGCTTGGGTTAGCCATATGGCTCAGTGCTGGCTCAGGGATGATGCAGCCCCCCAAGGTTTGCATGTGGCCTAGCTGGTGGGTCCCACAGCCCTGCCAAGGGCAGGATGCTGAGGCTGGAGCACCATTCAGCCCTGCTGATATGGCAGCTGGCTGCCCTCTGACACCCTGCCTCGCCAGAGCTGGGATCTGGCAGAGCTGCCAGTCACCGCGGGCCATATTTGCTACCTGCACCACTCCCTGCTAGGGATCCTCTTGGAGGTTATCCTGGGCTGAGTCAGAGATGGATGATAAGGTGAGAGGGAGAGGTTCTCCTTCTCCTCTACTCCCTTCTGGAGCAGCTTATCTGCATTGGCTGGGAAACTGAGCTGGTGCCCCAGCCATGGACCTTGGTCCCACCTGGGGTGGATGGATAGTGGTGGAGTGTGATGGTGGGAGGGCTGTGTGCTGGCAGGGGGGTTTACACAACCCCAGGTTAGTCTAGGGGTGCTTGTGCCTGTGTGGGGAGGGTGGATGGAGGAGACAGGGATGGGGTATAATGGAGGGGCTGCTGAACAGAACAGACCTGTGCATTGCTTTCCTGTGGCCATCTCCTCCCTGCTGCCGGGATGCAAAGGTCCCCCTGGTGTGGGGTACTTGGCTGGCTCCCCACTGCTTTGCTGCTCCCTGTTGGTGAGCCCCAGCTGTGGCACAGCAGCAGGCAGAGCATCCCATCCCCCCTGCGTGTGCCCCCTTGTCCCCCTGGAGCCTCTCAAACCAACTGTCTTGTGTCTGGACCTGTGTTTCCTAATGCACAGAAATGCCAGAAGGACAGGCTTGTCCTTGCCATGCCCGCGTGCTCCCTCCAACCCCTCCTGCCCATGACCCTCCTGGCAGGCAGGTGGCAGGGTAGCGGGCAACATGCCAGAGCTCTTGGCTCTCTCAACTTCTTTAAAAGGTGCTTTTGAGATCCCCCTCTGTGTAGGGGCTTGGGCTGTGCTTGCTGCTAACTGGGATTTTGCATCCATTCCCAGCACCGCCATGGAATGGGATTGGGGCAGCAGGTCAGGGTCTCTTCTGCCTGCTAGAAAAATGTGAAGCAGTGGAGTCTTCTGGGTGGGGTGGAACATGCTTGAGACTGCAGGAAAGCCTCCTAACCCCACTTTTCTTATCTTTCTCCCTCTAGGGTTGACTGGACTGGCCACGCCCATGATGCCCTGAATGCTGAGCACAGACGAAGCAGAGGAGAGTGTTTCCCATTAGCTCCTCCTCCCTCCCCCATCCCTTTAGTTTGGGTTTGTTTCTATTTATTTTGTGGCTGGGTTTGGGCATGGCCTTGGCTGGATGTGAGGCTGCTGCAATGTGGCTCCTTTGGCTCAAGCACCACTTGTCCATCCACATTTGGACCTTGCTGCTCTTGGGGAGCACCTCGCTACCGCTGGCAGAAGGCAGCCCCAAATCTCCCTTTAGGACTTTCCCGGTTACAGACTGGAGCTTGACACACTTGGTGGTCCATAACAAAACTGGGGAGGTCTATGTGGGGGCTGTCAATCGGATCTACAAGCTCTCCAATAACCTCACACTCCTGCGGACCCACGTGACGGGGCCCGTGGAGGACAATGAGAAGTGTTACCCTCCGCCCAGCGTCCAGTCCTGCCCACACGGGCTGGTCACCACCAACAACGTGAACAAACTGCTGCTGGTGGACTACTCGGGGAATCGGCTGATTGCCTGCGGCAGTGCCTCCCAGGGGATTTGCCAGTTCCTGCGGCTGGACGACCTCTTCAAGTTGGGTGAGCCCCACCACCGCAAGGAGCACTACCTCTCCAGCGTCAACGAGTCGGGCACCATGTCCGGCGTCATCATCGAGGTGCTGAACGGGCAGAACAAGCTCTTCATTGGGACGCCCATTGATGGGAAGTCAGAGTACTTCCCCACTCTCTCCAGCCGCAAGCTGATGGCCAACGAGGAGAACGCGGAGATGTTTGGCTTTGTCTACCAGGATGAGTTTGTCTCCTCGCAGCTCAAAATCCCCTCGGATACGCTCTCCAAGTTCCCCACCTTTGACATCTACTACATCTACAGCTTCAGCAGCGAGCAGTTTGTTTACTACCTGACCCTGCAGCTGGACACCCAGCTGACCTCTCCCGACTCCACTGGGGAGCAGTTTTTCACCTCCAAGATCGTCCGCCTGTGTGTGGATGACCCCAAGTTCTACTCCTATGTGGAATTCCCCATTGGCTGCGTGCAGGACGGCATCGAGTACCGGCTGATCCAGGACGCCTACCTGACCAAGCCTGGCAAGGCTTTGGCCAAGTACCTGGGCATCTCAGAGCAGGAGGATATCCTCTTCACCATCTTCTCCCAGGGCCAGAAAAATAGGGTTAAGCCTCCCAAGGAGTCTGTGCTCTGCCTCTTCACGTTGAAGAAGATCAAGGATAAGATCAAAGAGCGTATCCAGTCATGCTACAGAGGGGAAGGGAAACTCTCCCTGCCCTGGCTCTTGAATAAGGAGCTGGGCTGCATCAACTCGGTGAGTTCCCACCTGTCTTTACTCAAGCCAGACTGTCTCTGGTTTCTGGTGGTGTTCTCTAGCTGGACCTTCCCCAGTGATTTGACCTGAGCTGTGTTTTCCCTGTGGATATAGGCAGTGCCAGTGAGTTGGGGCTGGGAGGGTGGTATGCTCAGGCCATCTGCTGCAGCTCTGCTGTGGAGTCCCTTGCAGATGGGTTTGTGGGTGTTTTTTCACCTGGGGCTTGGCAGTGTCCAAGCAGAAAGTGTTGGAAGCAGCAGGATGTGCAGGACAGGGAGCACAGACCTGATGGAGGGAGGTGGAGAGGCTGGTCGTCCCAGCAGAAGTTGGTCAGATGTTTATCATGAAGGGACCACATCCTCTCCATGGGGTGCTGGGAGGGCAAAAGGCACTGTCAGTGAGGTGGCTTTTGGGAGTGACCAGTGCAAACTGTCATCCAGAGGTGCAGGAGGGGAGTGCTGCTATCCTGGAACAGTGATTCCCAGCTGAGGGAGCACTCCCCTCTGTCCCCAGAGAGGTGTTTTCCTGCCTGGTTCTCACCTGGGTGCCTCTGCTCCCTGCTGGCATCTGGGCTGCTCAGTGTGGGACCTCTGAGTCCAGGTGGGCAGGAGACCTCCCAGCTTGGCCCTTGGGTTTGTTTCCTCATTTAACTGTTACTGTTACTGCATTCTTTCCTGGGCAATGTTACAAACCACTAGTAGTTGCTGGAGGCTACAACTCCAGGTGATGGAGAGGTCATGGGTTGGATAGTCCCCGAGTAGGGTCAGATATGGGGCTGAGGCAGACTGGGGCTGCTGGTGTGTGTGTTTGGGAAGGTCTGGTGGAGATCCTGACTCACCTGCTATCACCCACCTCCCCCAGCCCAGCTTGTTGGTGTTCAGCACCCATCAGCAAGCCCCCAGACGTGCTCAAGCAGAGCTTTGGGCGCAGGTAGGCAGGGGGGTCCCTGTGGAGCAGCCCTGCCCTCTCTCCCACCGTCCTCACTGCTGCTCTGAAGGAGACAGCTAACAGCTGCCTGACAAAGTAAAGGGTTTGCTGTCAAGAGCGCTGGGCTCACAAATCAGATTTTGGCTTTGAACTAATTCAATTTTGCTGGAAAATGATGAAATCGTTACACGGCTGCCTGTTGGGCCGTGCAGCTGCTGGCTCTGGTGTGGAGCAGCTCGCTGCTCAGTGCTGCCTCCTGCACTCCTGGTGTGCCTCTCCCCGTGCCCCACATCCCCGGGGTCTGGGGAGGCTGCTCTGGCCTCCTGTACTCCAGGGATGGTTTTAAACTCTGGTCCTAGGATTGCTGCCTGGTGGCCAGCCCCTGGGAGTAAGTGGATCTCAAGGTACTCTCTGGGTCCTGCAGATATGGCTCTTGTGGGGTGGAAGGATGTGTGCCGTGATGGGGAGGCTCCTGCTTGTGTGTGAGTTGGGCTGGGGAGTGACACCCTCCTCCAGGGGAACCAGGTGGTGTTTTCTGTCCCAGTCCTTCTCCAGCTGCCAGGCAGAGTGGGGCAGGACATGACTGGATCATAAGTCAAGCCCTCAGCTCCTTGCTGTGTTGAGCACAGGACAAACCAGGCCACTGGAAGTATGTAGCCTCTTTCTGGCAGGAATTTCTGTGCCCCTAATAAAATAAACCCACCTCTGGAGTGGGTCATGGCAGTCATGGTGGGTCACCATCTCTTGGTGGTGAGGAGTGGCCAGAAAATAAAGGACATGCTGGTTTTTTGATTTATAAGGAGGCAAAATGTAATTGCTCAAGTCAGTGGTTGCTTGGGATTTACACCCCATCCATATGGAAATGTGCAGGGAGCTCTCTTGCTGTGCTCCTTCGTGGCAGTGAGGGGCTGAGGCTGGCCCATGCTGGGGGAGGTTTTGTCAGCACTGCACTCCCAGATCTCAAACAGTGCAGGGCCAATAGACACTCATCCCCAGTGCTTCAGGGTAGCTCTGAGTCTCCAGAGCTGGTGCTGGAGCTGGGAGGAGAGGCTACCAGGCTTGGCAGATAGCTCAGGAGATGTTAGTGATTCCTCTCCAGTGCTGGTGAGTAGAGTGAATTCCTGCTTCCCATTTCTCTCACCCTCCTTCTGGGATCCTGTGATCTGAAAGGGGGAAGGGGAAAGGAGCTGGCTGTGTGGGGAGACTCCTCACACTAGTGCACTCAGACCTGAGCATGGACTTCCAAATGCAGCAGAGGCACCTTGTGGAAGCACCCAGGCCATTTCCCTGTGCCAGCCCCACTTCCTAAATTGCCCCTGAACCTCTCCAGAGTCTTTGCTGCTCCCAGGTTTCACTCAGAGGGGTTTGGTGTTGTGTAGCCAGGCTCTTTTCTTCCCCTGTGCAGCGCAAGGCTGGGATGTCTTTGTGTCTGGGGCCAGATGTGCTCAGCACATCTGCCCAGTGCTCCTGTCCCCAGAGTGGGGGGAGCAAGGGCTGGTGTACAAGGGCTGGTGTACCAGGGCTGGGAAAGGGCAGTGGGCTGGAGCTGGAGTGCAGATGTTGCAGCAGGGAGTTATTTAGAGTTCCTGGAGCCCTTGACTCCTGGGCTGGCAGTGTGGGCAGAGCCAGTGCCTGGAGCCAGGGGGATGTGGCATCAGCTTTCCCTGGGCTACCCCAGGGAGAAAATGAGTTCTGACTCCTCAGTAAGGCTTGCTGCCCAGCTTGCTGGCTCAGGACAATGGCTGGTGACAAACTGGCTGAAAGTGGGGCCAGGATAAGCCAAATCCTTTCCGGGGCAGCCAGAGAAATGCAGGTGGTAACAAACTGTACCACACTCGGATTACTCCTGAGCAGCGATTAATGCACAAAAAGCCTGGCATCCCAGCCTGGCGCTTAGTACCAGCCTCCCTGGCTCTTTGCATCCCTCCACATCCTCCATCACAGCCCCTGGAGGTGCACAGGGAGAATGGGGTGAGCCTGTAATGGTGTTAACTGGCGAATTACTGGCTAATTAATAATGCTGAGTGATGCGAGCCTTGTCGTGCTGTCTGCTCCCTCATTGCTTTCGTAAGTGGGCTTGAAGAGAGGCAATGAGACAAGGCATATCAGGAGACACCCGCTCCTGCTCGCTGGGTGCTGTGGGCCTGCTTTCCCTCTCCTTCAGGTCCCTTTCCCCAGGAAATTCCAATTTCCTGACCCTGTTTTGGGGAGGAAAAAATAGTGCTGGGAGAGAAAAGACTGCTGTGCTGTGCAGATAGCTACCCTGGGGTGTCTGAGCCAGGGGAAACTGAGAGGAGTGCCAAAGAAAAGCATGGAAATAAGAACAAAAGATAAAAATAATTAAAAAAAAACCCCAAACCCCCCTTGCAATAGACTGACCTGCAAAAACCCCATGCAAATGCAAGAGTGGGCAGATCCCGATGCCTCCTGCCGATCCCAGTGTCTCTTGCAGATCCCAGCATCCGCAGGCTCAAACCCTGCAAGGTCACTGGCCGTGGTCTGTCCCTGCCAGCACCGGCTGGGGCACACTGTCCCCCTCTGTCCATCCTGCCTTGCCTCTCCCCCAGCCCGCATCTGCCAGGGATGTCGGTGGGTTCCATAACCCCGGCACTGCCGCCCTTGGCCCGACCTCTGTGCCGCCCGCGCTTCCCTAACGAGGCAGTTTGCTGTTAATGAGCTAATTGTCGGCGTAATTATTTATCGAGGTGGTGTCGGCATGGCGGCGGCGGGAGTTCCTCGGTCCCAGGGCGCAGCTGTATTTGTCATTTCCCAGAGAGTATGTTGAGACAAAGCAGAGAGCAGTAAACACCATAAACATCTCTCCTCTTGCATATTCAGCAGCCGCGCGGTTGGGGAAGATGCAGATTGAGCTCAGGGAGAACAGAACCTGCACCCAGGGGTGCCAGGGCTTGAATACCTTTGCAGCATTGCCCTGAACCCTTCTGCTACTGCAGATGGCTGGGTGGGAGGTGCTGGGATTTATTTGGGCTGTGGGGGACAGAATCTTTTCCCCAGCAAAGCAGCTGAGAAATCCCAGGTATTTGGATGGGAGCTGTGTATCGGCTGGAGCATTGCTCGCATCTCAGTCTGTGATTAGGAAGATAATTTTCTAGGATCTGCTGTTTTAAAATTCCTTTTCTCGTAATGCAGAGGAGCATGCTTAGTGTGTGTGTTGGCCAATGGATAGGAGAGGGCAATGCTGACATTCAGAGGATGAGTGGAGAGCTTGTGATTTCCCTTCCCACTTTATCTCGTGTTTGCAGAGATGTGCAGTGCCCCATGTTCCTGTTTTGGGGATCCCCGCGTCTGTCATGACTGTAAGAGTTCCCCTGGTTCAGGGAAGGGTGAGCAACAGTCAGGCGGGGAAGGGAGTTGATCTTTGTACATTAACTCAACACCCAAAACCAGAAGTTCGAGTAACTGAGGGGGCAGCCCAGCATCCTCGGAGTGTCTGGTGGCCTGAGTGTGACTGGTCCTTCCCTTTTGGAAGGCTGACACAGCACTGAGTTCCTGCTGCAGGAACTGCAGGGATTGGGAGCTGCAGGAACTGCAGGGATTGGCACCACTGGCCCTGGAGCTGGAATGGTGGCATGGCGAGGAGGGCGAGCAGCCTTGCCACGGCTGTGGGAGGTCAATGCCATTGAAGCTGCAAGTGTATTGTGCTGGGGCACAGAAAAGTGCTGTGTTCTCTCCCCCCCACATTGGTGTCTGTTGGTGGGAGCTGGTCTGGGCTGATCCTCACTTCCCAGGCAGAGATGAGTGGGAATTACAGAGCTCTGCACTGCCCTTGCGTACGTGGAGCTTGGGAGCTCGGCATTTTCCCATATGCTCTGTGCACATGCGGTATGGATTTAAAACCCCTTGGGGACTGGCATGCATTTGGAGCCTGCTGCTTGCCAAAAAACCTCTCTCCCCTTTAAATTCAAAATTATATAAGGAGCCTTGTGAAGCAGAAGAATCCCGTGACCGGAGCAGGCTGTCTCCCTGTCAGCCATGCCTGCCTTGCCACTTTACCCTCCTGCATCCAGGCTCGCTGCCACCCTTGGGGATTTGGCAAAGCCCTCCACTGCCTGGGACAGAACGGGGATTTTGCTGGTGCTGTGTGACCACGTGAGGCTGTTGCCTCGTGTGGGAACACTGGGAGGCCCGTGTGCCCCCCAGGCCAGACAGCTGTGGCCAGGGTCTGTTGTTCTGCTCAGCAGGTCAGGTTAGGATGCTCAAGGTAGGGGTGAATGCTGTGGATCTGGTCCTGGTCCCACTCCCCTGCCTGCATCTCAGGTTTCTCAGGGGGCATCCCTTTGCCTTGCCCATCATTGCACTGTCCTTGAAGGAAGTCCATGCTCTCACAACCCTGAGAGTGGACAGAGGCCAGTGCAGCCCTGCTTCTGCCTTTCCCCAGGCATGGGTAAAGCTTGCAGAAGCTTCTCCAGATCTGTGGGTTTGATCTGAACTGAGGAGGCAGCTGGCTGAGCCAGGCGCCTTGTCTGGGGCAAGGCAGCATGGAAAAAATGTGGGGATTTCCCGAAGACGTTCCTGCGGGAGGAGGAACAGGGCTGGCAGGTGGGTAGTGTGTTTGCTGGAGGCTTTGCTATGTGAAGAGAAGCTCTTCCAGGAGCCCTGACTTGTTTGCCTTGGCATGGCCTTGTCTGGGAAGTGTTTTTTCTTTGGGGGAAGGCTGGGGTGCAGGATTCAGCCCCTCCTGCCGCTCTGCCAGGCTGGCTTTTTTTTTGAAGCTAGTGCTGGGATGAGGAGGAGAGGAATGTGTGTGTGCTAGGGAGCTTGTGCTGGCATCCCACGTGTCTGAGATGGCACTGGCAGCGATGGAGGGGGGAGCAGGGATGCTCCACTGGCTCCTGCTCTGTCTCTAAGTGCTGCTCTGTAGGATGCAGAGGACAGAGAGCCTTGGTCTTGGTCTGCAGAGCCTGTTCAAATGTGGAGAGGGCCTGCATGCAGTGCATCTGTCCCAAGTGCCTTACATCAGTTCAGTGTGTAGGCAATGTTAGGGAAATGGCAACTCACGCCTTCCCTTGGCTGGTGGGTTGGGATGGCTGCAGTAGGAGGCTGCCAAAGGTGCTGTAGCTGGAGGGTGAAGGTAGGAGATGGCTGATTGCCATCTGTGAGGTCCAACGTGTTGAGGCATTGGCAAAAAGCTCACCTCTCCTCTGCTTTCTTCCAACAGCCGCTGCAGATCGACGACAACTTCTGTGGCCAGGACTTTAACCAGCCCCTGGGAGGGACTGTCACCATCGAGGGGACCCCTCTGTTTGTGGATAAGGAGGATGGCATGACCTCGGTGGCTGCCTATGACTACAGAGGACAAACTGTTGTCTTTGCAGGCACGCGGAGCGGGAAGATCAAAAAGGTAGGAAAGCCCTCAGTGGTGCTGATGGGGAGGGATGACCTGACTGGCCTTTTGTGGGGTACTGGTTGGGCTGGGCCTCCGTAACAGGGTGACTTGATATATTTGGGGTAATGTGCAAAGGGCCAGTGAGGGGCAATTACCCCTTGCTTCTCTCTGTCAACTGAATTTACAAAACCTCCGCCCTTTTGGAAGGGTTATGATAAGGAAGGTGAGTCCTCGCTGATGGTTGTTCAGAACCCACCCTGTCATGTCTTGGGGCAGGTGGGCTTGCCCTGGAGCTGCCACGAGTCAGGCTCTGTCCATCTGGATCCTCTGTCCATCTGGCCTTGTCATTGAGCTGGGCAGGGTGGGCAGAGGGGGTGCTGATGGCTCCAGCCCGGCGAGGGGGAGCCTTCACTTCCTGCACCCTGCCTGGGCACAAAAGGCTGCTTGTGGCAATTAGCAAATAGCTCCATGCGTGCCTTTCTCTGCCTGCATCTCCACAGGGCACGGATTTCCTGTTATCATAACATCATGCCTGTAATTACAGCTGTACATGCCCTGTGTAAACATAGCTTCCATTAACACATCCTCAGCCAGGGAGAGGCCATGTGGAGGTCCTGGTAGGGTCCCTGCTACGGACCAGAGCATGGCTGAGGGGTTTGGCCCATCTCTCTGTAACTTGTAAGGTGCTTCAGCACTCTGTTTTGGGCGCAGCATTCTGCATTTTTGCTACATCTCCTGATTTGTGCAGCCAGGGTGCCCTGCAGGAGGCAGGGTGGTTTCCCTGGCAGGAATCTGGAGAAGGATGCTGTTGTGTAGTCCCCATATGTCCTAGTTGCCCCTGTTTCCCCATGATCCCTGACAGACCTGCTTGTGCCCCTGCCTATTAGCAGCGTTTTTGGGGCATGGGCAGCACATGTTGGGGTGGGGGGCATGATGGAGGGGTCCTCTCTAGCCCCACACCTTCTGCTTGTCTTTCTGCAGTCCTTGGAGGGCTCACGGCGGCAGCAGGGCTGTCGGGGTGGAGGCAGCTCGTCCTCCCTTCCGGATCAATGAGGGATCCAGGGGGACTGGTGTCATGTTGCTGCAGGCTTCTCCTGCTGCTGGGCTCCAGATGGGAGCTTTTAGATGGTGATGGGAAGGGAGGAGTATGTGGAAGGAAGGTTCAAAAAGCCACAGGGACAGTGTTGCACCTCTGGTTCCTCAGTTACCTAGAGTGGCTTGTAGTTGGTTTTTAGATGGCAAATTGGATTTTTCTTCTTTTTCTTTTTTTCTTCATTATTTTTTTTAATTTTTCCCCTGGCCTTTGCACCTTCAGAGCCATTTGGAAGAGGTCAACTAGTGCGGGTGGCTGGTTGGTGTGTGGGCTGCGTGCCACAGCCATGACTGCAGCTAGAACTTGATGCTCAGGTGTGGTTTGAGTGTCCTCCCTCCCTGCAGGGCTTTCTCAAGCTTTGCTTTTCCTAGTTTTGAACTTGGTGCCCCAAAGAGCTGGTGTGGCTCTCTGGCCCTGCAGGGCATGAGGACATGGAGCTGATGAGACTCAAGAGGTGGCTCTCAGTCCTGTCCCAGTGCTGGAATGCTAGGTAGGTTTATAGGCTTACCCTGCCTGGAGCCCCCAGGTCCCCTGGTGTTGCAGAGCTCTCTCATGGCAGCACGGGAGCACTTTGCAGGCTCCAAGTCCTGCACCACGAGGTGCTCTCCTTGTCCCTGCAGTGACCTTGAGGTGGGCAGCCCAGCCCTCCTGCGGCAGGGGCTGCCTGGCAAAGCGCTGCCTCAGCAGCTACCTGATCCTGCTGCCTGGCTGCAGGGCCGGAGGCAGGGGAGGGCGAGGAGGGGCTGCTGACCTGTCTTTGAGTGGAACCAGCGTGTCCCCGGCCAGCGGATGCGATACCTGGCAGGGGTTCAGCAGAGTGTAGCCAAGGTGGCTCCTCCAGGCAGAGAGGATGTGTGTGGGAGGGTGCAACCTTCAGCCGTGGTTGCGATCCCTCTGCTTTTAAACTGTTGGTGCTTCCCACCGTCCCCTTGGCAAACACCCACCCCAGGCTTGGTGCAGCCTGCTGTCCCCCCTGCCCTTTGCAGAAGCCCTGGCATCTCGTCTGGGAGAGGAAGGGCTGCACTGACAGCTGGGGGCCTCCCTCCCCACCCCCAGGAGCCCTGTAATGGATGCTGCTCTGCTGAGGGGCACCGATCTCGCCATCTGGGCCGGGGTAAGGTCAGGCCAGAGTCACTGCTGCGTCTGGCTTTTCCTTGGATGGCAGCTCCCATGCCCAGCATTTGTCCAGGCTGTTGCGTGCAGACAGAGCCTCCCTTTGTCCCCCCAAAAAGCCACACGAGCCAGTGGCTGCCCTGCAGCCTCTCCCCAGCCCTGCCACCAACAGTTGCTGTCGGGAGGGCAGGGTGTTGGGCAACACCTGCTGCCACCACAGCTGCAGGGAGACCCCAACTTTGGGGGGGTGGAAGGATCTTGCAGGCAATGTCAGATTTGCAAAACTGTCTGTGGGTCAGGGGCTGTGGGCTGGGATGTGGAGGCACCAGGGGGATGGAGGTCACAATCCCTGGGATGCTGAGCGAGTTGCAGCAGCAGCAGAACCCGTGGCAGCCCAGTGTCAGCTTGTCCTGCAGCATTACTGGGCAGGCAGTTATCTTTGGCTGATCCCAAGTTATGTGGAGAGGCCAGGCTTGGAAAGCCCTTGGTCCCGCGTGCTCGCTGTCCTTCGTGCCAGCAGTCATGGGACTGGGGCACTCGGGGAATTCCAGCCATGCCCAGGTGAACAATGCAGGGATGGGTTCCAACACTGCTGGAGCTGGCACTGAACCACTTCCTCTGTGCTCCTGACCTGGCAGGGACCTGGCCTTGCACCCTATGGTCTGAGAGTGCTGTGGATGGGGAAGTGACATGGGGACGTGAGATATGAGCATGCTGCAGCTCATATCAGGGGATGTTTTTGAAAAGGAAATGAAGCTTGTGTGCTAATGCTTGGGTTTTTCCTGGAAACCACCTGTCCTCAATTGGCAATGTTTTTATTGGGCAGTTATAATTTTCCCAGGTTGTCTTTTGTATTTTTTGGGTGGATAGGAAACTGTGTATGGTTGCAGTGGGAGTGCTCAGTCAGTCATGTGCAGGAAAGGCACGTTTGACACTGCACCCATGTCAGCTCTTGAGCCGGGTATGCCAAAGACTTGATTTTGGGTGTGCTTGAAGTGTTGTATGGAGAGAGGGAAGAAGGGTGATACTGAAGGGGGTGTGTTGAAGATGGTGCCAACCCCTCCCAGTAACTGCCCCGTGCTGGGCTGGCGGCTGGGAGCTGGAGCAGTGGGACATTCTGGGAGGTGCAGTACAGACCCGGCTGCCCTCCTTCACTGCCATCTGCTCCTCGTTATGCAAACACAGCACTGCCTTGGGGCTCTGCTGAGCTCAGTGTAGCCCTTGTGGGTTGACCCAGTTTTGGGTGCTGTCTGGTTATTTTTGGGGGGATGAGCTGAGTTCCTCTCTCAAAGTAGCCGGTGGCTCCCTGCCCACAGCTGTGCCCGGCTGCTGTGGAACAGGGAGGCTGTGAGCTGCCCCTCCTGCCACAGCCCTACAGGAGATACCCAGCACCAGGGGGGATCCAGGTGCTGGAGATCCCTAAGGCAGGTGTAGTCACAGGACAGTGCAGCCAGTGCTTCCCAGCCAGGGTAGCCTTGGACTGCACATCCCTTGCAGCCAGCTGAGCTCTCATTTTTGAGGATTATCTCTCTCCCCTGTCACCACTGCAATCCCTGTAGCTCCCTGTTCTGTCCTGGAACTGGCTGGCCTTGGGCATGAACGCATCGTGTCTCCCTTGGGAATCTGCTCCCCCCCTGGGGCTTGCTCTTGCCACGGCTTGTTTATTCTCTCCCACAGAAAGCACAGCTGAACTGGGCCAATGTCTGGCTGCTTTGATTTCACTTCTTTGATTATAATAATAATAATACTAATAATACTACTAATAAGAAACTCTCCACACTAAGTGGGTTATCCCCATCCCTAACAGCAGGACATGGTGCTCCTCTCTTAGCCTGGAGAGGCTGAGGGGCTCCCTGCAGCTCCCTGTCCTGTGGGCAGGGAGATGATGGTGCTTTGGGGGAGCAGATTTGGCAACCTATGGAGACACTCTCCTTTTCTAAAAGCTTTGAATTAAGGATACCTCAGTGTGTTCACAACCCTTGGTGTGTCTGGGCAGAAAATAGGTGCTGTGGGGAGAGGGAGTTGCTGACCAGGGCCTTTTTGGGATTTCCCTGTTGCCTGCTGGCTCCCTTCTATTACAAAATCTCCCATATGCTGGCATTCTGGGTATGATGTATGACCTGATCATGGTCCACGTGAGCTGGGAGGAGAAGCCATCAGGCTCCCTGCCCACCCTGCCCATCCCTGTCCCCACAAATCCTTTGGCATCACCCTCTGCTTAGTGCTCAGGGGAAGCAGCTCTGGCTGCAAAGGGGCCCTTTGTGTCTCGCGCGTGAAATCCGGCTCCCGGAGTGCGCGGGAAGGCTTGGCCCGCCTCGTGACCCTGCTGCTGGCTACCCTACTTACTGCCTGTGCCTTGGCTGGCTTTGCTTTTGGGGTGTGTGTGGGGATACAGGACACATTTGGGGCATGAACCCTGCCCTGGCCCTGTCAGTGTCAGCCCATGACCCTTGAGGACTCCCCCAGGCACTGACCCCTGCGCAGCCCCTGGAAATGCTCTCCTGCCTGTGCTGCTGCCTCTTCCCAGCTGGCTGCCCGACACAAGGGCCTTTTGTTCCTCCTGCCTCTTCCCTGTGCCCTCTCCTGCTCCATCCCCACCCCATGCTCTGGAGACCCACAGCCCCCTCCCCACACGCTCACAGCCCCCGTGGGTGCCGGTGCTCGGCCCCGTGAGGGAGATGCGCTCCTCGGAGCATGCGCCCACGCCTCTCCCCAATCAATGGCAATAATTTTATTGGCATGACAAGGTAGCCGACGGTTGCCAAAGTGAATCCATCAAATACCTCTTGGCGGCTCCCCGCCCCCTCGAGAGCTCTCGCTGGAGTCGTTAAGCTGTTTTAATCAAGGTGGAGGCTGGAGAGCAGGCGTGTTAAGTGGATGGGGTGGTGGGGAGGGGGCGGCGGAGCCTTCCCGTCCCCTTGCTCGTGGCAGGGAGCGCTCGGCATCGCCCCACGGCTGCTCGGCAGGAAGGGGCCCCGCGCGCCGGCGCTGGGCTTTGTTGCGCCGCCCGGCTCTGAACAGGATGTCTCATTGTTGGAGGAAACAATTAGAAATTCATCGTGAACCGCTGGCCTCTGGGATCTGCCGGGGCGGCGAGGCCGTGGCTCCAGGCAGCTGCCAGCTTCGTCCTGGGGTGACTCCTGGAGGGGAATGCCGCTGGGGTTCCTGCTCCTGCCTTGTGCGGGATGGATGGGGATGAACATTTCCAGGCTCCTGGCATTCCAAGCGATGCTCCTGCATCCTCATACAGCCTTGGGAAAAGAGAGGAGATGTCAGGGGACTCACTGCCCTCGAAGTCTGCTTCCCCCACCCTCCGTGCCCCCAGGCTTTTTGACTCACACGCCACAACTCTCTCTTCTTTCTCCCCATCTGCTCTGCTCTCAGTGCAAAGGCGGCAGGTGAGCGAGGCCTGGGATTCTGGCTCCTGGCCAGGCGGGAGGCAGCAGCAGCAGCAGCAGCCAGCCCTACTCCAACCTTCGCTGCCGAAAGCGCTGACGGTGCACGTCTGGCCTGTGCCTGGCGCCGGGCGCCCGCAGGCAGCCGTGTGCCTCGCCCCCATCCATCAGCCCGCTCCTGTGCCTCGCCCCATCCATCAGCCCCTACGGCGGCACGGCGCCTGCTGCACTTCACCCCTGTCAGGCAAGGTGACTTTTGGGCAGCAGCGCTTTGTGAGGGCCAGAGGAGGCTCAGGGATGGAGGTGGATCCCAAAGACCTGTGTCTTCCAAAGGGCTACCAGGTGTAAACCTGGCTTCTGTAATTGCTCTGTAAAGGGGTTTGGGGGCAAAACACCACTTGGCAGCCTCTTGGGACAAGTCAGTGCTGCCCTGCTGGGTGTGCTGGCAAAACATGGCAGCATCATCTTCACAGCTGGTCCCTGCAGACCATCCTGTGCCTGGCAGGGGCTGCCACCCTGGAAGTATTGTGGAAATAAGGCTGGGAAAAGAAAAAGCAAGAGCCTGTGGGGGTTTGTGGCCGTGTGCCTCGCTGCTCCTGCCCCTGTTGTTGCAGGGCTGTGTAAGGCATTGGTGGCCATGGCTTTGCAGTGCTGGGATAACAAGGCACATGAGCGATCTTTGCGGTCCTTGATGGGGGTGCTGGGCCCCCATAAATGTTTGGGTTATGCTCGTGGGGTGCTGTTATTAGGAAAAGGGGTGTGTTGGCTGGCTGGGGGCATGCTGTGCCAGTGGGTTTTCCCTCCTAGCTGGTTGGTTGGGTTGCTGAAGCATGAAGTGCTGAGCATTTTCTTCTGCACCTCTCTGCTGCTGAATGCAGGGCTGTGGCCCCTGTCTGTGACATCTATTCTGCTGGGAGGAGCAGGAGCACGACTCTTGCTTTGGACTGTGCCTCCTGCTGGGGACCTCTGTGGTGGCCCCAAAGGGAGGGGCAGGGGGAAAAGCCACCCCATTAAAATGGAAATGAGCTGGGAGGGCCCAGCTCTGTTGGATTCCTCCTGTTGGAGCCATTGTGCCTATTCACTGGCTAACTTTCACAAACACTGACTAATTTTGGCTTTTCAGGTGGGAGAAAGGCCCCTGCCTCCCACCAAAGGCAGCAAGGGAGGATGGCTTGGCTCATCTGGAAGGCAGCAGTTTGGGAGGCAGGGACTGTCGGTATGCCTGGTGAGAAGGGGCAGTGCTGGTGTCCTGCTTCCCCTTTGTGCAGGCCCATTAACCCAGATTTAATGGTGCCTGAGGAATTTGCCCTCAGCCCGTGGCCTGCTGGAGGAGGGAGGAGTGTGCTTAGCAGGAATTCAGGCAGCTCCAGTGTAGTCTGGGTCTCTGCATGTTCCAGTCCTGCCTCAGGTAGAGACTCAGGTAGAATGATTGTGGGGAAGGTTAGACATCCCCATGAGCTGACCTCCCTGCTTTTCCCTTCTGGGCTGGGAGGAAAATCCATCATAGATCAAGAGCAAGAGGTGAAGGTGTGGTATGGCACTTGGGGATGCAGGATGTGGACTCCAGCTGCCCCTTAGTGGCTGCTGGATCCCGTAATCCATCTCTGAGACTTTGATACATGGGTGGTCATTTGTCTCCAAGTCCAGGTGGGGATGGTGTCAGTCCCAGGCTGCATGGAAGAGCTGCTGTTTGGTCTCTTGACCCCTGCCCTGGTTAATTAATTACAAGCTTTCCTGAAGCGGATCAGGAGAAAGGATGCTAATGGCAGGCTGGTGCTGATGGGGAAGGCAGCAGAAAGGTGCCCCATGGGGTTGGCATTGTGGGATGAAATAGGAATAGAGGAGCTGGGGTGGGTGCTGCGTGGTGGCGAGGGTGCACACCCCTGGGACAACATCCCTGTTTCTCTCTGGTTCTTTCCCTGGATGACCTGTGCTACCAGAGCTGATCCTGGCACCTCCCTGCTCTTTGTGTACCCATGGACCAGCTGCCAGCACGAAACCTCCCCGTGGCAGTGAGAGCAATTGTCTACATGGGAAGCAAGTGGGAAAGTTTTATTTAATGGATGCTTAGTTCTTTTAATGCCATTTAGCAGCTGGAGAGAGGGAAGAGAGGCAGTGCTGTGTGACAAGCCAGCTCTCTGCAGACGGAGAATGGGCTGAAGTAGTGGGGAGCATCCCTACAGTCTGGCAGAGAAAGGCAGGATAATGTGATAGTGCTTTAATTTGTCCACGCTTTGTGCTCTTGAGGGCAGCATTGTTTGGTAGCTTTGTGCTGGGACAGATCTGGCATGACCGGGGTGCTCAGCCCTGGGATGCAAGGAGAGGGATGCAAGGATGGGTTCTGCTGGTAGGGCAGGTGCTGGGGGAAGGAGCTCCCTCCCACCATAATCCCTGTATGGGCAAAGGAAACAACGCCGGGCTGAAAAAAGCCGGCGTGGTTTTTATTAGCTACAACCCTAATGATGTATTTTGGATTGCTCTCCTGCATGGATAAAAATTACCAGTCCTTGAATGAAGGGGAAATAAAAAAGTCTCTCTGACCTTGAAGCTGTTCGTTCACTTGTCTTCATTTCATTCCCCTTGGCTGGGGATGCAGGTCAGTTTTGGGTGCTATTTATAGTCCGCTTCATTTGGTGGTTTTCTTTACAAAGCGAAAGGTTGTCACCTTTGTTTCTGATACTGCAGAGAGGAGCTGCTCTAGGGAAAAGGAAGAATAAATGAGAAATTTCTCAGAGTGTTCCTGTATGCGGCAAAGCTTTGTAATCTGGAAAGATCAAAAAGCCCTGGACTGCCAACCTGAGCTCCTTGTGTGGAGGTAGCCAGGGTCCGTGGTGCCTTGAGAGATATGGGGTGATGCTTTTCTGTGCTGGCCAGTGGCTGCTGGAGCTGATCAGAGCTTTTATTTGAACCAAAACAGAGTTAGTTTCCCTTTCCAGGCAGCTTGGCTCATGTCTTCACATCTGGCATGGTTGGCTTTTGTTGAAACAACATGTGGGCTTGATTCTTCCCTTCTCCCACCCCCGTGAAGGAAGCTGTGGCTGTGTTGTCCATCTTCACTGAAGACACATGTCCACAGGAGCCCGACTGCTGAAGTTGAATCCCCTGCCTGTGCCTGCATCTCCTCCTCCAGCCCTGTCCCTGACAAGCAGAATCGTTGAAACAACAAATGTTGCCATAATTTAATTTTCAGGCAAACAATAGTCCGGGGACAATGTTAAATTCATGAAACTGGCTTAATGCGATGACATTTAATGAAGCAATTTGTTCACTAGCGTGGCTGTGCGTGGCTCTGGAGTGGTGGGGATGCTGCTCCACCCTGCTGGGCACTCCCTCCTTGGGAACAGACTGGGAAAGGTTGGTGCTCCAGGGTAAAAGAGGGGGGTTGTCCCGCTGCTCTCCAGGCTGTGTGTGCTCTTGTGGTGCAGCTTTCCCATGCTGCTGCCTGATGCTGCTGCAGTGTGAGCTGGGAGCTGGTGGGTTCAAGCTCTGTGGTTTGGCCTGAAGGGAAGGGTTGATGAGAATGTTTTGGAGCAGGAGGGGACTTGTCCTCTGCAGCCTCTGTTTTCCTTGGTCTTTTCCTCCTTGTGTTTGGAGCCCTGGAAAGGTTTTTTGCCCCCTGCCTCCTTAGTGGGCCAGATTGAAGCCTCAAACCCTGTAGCACCCCATCTCCCAATCATGCAGTGCTGGTGCTTCCCTCCAGGGCCACCCTGCATTGCAGTATCCCATGGGCTGTTAAGAGGCTGTTCCCTTTAGAACAAGAATTAGGAATTATGCTGCACTGGGCCAGCACAGGCTTGGCTTTAGGGGGTTTACAGTTCATAAAAGCAGGTGAGAAGAGGCAGTTTGGAGGGTGGAGAGACTGGCTGCTTGCTCCAGGGATGGATTGGATTTGTGCCATCCCACCAGCATCCCTTGGGCATCCTGGCACCAGCAATGTGTGGGCTTCTGCTGTGTCCCAGGAGAGGGTTCCCTGCTGTTTCTTTCTCCCCTTGATTGACAGAGCCCTGTAGATCTTAATTATGTGCCGGCATCCGCAGAGCAAACCTGGTGCTGCTGTAGCTGGAGGCTTAATGCTGGTCATGCTGCTCCATGGACAGGCAGTTCCCAAGGTAAGGGGTTCCCTTGCCTTTTTAGGGACAACTTGTAGTCCTTGCTGGACATGATGGACCTCTGGAGCTGTGCGAGTGGGAGCTGGACTAGTGACAGGTGAAGGGACAATGTTAAATGTACATGAGATTTTGGTGTGGCAGTCTTCAGTGGAGCTCAGGGAGGAGGGAGTTGGAGACACACTGATGTCACTTCCTTGGAGAACCCCTTGTCGCATTTCCCACCCTGAAGGACATAGTATCCATATGTATCCAGCAGGGCTTTTCTCACCGGCAGTCTTTGCATCTTCCCAGCCCTCCCAGCAGCAGCCCCAATCCAAACCTGAGCTCCACCAAACTCATGTCACTGCTGGTGCTCCTCCCAAGCAGGACTTAAAAGTAAATTTTTACTGAAAGACAGCCAAATCCTTCTGAGGATGGATTTGGGGCTCAGCAGAGGGGCTTGTGGGCAGGTTGAGGTCTGCAGGGCAGTTTGCAGTCCTGCTGATCTTGGAGGCTGGGTCAGTGCCTGGCTGTTCTCTGATTCCCCTGACTTTTTGCTTTTCGTTAGCAGTGGTCAAAAATTAATTGGTAGTTGTTGAGCAGAATGCAACTGAAAAAATTAATGGAGGAAAATATGATGCAGTTTGATGTGTGCACGCATGTGTGTCTCTCTCTTTCTACATATGTATTTATTTTTCTTTGAAAGTTTCCAGAAATAGGTTTGTGTCTTGGCCAGGGTGACTGCATCTGTAATTAGTTAAGGAAAGTGGGTGTCTTGGTGACAGCCACACAGAAATGCTCAGCATCCCTGGCGCGGATGCTGGGATGTGGGACCTTGGAGGCATCTGGTACTGGCAGCTTCCTTGGCAGAGGGAGGGGAGCAGCCTCTGCCCCCTGGATGGAAACACTGGGTCGGGTTGGGCTTACTGCCACCAGCCCTGGTTTCCTGGGGGAGGGGGATGCTTGTGGTAGTTTCTTGAAAGACTAAGTAAAGTCCTTTAAAAAGACCCAAACCATTGAAAACTGCACCTTGCATGCATGGCTCCTGCCAGCTGATCCCCCCCTCTGTGAGGGATGGGAACTTCCCAAACTCAATTCTCCCTTTATTTCTCCAGGATTACTATGTTGCTCTCCTTTGCTTTCAGGGATGTTTATGAGCCTCAAGGGATCTTGTTTTTGTGCTCAAGGCTCAAAATTAAAGATGTGTTTCCAGTAGGTGAGATAAACACTCCCTGTCTCAGCTGGGGGTTTCCTTCCTGCCTGTCCTTCCCTCCTTGAATCTGCTGGTGGGAAAGTGTGAGCCTGTGGCTGGAGCACATAACCTGGGAATGAGATTCCTGGGCACTCCCAGGGGGATGAGTCAGCTTCAATGCAGGATGTGAGCTGTGGCTTCTTCCTCCAGTGGCTTCTTATTTTAAAAGAGGGCAAAAAATTGCTGCCTTTGGCGTGGAGATGGAGGAGCAGGGAATGGGGAGGGTAAATGTGCTTGCTCAAGCTTCAAAGTGTGGTTCACCTTGGTGGCTATGGGCACGCCATGTGGGATGTGATGCTGCTGCCCATCTGCAGGTGTGCTCCTTAAATTGTGGTAACTTGGTTGTATGGCAGCATCAGCATTTCTGGCTGGAGGCTGTGGCAGGGCTGGCACAGCCTGGGTTGGCACCTACCACCTGTGATCCCTGCTGGATGTGCTGCTTGGCGTGCCTTGAGCACGTCCCCCTGCTCTTTGGCCACTTATCCCAGAGATGGAGCCCATCTGTGTCCCACCTTTCATGGAGTCCAGCATCACAACTTGCCTTCCCTTCTGCAGCCTCATCCTTCCAGACCTCATGCAGTTGAGGTTGTCCTTCCCCATTGCCTGCTCACCTGGGATACTGAAAGGAGACTGGGCTTTATTTTGGAAATGAAGGTGATAAAGAGCATCCAAACAGCTCTGGTACTCCCCAAGACCTTATCTGCCTGGGTGGCTGGATGGAAGAATCCCACTCACCTCTGCTTGTCTTTGGTTCCTCCTTCCACGTGCTGTCACACTTCTGAGCACCCTCACCACTGTGCTGTGAGAGCCTTGGCTAGAAACCCAGCCCAGATCTCCAGGTACATGATTTTTCAGCTGAGATTTGGCCCACTGTGCATTTCTGAGTTGAGCCAGGGGTGACACCTCATATCTGAGGACCAGAGGTATTTTTGCAGAATATACTGAGCTCCAAGTCTTGCCCTCAGTGTCCCTGCCATGCGTGGCAGCTCACACTGGTCAAGGCTGTTGAGTCAAAGCTGTTGTTTTTGACCCCTCTAACCTCCCAAATTCTGTTTATGCTCGACACCAGGGAGAAACAGAGAGAGCGAACGTTTTTTAAATAGCTTGCGAGTTTCTGGTGTTGTTTTTCATCAGGAAAATGATAGTTGTATAGAGGCAATTAATTGGAGGAAAAGTTTCTGGTAATAAATGTCAAGAATGTTTCAAGGATGGTTTAGATAAAATACAATTTTTTTTAAAGCCTCCCAGCAAAACAAAAGCCTTACCCTATTTTCAACCTTGCCGAAAAGAAACAACTACAAAACTTCAATTTTCTTTTCTTTTTTTTTTTGGTGTGTGAGTGTGTAATGTTTAAGTGCTTTTTTTTCCTGCTCAGCCTGTGCTCCTTAAACAAAAGCATGTGTTTTCCTGGCGTGGCTCCCTCGAGGCAGCTCTGTTGGAGTGGAGGGCAGGGGCTGTGGAGGTGATGGCTGCACAAGTCCAGGCAAGTCCTGGTTTTTGGCAGCAGTTGGAGTTCTCCCTTTTTTGGGGCGGGGCGGGGGGAAGGGAGGCGGTGGTGGATTGTGGTCAGTTCCCTTCTCCTTCCTACATTTCCCAGTTCTGCTCTGTGCCAGCCGTGGGTGGTGATGCCTGCAGCCAAAAGGAGGAGCAACCCTGAGACATGTGGAGTACTTTGATATCCTGGGGCAGAAGGTGATAAAGGAAAGAATGAAAGCTTCAGAGTGAAGTTAGAGTCTTGGCTGCCTCTCCCGGAGCAGCCATCGCCTGCGGCTTGTGGGCTGTCAGTAACCCTGCTGTGCCTCTTGCTCCCTAGAGCTTGGGGAGTTGGCCTGGCAAAGCTGACATTTTATGGGGGAGGTGATTTCCTAGTGGGGATGTCTGTTTCTGTGCATGCTGTGAAACATCCCTGAGGTGCTGTGGCTGTGTGAGCCTGCCAGGGAGCTCTGCTCGCCCCGGAGAAGCCGAACCCCGCTGCGTGCTGCCTTCCAGCCACAGCCATACCTTTGGTCCCAGCTGTGGGGTTCAGCGCTGGTGTGTTTTTCATAAAGGCTCTTAATCACATACAGGATGTTTCTGTTTGTTCAAGCAATGAAATCACACAAACAACCCACCCCCAGTTTGGCTTTCGCAGAGCATCAGCTGCTCGACCCAAGTGCTCGGCAGAGCCGGAGCAATCCTCCCCTCTCCTCCCGCGGCTCTGGACCCAGCAGCGCGGTCAGAGCGCGCCTTTCCTGCTGCGGCCATGCCCTGGAAAGGCGCCCGGCGCTGGGGATGGGATCACACTGGGGCTGGGGCTGACTCATCACTGGGGGCTTGGCCGAGGCAGCAGCAGTATCTCGTGGGAGCTGGCAGAAAGCTTGGAGACCTCAAGCCAGGGCCTTAATTCTGGGGGCTCAGTTGCAGCAGGCTGCACATGAAGCATGGGGCCCCCCCAGACCCTCCCCTGAGAGGAGCATGGTGGTTTTTTGGGTGAGTGGGAGGTGGGTTGCAGGCTCTTCTTGTTCCCGTGCACTGGGGTTGTGTATTTATTGCATTACCCCAAGGAGTCAGTCCTGGATGGGGACATCACAAACCTGCCACTGCATCACCATCCTTTGCTTTGGGTTTTGCCTTTCGGGGTATTAAGCAGAAGGAGAACAGGAATGCGTCAGGGTGGATTGAAATAAAAAAACCACCCTGACTTTTCTCACTCCTGTTGCGCGCATTGGTCCCATGGCTGCCGTTTCCATGGTAAAGCAGCGGGCCTGTAACCCAGCCCGCCCCGTGCTCCTCAGCATTTGGAGGAGCAAAAATCCTCGGAGATGACAAGAATAATTTAACGAGCCATTAACGAGAGCGGGGGAAAACACCGGAGGAGCTGAGCAGGGTCGGGGTGGGGGCGAGGAGAGGCAGGGCTGGCTTTTGGCAGGGAGAGGGTCACGTTGGCAGCCTGCTCGCCTTGCCTTCGATGTGTTATGAAGTTTTGGAGGTTGCTTGAAAAGTGTCTGGGGAGCGGTGGCGAGCCAAGCGGGCTGCTGGCCAGCTCACAGCTAAACATGTTGTTGTGTAAAATTGCAGTCAATTAATTTAAGACCTGCCAATTTCAACTGCAAAGCGCTAGGAGGTTCTGTCAAGTTTTCAATGGGATAAAAAGGGGGAAAGGGGGATTAGTTTTCAGCATTTGGACGGGCAAATAGCGATCCTCTGCCCAAGCCTGCAAAGCACCTCCTCCTCTCCCTGTTCCTTTTGCTTGAGGTAAACTCAAGCTGATGTTAAAAGTGCTTCTGGTGTGTGCTGTCGGGGCTGAAATGGCTGAAGGATGTCAGACAGAGCCTGGTGAGCTGCTGGTGACCATTTCAGCACTCAGGGAAGCGCTGGCTGCAGGGGGATGACCCACTCCCCTTTGACTTTGCAGTATTCCTCCTCCATAGTCTTGTGGGGAGTATCCCCTCTCTGGCATTCCCAAAGTGGTCTTCCCCAAACGTGCTGATTCCTGCAAGCCTGCAGGTCCTGGGCATGCTGGGTGGTACAGTGACTGTCTGAAATAGAGGAGGAGCTGGAAAATGCTCAGGGTAGGCCCAGCAGGTGCCCTAGGTCCCCTGTGTGCAGCCCTGGAGGTCAGTCCTCACTCACGATTACGTACACAGGCTGGTACCCACCATGCAAGAAGACAACCTGCCCCAGAGAGCTGATGGCCAGGTGGGCACAGGGTCTGAATGCCAAAAGGCTCATGCCCCCCATTTCATGGTGGCAGTGGGGCAGTGCTGCTTTGCCCAGAGCCCCTCTTTCTGGTGGTGTCCTCCTTCCAACTATTCCTTGTTACTGTCTTGTGCCTGTTATCCTCTTGTGCTGCAGGAGCACAGCACCCCCAGTAATGGGACCTGGGCTGGAAACTTTGCTGAAGTTTTCTCTCTTTATGGCAACTTAAATTTGAAAAGTGTTTCCTGAGTTCTGGGGGGGTGTGTGTTTGTATGTGCATCTGCAAGCTGGCTTTTTTTTTTTTTCCCTTCCTTTTTTATTTTTTTTCCTTATTTTATGGCTTAATGAAATTTCTGAGAAAGTGCAGCTCTGCTGTGAGTAAGAGTCATGAGACTGGTGGGGCGAGCTGCCTTTGGCTTGCTGAGGGTTGATCTCCTTCTTGGGGCTGCTTGAGCCTGAGATTTGTGCCTCAGCTCTTCCCTGTCCTTATCCCAGCTTGCTTTTCCATCCACAAACACACTGTACCTTAGATTTACACAGATATGCTCATGCATCTTTCATTCCTCTGGCCTTATACCTGGGCTTTTGCTGTCACCTCTGCCATCACAGCTCTATGTCCCCAGGACACCATCTCCACTATTGCTTTCTATTCTGTCATCAAAGGGTGTAAATCCACTTCTCCCAGACTCCTGGGGCTCAGAACCAGCTGCATACCCCACCATGGCCGTGGGTTTGTGCTTTTCTGAGCCAGGGCTTTGTGCTTTTCTGTGTCAGGCTTTGCTCAGCGCCCGTGTGTGCAAAGGAGCTGCTGCACGTCCCTGCAGGGCTGCGGGCTGCCTGCTCCTCCTTGCTGGCAGGAGAGGGGATTTGGAGGCAGGTCCCTCTAGAGCCAGGCTCTGCTGCTCAGGCACTGCTGGCTGTGGACTTCCCCAGAATATATTAAGCGTAATTTCCTCCTGCTTCACCGGAAGCTTGCTAATATTTCCCTGGGTCATGGGGGCAGACTGCAAAGCCCATGCTTCAAAGGAGGGCAGCTTTCAGCAGCTCTGGGGTTGGCTTTTGGTTTTTCCAGCTCTTGCTATAACTCGTTCTGTGGTTTTGAAAATAGGTAAAAAAACCCCAACCACCCAGCTGAGGAGAAAGCCCAGGAAAAGCCCACCAGGCGTGCCTGTCCCTGGCTTGCTGAGCCAGGCTGTGGCTCTACTGTCTGCTCAGCTCCGCTCTTCCTGCACTGACATTTGGGGAAAAAAATTGTAAATTCATGTCTGGATGCTTTGTGAGCTCACTTGGGTTTGAAATGGCTGGGAGTGCGGCCTGGATGTGCCCTACTGCTGCCAGCATGGCTTGTGGGAGGGCTGAGGTGGGCTCCCCTTCCATGAGAGGAGATTTTTGGGAATGACTTTTAGGGAATTACTTTTGCTTGATCCTGGACTCCACAAATCGGAGCAGGATTGGCCCTCCAGGAGCAATAACAGAAGAATTACTGCATTGCATGGGCGTCTTTATGTGTTTTTTAAACTGTGCCTCCTAATTATAAATAATGGCTGTGATATGAGATATGATTATGATGGATGGTGATTCTGTATTCCGTGTGCATTAGCGGCTTTAACCTTGCCGGGGTAATTATGTCTCATTTCAAATTCTGATACTATTTATTTGAGGTAGGGGACTGGGAATTTAATTTCTACTGCTTTGTCTTTTAGTATTATTATTATTTGAAAAGGATACCTTCGCAAAATTGTTTTTTAATCATTCCCTCCAGTTGGCAGCACCAGTTTATTAATATTTTCAGTGCCCATGTGGGGCTGTTTTGGAAGTGTTTGTAGAGGTAGATGTTTTGGGGGAATGTGAAACTGAGGGCTGATATATAAGAGAGGAGCTATTCCTGCAGGACGCCAGTGTGCACCTCACAGCTTCAGTCTTTCCCAGAGCAGCTGCCTTTGGCACTGGCTGCTGCTGACCCACGTGCCTCTGCCAGCCTGGGCTCCCTGCTCACATGAGGTCCCCAGAGGTGCAGGAAGGGCTGAGCCACGGTCCTGCCCAGCCCTCACCATCTTCGACGGCACGTTTAATTAAAAACCGCATCAAGCCGAAGATTGTGCACGTGGTCCTTAATCAGTTTGAAGTCTCTGTGAGAATAAAGTAATTATACTACTCGTTTGGTTACAGTAATTAAAACTTTAATTAACATCATTTCCCACCCCTTGGCCTCCCTTTACAGATATTCAGGCATGTGATGGGTGTCTGCCAGGGTTGCATCTTGGGATAAAGCTGTTTATGCTTCTGCCTGTCCCCATCTCTGTTCCCTTCAGCACCAGGCTGGTAAGATCCAGCTAGCCTTGACCCTGGCCCAGCTCCCTCCAGGCTGCCAAGTGTCAGCTGCATTCCTGTGTGGGAATGCTCCATGGCCAAGGTGCTGCAAGTCCTGGTGGGTAGCAGCTCCACTTGACGTCCCCTGTAAGCACTGGGAATAGTGGAGGGGGTGGTAGGTGTTCCTTGAAGATCTTCTGAGAACTTTGTTTTGAATGTGGCATGTGGTTTGGTCTGGTCCTAGCAAAAGACGAGCTTTCAGAGAGCAGCCCTGCATTTCCAGGAGGAATTTGTTGAGGAGACAGTCAGGCTCTTCATGTCCCATTGCATGGATCTGCAAGAGCTGAGGTCACAATGATTTGTGGCTGGGTACTATCACACCTGGAAAGCTCAGGGTGGACTCCAGGCCCTCTGCACCCCATTTTACCCCCCTGGGTAAATTGTGGCCACCCCACCCTTGTGGTCAGTCATGAGCTCTGTGTTGGCCAGCAGGACCCTGTGCTCCCTGGGAGCCTGCAGAAGGGATTGCTGCCTGCAGAAGCAGGGCAGGGAGTTCTGCATTGGTTTCAAAGGAAATCCACGCTGTGTAAAACCTGAGCTCTTAAATATCTTCAGCAGCATCCTTAGGGAAAGCAATCTCTATATTTAAATCTTCTCAATCTCTCCTTCGAAATTGCTCTGATGCACAGACTGAAGGGTCTAATTTCCATCCTGGTTTTGAACAGGGAGCCCACTCCAGACAAGTGGTTTTCTTTGCTCTGGGTTCTGCATGATGGGGAGCCATGGCCCCATAGCTTTCCCTTGGCTTTTTGGAAATGTATAGAAAGGTCTAGTGTAGCCAGGGATGTGGCTCTCTGCATTGGAAATGGTGTAGGAGGAGTTTAGATATGGGAATGAAATTTTAAAACATGAACACGGAAAGATGAAAACATGAATTTTAAATTTAAATGAAATTTTTAAAACATTTAAAAGGAAGATCAGGGAATTTAGCATCAAGAGCCCAAGCTGGAGCGAATGAGTGGGTCTAAATCTATTTCAAGCAAAATATTTGCAGGCACTCTGGTGTGCTCAGTGTGAAGCCAGGCTTAGCTGGCTGTTATCACCAGGATCACTGGCCATGGAATGTTGGAGGATTTCTCCTCTAATCTTGAAAGTGTTTGTGTTTGGAGCAGGGACTGTTTTATGAGGAAAGGCAGGACCTGGAGTTTTGACCGTGGCACTGTTGATCACAAAAGGTTAAAAAAAAGTGTGTCTGTAACTTTCTGTCTTCTCCTGATGACATGGGCTTCATTCTCATGGAGTCCATCAGGTAATGCATGACTTTGTCATTGAATCTGTAAGAGACTCTGCATGCCCAGTCGTACTGCCTGTGCTGGCTCTTAATATTTAATGTCACTGTGCCCTGCGATATTTAGACCCTGATTGTTTATTGCTTATCAGCTCCTCCTGGGCAGTCTGGTGTGATTTGTCCATGGAGATAAAACACCAGGACAGCCCAGAGCTGCAGTAAAAAGAGGACTGATGGCTAGGAAGGGATCAAAGCTGATGTTAAATGGGTGAAGCTGAACCCGCCGTGCCATCGGTGTTGTCCTTCTCCCTGTGTGGAGGTGAATGTGCAGTGGATTTTGTTCCTGTTATAGTTCCCTTGCTGCAGGAAATGGCTTTTGGCTCTCATGCCGTGGAAATAGCGGCTGGTGCACTTATGTGGTTGGAGCTGAATGAGTGGGAGGCTGAGATGGGGGTGCAGAAGGTACTGGAGTCTGATGGATGGGTAAATCCAGACATGAACCATTGTGCCTGTGCAGGCAGCCCCACTGAAACTGGGCTTGACTGCTGCTGGATCTGTGTGTGGGGTGGGAGGGCAGCTGACCAGGGGGAGTACCAGGAACAGATTCCCCCTTGGGGTATGCCCCTCTACAGCCCCCACTCTGTGGGCTTTTCCTGCCACTGGCTCCTCTGTTTGCAAGGCCAAAGCCCCTGCCTAGTCCTCAGGCAGCTCCTCTCTCGCTGCTGTGTTGTTTAGGGACCAGGAAGGAAACAGCTATTTTCCTGGAGCCGAGAAGGGAGGAGGGATCCAGCTGATCTCCAGCTGTGCTGCAGCCCTGGGAGCTGATACTTCCTCCCTGACATGTCCCTGGTGAAGGTCTGCTACCCCTCCCTGCCTTTCTTCCCTGGAAATGGGGTGGTCCCCATTCCTGTTCTCAGGGAGCAAGGCTTTGAGCCCCTGGCCACAGGCAAAGACTTTGCCTGATCATTGCTCCATGTCCCAGGTGGGCAGGATGGTGAGGGTGGTGGGACAAGCCTTTGGCATTCATGTTGGGGTTATCTTGGTCTGGTTGCATATGTGGGCAGAAGCTCAGGGAAGAAGGTTTATGCTGCCCTGTTGAGCTGAGCAGCATCATTAAGAGCTAAATAATTTGGATTTGCAGAATAAATAGGAAATTCTAAGCAATGGAGAGGCTGGGGCTGGTGGCTCTGGGTCTGCTCTGCTTGCTGTGATGGGGTGTGTGTCAAGGGGAACCAGTAGCCAAGGGTTTGGGCTGGTCCCCATGTGATCTCTGGAGGAGCCAGCGCCTAGGCAGTGGAAGAGGTGGCTTTTGTCTTGAAAGCTCAGTATTGTGTCCTTCAGGTGAGAGCTTTCTCCCCAGGGCCTTCTCTGGGAGGTTTAGGTATTAACTTGCCCCAGGCTGGTCATGTGCAGTGTGAGTCCTGTGGGAGCTGGGAGGGTGACACATTGCCTTGGCTTCATTCATGCCTTTCATGCCTGGGGCCTGCTGGGACTCTTGGGATGCCTACAGTAATTAATGAACAGGAGAAAAAATAATCCAGTATTTCTGTGATGTGCTCTGCCCTTCGCTGCTGTCACCCAGGGCTTTATTTTTGCATGGAGAAGAACAGTGGGATGCAGAGAGGAGATCCCTGTTGCATTTTGCTTTGTACTCTTCCTGCCCTTACCTTCCATTTTGCAAGGCTAAAATTCCTTCTCCATCTGTTACTGGGCTTTCCTGCCTCCAGAGCTCCCTCCTTTCTTCCCAAGGCTTGAGAAAAAGCAGGATTGTTTTACCTGCCTGTGCTCTTCTCCCTTGCAAGGGACATTTCTTTGGTGAGGGGTGGTGCTGGGGTTTCACAGGATATTTTCTGCTGGAATGGGCACAGGCACTGTGCTGGAGGCAGTTTTGAGACCTCTGTCGCTCCCTCCCCGGGGAGCTGATGCCCTGGCAGCTGCCATGCTGCCCCAGGGACACCCTGGAATTGCTGTCAGTTCTCTTTGGCCTCAGGGGCAGAGCCCAGCATGCAGATCGTGCAGGGCTGGTGGCTGCAGGCTCTGTGCAGAGGTGAAGTTGCATCACTGTTGCTTGGCTGAGGGTCAACAAAGACTGCCACCTTGCCAGGTCATAGCATCACATGGAGGGGTCCCTGGGGTCCCCCATCCCCCTTCCCTTGTGCCACTCAGCAGCTGCCAGTGCCTCCTGCCTGGTCCCTGGAAGCCCCAGGGCAGTGCCTGCCCATTGATTTGCTTGTTGGGGGCCCCCTCTGACTGCCTCAGCCCTGAGCCACGCTGATTGGGAAATAATTGCAATAATAATAGAGATATTTTGCTCCTGAGTGACTAGACAATATGCACTGGGCTCTGAGCCAAGAGGGTTTTGAAGGGCAAAGCTGAGAAATCAATGGCTCAAGACTGCTGGAGCTGCTGTGGGGCTGGCAGGGATGAGGATGGCACCTGGGGCTTTATTTGGGATGAAAGTGGGGCAACTGCTTAACCCATCACACACTGGGTAATTCCTCCTGCCACTTCATTGTGACTTCACCATCCATCAGTCCCTCCCCACCCTGGTTTGACTCTGCCAAAGGTGCTTCCCCTGTCCATTATCCTGGCACTTGCTCCCTCTTTCCAGCAGTTCAGTTTTGGTACAGAGAGATGGGAAGGATTTTTCTGACATTGTCTTAATTCTGTCAAAATTGCTGGAACAGTGTGTTGGGCTGTACTTCCCATCTGATGGAGCAATGCTGGCAGACCTGGTCAGGAGAGATTTTGGGAGGGTTTGCAGATGGGGCTGGTCAGTCCTGTGCTGTGTGGGCTGGTGCTGGTGTAACTGGCTCTGCTGAGCCCACTTAGCATGGTGGAGCACCACTTGTGTGGGTGGCTGAACAAGAGGGAAAGATGGAAATGAGTTTAAATGAAAGGAAAAGGTGGTTGAGAGTTCTGGGGAAGGTGTTGCTGTGTTTTGGGGGCCTGCTGGGCAGGGTTGCTGCCCTGCCTCCTTCTCTCTTCTCTTTCCTGGCAAACTCCAGTGCTTCACCAGTTCCCACCCCACCTCCCAGAGAGGTGCAGTGAGTGTGTCTGTCCTCAGGCCCCATGGCTGAACTCAGGATCCTGCCTGGGGATGACACGTTGGCAGTAACACGTGCTTTGAAACCAGCTGGTGAACCTGTGTCACATCTGCCAGTGCTGGTGAGGTGATGGATGTGTTGCTGAGCATTTGAGCATGGATTTAGATTAAGTATCTCCTTGTTTTTTGCTTGATTGTACCAATATGATTAAAGTCCCAATATTCTCCAACTCAGGGTGATGTTGGGCCCAGGACAGAAGCCTGGCTTGTACTCATCTTTATCCAGTGAATGGGTTTCACTGAATGGAATCAGGCAGGTCAGTGATGAGGCAGGAGCATCCCAGCCCTGTGTGAAACCTTCTCCTGCGGGGGAGGTGGAGAGGACAGAACCCAGCTCTGCCAGATCCGAGCAGCTGCCTGCCTGTCTGGCAGGAGGTGTGTGTCTGATCCTGGTGCATTCCTGTGCAGGCAGCTGCTGGGATGGCAGGGAAGGGGCTGGCAGCCGGCTGGGGGGCGGTGGGAGCCGGGGTGTCGGCTGCCAGCCTGCCCTGCATAGCTGGGATGTTTCTGTGGGGCCCATCCTGTCATCAGCCCTGAGACAAGTCCCTGCAAGATGCATCCCCTCAGCCCTGCCTGTGGCCCTGCTGCTGGCTGTCTGTACCCTTCCTCTGGTGTCTGGCTCCTGCCCTGTGGCACAGAGCAGCCGCAGGGTTAGCCCTGGTGAAGGATTGGGGCACTGTAAGGGTTAGCCCTGGTGAAGGGTGAGGGCACTGTAAGGGTTAGCCCTGGTGAAGGATTGGGGCACTGTAAGGGTTAGCCCTGGTGAAGGATTGGGGCACTGTAAGGGTTAGCCCTGGTGAAGGGTGAGGGCACTGTAAGGGTTAGCCCTGGTGAAGGATTGGGGCACTGTAAGGGTTAGCCCTGGTGAAGAGTGAGGGCACTGTAAGGGTTAGCCCTGGTGAAGTGAGGCTGGGGCACTCATAATGGCCATTTCCTGTTTCTCTGAGCAAAGCCAGAGGCAAATCCTCGCCCCCCTGGCCACCAAGGTTTGGTAACCTGAAGAACAGTGGGAGGGAGCAGGAGCCACTGCCTTGACCTCCCTGCTCTTGGCCCCCAGCATGCCAGTGTCCCCTTCCCCAGCAGTACCCAGTTCCCAAGGCTGTGTCCATGGGATAGATGATGCCACGGCCCTGCAGCTGCTCCTGTCCCTGCCTTTTGCTGCACCTTTCTGGGTGAAAGGAAAAAGGGAGTGTGTCTCCTTGGAGCAGCTGATCCAGAAATTTAATTTAAACCCTTTCCCTTCCTTTGGAAACTGGAGAAGGGCGTGTGTGTAGCAGCTGCTTGTCCTGGGGAAAGGCATGTGGAGGGGCAGCTGGTGTCCCTGTCCCCACATTCTTACTGCCTTGGGGTGAACCCAGGCCATGTGCTAAGGGGGGCTTTGCAGACTGACCCCCCCAGGGCCATCCCTTTCCCCACGAGCCCCCCTGGCTGGACATGGGATGTGCTTTTCCTGCTGTAGGGCTGTCAGCGTGGTGTTGTGTGATGCTGTGCAGCAGCTGCCACCTCTGCCCCGGTGTGGCCAGGCTGCACAGGCCCTCTGTTGCCTCTGGGAGGTGGCCCCATGGCTTGCAGGGGCACCTCTGCCGGGACACACTCCTCTTCTGGTTCTATTTGGCCTATCTTATGCCTTTTGGGTGGATGGTGCCAAAATCAAAGCAGAATTCTGGGGGTGTTCACACGGCCCTGCTCTCAGGGAGGGGACATTGGCACCTGCTGATTTGGGTGTGGGAGCCTGGGGCTTCCATGGTGCCTGAGCTGCAAGCACCAATGGCCTTGGGAGGGGAAGGTTTCACTCCTGGGGCTGCACTCTGCCCTCCACCCATGACAAAGCATCTTCCTCCTCCCAACTCAGCCATGTGCTACAGAGCTGCTCACTGGTAAGATGACAGGGCAGCAGGGGACCAGGACATGGGCCCAGGTAGTGCAGGGTCCTCTTTCCAGCATCCTCTCCTCACAGCCGTGTCTTGTCCCTGCCTGTTTAATCTCTGGCCCCAGTGGAGATGGCTGGGGCTGGGGAACTCTGTGCTTCCCTCGGCGTGCGTTGAGAGGGAAGAGGGGAGGCTTTGAAATGCACTCCCATAAATAAGCCTTTCTTTCGCCTTGCCTGTCAGTACCGAGCGAGCCCCGTGGAACTGGAAAGGGCTCCCGTGAAAAGGCTGCCGAGTGTGTTTCAGGCAGATAAGTCCCTGCCTTTGAAGTGTGGCAGGCGGGCAAAAGCGCCCTCCTCTTGTAGCTGCTGCCAGCCGCTGCGAATTAATCACAGCCCCGCACAGATAAGAGTACAAAGCCTGACTGAGCACTTCTCCTGCCCGGAGGAGGGGGCTGGGGGGACCGCTGGGGACCCAGGATGGAGCCTGGAGAGCCTGGAGGTGGGGAGATGTGGGGCTGGGCTGGGAGGGTGCATGGGAAGACTGGCTGTGGGGCAGTGCAGAGCCCCCTCTTCCTGCTGCTGGGCTTAGGGGTGTCCCTTGTGAGACTGAGTCACTTGGGGACCATCTCTGTGGGCCCCCAAAAATGTGGGTTTGCTCCTCTGAGGAGCCAGTGGCCCACCCAAACACCTCCCAGACCCTGCACAGACCTCTGCCGGCATGTGTTAAATCCAAAAGCAGCCTTGGCATGTCTGCAGCTGCCTTCCCTCTCCAGCTGTGCTTCCTCCCTCTCCACCTGGTGTCCCTGGCCCAGGCTGAGCTGTAAAGCCCTGTCCTCCTCTGGACCTGCTGCCAGTGCTGGGTGGCTGCCATGGTGCTGCTGCCCCATGTTCCTCTCATTGCCTGTCTTTCCAAATGCTGGCTCCTCTCTGCCTCGTGCCCATTGCTGGTGCTGTAAGGGTGTTGGGAGATGTTTCTCCCGGCAGTTGGCTGATCAGCAGTGGTTATGGCTCTGGGGAAGTGCCTCCTTTCCTGGACAAGCCTGAAGGGCACCTTGCCTGGGAGGGGGCATGCTGCCATAGAAGGAGCTGTTTCTTAGCAAGATGATGTGCTTGTCTTCCCCAAAGCCTTGTATGGGATGGCAGCTCCTTTCTCCAGCCAAGACAAAGCCATCCCCAGGAACCATCTCTGGGTCTCTTGGGAGAGAACTGTGCATTTGCCCAGCTGGGGGGTGCATTGTGCAGTCACTCATTACACCAGGGTTGCCAGGGGTCGGGCATTGCCCCCCATCCTTTCCTCATCCTTCCTTTGACAGGATTCTCAGCTTCTGGGGGGCAGCTCTTAAACCCCTTGTGAAGAGTGAAGTTATTCTGGGAGCTGGCTCCATGGGGGTGGGCTCGTTGTTTGAGTGGGGAGGGTGTGCACATGGGTTTCTGGCAGAGCAGCCCCTGGGCTGCTTTGAGATAACTCACCCAAGCAGGGAGTTTATCATTTCATGCCTCTGGCCCTCCCCATGTGCTGAAAAAGGCAGCAGCCCTTCAAGACCCTCACTCCTGCTCCTGTGCCTCAGTACAGCCCTGGGAGCTGGCCGCCCCTTGGGGCCCCTGCAGCTCCTGGGAGGAGGCACCACCACTGAGTTGCTGCCTGAAGCCAGCCTGAGGCAGGCAGGAGTGAGGGCAGGAATCCTGAGCAAGAAATTAGTGTGAGTAATTATTAGTATTGGGTAATTATATCAGCGTCAGGATGAGGAGAAAGGTTAATATGTTTATTTATTTATTTATTTATGGTAAATGTCTTTTCCCCTGGGTGGGAAGGCAGCCAGGGTGGGCAGGAAGGAGAGTGTTTCTGAGGGGGTCTGCTCTGATTAAACTGCATCCTCTCCCCCTTTCCCTGCTCCCGGCTACCCTGGGTGCAGGGAGGGGGAGGAAAGCAGCCCCTTATAGTGTCTGTAAGAGATGAGAGGCTCCTTGTGCATTCCTTGTGTATTCCTTGTCTTGCTCTACTGTGCTATAGTCCAAAGAGCCCATCCTTATCCTTCTGGCCAGGATGGGTGTGTTCATCCTGGGCTAACCCTGCTGGAAGGGCCCTGATGCTGGATTTCCACCTCTGTCTGCACAGCAGTACGTTCTTTGGGCAGTTGGGTCCTGCTTGGCATGGGGGAGTCTGGGGTCTGTCTGCTCACACAGGTTGCTGATGGAAGTTGTGGATGCCCCATCCCCAGGAGTGTTCAAGCCATGTTGGAGGGGGCTTTGAGCAACATGGTATATGGAAGCAGGGAATTGGAACAGAGGTGTTAGAACTAGATGAACTATAAGCTTCCTTCCACCCAAACACTTCTGTGATTCTATGATCTCCTCGTCCTGGAAAGGAGTGTTAGGATGCATTTTCCTACCAGGAGCTAACTCACAGCCTCCCTCTCTGCCCTGCACTTTGGCCAACCAGAAAACATCTTGATTACCAACTCTTGCAAATTTCATTTTCCTGATTCCCAAACACACCTACAGATTTTCCTTAACAGGGGGAGAGGTTCTAGAGAGAGGGGTTTTTGTGTGTGCATGGCCCCACCAGAACATCCTGACGTGTGTCAGGCTGGGTTCCAGCCCCGTTTGACTACTGAGAATATTTTTAGGTTCTTCCTGGAGCCTCAAATTAACTGGAAGTGCTTCATGTCTGTTGTTTTTTTAATCCATCTCTTTCTCTTTCCCAGCACTGCACAGTGCAATAATGTAATGGGGAAATTACCCCGCTAGTTAAAAATTACTGCCAGCGCGACATGCAGCCATAGATCTATTTTAGAACCAGGGTGAAACTGTATCGATTATTCTGTGCCACAACTGCAGCCCATAAAAGGATTGGAAAGGTGTGTTTGTCACTTTGCCATAGTGGGGTGGGGACATGGTGCCTTGCTGGGGAGTGGAAGGGGTGCTGCTCCCTGTTACTCTCCTCCAGAGAGCTGGCTTGGGAAGGACTTTGCAGGGGAGAAACTGAGCACTGGGAGGGGAGCAACTTGTGAGGAGATGTGAGGAGGCAGGGTTGTGCTCTGGGGGTGATGCTAGGTACCACAGAGCAAGGGACACTGATGGGCAGGGGTGCCATATGGTCCTGTGCTATGGAGTCTGGGGCTTGGCCTCCTCTGATCTGTTTGGAGCAGGGACAAACATGGTCCTGGACCTGGGCAGAAAGATAGCCCTGCTAGAAAGGCAGGCAGAGGCTTTAGCACCCCTGGGTTCCCCAGCATACAGTGGTACCAAGGGCGAGGCTTTGGGGAGCAGAGTCTGTGCAGGGCTCTAGCTAAGGATGCTGAGAAGGTGGTGGGAATACCAGGACAATTTTTTAGGTTATGGCAAAGGCTCTTCAGTCCTGTGGAAGGAGGTACAGGGGGGTTTTGGCTATGCTGTGAGCTCCCAAGAGTTAGCCTGGCCCTGCAAGCCCAGTTGTCACATCCCTGGGGAGGGGGCAGCCCCTTTGCTCACTGCTATGCAGGACTCATCTCTCTCTGGTTGCTCAGGGGTCTCTTTCTTAATTAAATACATTTGTTTTGTAAAACTGCCTAAAAATAATCCGGGGCTGGTGCATGCAGGAGGCTGGCAGTGAATCAAAGGCGCCGCTCTAATTAAACGGGCCCGGTTTGTTTGTGAGCCGCATATATTTCCATGCTAATCAGCTGCACACCGGGATCCTGCTTTCCCAGCCCCTGTCCTCCTGATTGGGAGCTGTGCAAATGCTGGCAGCAATTTACTGCAGGAGCAGGCAAGGTGGCCAGGCTGCTGAGGTGTCTGCTGTGGGGGCACGAGGGGTGGCCGTGGATGTGCTGGGCTGCGGGAGTGGGTTTGATAATCAGGGTGGGGTTGTGAGATGCATTTGGGGGGGTGGTGCTTCCAAGCAGCCAGTTTGCCCCTCTCCTGTGGGGGATCCTGAGTCCTGCAGATGGGGATGCTGGACCAGGTCTCTGTGTGTGCCAGCAGCAGCGTGGAGATAATCACAGGTAGAGTTTGCTCCATCTTGCTGGGCATGATGCTTCACTGTCTACCACTGGGATTTTTGCAGAATGTACGGCTGGTGTGGCCCCCATCCCCATCCCATCCCATCCCATCCCCTGAGCATTTCTCTGGCACTGTCCCACTTGAGGCTGTCCCATGCCCGAATCTGGGGGTATCACAAGTAATGGCATGAGCACAAAGCACTTCTGGCTGGTGGAGGTGCCACGCAGGGTATGCCAGTGGCAGAGCTGGTTTAGCCCTGTGTGGTGTGTGCCTGCAGCCTCACGGTGCCTCCCCATGAGCTGATCACCAGGACAGCAGGAACCTTCGTGCTTAGGAAGAGCTTTAACGTAATTGTGAGCCACAAGGAGATTAAAGCCTTCACAATGGTCCTGCACAGGGAACAAAGGCACTCTTTGAACCTCTGTTGACCTCCAACTTCCTTGAGACCCTCTTGACTTCCCCGGTGACGAGTCCAAGTGTTTCCTGTGATGGATGGGGGGACGGGAGCAGAGCCTGTGCGTGCAGTGTCCAGCCTGGCAGGGCTCGGGCCGTGTGCTGTGTGAGCTCAGCTGCTCTCAGCACCACTGGGGCAGGGCAGGGTGTGATGCTTTGCTGCAAGCTGGGGACTCATCTGCTCCATGCTACAGCTTGGAGGGGCTTTGGGGCTGAGCAGCAGCACATAGTGATGTGCAATGTGAGAGCCAGGGATGTGTCCTCCTTCCCTGGAGGGAGATGAATGCCATCAGCATGAAGGTGGTGCAAATGCACCACATAAATGTAGGAAAGCAAGGGAGGCATTGCAGTTTGGTCTTCTGGAAAGAGTTGGGATGCTTGCAGAGCAGCTGATACTTTGCTGTGCTGCAGGGGCTGTGGATCACCACGTTGGTGTGGGATGGAGGGGCGGTGTCCCTAAAGGGGCACATTCTGCATCACCCATCCTGGGTGGGCCTGAGGTGTGTGAAGGATCATGCTCATCCCCCCTTGCTCTTCCCACAGATCCTGGTGGACTTGCCAGCTGAGAGGAAGCACCAAGCTCTGCAGTATGAGAATGTTGTGGCCCACGAAGGCAGCTCCATCCTGCGAGACCTGGTGCTGAGCCCTGACCGCCAGCACATCTATGCCATGACTGAGAAACAGGTAAGAGGAGGGGTCAGCAGTCCTCTGCTCTCCTGACTTGGCAGCCCACACTGCAGCCCTAGTCTGCAGTCCTGTGTGCTGGGAAGCCTTTTGGGCAGATCTCTAGGGGGGGCTGCCCTTTGCTTTCTGGGATTGGAGCTGCCTAGGGACCCTGGGGCAGCTCCTCCCTGCTTCTCCCTGCAGAAACACTGTCCTGAGGCTTTAATTGTTAGCAGCAGCTGCTTGAAATTCCCATGGTCCCTGGGGACCAAGGGCTTCCTGACCCTTCCTTGCTGTGAGTGGCTGGCCATAAACCTCCTCCCTGTTTTGGCCACCCCCTCCTGAGCAAGGGTTTTGCAGGTCAGCGGGAGCTCATTGCTCCAAACAGCTTTTTGTCCTCTGGAGCAGCTGCTTTTGCATGACAGAGCAGAGAGGACATAGGGCTGGTGCACCCCCAGACTGCTGGTGTGCACCCCTTGGTCCCTGGCTCTGCTTGTGCTGAGTGAACTGGAGGTACAGACCCAATGTGGATCTGGTACTGTCATCCTGGCATCAGATGGGTGCATGATAGGAAGTCTGGGTTGTCTTAGTGTCCCCATGACCTGTGGGAGGGCTGCTGGTGTGAGTTCATCCCTCCATGGGTGAATTGGAGGGACTGAAGCGGGTTCCTGTCATGGTGGTGACACTCTCTGGATCTGGTGTCAGCACACCAGGCCTGGTGGGTGACACAGGGTGGCCGTGCTGGGGTGTGCTGTGCCTGTGTCTCCCAGCATCTCTGCTCCTCTGCCCAGCCAGGGGTGTGTGTGTGTGTGTGTGTGTGTGAGTGGGACTGCAAGCAGAGCTGGGAGCCTCACAGTCTCCTGGCCACCAGCCCGAGGGCTTGGGAGGGGAAAGGAGATGGAGCAGGAATGTAGGTTTGTCTAGACAGTCCTGAGGGGACAGCAGAGTTCTTTTCCCCATCCTCCCAGTGGCTGTTTCTGGTTTCTGCTCTGCCGCAGGAAACATGCAGTTTTCCAGGTGGGGCAGAACCTGCTTTTGGGCTCCTCCATGCAGCTGCCCTGGGCTGTGCTTCCATCCCTGGCTGTTTCTGTCCCAGAGCTTGCTCAGCTGAGCTTCCCCTCTGTGGGGCAGATACTGGAGAAGTGGATGCCAAGAGGGCAATTGCATTGACCTGGACTGGGGACCTCCTCCAGGGACCACCACAGTTTCTGGGACCTGGCACTTGTCTGTGCAGGGTCTGCCAGGGAGGTACCCTCTGCCACCACCAGCAATGTCAGGGACAAACAAAGGGGGACAGTACAGGTGTCCTCACCACCCTGGGGGGAGTGGCTGGCCAGCCAATCCCAGCCCTGTGGACATCATGCTGAGCCTGTACTCTGCTGTGCTGTTTGGAGGGAGAACACCCCAGGTTTAGCCTTCAGTAGAGAAGTTTGTAATTTTAATTGAGTGAGTGCCACCCCATGGGATCAGTGGGGAAACTGAGGCACAGGCATGGGCAGCTGCTTGGTGTTGCAGATTCCTTGTGGCAGGCAAGCAGGAACCCCCTTCCTGCACCCCCTCCCTCTTCTCCTCCCCTCTCCTTAATAAAGCCCACTCTCTTCCCTAGTACGCTCGGTGTTATCAGAGTGCTGGTGGAAAGTAATTAAATGAACAGTTGTAACAGAGCTCGAAGGGCTTGGAGAATGAGGGGATTTTAATCAAATCTGGAGGAGCAATTAATAAAGGATTGGTAACCCTTTCAGAGCAGGGCTGCAGCAGCCATGGGGTGCCTGGCTGGCGCTGGGAGACCATGTGGAGCTGAGTTAGCCCAGCCCCTCTCAAATACTGCTAAGGTACAACAATGAAAGGAACTTTTTTGGAGTAAAAGTCTCTCTGGGGTGGGAGTGTTGCCTGCAAACGTGCTGCCTGGGCCTGGGAGTGGAGTTGGTGATGGCAAGGGGCTCAGCCTGCTCCCTCTCCTGCCTTCCCACTAACAGGCCAGGGCGAGCCTGTGCTGGCTGTGTCTCTGCCATGCCAGGGTGTGGGCAGAGCAGCCTGAGCCCCTTCACTCCGTGCCTGCTCCCCACAGGTGACGCGCGTGCCGGTGGAGAGCTGTGAGCAGTACGAGAGCTGTGAGCTGTGCCTGGGCTCCCGGGACCCCCACTGCGGCTGGTGTGTCCTCCACAACATGTGAGTACACAGGATTGTCCCTGCAGCTCTGCCAGTGACCCACTGTGTCCATCCCCACTGCTGGTCCCCTCGGGGGCATGCCTCCTGGACTTAAGCCCCAAAATGCTGAGAGATGGAACGGTCCAAGGGGGTCAGTCATCCCCTCCTGTGGTGCCCAGGCTGTGCTGAGGGGCCTCCATGCATGGTGAAGCTGCTGCCAGGGCTTGCTCATCCTGCCCATGGGTCTTGGGTCTAGCATTCTTGTGCCAATAAAAAAACTGAATATAAAATACTCCTGAAGTGTAAGGGGAGAGCAGAGCTCTGGTACGAGCCTCGGTCATGCGAGGTCTCATTTCCATGCCAAAGTGTTAAAAAGGTTAGAAACTGTTGTAAAATAGTTGATAGGTCGTTAAGCATGTACTGTTAGTTTGGTTATTATATTGTAAAAGGGGTTAAAAGGCTAGTTATAAGAAACGGGGTACTCAATGTACCATAACACACCTAAGTAAAGTGCAGCACCCCCAAGCAAAACGAGCCAGCCTGGACAGAACTGTAATGGGCCAACGCAGCACCTTCAACCTTCATGCAAATGAAGGATACAAAACTAAACCAATCTAAAGGGACAAAAAACAGGATAAAAAGGGGCTCCTGACCCACTGAAGCCGTGCTGCTCCATCTGGGACATCGGGGATTGAAAAAAGCACCGGCGCTGCAGCATCCTGGATGGGAACGCTCCTGCTCGGCCCGCGGTCCCCCTCGCTTTAGGCCTTTCTTCTTATCATAAAAGCTGAAATCACTTTAGTCTGGGGGCTTGTCTTGTTTTTATCGAAAGGGTCTGTTTGCCAGGGGGCCAGCCCCAGGCCCTGCAGGAGCCCAGGGGACTCTCCTCCTCACCACGGTGCTTTCCTCCCCGCAGCTGCTCCCGCAAGGACCGGTGCGAGCGGGCGGACGAGCCGCAGCGCTTCGCCTCGGAGCTGCGGCAGTGCGTGCAGCTCACCGTGCAGCCCAGGAACATCTCGGTCACCATGTCCGAGGTCCCGGTAAGGCACCTCTGCTCCCTCACGCTCCTCCCAGCCACCTCCCGGCCCTCTGGAGGCAAAGGCCGCGGAGGAAGCGATTAAAAATAGCTGATGACTGTACCGTGAGTAGGGAAAAAGGGGAAGAGAGGTCTGAGACATAGCGGAGCAAAGTGCAAGGCGCTGATGAGGGTGGGCCGTTGGCTCCATATTGATGGAGATAGTAAACCAGGTGATGATTATTCAGAAGTGACATAACTGAGCAATAAATATTTCTCCATAATAAAGCATGACCATCAGAAATGCCGTTCGTAGGCCAGCGATCTAGCTCCAGTTCAATAGCCTGTCTCTGACTCCAGCCTGCAGTAGATATTTTGGGATGAGACTTTGATGCTCAACTTGCTGCTCTCTCTCTGTGCAGGCAGAAACGATGAGGCACTTCCCTGAAGTATTTTTCAGGCCATTAACACCATGAAGAGAAAAAGAAACAGCATATACTAGTAATAAACTGCAAGGTCTAGATATCTGGCACTCAGGGATCCTAAAGAAGTTGGCCAAGGAGTTCAGTGCCCTGGGGATGTATGTAATAATATGACTTTGTAATAAATAATGGAATGTTGAGAAAAGCCCCAGAAACAGAAAAGGTGCTTATTTTTTCTCTCAGATGCATAAAGGACCAAATAGCCAGAGACTGTTTTGTTTTACTTCAGAATTATAAGAAGAAAAGAAAAAGAACAGGTTGAGAATACACCTGATAATGATTTAAGGATGGGAATATAATTTATGCCAGTCAACATTTGTGTCTGACAAACCCCATTTTGCTCTTTGGTGAATTTATGACTTGAATTAGAAGAGGGACTGTGGGGATGTGATGTCTTTAGGCTCCTACAACGCTTTTGACTTGGTACAACACAGCGTTCTGATTATAAATTAGCATTATACAATATTGATAAAGCACGTGTTAAGTGGATTAAGAACTGGCTCCGTGACAGATCTCAAAAAGTTCTCATCAGAGGGAATTGTCACTGGATGGAAACAGTTTGGAAAGCACTTCTGCAGGGGTAAATGTTCTTTGGTAATGTGGAGATAAATGTGATAGGGCTGCAGATGGGATCTGCTGGGGTGCTGGGACTGGGGGGTGGTGTGGGTGAAGTTCCTTCAGAGCGGTTGGGTTTGAGTGGGGCTGTTTAGCAGAGAAACTGGGGTTTGGTATGTCCCAGTCTAAAGTTAACCATGGATGGAGGTTCACCTGGTGTCCTGGAACGTGGTGCTGGGGCTGAGCCCTCACTGCAGACTCTTGATGCTGCCAGGGATGGAGCCAGGAGCTGGGCAGTGTTTTCACTCCTGGGGTAATTATCTCCATACTGATGGCAGGATGCTGCACAGAGGTCTGGGGTGGATGACACAGGGATGCTCTGCTTGGGCTGGAGTGCAGCTTTCAAAGGGAGGGACTGAAAAACTCCCGTAAACATCATGTAAATGAGTTGAAGGCTGGAGAAAATGCCTTGCAGTGAGAGACTTCCAGAGCTCAATCTGCTTAGCTTATCAAAAAGAAGATTAAGAGGTGACTTGATTACAGAGTATAAGTGCCTTTACAAGGAGCAAATATCAGGGACTAAAGGGCTTTTTAATCTATCAAGGAAAAGCATAACAAGAACTAATGGCTGGAAGCTGTGAAAAATTCAAATTAGAAATAAGGCAAGCGTTTTGTAAAGTGAGAACTGCTGACCCTGGGGATGACTTTGTGAAGGGAGAGGTGGATTCTTCCCCTCCTTGCCTCTGCTGGAGTGGGTGCCTTTCTGCCTTTCTGTGCAACATACTTCAGCCCTGATGCTGTTCTTGTTCTCTCTAGAGAGCTGAGGCATAGTGGCTTGTGGTGTGCCAAGGGCAGAGGACAGAGGCTGTGAGTCATTCCAGCTCTTAACCCATTTAAACCTGTGCTCCTTGCTTGAGCAGGGAGGTGCATGGATGGGGCTCCCTTGCAAAAGCCCAGAGCAGGTCTCCTCGCCATGAGTGGGTGGCAGAGGAGGGATTGCCACCCCTGGTCTTTTCTGTTGGCTAGACTTACCCATAGCAGACACAGAGGAGCCTATTTTCCTAGTTTGCTGTGTTGATGCTCTTGCCTCTCCTCCCTAGCTGGTCCTGCAGGCCTGGAATGTCCCAGACCTCTCAGCAGGAGTCAACTGCTCCTTTGAAGACTTCACCGAGTCAGAGAGCCGCATTGAGGATGGGAAGATCTACTGCAGCTCTCCCTCTGCCAAGGATGTCATCCCCATCACCAGGGGCCGCGGTGAGCTTGTGCCCCAGCGTGGAGGAGAGCCTGAGACAAATGTCCCATGTGTTACCCCACAGGCACAGGGGGAGGGGGACAGTCCTCCCGTGACAGTGATCCCAGTCTTGGACTCTGAACCCAGCTTGGGTTCTCGGGATATAGGAGGAGAAGGAATTGCTGCTCATGGGAGGCTGATTTCTTAATCTCCTCCAAGCCATGGCCACAGCTGCTTGGATGCAGCCTGAGGCAGTGGGCTTGGAACTAGATAATCCTTAAGGTCCCTTCCAACCCAATCCACTTTGTGATTTTACTTGCTGACCCCTCCTGGTCACCCTGGCCCTATTTCCATCTGTGAACCATTTCTGGGTAGATGTGGCCAAGAGGTCTAAGACATTTTCCTGACCCCAAAACTATTAAACACTCCTTCAGCATACCCAGTATAACCTAAGGCCCCAGTCTCCATGCCAGCTGGTTGTGTTTAGCTGTAGGGGCTCAGAGCTATACTTGGGCTCTGCTGGCCCCTTAGGTGTCTGAATGGGTTGGATGAACACTCTCCTTTTATTGCCACACTTAGAGGATTTTGTTAATTAACTGGACTGAGTGGTGCTGCCCAGCTCCCTCCAGCCCATCACAAGCCTTGCACTGAATGCTGGGCCATGCACTGTGTCCCTTCTGATGTCTTTTTTTGCCTGGGTCTCTTGCAGGGGACAAGCGAGTGGTGAAGCTGTACCTGAAATCAAAGGAGACAGGGAAGAAATTTGCCTCCGTGGATTTTGTTTTCTACAACTGCAGCGTCCATCAGTCGTAAGTGGCCTGGGCTTTGTGGGAGGGCTCCAGGAACAGATTGGTGGGATGGTCTGAGACTGGGAGAGAGAGTTCTCAGCTTTGTGGGTGCTGATGTTGCAAGAGGAAAGAGCAGTTGAGTACAGTGGTGTTTACAGTGAGAAACCTCCTCCTTTTGCCTGTGTAGACTGGGACAGAGACCAGAGCACCCACAGTCGGTTTGGGTGTGTGGGAACATGGAGTGTCAGGACAGAACCTCACGTAAAAACAGGGCTTTGGGTTTGGCAAAATTTTGGAAGAAAAAATGAGTTTACTGCACTGCAGACTGTAGAAACCAATCCATGTGACTGAAAACGCCAAGTGCCTTGTTATTCCTGGAAACAGTTAATAGGAGTGGCTTGGCAGTGCAAGAGGAGAAGCCTGTGCTTTCCTGCCACGGTACCTGCTTCCCAGGCTTGCTGGAAAGGGAGCTGGAAAGTTACAGCAACATGGGATGGAACATGCCACATGTCCTGGGGCGTTTACCCAAGAATTTCCTAACTGGAAGTAATTGTGAATTTGCTTTCTTGTCAGGCTGCCGTGAAATCTACTCCTGTAAGGGTTTTTAGACAGCTTGAGATATGCGTTTGATAAAATAGAGGAGGTGTGGATTATTGATGTGCTGTCTAAGCAAGGTGTCTAAAGTCTCAAACCACAGCTCCTGCTGAGGAGCTGCAGACACTGTTCTTGAGCAGTGGGGGATGGCTGTGCTTTGCTGTAGGACCGTCAGAGCTCATGCTGGGGTGTGTTTGGGCAAAGAATTTGGAGCTCAAGAATGCAAGAGATTTCATTTCTCTGCCAGAAGCTTGCCATGGATGGTGGAGCTCTGGCTGATCAGTAATTATAGACAAGCAAATGCCAAGTGATCTCTTTTGGATGTCTTTTTGCAAGTGTTGAGCCTGGCTTGTGGGCTCTGCTGAAGTTCACTCCTCCAAAGCCTGTTCAGAGTTTCCACTTTGCTCAGGGAAGAGCAGGTGAGCTGCAGGTGCCCTGGCTGGGAACCCACCCAGAGCGGGCTCCAGGAGGGATGTGTCAGAGGAGAGCCCCTGCAAAGTTTCTGCATCACAGGGATTCCTTTCCTCCTGCTCTTTGCACAGGGAACTGGGCTCCTCCTGGGAGTGCTGTGCTGGTGAGGGAGGAGAGACTTTGCAAACTTGACTTTCTCCCTCACCTTGACTCTGAGATGAGCTTTGTCTCCCTTCACATCCTGTGGTTTCAATAACATTAGCTCAGCTTTGGCTCGGGCTGGCTGCATGACAGTATTTTGCAAATCAAAAAACAGATATGGCTTTTATTTTTGTAAATGAAAGAAAGACGACTTTTAAGTACAAATGGCATCAGATTGGGTCCAATCAGTGGTCGGGTGGGAAGAGGGGATGAGGGAATTGGCATTTATTTTATGTGCCTGACACAGGAAGGGAAAAAACCCCTACCCCCCCTGAAACAAACCTACAACAAAGAGCCTGACTGATTTATTACTACGTTGATGTTTAATTTTGGATGCATTATTTAAAAAGGCTAATTATGGATGCATTAATATTTATGGCTCCAGTTGAAGCTGATAGAAAAGTCCATGTTCTGAGCTGGTGAACATTATTATTTTTTTGACATCGAGAGTTTTAGGGTTTGGAGGTAGTTTTAACTATGTGACCTGCAGTCGAATCGTAGCCAAAGAGCATGACAATACCTCCTGGGATGATGCAATACTTTTAAATACCATTTGCAGACAGGCATCTTTAATGGATCTCTCTGGAGTTAATAGTCTTTCAGATCCAGGTTTCATATTTTGTGCAGGAAAATCTATACGTCAGCCTGATAAATTCTGTATTAGGAACAGCGTGCTTTTCCACGAGGCTAATGTTTTTCCTGTGGAGATCTCTGATCACTGTGTGTTGTTTTCTTTTTATATTTGGATGGCTTTGCTTAGGTTGGAAGGCAGAGTTCTGCATGGCAAATAATTTCTCAGCTGAGGACAAAGTGTTTGAGTGAGATTTTTCAGATGGTTGTGGAGAGATGGGAGGCTAGTGAGGCAGCTCTTTGCTGATGTCAGCTGGGGTAGCTCCAAGAGGAGGCAATGCAGCTCCACCATGTGCACCAGGGAGAGTCTGACCCTTCTTAGTTTCAGCAGACGTCTGGAAAGGCATCAGCAAAACGTGGGCTGTGGGGCTGGTCATGCTGCTGTGTGAGCATCCTGGCCCTCTTGTTTCCCACCACCTTGGCTGGTCTTCTTTCCATGCATTTTCAAGGGCTGCTGGAGCCTGCCTGGTCAAGGGAGGGGTTGCAGGAGGGAAGATGCATCTGATCACTCCTACAGGAGAGGAGGGTGCAGAGGGGGCTGTGCTGCCTGTATGTTTGGCTGTGATGTTCTGAGCAGAGGGGGTGCCTGCCAGGTAGAGCTCCAAAGCTGTCCCATCTGTTAATGCAGGGCTTTATGCCTGTGGGATGGAACAATTCCCATCACAGACCAGCACCAGTGGCTCCTGGGATACTTTGTGCAGGGTCCCTGGGAGCCCTGGTCTGGAATTTGCATCCTCTCTGGGGCGTCATTCCTTTCCAGGAGTTACCTGGGAATCTTCTAGAGGTCCCAGCTTTATGTACTCAGGGCTCCTGAGGGGCTCTGGCATGTGTTTTCAGGCAGTGCTGTCCTTTGGGCATCCTAAAGGCTGGGATGTTGGGCAGGGGATGCTTCTGCCTGAGCTGTGGGATATGGGTCTAACAGAGGAGAGGAAACCAAGGGTTTCATGCAGGGAAACGGGGCCCTTGCAAAGGGGGATCTGGGTGGCTGAGGGAGTAGAGGAGCAGGGCTGCCCACAGGCTTGTCTGCAGCTCCTGGGGACAGGCTCTGGCTCCTGCAGTGCAGGATGAGATGGAAACCCCCGTGTGAGGGACAGGGTGGGTTCCTGTGGGGGTTTCCCATGGGACACTGATCAAGTGCAGCATTTGAAGGCGCTCGGCACCTTTGATCCTGTAATGAATCACCGAGTCCAGCGCGTGCACAGGCAGATGTTGAGGTCGTCTTTGTCAGAGTTAAACGCCTTCTTCAAAGCTTTTGTGGGGAAATGAGTCCCCTTTTAAGATAAAGATGTAACACCAGGCTCCCTGCCTGCCTCTGGCAGAGCTTGCTGGCGAGGTGGGGGAGTAGGGAATCCTCACAGAGAGCTAGTGAGCGATTCCAGGGAATAGCAAGATGTATTTATTCTTCCCACTGTTTCCATGTTTCCTTGCTGGATTTCTCCTCTGGAAACTCTGTTTCATAAATCCTGTTGTGGTTTGGCTTTTTGGAGTGTGTGGCTGTGGGAAGGGAGCTGGCAAGTGGAGTGGGATGGGGTAGAAGATGAGAGCCTTTGGTGCTTCCTTCAATTCTGTGGGCAGGTTTTGCAGAGTTGCTGGTTTTTCAAGCACCAACGTGCTCAGCTCATCACCGGCATGTCCTGCCACTGCAGTGTGGAAGCAAAAATCCAGGTGTGGCACAGGGAAAGGGGGAAAGTCATATCAGCAAGTCTGATTCCAGGAGGGAATCCAAGCATCCTGGAAACCTGTCTCCGGTCCAGGAGGTGGCCATGATGCTACCAGCCTTGTGGTTGTGCCTCAATGTAGGTAGTGACAGCTGAGACACCATGACCCATCAGCTGCAGGGTGCTGAATTTCTCTGATGCTAGGGCAAGGGCAGACATGCCAAATGGCTCTAACTCCTCCAGGCTGGAGAGATGTGACTCTGCTGTGTCTCTATCCTACAGGTCAGGCTTTCCCTGTAAGCCTCCATTAAGTAAATGGGATTTTAAAGCATGTCCCAAGGGCTGGGAGCAGCAGAGTTGTGCTGGTAAGGCAGGGCTGGGCTGTTCTGGTGGCCAAGGCACCCTTGTGCCACTGGGCTCCTCTCTGCAGCTTTTCTTTCTGCCCACACATGGAGTGGCTGCTTCTCTGCTGGCCCACTGCTGCTTGTTCCCAGATGTTTACAGATGCTTTCTTTTCAAAGGCATGGACAGATGGCTGCAAACAGTTGACTGAGTGTGTCTAATTTTTTGTGGCTGAGTGGTGTGGTGGTAGCAGATCCCTGTGTGTTCCTGAGCTGGGGCAGGTGGAAAATCCTGTAGGATGGCCCCAGAGACAGCTCAGGATACCCTGGTTTACATCACGTGAGTTGTGAATGAGGAGGGCTGGTACAGCCTGGTCTTATGCTTCAGTAAGGGGAGGCAGCTGAGTGTCTTTCAAGAGAATTCTCTTAAAACCCAGGGCATAATTCTACATCCTCCAGTGTGATGGTGGGTGCTGTGGACCACCCTGAGAGTAAGGACCTTGACAAAAGTTGGCAGGGATGGAAAAAGAATTGGGTTGGTGTGGAAGAAAGGGTAGAAATGGATTGAGATGGGCAGGAATGGAGGGAGGCCAGAGCTGACTCCCCCCCATGCCTTTCCTGGGTACCAGTGAGGAAGCTGCCTGTGGGTCTCTGTAGGGCTGGGGGGACACTGAGCACCTGGTTCCACTGCTCTTCGGGATTTCCCCTTCTCCCTAGGGTAGAGAGATGGATATAAAGCCCAAAGCACTGCAGTTCAGCCCCTCAGCCCTGACAGCTGCTGCTCCAGATGCAGGCTGTGCTGGAGCTGAGTATTCACTAAGGATGCATCCTCCTGCCAAGAGGAGATCTGAGGAACAGTCAGGGGGCTCGCAGGCGGCTGTGCTGTGCCTGTACAGATGCTGTTTTCATCAACACTGTGTTTATAATTTCCCTTCTTAATGGACCTCCCCTGCTCTGCTCTTGGTGCCATTCAACTTCCCCCTGTTCCTCCTCCCTGCACTTCACTCCATGTCCTTCCTTCCTTCAGGGACGTGCTGTGCCATGGAAATAGCCTTGGTGTGTGTGTGTGTGCCTGCAGAGCTCACACCTCCTGTCCCATCCTGTTTGCTGCTCAGGCTTATCTCACTCCTGTGGATGCTGGTTTTGTTTTCTGCCCCCGCTGTTCAGTGTGATGAAGAGCTCTGGGCTCCTTTGGGCACGTGGCATCGTGGCATGCCTGGGGCTGGCAATGCAGGAAGGAGAGCGAGTGAGGAGTCTGGATCCAGCACTGCTGGCTCTCCACACTTCCCATCAGCTACAGCTTTGCTTTGGGTCATGTGTGGAGACAGCTGCAACCTCTCCATGGTCACTGAGGGTGCCTGCACACTCAGGGAGGAGTCAGTCCCTGAAGCTACCCCTGTGTCTGGGCTCATCCTGCAGTGATGCTTTTGGCTCTGTACCCACCCTGGTCTTTGCTGTCCTTCTGCCCTGCCTGCACCTCTGCTTCTCTGCAGCCCTTTCCCAGCACGGCATTGCCAAGTTTGGGATCATTTATGGGAGTGGAGGGGAGTTTTTGGCCCAGCTGTGGGGTGAGATGTGGGCAAGCACAGGGGCTGTGGAGAGGCTCTGCCTTTGGCCCTGGGGCACTCAGAGTTGAGCAGAGCTGCTTTGTTGCCTGCAAGGATGCCTGCCCTGGCTGGGGGAGGCTTCAGGCCAGCAGTGAGCCTGGACTTTTGGGATGGGGCACTTGGCACAGAGTGACCCTGAAATGCTGCTCTGAGGCTGGTGCCACGCCTCTCTCACGAGGTCATCAGAAGGCAAGGAGGGCACTGCCAGTGGGTTTGGCCCCCTTTCCCCGCCTTGCCTGGGCTTCATCTCCCTGGCCCCTGGCAGGGCTGGGGAGGAGGCAGATGGGGAACAAGCTGTGGGTCCATATCAGCTGCACCCCCACCCTCGGTGCCGCACTGGGCTTCTTGCTCTGCTGGCACGCTTTGGGGAGGCGGAACACTTCAACACATGAAGGAGAGCCTCCCTCTAATTACCAGCAGTGATGAAAGCCTCTTAGGCAAGAAGTGATGAGGGAAGAGTGCCTGACCGTGGGAAGGAGAGAGACGGCACAGATGGCACCGTGCTGCCGAGCAGCCTGCTCCCGTGCCAGGAGCACAGCAGTGCCACAGGGACACCCTGGGACACAGCCCCAGCCGTGCTGCCCAGCCTGACCCACAGCCAGGGATCCCTGCCTCAGCTCCTCTCCCGGCCCTTGGGCAGCCTTGCAGGCTGCTGTGGTGGTCAAACAGCCGTGCTGAGGCCAGCAGGACCGAGGCAGGCTGTGGGCAGTGTTTCACCACGTCACTGGCACCCAGGTGCTGACTTACTCACCACCTTGCCCTGGACTGGCTCTAAATGCAGCAGAAGTCCTGCAGAGCAAGGTGTGTGTGGGGAGTGCTCTCACAGTGGCATTTGATGTCCTTGTGGCAGAAGGGAGAGTGTGGAAACCATCACTGAGGATGGGGCTTTAGGAATGGCTCAGCTAGCTTAGAAGCAGCTGGGAGGGCCAGATTAGGAAGGGGGAACCGTGCACCTCAGTGCGTATGTGGAGGATAACCTGAGGTCCTTTGACAAAGGGAGACCAGGAGACCAGCTGGGACCTGCAATAATTAAATGGCAAAGGAGATCCTCAGATTAGGAGGGTCTTGAAATAGCCAAGATTTGGCTTTGGCCCTGAAGAGCTGCAAGTGGAGCTGCAGCTGTTGGGGCTGGGGTGCCTGGGGCAGTGCTGCATCAGGAACTTCACCCAGCTGCTTTGAGATGCCTTGTGAGGTGGTGGAAAGGACTGGGGAGTCTTTTTGCAGACCCTGAAGGACCAGGGGACTGGAAAATCTCTTCTTTGGAGGGTGATGGGGGCCATTCATGGGAGGTTGTGCTGCAGCTTGATAGTTGGGTCCCAGCATGTGGCTTTTGGCTGCTTGTGCTTCTCTCTTATGTGACCTCACTGGGGCTGAGCTACTCCCATGAGGATTAATCTGTGTGTTCCCTGTCCTGCCCCTCCATATCCTGGGTTTATCTGTCCACTGGTCCTGCCTGAGCCCTCAGCAGGAGGGCAGGACTGTCCTTTGCCTTTGTGTTCCCTATTTCCCCCACCCTCTGCACCTCCCTCCATCAAAGCAACCAGAGATAGGAGGCCAGGGCTCTGCTTTTAAGTTGAATCTCTGCAGCTGAAATAAAATTGCATATATTTGCATAAGGAGCATCTCAATTAGCATATTTGTGGGTAAAGCTAAAAGGGCTGTTCATTTGGAAGTGAAAATGTGAGCGAAACATGGAAATGACTTCCAGCCCCCTTTGCAAGCAGCTTAATTAAATATTTCCTTAGTGTGTGTGCATGGATTTGGGAAGCTCTTGCTGTATATGTAATGGTGTGTGAAACCCCAGGGCAGGCAGGGGGACCTGCTCCTGCAAAGCCTTGGGTGTGTCTTTGCACCCTGGGCTGCCCTCACCCTGTGGCCCCCTCAGGTCCCCACACCTCCAAAGTGACAATTCTGCTGGAGGGCGAGGGATTTGGCATGCCAGGCTTTGCCACCAAGGATATCTTCTCCAGGAAGATTGTCTTTCTGCTGCCTCACAGGGTGATGCTGTGTTTTCCTGTCGTTTCCCAGGGGTTGAGGCAGAGAGGTAGCTGTGATTAGGAGGAGGATTGGGCTGGGCAGGGCTGCCTGCCTCCTGCCAGAGCTGTGTTCAGGGAAAGAGCCTGTCTTTGTTTAAATATAATTGCTTTGGGCCTGATCCTTTTGATGCTCGGATCAGTGAGGAGCAGGTATGAGCCTTCTAGGGTGAAAACTAGTGCTGCTGCTTTTTTCTTTTCTTCTTTTTTTCTTTTTCTTTCTTTTTTTTTTTTTTTTTTAAGCCAGGCTGATTATTTTTACTGCCTTTTAGCCTATGCCTCAGCAGCTCTCCCATCTCCTCCTGGGGAGAACAGCTTGGGCTGCACAGACATGCCTGATGCAGACCCGCCCTGTGGAGGCTCATGTACAAAATGTGGGACCTGTCTGCTCTGCCCCCAAAAACAGCACGGCAGGGAGGGCTCAGCCCCTTCCCTCCTCACAGGGGAGAAACCCCAAAAGCCTCCCTCAGCTGTGGGATGCCAACAGGGATGCCAGGGAGGGGGTTAGCAAGGGGAGCTAACCAGGCTGTCGAGGTGCCACTCCCTGTGAATGGCTGTGGGACTCTGTGTGTCCCCTCCTGCTTTGGGGAGAGCCATCAGGTCCCTGGGGCTGGTTTCATTGCTAAGAGGAATGGAAAGCAGAGCATGGGGGCTCCTGGCATCCTTGGGTCCTGAACACAGCCCCAGAAAAGACAGGGAGAGGGGAGCAGGAATGATCCCTGTGCACAAAGAGCCCTGAGAGGAGGCTGGGGCGGGGAGATGGAAGTGTCTGGGGCTGAGGAGGGGTGGAAGCCACAGGCACAACGCAGGCGTGGCTGGGGCTGAGGGGGCTGAGGGAGGGGGTCACACACAACCTATTGTGAGTGCCTGAAAGGCCCTACAGTCCTGAAATGTTAATCTGACCCAACCTTTCGCCAGTTATAATTTTCCTCTCAATGAGCATGCATTAATCTGGCCCTTTCTCCCCTGTTCCCCTGTGGTGCAGGGCCCTTGTTCTGCTGCCTCTTGCTCAAATCGCCTTTCAGTGAACCCAAATAAAGCTCCCAAAGTCTGGGGCTCAGCTCCTGCTGCAGTGGGGTGGTCAGGGTCAGCCTGCCAAGAGGAAGAGGGAACGTGGCCTCTTCAGCTAGAACACAAATCCTGCAGTGCCTGAAAGACCATATCCCCCACCCTGCCATGAGCAAAGCCTGGGGGTTCAGGTTCTGCAGGCATCTCCCTCCCAGTGCATGGCCCGTGCCCCTGGATAAGGGATCCTTTCCACCCCGAGGTACAGGATCACCCAGGGATGCTGTCCTGCTGAGGCATCCCAAGAAATGTCCCTGTGCACTCTGCCTTGATGCTGCCCTAACAGTGCCCACTTCTCTCCCTCTGCAGCTGCCTGTCCTGCGTGAACGGCTCCTTCCCCTGCCACTGGTGCAAGTACCGCCACATCTGCACCCACAACGCCGCTGACTGCTCTTTCCTGGAGGGGCGTGTCAAGCTCTCTGAGGTAAGAGTGTGAAACTGCTCCTGTCAGGGTCCCCTGCCCTCTGGGGAAGGGGTTAGAAGAAAGCAATTGGAAGAAAGCAAACTCCTTCAGAAACCATTCCCACTGCCTCTGCTGGGGCGCTGGGACTACCTGAGGAGCAGTGAGGGAGGAAAGGGAAATGCTGATGGAACCATGTGCTTGCTGGTGGGGAGAGGCTGTGTGGCTGAGGAGAGGCAGCTTGGGAAGTCGGCTGAAGCCCGGAGCACTTTAGGCTGAATGAAAGGAAAAACAAAGGCAGAGATGCTAAAGCGTTTTCCTTTGATGTTTGTGAAGGGAGCAAGCTCGAACTGTCATTGCAGAACAACTTGTTTTTGGAGAGGGGAAGGTTGAAATCTGTAAAACAAAGTGTTTTGCTGCACCTCACGCCTTCTTCATCTCAACTGCTTTGCTAAGGATCATGTTCTTTCATGGGGGCTCATCCTGTGCAGCATCCGTGCCACCACTGGGGAGAGCTGCCATCAGCAGGGTGTTTGCAGGACATCCTGCTGTCCCCAGCCTGTGGTGGCTGCTTGGCTTGGGTATGGAGGTCTGGCAAGCCACTGCTGGCTCTGGAGTAAATACTGATTTGGATCCTGAAGGGAGAGTTACGGGAAGGAAACTCTGTCCCTGTTCTGGAAGGGGGCTCCAATTAACTCATCTGGGTTTCCCAATGACTGTACATGGCCCCAGTGGGAAGGGTCCTGCTGCCTCCAGGGGAATTTACTGACCTGAGAAAGTTGGAAAAAGCTGTTTTCTCCTAGCTTGTGCTGTGAAGAAATCCAGTGAGCAATCTGCCTATCTCAGGCATCCCAGAAGCCTGCTCCTGAGGTCACACTTCCAGCCAGCCAGCCAGCCCTGGCATTGCTTCTGCAAATGCAGCACGTGGTGTCCAGACCACTGGAACACAGCAGCTCTCATCTGCCCATTCCCCTCAGTGAGGCCATGGGATCTGCCCCCCTCCCTGCCAGGTGAACCCCAAAGCCTCTGGCTGTACCCCACAGCCGTGGTGCCCTTGGGGTGTGTGCAGCTCTCCCACGGGCTGGCTGCTCAGGAACTTGTGTCACTGCCCAGTGTGACACAGGGTGTCCCCCAGCAGACCTTTTGGCCTCACTGGGAAATGGACCAGTGCCTGGTTTGAGGTTTGGATGGCCTGGTTCAGCCTGTTTGCACATTGGTGTGGCCTCAGCAGTTCCCAGCAGGGGTGGTGAGGCACCCTCAGAGCAGCTGCAGCTGTGGGCTCTGTGACCAGGCTGGGATGAGACATCCTGTCCCCATCCCTGGCCATCCTGGTCCCAGCAGGGTGGTGTGGTGGGTGGGGGGGCTTGGTGCCAGTCCCATGGCACCACCAGACCAGTTAATGGTAGACATCCAGCCCCATCCTCTCTGCAGGAAGATTATTTTAAGCAGGATTTGGTCTGTCTGTGTTGGCTGGAGTGTGGTGGGCATTGGTCAGGAAATGCAGGGACAGAGGGAAACTGTCTCTGCTCCTTCCCATGGGTAGGTCACCACAAGTTCCTGGGTGGGAAAGTGGTTGTTTTGTAGGAAAACAGAGTGATCCATGGCACTCTGTCCTGGGCATGCCAGGAATGCTTGTCTGGATTTCTGGGGGTGGCAGGGCTGGAATGGGCAAGGGTAGGAGCCAGCACTCACAAAAATGTGCCTGGAAACGGTGACAGCAGTCAGGATGTCCTTGTCCTCTGGCTGTGGTAGTTTTAAAGCCTTGGCTCTGAGATTGCCCTCCTCTGTGGCTTGGCTGGGGGGATGCAGGGCTGGGGAAGAGGTGATAAAGCAGCACAGGCTGCTGTTCATTTTTTTCCACTCGTGGTGTGCAGTGGTGGCCAAAGGGTGGTCAGTGATGACATTGGAGCATCCCATCCCATAAGGCTGCTCCTCTGAGACAGCCCCTGCTGATGCAGAGCTGCTATGGAGGGTGAAAGGCTCCTGGACTGTGGGGAACAAGCGTGTTGGTTCAGATTAGGTAGGTTCAGCTTGTGTTTGTTCTTCATTCCCCATCACTGGGAATGGCTGAGGACTTTGTGAAGGAACCTCAAAGCTGGGGTCAGGCCCAGTCCCAGACTGCCTTCATCCTATCTCTGCTGATGCACAGCCTTGCAGCTGGAGCTGGGAGCTGCCACAGAAACCCAAATGGCAGCATTTGCAGTGTGATTCTAAAGCTCTCACCTCTCCAGACAAACCTGGATATCCATGACATGTTCTCATCCAGCTAGGAAAAAGGTTTTAATGGAGAAAATCTGATGAGTGATTGGGAATTTGTGTGAGCTGGGGCCTTGCCTTTCTGCTTATCCCATGCCTTCATAGCTGCCCCCTCCTGCAGCCTGGGGCTCTGCTGGGAGGGAGGGGCTGTTTTTGGCAGGACACAGAGCTCTGTGGGCTGTGCAGAGCATTCCCAAGGGGTGGAAGCCCTGGGCAGTGCCAGACCGAGTTGTGTCAGTGGTTGGACTTGCTCATAGGGGAAATGAGTTGTCCTTGTACCCCCACCCCTCCGGGCACCCTGGGCGCCCACCAGCACCAGGTGCTTCCTGTTTGGGCACAGGCTGACATTTTTGCTGGATGAGACACTTCTGCTGGCAGATGTGGAGCGTGTGACATCATGGGGGGATTGGGCTCAAACTGGGAATGAGCAGAATGAGCCCCCCCTGCCTGTGTGGGGAGAAGGATACCCGTGCCTGCTGTGCTCCCTAGCCATGCCTGCACACATCCATGGTGAGCCCAGCCTGGGGGCATGGACTTACCCACCACCCCAGCTGGGCTGCAGCAATAATTACTGAAAAAGGAGATAGGAGTGTTGGAGAGTGAGGCAGGAGTTAATATCTGCCAAGTGTGAGTGTGCCACCCATGGGGTCCCTCTGAAATGTGGAGGAGATCAAGCAGGCAGGGGCTGCTTGCTCTGACAGCACTTCCAAGCTGGGAACTGCTAGGGGAACACCACCATGCAGTCATGGGGACACTCCATGGAAATGGCAACAGGGATGAAGTGTGTCCCCACTGTAAGTTGAGCTGGTTCTGGAAGTGGGGTAAACTGAAGCCCCGCTGTGCAGAGTGGCAGCCATGATACAGAGCAGGGAGGTGACAGAGCAGTGCCCAGTGTCCCCAGACTGCCCCAGCCCTGTTGCCATCTCTGCTTTGGGGCTAACACTACTCTTCCTCTCAGCTTTTATTTTGTTTAGTGTGTTTTGGAGATAAATACTTTCTCCGCTTGAAAATTGTGCTTTTGGGGAATACAGTCTTGTGAAGAACAGAAAACCCAAAGAGTAAAAGTGGTTGGGTTTCTCTGTCAAGATTCGCTAAATGAAACAATTTCTTTTTTTTTTCTTTGCATTGTTTGAAAGTTAATTAATCATACTGGCTGAGCTAAAGCCTGGCACTTTGCAAGGCTCAGCCTGGCTTGCTGCAGGATGGCAGGAGGCAGCTGGGCAGCCTTGGTCACACATGGCTGCGGGTGGCCTTGGGGCCAGAGCTGCCCCTGCCACCACACTGTGACCATCGGAGGCTTTGGGACAGCAGTGGAATGGCTGTGTCCACTGCGTTTCTGTTTCTAAAGCAGCTCACACGTTATTCCCTCTCAATGTTATTTCAAGCCAACACTCCCAGGAGTAGCTGCTGTAGGTGTGAGACCTCTGCCCAGCTCAGCAAAGTCGGTGTGGGATTGCATCAGGCTGTTGTTGCAGAAGTGTTACCCGCCAGGGCTGCAGAGCTGTTTTGCTGCCCGAGTTCATTTATTTTTGCTCCCTCCTGCTCCCCTGTGCTTTGTACACAAGAGTCACCAGCTCCCCTGGAGCAGCTGGGAGCCCGTGGCTATTAAAAGTGGAGTGCTTTGCCCTCCCAATGTCTTCTTCCCCTGGGGCTGGCAGGGAGGTGCTTTCCTCTCCAGCTCAGACTCAGCAGCATCCCCTGGCTGGAGTCACTGTGTGCTGGGCAGCCTGCAGCAGGGCTGGGTGGGGTGACCCTGCTTCCAGCTGGTGCAAATAGAAGCAGCAGCAGCAAAATTTGCTGCAGAGCAGGTTCTCTGCCACACTGCAGGAGCACATTGCTGTATCAAAGAGGGAAAAGGCTTTTCTGTCTGCTTATGAAGGAAGGGGGATGGAGGCTGTAAGGGAAGCAGGAGGGCTGAGCAGGTAGCTTGACAATGCACAGTCCAGTGAGACTCTGAAACCTACTGGCTGCAATGGTGCCATTGAAGTCCATGTTGTTACCAGCTGGCCCAAGATCATGTTGTTCCATTGGCAGGTAACAGATTCCAGAAATGGATCCTCTCCACACCTCCCACCTAAATCAACCTGAGCTATAGAAAACACTCTACTGCTCTGCCACCAGATTCCTTAGTGCTCTTCTTTCCTGTCTTCAGGACTTTGGGCAGAGCAGATGCTGGTTTGGGGTTGCTGCACATGAGGATTTTCTCAAGCATGTGCTCAGGGTAGTGTTTTTGCAGTGCATTGCCAAGCCTGCCAGCCAGGAGAGGGTCACAGGGGTCCTGGGGGAGTGTTCCTGTCTCATCATCTGCTTCTTGTTCCCCTTGCAGGACTGCCCTCAGATCCTGCCTTCCACCCAGATCTACATCCCCGTGGGCGTGGTGAAGCCCATCACCCTGACGGCCAAGAACCTGCCCCAGCCGCAGTCGGGGCAGCGCAACTACGAGTGCATCTTCCACATCCCCGGCAGCACCACGCGCGTCACCGCCCTGCGCTTCAACAGCACCAGCATCCAGTGCCAGAACACCTCGGTGAGTGGGGCACCAGCTCTCCTTGCTCTGGGCCCTGTCTGTGTGCTGCCCCTTCCTGCCTGCCCCAGGAACACCCCAGCTCGTTGCAGGGGTGGTTTTGCTCTCTCGTGGCAGGTGACAGGGTTTGTGTTGCTTGTGGGGTGTGAGGGGGGCTCCCTGCCACTACCGCCAGGTGCATTTGGGAGGCTGCTTGGGGTTGTTCCAGACAGGATCAGTGCTGAAGCCACCAGGCTTTAGGGAGCACTTCCAAGGAAATTGGGTTTGCAAAGCTGAAGAAAGTTGCCTGGACTGGAGCCAGCTGGGCCCGGATGTGCTGGAGCCCCCCAACACCAAGCTGTCCCATTTTACAGGTGGGAAGGAGGTAACACCTCTGTGTCCCATTGCACACATGGAGCCCTCCACATGCAGCTGTGCCTGCCAGCCCTGCAAGCGCTTCCCCTCCTCCCCTGCAGCCTCTGTCCATCCCCGATTCCATCCATGATCTGACCAGCAGCTGCCTCCTTCCCCTGCCTGCCCTCCACCCTATCTCCCTGCACCGCTCCCTGCCTCTGTGTCCTTGCCCCCTGTCACTTCAGCTCTCTCCTACAGGCATCTCTGCCCTCTCCAGGCACTTTAGCCCTTAAGTGGGAGGGGGTTCAGCAGCCCTGGGTGAGCTGTGTGTGTGCCTCTTGCTGAGCACTAGGCCCATGCACAAAGCCACTCTGGGTGCTAATAGCCCCACTGGGAGCTGCCCTTGCTCAGCTCCTCAGCTGCCTGCTGTGCTCTACACCGACCTGCCCTCATCCAGATGCAGCCAGCCCCTCCCTTTGCTCTGCCGTTTAATCCTTTTAAAATTTGTTTTTCATCTCTCCTACTGTGAAAGCTCATTTGCAGCCTAACACCAGTGCTGATCCCTGCTCTCTTTGGTGGCACAAGTGACATTTAGAAACCACTGAAGATGAGCACTGGCTCCCTCCCTCCTCCACTGATCCCAGGGCTGCAGAGAGGACAGGAGGAGCATCCTGAGCCGTTACCTCCTGCCCTGGGCAGCAGTCCTGGGGGATGCTGTGCAGCCAGTCCAGCCTCCTGCCAGCTCTCCTCTGCCTGGAGCTGGCAGCTGCCTCCTGCCCAGTTCTCTAGTGTGGGGTTTGGCTGAGTTTATTCCAAAGCAGTCCGGGACACGTGTGCTGCAGGATGCTCCCTGTAGGGAAGTGCAGCGGCTGCACAGTGCTGACAGCAGCAGCCTGATGGCTCCTGGGGGTGCTGGGGAGAGGTGCCTGAGCCAGAGGGGAGCCTTTACATAATGGAGGTGGAGCTTGCAGAGAGGCTCTGGAGGATGTGGACTCATTTCTCCCCACTGTGTTTCAACTTGTCAAGCAGGGCGGAGAGTCTGAAGCACAATGCATTCCCTGCGTTTCCCAAGGGATGCCGTGGCTGCCAGGGTTGCATGGCCTCTGCAGCTCTTCTCCAGAGGGATAGGACAGCTGGAACCAGCACCTTTTCCTGGGCTGACAGTGGTGGATGTTTGACCTGGAAATTGTCAGGCATGCTGTGAAAACAGCACAAATTGTTAGAAGGGCATGTGTGTGGTGTTGTGAGGTGCATGGGGAACAGGTAGCAGCAGCTCCATGGGCTGCACTCTGGGGCAGGAGATGTGGCTTTTGGGTGCAAGGTGGCTTCACAAAGAGAGAAACAGAGTTTTGAATTGAAAGAAGCTGCTTTGCTTTCAGGGTCTGCTCGCCTGCTTTAATGTTTGAGGGCAATGAGCCAGGCTGCATTATGGTGTGGGGGATTCAGATTCACACTTGTGTGGTGTTTGTCTCCTTCATGCCTTTTTGCAGTCCATCTGGCTGCTTGATAGTGCTTCAGGCTCTCCCAGCCATGGCCTTACAGCTTCTTCCATTGCACTTCATCCTTTGGGTTAGGATTTTGGTGTGGAGAGCACTGGCGAGTGGAGAAATAGGAAAAGAATGACATCTTCCTAGCCAACAAGTGAAGGATGGATGCCAAAAGGCATTTAAGTACACACTGGGATCTAAACAAGAGGTTAAATATTCTGTGGAATAAGGGATGCTTTCCTGAATCACTGGTGAATGAAAGGCATAATAAGTCAAGCCCCTTAAAACTCTTTGTCTTTTGTTTTAGTGCTTGTCAAACTCCAATGACTTGTTAGCACTTTGAAGAAAGGACATCTTGGTTAAATATTCAGCAGTCCATTCATTAAGGTCTGAGTGTTGACTATAAACATCGTTTGAAACACCCAATAGATCTTTGGCAAACTCGAGGGAGACCAGCTCTGGTATTCCCCAGCATCCCAGGCCATAAACCAAGCTGAAAAAACATTTTCTGCCTCCTCACTTTGGTCTCTTTCTGCTCTTCAAGAGGAAAACAATCCTAATGGTTTTCCACATATATTGTAAAGGTGCAAAGAGGAAAGACAAGCCTAACTAAGAAAATGAAGATCTTTGCCAATAAACTAATTTTTGAGAATTGATTGCTTTTAATCTTCTGGAGGCAGACTTTTCCAGGCTCTTTTTGCAGCAGAGGATGGAGAAACAGTCACCTGTCTTAACGCATAAGGTTGATGTCACTGAGATTCATTCTCCAAATATCCTTGCCTTTGCCTATTCTTTCCCATCTGACATCCCTCCACAGAGTTCATCCTCCTGATTGCTGCAGAAATGGAACAGTTTTGCAGTTGAAAAGTGCCACAGTCCCAAATCTGTACTAATGCCTGTAACGTTGGACTTGATCTGATTTAGTTTTGTCCTTTGCAAAATGGCTACAGGTGTTTCTCACTGTCAAGGCTTTGGCTTTTTCTCTCTAAAATGTTCCTCTTAAGGCTGAAATAGCCCCAGAGCTGCTGTTTCCCTTTAAATGTATAAATAGGAAGAACCCCTGATCTCCTTTTCATGAGCTCGTTGTCTCAGCACTTTAAATTAAGCATCATGCCTCAGTTATTTCCCTTTCTTTTTAACCAAAGCCCCACGTGCTGACGAGCAGCTGTGCCACCTCCCTGGCTCCTTTTTGGTTATTTTCTGACCAGTGCCCCGGCATGGAGAGCCCACCTTGCCCACTGTTTCTGCCGTGGCTGTGGAGGTTCCTGCCACTGGCAAGACTCGGGTTGGGATGTTCACCCTGGAGTGAGAATTATTGCTGGGATGAAGTGGTGTGGGTGCAGAGCAAGCTGGGCTGGCAGGGTGGGCACGTGTGTGGTACCCCAGTGGGAGTGCTGGGGAGTGAAATAAGACCTCTCAGATTTATGTTTTCTGGGTATTTTTTGGTTGCTGGAGAACCTGGGTGTTGCTCTGACATATTCGCAGGGTCTCAGGTTGTCATACCATGCTGGATTTGAGGCAAGAGGAATCCAGGTGAAGAAGCTTGTGTGTGACTGGGGAGGAAAGGAGGAGATCTGTGTGAAAAGAGAAAAAGGAGATGCAGAACCAGAGGCTGAGCGTTACTGTCAGGTTGCGCTGTTGTGCGGATGACGGTGTTTTACTCGGCCCAGGGTATATTTATAGAGGAACATAAATCATACACACATGCCCTGTTCTGAGCACTGCACACCTCCACTATATGTATCTCTAATTAACCAGCCATGGAGAGGGAAGCAGGATTGGAGCCCACAGCCCCAGCTCCTTTCGCCAACAAAGCCGCGCTCTCCATCCTAGCGGTGCCTACATTTATCTTTCCTGCAGCAGTGTTTAAAGTGAAAAGGGAGTATCAGGAGAGTTTGATAGGATCCAATTAAATTCCAGCAGATAAAATAATGATGAATTGCAGTTGAGCCCTGGCGAGACGCGATGTACATTATTGCCGTCCCTGTAGTGCGGGGAAGGAGTTGAGGTCATCAACTACAGAAAAATAGGACACAGCTGCAGCCCAAGCTCTCCTCCAGAAATGCAGCCCAGGGGGATGGTGCATGTGGAAGTGAGGGGGGCTGCACAGGAAATTTGGATGTGTGGGTTTGCTTGCAGAGGAGCAGCCCCTCTGCTGCCTTCCCCAGGGATGGGTTTGGCAGGTTGTGGCTGAAGTGGGATGGCTGCCCTGTGGAAAGGGTGTGATGGCTGTGGGGCTGCCCTGCCTCCTCTGGCATGGGAAGGGCTAGTGCCTCATCCAGTTGGCAGGAGCATCCTGAAGTGCATCTCACTGCGATCTGCCCACAGATTTGGGGTGTTTCCTGCTAGCTGCAGCTGTGTCTCCTGTGTGGTTCTCTGGAGGCACCTTCTCAGAGTGCTGAATCCCTCATCCCAGGGGAAGCTGGGAAGCTCTCAGTGCCTGTTGCTGCTAGCTGGTGGGTGTGTGAGCAGCGGGCTTCCTGGAATCAAAAATGGGACTTCCACAGCAGGTGACAGCCACAGCCCTTGTTGTGTGCAGGGCTGGTGGCATTCCCTGCATGGGGGCAGGGTAGATGTGAGAATCAGAGATGTGAAAAGAACGTGAGGTCGGTGGTTGTTATTTGGGAAGATGCCTGAGATAAGTTTTGGTTAAAGAGCCTTGGGAAAGGCTTAGTGAGGAGTTCTCTTGCCTCAACTTCATCTCTGCAGAAGGAGACCTTGCTGGGAAGACTAGCATCCAGGTGGGTGGGGCTGAAACATCCTCTGTCGTCTCTTCCACATTTGCCTTGTAAGCTCTTCAGGGAAGGACAGGGAGACTGGCTGGGTTAGGTAAGGAGCCAGGCAGTTCTCATCTCAGTTGCTGACTCACTTGATGACATCTTTTCTCCCATCCCCTTCTGGTGGCTGTGCTGCATCAGAGCACATCACTTTTGGGCACTGTTGGTTTGCTCTCAGGCTGTGCCTGTTGCTTTTTGCTCCCAGAGCACACATCCCTTTCCCATAGCTTGTCCTCACAGCAGTTTCCAAGCCAAATCATCCTTTGGCACAGCTGGGGGTCCTGGGCCCCTCTGTAGAGTGAAAGATGGTCTGACATCAGGACTGCCTGGGTAGGTGCATCCCCCCACTCACACCCATCCTGGCTTACTCTCCTGCTGCTCATCCCAGTCTGCTGCCAGCCACCGGGATTGATTAACTGGGAGGTTAATAACAGTTAAATGTTTAATGGGTGTTTAACACCATGTTAGCTCTGAACAGGGAGGAACCAGTGTGATGGAACCTGTTGGCTGTCTGTGAGCTCTTTTTTGGTTCCCATAGGATGGACAGATTGGTAAGCACCCCCTGCCTGATCCCCACCAGTTGTGAGGCCTTCAGGACTGGAAGGGGGCTGCTGCTTTACTTGGATGCTGTTGCCTCCCTGGCTATGGCTGTACCAGTGGGTGGAGAGGCCACTTTTGTGTTTACAGTATGACAAGGGCTATTGTGAGGAGGCCTTTTGGAAACACCTTTCAAAATACAAGACGTTTTGGAAATTAGATCTGATGGATCTCCAAGTCCCAGGAGGCCAAGCCTGGGGCCCCTGCAGCTGCAGCTCCTGCCTGTGCACAGCCAAGTCCTGACTCCAGCTCCAGTGTTCCACAGGGACCAGGAACAGTATCCAAGCCACAGACCCACTGCTGTCTCTGCAGGGCAGGTTAGAGGCTGTTGACAGTCATGCAGATGCAGAGGACACATTTTTCATTGATATCCATGTTCCCTTAGTGATCCCACATCTTGAACACCAGCTGAGACAACAGCTCCTGGTCTGCCACTTCCCTTCACACAGTCCTGTGCTCCTGCTGCTTCCCGCTGTCTGCTCCACCTCCCTGCCACAGCAAAGTCAGCATCCTCAGCACTGTCCTTTCCCAGAGAGAGACAGTCTCTCATGCAGTTGGCCCTTCCTGTGTCAGCACCGGTGCATGAAGAGTTAATGTTCTCCCTCCCTCTCCCCCTATTCTTCTTCCTCCAACCCACCTCCCAGAAGAACTAATTTCCAAAAGCAGCCGGGGCAGAGAGATGCAAATAAATGTTTTGGACAGCTGCAGGCTGGATGCCTTCCCGAGATGCCAGGGCCCCAAATGAGACATGTCAGAGTACAAATTGAAAATGCCAATTTCACTTATGCTGCCACGTGGCTCGTCACAGCTAAATTCTGCTCCGGCGCTGCCACCACCCTCCCCAGCATGTGCTCCCTCCTGCTGCCAGGGAATGGGCTCTGCTCACTGCTGTGGGTCTGGCCAGCTCCTTGATGAGGTTCTGTTGAGGATATCCTTGGGTGGGAGTAGGGTAGGGCAAGGTGAACAGATCTGGACTGCTAGTGGAGCTCTGGCTTCATCTTCCCAGGCCTGGTAACAGGGATGTTGCTGAGAGGCTCTGGTGGTGGATGGTGCAAGGTGGGGATGTGGTGAAAGCTGTCTGAGCAAACACAACAAGAGGTGCCATGTCCAGGGGTTGTGTTGGGGGTGATGGGGCTCTGCCTGTAGAGAGGAGATGGTGGTGCAGCTCTTGGCTGTGTTATGTCTGACAGCTGCTGTGTGCAGCTGAGCAGCAGCAGCCTTCCTCCCTGGGGAGGGCTGCATTTTGCGGTCCTCCACCCTGCATTTGGGTGGGGGGCTCATGGACAAGGGATCACCAAGAAAAGGCTGTAGTGGAGGACAAGGCTTGGCTCTCATTGGCAGCCTGTAGTGCTGAGGGAGGGGTGTGTTGCCATAGCCAGGTCTCACACTGGGCGTGTGCCCCATTTTGATGCCATGGCTGGTGATGCTGCCTGTCTGGGGGAGAGACTCAGCACAGCTTTGATGGTCAGGTGAGAACACTGCAGTGCTGTTTTCCAGCTGGCCTCCTTCATGGGCCACCCCTTGTGGAGGGGTCGAGTAGAACAGACCCTCTGCAGAGGGTCCTGTGTGGGGCAGCAGCTGAGGCAGGGCTGGAGGAGATGCTGAGGCCACCTCCCCTTGGAACAGCCTGGGGCTGTGAAAGGTGACACTGGGACGGGCTGGAGGTGGTGGCAGGGCTGTGGGTGAACCAGTGCCGGTGCATCCACTGCTCTCTAACAAACTCCAGCAAGCCATGAATCATTCATTTAATCTCTCCTGACACGCCTGTCATTTTCTCAGGCGAGGAGCGGGGAATTTCTTGCCGAAGGAGGTCATTAGCTGTCAGGGATGGTTCCAAATGCCTTCCTGCCTCTGTATCGATTAAACCTCTCTGTCTGCATGCAGGGGCTTTGCAGGGAATACTGATGGTGCTGCTGGGGCTGGGACTCAGATGTTGAGGCAGGGGAGAGGGGTCTGGGTGGGGAGAAGGTGCTGGCCAGGCTAGAAGGAGAAATGGAGGTGGATTTGTCTGGACAGCAGCAGGTCCAAGGGCCTGAGTTTTGGTCCCCTAAAGCTGGGGGGGCAGGATTCCCTGGTGTCACCTTCCTACATGGAAACTCAGGGTGGTAGTTCCAGTCCTGAAATGGAGAGCAGCCAATGTCCAAGCACAGTGTGGAGCTGGGAGTGAGGCACCTGGGGGTGTGGAGGGGAGGAGTGCTCTCTCCTGAGATGTTTCTGAGGGCTGATGTGGCAGTAGAGTGGTCCTCAGCTCTGTCCCACCCAGAGCCATTTGGCCACAGCTTTGTCCTTTTGTTATGGGCGATGGGGCTGGAGGGGACTGTGAGGGACATCCTCCCACTAGCTGTAGGGGGTGAGTCTACTGAATCCAGTCCTGTGATGTGCCCAGCCTGTCCTCCCCAAGCTTAACTAGTGATGATCATAATCCCAGATGTTCAACTGAGCTTCCCTGGAGTGGGGAGGACATGGGGAAGAGCTCAAGAGCCTTGTGGGGAGAAGTACATCTGTGCTGCAGAGGCACCATCTGTTTCTTCCTCTTCCAGCAGCAGCGGCTTCAGACCTTTGAGTTGATGGGCTTTGGGTCTATTTACAAACCCTCTGTTCTGCTGCTTGATCTTTTTTTGTCAGTCCAGCCCACTGGTTTCATGTGCTGTGACTGATGCTTTGATGAGTGGCTGTCAGACCTGTTTGTCCCTAACCAGCAAGTCCCAGCCAGGACCCCATCCCTCTCCTCTGGGCTGATGGGAGGCATCCATGTAATGGGATTGTATGTCTCTCTGTGTCCCTCACCACTAGGACATTTGTCTCAATAATTAACAGGCTCTGCCTTCTTCTGTTTCCTCCTGCAGTATTCCTACGAAGGGAATGACATCAGTGACCTGCCCGTCAACTTGTCTGTGGTCTGGAATGGGAACTTTGTCATTGACAACCCCCAGAACATCCAGGGTGAGTGAGGGATGGGATGGGACCTGGCCCAGGGCCCCCTCAGCCTCCAGCCCGCCCTGGCTCTGACCATAGTTTGCACCACGCTTTGGTGGGTTTTTACACAAGGGGCTTTTCCCAAGAAGCTTTGGGAGGCACTCTACTTTGGTGTTGAGTCCAGGGTGCTGCTGCCTCCAGCCTGTGGGGATTTGTCCCGCTGGGAGCTGGTGGGAAGGGCCAAGACCAGGTGCCTTTTTTCCCCCGAATCCTTTTCCCGTGGGCTGGGGGGCCGTGCTGACCCTGCCCTCCTCCCGCCCTTGCAGCCCACCTGTACAAGTGCTCGGCGCTGCGGGAGAGCTGCGGGCTGTGCCTCAAGGCCGACCCGCGCTTCGAGTGCGGCTGGTGCGTGTCGGAGCGGCGCTGCTCGCTGCGCCAGCACTGCCTGGCCTACGAGAGCAGCTGGATGCACGCCAGCAGCGGCAGCAGCCGCTGCACCGACCCCAAGATCACCAAGGTATGTGCCACACCCTGCGCCGGCCCCAGGGTCACCAAGGTATGTGCCACACCCTGTGCCGAGGGACCCTGATGGGATATGGAGATGGGGATGGGGCTCTCCGGGCAGCTCACAGCAGCCAGATCTACTCAGTGTTTAGTAGTTGAGTGATTTTTGTCACCAGTTTCATTTCCAAGGCTAAAATCCTCTCTCTACCACCCCCCTGCACTGGGCTTTCTGGCTCATTTCCAAAATTCCAACTCTTCCTGCGCATGACTGAGGGATCCAGGGAAGCTCTAGGTTGCTTCTCTTGCCATGTGCACTGGGGCCAGTAGTTCATCATCATCATCCCATTTCCCTGACAGCTTTTATGACCTTCGCTTTTCAGATTGTGTATATTAATATTCACATGCCTGTTGGGCTGGGATCCAGGTTCACAAGGAGGGACTGGTGGGTATTTCAGCTGGATACCTTCTGCTAACCCAGGCTGGCTGGGCCTCGAAGGTGTTAATTACTGGAGTCTTAGCACAGGATCTGATCTGTTTGGGTTTCAGTGCCTTATCTGATGGAGGCTGGAAATGAGTCTTGGCTTTTCCCAGTGCGTGCTGCCTGCCTCTCACACGGATGGGCCCTGCAGTGTGCTGGGTGCCAGCCATGTGGAGGGAGAGGGGAACAGCCCTGCTGGGCACATCCCTGCCTGCAAGAAGTACTGCCTGCAGAGTTGCCTGGGGCTGGTAAAGTGCTGGCAGGAGAAGGGATCCATTCCTGAAAAAGTGGGATTGAACCTCAGTCTGCATCCCTACATGGAAGTTTGCCCTTGTGTGCAGAGCTGCAGGGCTCCCTGTCAGCTTCCCACTGTGATCAGGCTAACTTCCCAAATCCAGACCCCTGGGGATGGTGGGAGTGGAGAATGCTGTGGGGCAGGTCATGGCCTCGCTGTAGGCTGTGCCCTGGTCCTCTTGTGTTCAGGTGGCCAAGGCTGCAGGCATTTACACACACCCCGCTCACAGCAGCTTCCCAGCAGCTGATGGTGCCTGGTCACAACAGTTGGTCCAGAGCTGATGGTAACAGCTCTTCCACCCTGAATCATTATGAGATTTTACAGTAATTGCAGGTGTTGCAGGAACAGATCTGTTAGCAGGTGGGCTTGACCTTGGCACTGCTCTGTGTCATTGCCCTGGGAGGTGGCAGTTGGTGTGGATGTGCAGTGGTTGTTGGTGCAATGCTGCTCCTGTAGCCTGCCTGTTGCCTCCCACTACCCCAGTCCCACACCTGGGCTGTGGGCATGCTTGCAAGGGGTCCACAGAAAAGCCTAGTGTAAAAAGGGCAGCATAGGCTGATGGGGGAGAAGAATCTACAGTGGTTTCATGAGGAGGTGGAAGCTCCTTCCTGGCCAGCTCACCAGAGTGCAGGTGTCTTCATGGGTGGTGGGGCTGGGCTGGGAGGTGACCATGATTCTTCATCCTTGAATCATTTGCCCGTTGCTCAGTGGTGGGGACAAGCCCCTTCCAAACCTCTGTGGTGTCTTGCCTAGTGCTCACTGTGACCCTCAGAGTGACATCCTTTCCCTTGGGAAGGGGGTTCCCCTTGGCCTCTGCACCGGAGCTGAGAGCAAGACAGCTGCTTGTACCCGCTGGAGCTGGTTGCTTGTTGATGTAAAAGGACCCTGTGAAACCAATTAGGAGAAAAGCAGCATTGTTTGTTGGGGCCAGGGGTCCGGCGGTGGAGAGGGGAAAAGGGGGGTTGAGCAGCTATTGCTCTCCTTGGCAGCTCCCCCCTCCCACACACCTTGTTTAGCTGTGACCTCCCTCTGCTGGGGGGCCAACAGTGTCACTTCATTCCTGGGCTCCTTCCTCCCCGAGCACGTGGCCCTTGTCAGCTTTGCTGCGGAGGAGGAGGCTGGAACACGCAGGAGCAGCTTTTAACACTCATTTAGAAACACCAAACAAACAGCCACTTCTGCCAGCCACCCTGCCACAGCTTTCTGAAGGGGAAGACCCAACATGCTGCTGTCTGCAGCTGCTAGAACAAGCTCCAATCCCAGACTTGGGCAGGGGCTGAACAAGGTTTAGGCAAACAGTGGTTCCCCACAGCCCCTGAGGGTTTTGTTGCTGTGTAAATAGTGAGCTGTGACTGCCTCGGCATGACCCAGGGTTCAGGCACCAGTTCGAGCTCTGATGCTGGCCTGGGACACGTCCTGCAGGATGCCTGTGTGGAAGGGGACTGGGTGCTCCTGTGGGAGTTCCTGTGTGCTGAAGGTCACCAGCCCAGTGTGAATCCAGAGGGCAGAAGTTAACCCCAGAGGCAATGGCTGTAGTGGGACTGTGCAAAAACAGCTCCTGGCTCCATGCAGTCCATCAGGGTTGATGATGTGGACAGTGTCCACTGCTGCATATTTCCCACCCTCAGCTCATCTGCTTTTCCTTGCTGTGGAGATGATGTTTGGCAATGAGCCCTTCACGACGAGGAGGAGGAGGAGGGTCCACCTGGCTCAGGCTCCAGGGCTACAACTGCCCAGCTTTGCCAAGAATGGAAAGAGCTTACATGCACTTGGTCGTGACTTAAACCTGTCCAGGAGCTGGGCTTAGTGCAAGCAGAGGTGCTAGAGGGGAGGAGAGGCTGCTCTCAGCCAGGAGAGCAGAGGAGGCCATCACCTGCAACAGAACCATCCCTTCCCCTGGGTCAGGGTGTGATTTCTTCCTGGACTGACTCAGCCTCTCCTTCTCCTGCCGCCTTCTCCTCTGCTGTGTCTTTGTGTGACTGGGGACCCAGCTGTGTCCCTGGCCCAGTCAGGGCATGCAGCTCTGCCATTCATCCCAGTTAGTGCTGCAGGTGGGCGCTTGACCTCGGGGCCAGCAGTCACTGATGTAAAACTGCCTGTAATTGCCTGGTTAGAGGCAGCATCCCCACACACCTTGGAACAGGGCCCACACCTCTGTTCATCCCTCATTCTGCCACTGTCTGTCAGGCCACACCTGTCTGCTTTATTGGGCATCATCCTGGTAAATGAGGCGTGGTGCTGTGCTGAGGTCCCCTCCCTTCCCAACTGGCCTCAGCAAAGGGTTTGCTGGGGAAGAGCAATGCATTTTCCCCCACTTGCCATTTCACCTCTGCAGGGACCTGTCGGAGATGCTTTCTCCTTTGAGGACATCTTGGACATGGGAATCTCATCCCTGGGCACCTGGGACCTGGCCAAAAGCCAGCCACAGCCAGGGGCTTCCTTGCTGGCTCAGCTGGAGCCATGGCTGAAGCTGCCCTGTCTCCTTCAACTCTTGTGTCCTTGTCACCTAGGAGGTGGATGTGCCTGCAGGAGGGTGTCCCTATGCCAGCCCTCTGCTTGGACACATCTCATGTCTCCTGGCTTGTTCCTGGGGGGATTTTGTGGATACAGCTGTCACTGGGGAAGTCTTTCCTGCTCTATAGGCAGCTTACAGATGTGCTGGCATTTCTCATCACCTGTCTGCTCCTTGCTGCTGTAACACACATCCTGCAGCTGCCCGGGCTGCAGCCTGCCCGAGTGAGGTGTCCCTGTGGCTCTGCATCCTGGTGACAGACCATGCTCTCTCCTAGCTGTTCCCTGAGACTGGCCCCAAACAAGGAGGGACCCGTCTGACCATCACTGGCGAGAACCTGGGCCTGAAGTTTGAGGATGTTCGCTCGGGTGTCCGAGTGGGCAAGGTGGCGTGCATCCCCATCGAGAGCGAGTACATCAGCGCCGAGCAGTAAGTGCCTGCCGAGGGCTGGGTGTGCTCCACGGCACCTCAGGAGGGTTAGGACAGCAGTGATGGTGCTCAAATACTGCCCGTGGCTGCAAAAGAAACAGAGCTGACTGGGCTGAGCTGGGAGGGAAGTACCTGCTGGTTGTGGTTGCTCTGGGAAGAGCCCAGAGGGTTTGGGGAAGCTTCTCTGAGGGCTGGCACTGTCAATTGCCACCACCTTGGTTTCTCATGGATCTGCTGGCACCTGAGACCTTTGCTTTGCACAGGGAGTGTCTTGGTGCCAGGACACTGAGAGTTTCTTACTCTACTCTCTTAGGATTGTGTGTGAAATTGGAAATGCTAGCCAGAGCAAGGTGCATGAGGCGCGGGTAGAAGTGTGCATCCGTGACTGCACGCCCAACTACCGGGCCATATCCCCCAAGACCTTCACCTTTGTGGTAAGCCCTGTGCTGGGGACAGGTCTGTCACCTTGAAAGGGAGGCGTTGCTGGGTGGTTTTGGGTGGTTTTCTGGCTGAGTTGGAAAATTTACCATCATTTTCCTGAGGGGGAGGCGGGGGAGTCTCTGGTCAGGCATTGAGTCATGATGATTGAATTTCTCCAAGGCTGCCACTGCTCTGCTTCCACTGCCAGGCTTCAGTACTGCTGCTGTCTCACAGGTCCCTCTGCTCTGTGGCCCTGTCACCTGGTTGAAGCTGTTAGGGGATGTGGGTTTCAGCTCCCAGCCTATCTGACTCCAGGGATGCCCTTTTCCTTTGACAGACGCCCACTTTCTCCCGTGTTGTCCCAGCCCGGGGCCCTCTCTCTGGTGGCACCTGGATCGCCATCGAAGGCACCCACCTCAACGCCGGCAGCAACGTCTCCGTGACCATCGGGGGACGGCCCTGTGCTTTTTCATGGTGAGGGGCACAGAGGGTGGTGGAGGGTGGGCAACAGGCACCTTTGAAGGCAGTGGGACCCCCAGACAGAGCAGCAGCCAAAAGCCTGGGCTAGGAAGCCAGGAGAGACCATGGGAGCCAAACCCCCTGAGTGGCCAAAGGTGTCTCCTCTTGAAACCTCTGTGTGTCAGAGGCTGCAGGAAGAGCCCTAAGAACAGAGATTTTTCTCTAAAAGCACAAAGCCCTGAGGCATGAAGTGGATAATTTTTAGATTAGGGATGATAATGGAGCGGCTCTTTAAATATTTTCCTGCGGTAATTACTGGTTATCAGCCCTAATCGCTGCTGTTTGCAGCCGCCGCACGATGGGAACGCTCAGGAGCTGCTCAGTCTTTCCCGGCTGCCTTTTGTTTCATTTCTTGGCTTTTTGTTTTTTCTTTTTTCCCTCCTTTCTCTCTTCACCCCCCAGCTGTTTCAGAAGGGGAGAGGGGCTGGGGCAGGGGGCTCCCTGGCTGCCCTGGCCTCCCTCCTGCCCGGGCACTGACAGGTTGTGTGTTTCTGCCGCAGGAGAAGCGCCCGTGAGATTCGGTGCAGGACCCCCCCAGGGCACACCCCCGGCGGCTCCCCCATCCTCATCAACATCAACCGGGCAGAGCTGAGCAACCCAGAGGTGAAGTACAACTACACAGAGGACCCCACCATCCAGAAGATTGATCCTGAATGGAGCATCAACAGGTGAACTGCAGGGAGCTTGTGGCATGCACGGGGGACTGTTTCCCATATGGGTTTCCTGCTCCTGATGGGCACATCTCAGTGCTGTGATAACTGCCAGGCTGCACTCCAGAGATGTGGCAAGAGGAGTGTGAGCAATGGCTTGGCACCAGGGCCCTGCTAACTCCTGGCCTACAGTGCTCAGCCTGGCAGGGGGCAAGAGCAGAGAGTGCTTTGGATCTGCTTAATTTCAGCTTGACATTTGGTGGCGGCAAATAAAATTAAAATATTTCCCATCGGGGGATTTTTTGAAATGTTTACATATTTTTCTAAAAGGCTTCAATTGGCTGGAGAGGAGGCGAAGGAATCCATTAAGAGCTAGTGCCAAGGGAAACCTTCCCCAGGCTGTTGATGAGGAGCAAGCTCCCCAGAGGCATGGCCAAGGTGTCTGGGAGCACGGGGCTTTTAACACCAAGTCATGGAGAAAACCTGGCAGAGTTCAGCCTCTCCTGTCACCCATTGCCTCTGTGGTGGAGAAGGGGTGGCAGAGAGGAGCTTTTACTTCTTGGGATGCTTTCCTGTTGTGAATGCTTCGTTGACTTTAGCTTGGGAACCATCTTCAGACCCTAAACCTGCACACAGGGCGGGATGTCAGTGTTAATCACCAGGTTTTATATCTCTAGCTGGCCCTTGGGTCAGCTGAAATGATTTGACATTGGTGCATGCCAAGTTCTGCCAGGGAGCAACATATGGGTGGGATAAGAGGTACCTGAGGCATGGTGCCTCACCCAGGCTGGGGCAGGTGGGATCTGGCTGGACATGATGGCTGATTCCTTCCTAGAACTGGGGATCCAGTGCCAAGCTGCCTTTCCTAACCCACTGTCTCCATGTCTCTAGTGGTGGGACGTTGCTGACTGTGACTGGCACCAACCTGGCCACCATCAAAGAGCCCAGGATCCGGGCCAAGTACTGCAGCTCTGAAAGGGAGAATGTAAGTGGTGCTGGCTGGGGCTGGGGGTAGAGCACAAAGAGGAGGGATGCTGTCTGTGTGCAATGCAGGGCAGAAAGTGCACCCTTTGCCCTTCAGGTGTGATGGCCTGGAGGGGTTGAAGTCCAGGGGCTGCCAATCTCTCTGCAGAGCCTCCAGCAAGATGCTTTCAGGAGAGGGTTGAGACCTCAGCATTCAAAACTGGTGGGAGGTTTGTGGGACATCTATAGGATATATAGCCCATTTTCAGCTTGCCACCCCTTGCACATCCATTGCAGACAGGAGTCCGTCTCTGCCCTGGGGTGGGATGTGATGCCTGTTGGTAGAACAGAACAGGAGATTCCAAAGCTGAACCCTGTGTCCAGAGCCGCTGCTTTCAGGAGATCCTTGTGGGGTCTGATCCTGCCCACACTGTTGGGACTGGGTCTGACCTCGTTCCATGCCTCCTGCAGAACTGCACTGTCTACAATGACACCACCATGGTGTGCTACGCTCCCTCCATTGACAACCCTGTGCGGAGCCCTCCGGAGCTTGGCGACCGCCCAGATGAGATCGGCTTTGTCATGGATAACGTCCAGGCCCTGCTGATCATCAACACCACCAATTTCGTCTACTACCCAGACCCTGTCTTTGAGCCACTCAGCCCCACAGGGATGCTGGAGCTGAAGCCCAGCTCTCCCCTCATCCTCAAGGTAAAGAGTTTGCACCTGGGGACAGAGGTAGGGGCATGTCCCTCGGTGGAGGTGGCATTTTGTCTCTCCTGGAGCAAAGATTTTGCTGTGTGTTGGGTTTTTTTTAAACATTCCCCATTGCATGAGAGCTGACAGTCTCATTCCTTGTTCCCTCAAAGGGCAGGAACTTGCTCCCACCAGCTGCTGGTAACTCCCGCCTCAACTACACGGTGCTGATCGGAGACACTCCCTGCACCCTCACGGTCTCTGAGACACAGCTCCTCTGCGAGTCCCCCAACCTCACTGGCCAGCACAAAGTCACAGTAAGTGCTGACACTGGTGCCTTTGCTCCTTGTGCCTCATGTGTCTCAGAATGTCAGTCTTTATGCCAGCACCAGCCCTGCTGTGTGCTCGTCCTTGAGTGAGGACCAGATAATAGGTGTATGTGTGAGAGCGTTCCACAGGAGTCATCATCCTGCTCCTTAGGCATCCCTCTTCCTAATTACATGTTTGGTAGGACCAAATACTTTGTCACCCTCCCCCACACTCAGCTTGGTGTTACTGTGCCCCGGCTGGCGCTGGATGCAAGACAGGGAGGATTGCCGCCTCTCCCCCTCGGTGCTGGCACATGCTGCAAGGCAGGGTCCTTTGTTTGTGGGGTTGTAGTGCAGCAGTGCTCGCGCTCCAGGACTCTGCCATCTTAAAAGGGACCCAGCACAGTCCTCCCCAGGCTCCCCATCCGTGGGGAAACTCGCTTTACATCCCATCTGTTACTGTAATGTTGTCTGAATGAGACATCAAACTCTGCCTGCTCCACGTGCACCGGCGGTGTGTGCGCTGCATGCCATTGAAGCGCCGCGCACTGCTCCCCACCAGCCCCTGCCGTGCCGTTTGCCCTGGGCTGGGAGTCACGCCCCAGTTCCCAGCAGGGAGGGCTCCCTGTGGCACACATTCCCTGACAGCAGGGCTCATTTTTTGCCCTGCTGTGGTGCAGATCAAGGCTGGAGGGTTCGAGTTCTCGCCGGGGACGCTGCAGATCTACTCGGACAGCCTGCTCACCCTGCCCGCCATCATCGGCATCGGCGGCGGCGGCGGCCTGCTCCTCCTCATCATCATCATCGTCCTCATCGCCTACAAGCGCAAGTCCCGGGATGCTGACCGCACCCTGAAACGTCTCCAGCTGCAGATGGACAACCTGGAGTCCCGGGTGGCCCTGGAGTGCAAAGAGGGTGAGGGATCCCTTTGTCATCGGCACGGGGGTCTTTGGGTGTTTCTTACTGCTCCAACCCTTTCCTTACTGCCTTTCAGAGAGGGAATGGGAATGGGCAGAACTGCTTTGTCAGTGGCAGTGAATTTTAGGTGGGATTTGGTGATTTTTCCAGTTAAGAAGTTCTTCTCCATTTCTCCAAGTGGGAGAAAAGAGAGCAAGCAGGGTAGCGAAGGCTTCCTGTGAGTGGGCAGTGGATCTCTCATTATGTGACAGACAGAAGCTGTGAAATTGGACAGAATTCCTTGTATGATACTGCTGATAAAACCTAATTGCCCATTATCCCCCTGAGCTGGCTCCAGAGGCCCCGACCCTGCCAGCCACAGCCACAAGCAGCCCGGACACTGTGAATGAAGCAGGCACTGAAAACAAGATAATAAAAAGGGGAAAGAAAGACAAACCTTTGCTCCCCCAAGTCCCCATCCCTCCACATGCCTGTGGATGGCACTGGTGACAGGGAGAGGGGAGGGAGCTGGTGGAGGGGATGGTGTCTTGTCTTCCACAGCTGGCAGATAAAAGGATCTGCTTTTAATTAAAAGGCACAATCTCTTCCCTGCCTTTTCTCTTTTCTAGTCCCACTAGTTACAGATAAGATAGCACGCCTTTCAAGCTGACGGTTTGTTTTTTCTCATCAGGCTGACGAGCCTGCAGTCCTCTGCCTGGCTTTCAGCTCCCTTTAAAGTGCTGTTAATTTGATTTTTCTGAGGGTTTTCTCCCCCCACCCCAACCCCCTTCCCTAGTGCATTTCCAGGACTCTTCTCCCATCAGCTTTTCCCTGTAGGTGCAATTAAAGGTTCAGGACCCCCCTGGATCATGTTCCCCTGAGAGTCACAGCTGCCTCTGCTGGGATCGGGAGGTTCTGGGGTGGGTGTGTTCAAGCTCTTCTCTCAAGTAGTATTTAGGTCAAAAAGAAATGAGGGCAATCTTGTGATTTAGGCTAACATTTTCCCCAAGAAGCTCTGTTTTTGTTCAAACCTTGCTGTTCCTCCCTGCCCCCAGCATCCCTGGGAGGCTGCAAGTGCTGGGCAGGGGGGATTTGACCCCCCTGGGACCTGGCAGTTCTGTTCCCAAATCTGCCACTTCATTTATTCCAGGGATGTCATCCCCACACTCTGCAGCTCAATTTCTCCATCTGTGAGATGGGGACAGCAATCACAGCCTGCCAGGAAGAGGAATGCTGAGAATATTCATGCCTTGGGGAGGGTCCACCCGTGTGGTGCTGGGGGTGTGATGAGGGGCTGAGTGCCAACGCTGTGTGCTGAGACTCCAGGATGTGCTGTTTAATTCTGCTTTTCCTTCCCTAGCCTTTGCTGAGCTGCAGACAGACATCAACGAGCTGACCAACGACCTGGATGGGGCTGGCATCCCCTTTCTGGATTACCGCACCTACGCCATGCGGGTTCTCTTCCCGGGGATAGAGGACCACCCTGTGCTGAAAGAGATGGAGGTGTGGGTCTGTCTGTCTGTCTGTCTCTGTAGTGTTTCACATTGGGGATGTGCCCCTGCACAGTCCCCTGCACGAGCCCCTGTGCCCCTGGGCTGGAGAGATGCTTTGCTTGGATGCTGGCCCGGCGTGGTGCATCTCTCCACGTGGCAGCCGGCGTGGAAGTGGACTGGCTGCCAAATGGTTACTGCGTTCTCTGACATTAATATCAATATTTATATTAATATCATTGCTGCTGTCATTTTCTACAGCACTTGCTTTATTCAATTGGGTTTATTTGATGCCTGACTGGTCGCTTGTTTTTAGCAGGGTTGTCTGACATCGCCTGCTTGCTTGGCTCCATTTCCCCATGCAGAACCCATGCTTGGCATCCTTCCTCTGCTCCCCAAACCAGCTCCTTCTCTTCTTCTGTCCTCCCCACCTCAGTATAATTTAGTGCATGCAATTGCATAGCAATTGCCTCTCGTGTGCTGGGCTGCTGAGGCCACTCTTGATTACAAGAGGAAGGAGGGGGGTGACCTTCGCTTCCCCTCACTGCTGACCCAGCACAGTAATTAATGTCGACGTGGGCTTCACAATGTATTTAGGAGAAGTAATTGGCCCTGGTGCAAGATGCACGGTCACTAATTACAACACAACAAGCTCTTACCAACTGCAAGTGCACGTGCTGGTGTTGTACGCCAGCATGGCTACAGCGTGGGCCCTGGCCCTCTGCCTGCTCTGTTTCCCCAGCCCCTAATCCCAGCTCTGGAGGGTGGTGGGGACCCTGTTTCCATGGATTTCCCCTTGCAGCTCAGGTTTCCGGATGCTCAGAGCCAAAGCAGGCGTGTAGGTCTCCCTGGGGCACAGCCCTTCCTGTCTGTGCAGATGCCTGGCTCTTCTCTCACCTCTGCTCTTGCTCTTAAAGAATTTCCCTAAAGAGGAAAAGTGGAAAGGGTATCAAAAAGGGTATCAGAGGAGGAATTTTGCATTTGCTGTGGCAGGCTGGGTAGACTTTGTCCATTTCCAGCTCCTAACCCAAAACATCCTGCCTGAGAGCACACCAGCTCAGCCTGGCCTGGGAAGCAAGGGGTTAAATTTGCGAAGGGGAAAAAAAATCCCCAAAAGAGATTAAATAAAGCAACTAGAGTTGTGTAAGCTTCATATAATTTAATCAGGTTTGCTTTTATTTGTCTCTTTACTCAGAGTGTAACATTAGCTATTGCAAGTGACGGAAGGAAGCTTGCTCACGCACATGCTAATCCACAGTGAGCACCGGTACCAGCTCCCTTCCTCTGCAGGGTTTAGGGGCAGGCTGGCTGCTTTATGAGAATTTAAGCCTAATTAAATATTTAACTCAGTATTGTTCATATATTTCTGCTAATGATCAAGACAAGGACTTGTTGGGAAGCAGGGTTTTTGTCCAGCGGTAAAGAGTATTTTGGAGAGGGAAGTTACAACTGTGAGGAATTTCACTGAACTGAAGAGCACCAATACAAAGTTTTGATTGAAGTGAAATGATTTGATGTGTCAAAACTCTGTTCTTCATTTTGAGTTGGTGTTTTGAAATGAAAAGGGTTGTTTTGTCTCCAAATACCGACATGAAGCGAAATTTAATGCTTATTCTCCCAATCAGGAAGACAAGGGGGGGAATTAAAGAAAAACCTGATGTTTTATCACAGGAAGGCTTTTATTCAGAGGAAACCATCTTTTCTAGTGGGAAATTGTAGTGTTGTAAAAATATTCATTTCTGATAACAAATGTGGTCAGGGCTGGCCAGAGCTGGGCTGCTGATGGCAATGCAGGTGTGAAAGCATCCAAGCCCAATCCCTGCTGGGTGCTACGTGGCCAAATACAGCCAGAAATACAGCTTCAAATGTCTCATGAGTACAGGGACTTTTTTGGGGTGTGTCTGCAGGGGGACAGAGACAGATTTCTGCTATTATTTCCCTATCTGAAATCCATCCCCACAAACCAGGCGGGTTTGCTGCAGGTGGAGCTCGGGCTTGTGGCTTTATTTGCTTTCTGTGTAATACCCAGAGCACATGTTGCAGTGACTTGGGTGGGAATTGAACTGCTTGTTAGCTGAAATTGAAAATGATAATTTGTGTGTGTGCTTGGGAGAGAAGAAGTGTTTGTTTGTGGGAGGGAAGTGTGTTTATGTGTCTGCACACAAGTGGGAGAGAGTCTTTGTGTGGAAGGCTGTGTCTATACAGACATATATATACATTGATGCCTTCAGACTGTGTTAACCTGATGCTGGGATTTTACAAACTAGATAACTCTTGTGGAGAAACTGAGACTGATCACCAAAGGGGAAGTTTGGTAGTAGGGGTAGACCTAGTCCAGCTGCTTTTTGACCCTTTTTCATGATTTCGTTTTGTGGGATTGAGAGTGAGTTCAGGGTGTGATTCAGTCCAGCCACCTTCTCATCACTATCATCCCTATCCTTCCTGTCTCTCAGCTTTGCTCTATCCTTGCAGGTCCAGGCTAATGTGGAGAAGTCCTTGACCCTCTTTGGTCAGCTCCTGAACAAGAAGCACTTCTTGCTGACCTTCATCCGTACTCTGGAGGCCCAGCGGAGCTTCTCCATGCGGGACCGCGGCAACGTGGCCTCGCTCATCATGACAGCGCTGCAGGGCGAGATGGAGTATGCCACAGGGGTGCTGAAACAGCTCCTGTCCGACCTTATTGAGAAGAACTTGGAGAGCAAGAACCACCCCAAGCTGCTTTTGCGGAGGTGAGTGTCCCCCTGAGAGGCTGGAGCTGTGGGACAGTGCTCAGGCACTTCTGAGCACAGTGACATGAGCTGTGTCCTTTGGGGATGCCACCAGCGATGGCTTTGGTGTTGGCTGTGGCAGTGAGAGCACTGACTCTGTGGTCAAGTATTTCCTTGCTTGTCTGTGTGCAAGTATGAGAGGGATGTGGGACTACCTGGCCCCAGCCAACTCAGGAGCACCCGTGGGATGTTCTCAGTCCAGTTTGGCCTGTGTGGGCTCATGCTGCCTTGGAAGGAGACAGCAAGGTGCTTGCCAGCTGTTCAGGTGGTGCAGGTGCGGTACATGCTGGTGTCAGGCACTGTGGTGTGTTGCTGTAGGTCACCTGGAGAAGGGAAGGTGACCAGGTGGTCCCCCACATCACTTGGCATGTGGGGCAGCTCTTACCTTGCCTGGTGGCTGTGTGGGTGCCTGCATGGGCTGGCAGCAGGCAGGAGCCCTCCCTTCCCTGCTGTCTCCTCAGGGCTTACCTGCCTTGCCAGTCACATGGGGGTTTTCCTGGGAAAGTTGCTCAGATCTCTGCAAGCTGGGAGTCTCGCCGGGCCGGGGGAAGTGCGAGCAGGAGGCAGCCTGCCAAGCCCTGCCGTGAGTCTGCCTGCCCCATCAATATTTAACGATAGCTCTGAGCTCTCCTTCATCACGGGCTGATGAATATTGAAAGATACACCAAGTCCTGAACAAAAACTATTAATAAGCTCCACTGGTTCAGCTCGAGGCCCTCCTCCGTGCCATCTTCTCCCTTTGCACGCCATGCGGTGCCTCCCATCGTGACATCCAGCAGCCTGGTGCCACCAGCCTTTGGAAGAGATGTAGGGATGGCTGAGAGGCACAGGGCTGGCACATCACCAGAAAGGCTCTAGAAACCCAGGGCATCTTTCAAAGATAAACTGATGTTCACGGCATGGCCAGACTGGACAAAGTCTGTCAGGTGTTGTATGCTTGGCCCTGGGGAAACATCTGGAGAAGACCCAAATGGGACTGGTCCCAGTTTCATCCAGGTTCCCCACCTCATTAGACATGTTGCTTTCTTACTCTCTCTGCTTCATTTATCACATTACAAAGGTGCCCTTAATGTCTCAAAGCATCTCATTAGCATGTGTCAGAGGGGGTGTGTTGTCCAGATGATGGCTGTCCATCCCTCTCTCTGACTGCATTCTTAGGCTCTTCTCTTCCAGTCGTTCCTCCATAACACCAGGTTTCACTGAAATATTTAGAATGCATTTCCAGCTCCTGAAGTAAATCAATAAAATATAAATAAAAGGCATCATGAGGAGGCTGGCAGCAGCAGTGACTGAGCCATGGCAGCAGCACAGGGGCAGAGCCCAGGCTGCACCAGTGCCCAAAGACTGCCAGTCCCCAGCCACAGAGCTCGAGGGCCATTGCAGTTAGGACAGGGATAAGTCCCCTGGCCAGCGCCTTACTTGTGCCTCCCTGAGTGATATTTAACAAAGAGACACTGTTCTTGAAGCCATGGTGCAGAGAGCTGTGTTTCTCTATCTGTTTGATTAGCCTTGGGTGTGAGAGTGTGCTTACTGCCCAGGGCAACTGGATTAGCATTGATCTTACTGGGGAGAGCTGTTATTTATTTATTTGGTTGTTGGATAATCCCCCCATTGCTGTGGCATCTGGCTCTATCATGGATAAAGACAAACATCCTCCAGAGTCTGAGTGGTGGCACTTCAGATAAGCATTATGGGCTTGTCAGATCCTTTCTAGGGCCAGGGAGGATGTCTGCTGAATAGCTGCAGTCCACTTCTCCCTTGGCTTTCTCTCCATGTCCCTTCTCCCTTTTTTGTTCCCTGTGGTGGATTATTCTTTCCTGGTGGGGGCATGAAGCCTTCCCTTCCCTGAAGGCTCAAGTAATGCTGTCCTCAAATGGTTTAAGGAAGGCTGTGCGATTCCAGGGAGGACAAAAAGGGCTAAGCCCCATTAGCACAAGAGAAAACCTTGGGAGGGACCATATGACACTGAGTCAGCTTGAATAAACTCTGGGAAAGTGGATTTTCTGCCCCAGCCATCTGGTCTTTGGGAACTGCTCCTGGCCCATCTGCTGAGCATGGCATTGCAGTTGGGCAGTGCATGGATTTGGGCAGTGGGACTCCTTCTGGTGGCTCTAACATTTTGGTTCTTTCTGGATTTTGTTTCTTGAGTCAACCATTTGTATTTGTTTCCCTGGGGCAAGAGGAATGCAGCCATGTCCCTGAGGTTATTAGTATTGCTTGTGCTTTCAGGACCATCTGCATTTGCAAGTGGCTGATCTGATAATTAATGGGTGGATAAGCTGAAGATTTTAGGAGTGAAGACCGTGTTAAAAATAATGGACATGTTAAGGGGAGTTTTAATCTTAGGGCAGAGAGATAAGGTGTGGGGCAGAGACAGGCATGTTAGCTGCACCTGTACGGCTGCAGGGTCCACCGGGGTCTGGTCACCCTCAGCTCCCTCCAAGCCTCCATGTCCCTCTCTCTGCTGGTGTGGCCCATCCTGGCTGCAGTACCTGCTCCATGAGGTCCCTCTTTCTATTCACACGTTTCACACCCATGCTGAAGGAGCCTGCTCTCCCTTTTGTGCATGGTCTCCAGCAGACACAGGCAACTCCCTGGACCTTCCCTGTTATGCTGCTTTGGAATCTGGATTGGAAATGTGCTTTAGGAAACTAGAGGCAATATATAGGTTTTCTCAAGGCAGCTTTGGCTGCCTCCTTTAATTCTATATCCAAAAGCTGAGAGGCACAGCTCCATTTTTAAATTTCTTTTGGAGCAAGTGGGTGCAGCAGTGTACACTTGCAAACTCCTACATTACCACCCCACTCCAAGGAGACACACAGCAACCCTAAACTTCACCATGCAGGCAGGGAGGGGTTAAATTCCAAACCTGGCACAGTGTCTGTGCTCCAAAAGTACATGGAAAACAGGTTAAGTTTCCAACTGCTGCTCTTACTCCCTCCTTCTTTAATACCCTTGTTTTCAGCTGAATTAGTAGTGAGGATAAATTTGATCAAAAACATATTTGGGTCAAGGTTTCCAGACCTAAATCTGATTGTGGCTTTAACCAAGGCCAGGTACTACTGGACTGGTGGTGGTCATTGTCCTCTTGCTCTACTATGGGACTTTGATGCTTTAGAGATCAAGGGCTGCTTCAGGGGTTGCAGGGGAGTCCCACATCACCAGTACTGGTGGCCTGCATCAGGGCTGAGTGCACTGCAGGACCAGCAGGCAACAGCAGCTCCCAGGTGGGGAAGGGGGCTTCCAGCTAGATCTGTCTTTGCCTGCAGCCTCAGCCCTTCTTTCAGGTTGTGCTTTATCTGGGGAGCTTGAGGTACGTTTGGGGATATTGTACTTGGCTTAGGTGCCTCATCCAGTCCTCCTGTGGAGAGAGCTGCCTGCTTCCGATGGGACATCATAGAAGAAACAAAGTTCATTGAAGTAGAAGGTACCAGGGAGAAGCAGAAAGCTTCTCATCCCCTGGTGAGACTCCCAGTGGGATGAGGTTGAGCTTGTTGCAGTTCTCCAAATACGCTGGAGACCAATTTGCTTTGCTCTCCTGGGGGGCAGCTGATGGGCAGGCTTTCCAGCAGAGCTTGTGCTGCCTGCTTGTGCACCTTGCTTTGAGCCTCCTTTCCAGACGAAGCCTTTTAGAGCCAAAAATCATTTAGCTATAGTCTAAGGGTGAGGTGGCAATGGGTGAGATCAGAGACCTTTAATATTCTCTGCTGATGGCTTTGCTCTCTACCTTCCCTACAGAACGGAGTCAGTGGCAGAGAAGATGCTGACAAATTGGTTCACCTTTCTGCTGTACAAGTTTCTGAAGGTGAGTTTGGGAAGGGATGGCAATCCCATGTGGACAGGGGGGTGGTTCCTGCCTCACTGGGCCAAGCAGCATGCTACCCAAAGCCCAGGCTGACATGGTCCTGAGCATTGCTGCTCCCTCCCAGAGCAGAGATTGCTTCCCAGATCTCTGTTTTCATCCTGGTTTTCTGAGATGTGATTCTGGTCTCCTTTTTTGGGAAATAGCTGAGATTGGAAAATGAAATCCAGATCGGGATTGCTTAATGCATAGTGGGTTTGAGATTTTAACAATGGTGCCCTGAGGAAAGATAAATCTGAAGCAACTCAGTTGAGTCTTGGAGTGGTCCCCATTCCTCTCTTCTTGCCTTTGCTTGTGTAACTCAGGAGGAAAAAGCCCTGAGAGCTGATTCTTCTGTAGGCATGGCTGTGATTGGGGCTGTTTCTGCCTCTTTGAGTTGTAGTTTGATGAGTTGCACTCTTCCTGTAATGCTGCTGCTTTTCCTTCATTTCTCCAACACTGAGGTTCTGTGGTAGGGGAATCCTGCAGGCATCTCCAGTTCTGCTGCTGCTTCCCCTGACAAAGGTGCCCTGGTGGGGATGGATGCCTTGAAGGGCTTGTTGACAGCCAGGGACAGAGCTCTGAACTGCACCTGCATGAGGCTGCAGAGCCTTTTAGCTTTTATTCACCTGTTTCCAATTTCATTGGGGTAGGAGTAGAGGACACCACAGTGTAAGTTCTGTTTTTACCACTGGTGCATCTACCCATACGGAGAACATTTATTCCATCAGCACCAGTGCTTCCACCTGCTACAGCTGCACCAGTTTCCATGCAGATTACACAGCAGCAGCTCCAGTGCATGGACCCCAGGCTCAGTCCTGCTGCAGCTTTGGGGTGACTCTGATGGGTGAACGATCCCTGCGATCCTGCTGCTGGTTTATCAGGCAGCAGGGCTGTTTCTTGGGATCCTGCCTGGTGTTGGTGCAGTGAGACTGGGTGGCACACTGCTGTTTTTGTGGGATTTCATCCCTCATTAAGATAAAGAGGGTTTGAACTATTTCCAGCCAAGAGATGAGAGCGAGCAGGAGTCTCAGCAGAACTCAAGTGATCAGCAACGAGAGGTGATTTATAATATCACTTACATGCACTTGGCTTTTTGCCTCTGTTGAGGAATAGCCCATATCTATAAAAATCTATCTAGCATGCTGGAGATTGCTTGTCGGGGGGGAGAGGTGAAGAGCTGTGCTGGTCATAGGGAGATGTCAAACCTCCCACTGTCCCTTTGTGCCAGGGCGTTGTCCAGCAGGGCCCTTTTGCATCAGCAGTGCCCAGTGGGATTGAGTGGAACACTGGCAGAAGGCTCTTTGGGCTCTGTGAACTTGGTGGAACAGGCAGGAGTAGCTCTCCTTGTGGATAAACTCCTCCAAGGCTCCTTGAAGTGAACAGGATTATGCTTTGACTGAGCTAAGTGCAGCGCAGGGTTTGGGGACATTGTATTTGTGTGTGTGACCTGACATCCTTGACCTGTCCCTGGCTGGACTGGGCCACGTTCAGAAGCTACTTTGAATTAGCTCATGCACCAGCAATGTTCTGCATCTGTCCTTGACCCCCTTCAGAGAGGTTTGTGGGCACATTACCAGTTGTGGAGGATAAGGAGGTCTGAGGATAAGGAGTAGCAGGTGAGAGGTGTGGGGATGGTGGAACTAGGGCAATGCCTCTTTATAAAAAAGTCCTTGGCTACACCATGACTTAGAGATGGGAAAACACCTCCAGTGTCTGAGTGGTAGCAGCAGGAGAAAGGTCTGATCTAGGGGCACCATGACAAGAGAAACATACACAGAGGGCCTGGATGAACTTGCTGGCTGTGAAATTTGTTATGCTGGGATTCATCTCCTCGGGAAGTGGTTGAAACTCCTCTTCTTGAGTCACTTGAGTTAAACTGGAAGAGACTTGAGGAGGTGCTCATGCCCTCTTCTAGGTTGGTCCCACCAGAGGAGACCCATGAGGCTGTTCTCACCTGTTTCTGGACAGTGAGGATCACAGGTGGCAGCAACAGCAGGAGAAGGCTGTGGAGTAGATGGAGAGTATCACAACAGACAGCTTGCCAGCAGGGAAAGTGCCCCAAACTGCTGTAATTGTGCATGTAAATGAGGCAGACAGCCACGTGCCCAGCTACTGGATCAGCTCTCAGCAAACCTGCCCTGAGCAGAGCAAGATACACTGGGGTGAGGGATGGGGACAGGCACAGGACAGCCCCTCATGCCCAGGGCCAGCAGCGTGGGGAGCCAGCGAGGGCTGGTGCTTTCGGGAGGACCCTGCAGTAGCATTTATCAGACTCTTAATGAGACACCTCAGGGAAAGGGAGATGGATAAATCGAGACAAGTGCTGAAAAATGCACAATATTAGGTGCCTGATGAGCTAGATCTAGTCAGTAATACAGTTTGGGAATTAGCTGGCTTGTCTCAGCCTGCTCCCAACATATCAACACGGGCATGCACAGGGTGCCTGCAGCTGCCCTCCTCCAGCTCGGCTCACATGGAGAGCCCCCAGAGCTCCCCTCAGTCAGGTCCCCAGCAGTGGGCAAACTGCATGAGGGCTGGCAGGGTGGGCACAGTCACATTTGGGGAGCAGGCTGCCCTTCATTAACCTGAGCAATCCCCTGCCCACATCTCAGTGGTCTCCTTCTGTATTTCACCTGATGGAGTTCATCTCAGGCGAACTGCCCAGCACCCTGTTCATTTTGTTGGTCTCTGTCAAAGACGATCCCTAAACCATCCTCATCTGCATTGTCCCAGTGAGCTGTGACCCACAGCAGCACCTTGGCCCTGGTCTTCAAAAGCCAGTGGGGACAGTGAGGCTGGGAGTGTGGTGCTCCATTTTAAGGGTAGCATCCACACTAGGAACAGACAGAGAAGCCAGTGTAGGAAAGACTGAGCCCACCTCTCTCGGTGTGAACCCCTAAGGTGGGTGCAGAGCTGCAGATGTGGGGGCAGCAGCCATGCCTTACTGGAGAGGTGAAAGCTGTGGGCTGAGACTGTAGCAACCATGGCAGATGGAAGCTCCAAGCCATCCTCCATCCATACCACTTCCACAGACATGGAATTTTCACAAGGAGTTTTTGCAAGGAACCTAAAAAGGGGAATTTAAGTCCTTCCACCAGAAGCAGAGGGGTAGGCTTGGGATGCCCTGGGACCCCTGGGCTCTCACCGCTCTGCAGCCACCCTCGCCTTGCAGGCAGCCGGTGATGTGCAGCCTAGCACCCACTTGGGTCTCTCACTTTTCCAAGCTGACTTAATGAAGCCAAGTTTGCAAATGAAACATAATTTCAAAGACAGGCATGTTGTCGGAAGGTCTGGGGATGATGTATGCCTGTTCCTGCTCGTTAGCAGCTGTCTCTTTAATTACCGCAGATGCTAACGAGATGCTAACAGCATATGGTGACAGGGAGAGCAGCCGCACTTTGCACCAAAGTACAATTTATTTGTGAGGCGGCCGGGAGGGAGGGATGAGGGCTAGTGGGGTAAAATCTGCTGGGACTTCTCTGCATCCTCTCTGTTCCCTTTTTTCTCCCTTAGGGCTAATGCCTGTATCTGCAAGGGCTCATTGGGATGCAGCTCAGGGGACGTGTTTGGGCCCTGGGTTATGAACGGGTGTCCACTCCCAGTCTCGCTATGCCAAATCCTGGCTCCAGGCTGGTTGGTGATTCCATCCCTGGCAGGTCCTTTAGTGTTTCTGAATCCAGCATCCAGCATGTTTTAGAGGGAAGTGCCTGCTCCAGTTCCCTCCTCACATGTCTAAGATAGATGCTGGTGTGGCTCTGTCTGGTAGCTAAAGCTGGCTCTGGCAGTGGAGATGCATAAGTGGCAAATGGTTTAACTAAAGGAAACCTCATTGCCTGGTCCCCTCCATCACCTGGAGACTCAGGGTAGGGTTGTCTGTGGGTTGCTCCCTTGCTTTTCCTTTCCAGTGGGTCTGGCAGGCTGTACCCAGCTGTCATTTGGAGAAACCTCCTTTGACCTTCTCTCATGTGAGACTGGGGTCCTGGCAGGTGCCAGAACTGCATTGTGATATCTGGCCAAGAGCCCCCAGGCTGTCCCACTGCAGTGTGACTTTTCCAGTCCTCAGGTGCTTCTCTTGTCTGGAGCAGCTCAAAAGACAGGCTGTATCCCATACTCAAGGTCCCCAGATTCAAGCTGCTCTTTAGTAGACCTGAATTTACCATTTTTAGCTCATCTTTGGTTTGCAGAATGAGCAGAATTCACCCAGAAGTGTCTGGAAGCCCTGGGTATCTGAGGTTGATAGACAAACAACTTCCAGTGGCTTTGGAAGGAGAGAGTGAGCTCCTTCACAAGATGAATTTTACCATGGACCTTGCTCCTTGCAGTCTTGAGCAAGGGATGAAGACTTTTTATAGTGCCATATGTGGGAATTGATGCTGCAGGCCCACAGGAGACTTCTGACATGGTGGTGGTTCTTGAAAGGCAAAGCTGGTGCCTGGCACCTTCTAACTCCTCTCTCTCCTCTCCTCTGTCCCCCTGTCACACAGGAATGTGCTGGGGAACCACTCTTCATGCTCTACTGTGCCATCAAGCAGCAGATGGAGAAGGGACCCATTGATGCCATCACAGGAGAGGCTCGCTACTCCCTCAGTGAGGACAAGCTCATCCGGCAGCAGATTGACTACAAAATGCTGGTTAGTGCAAGCAGAAGCCTCAGTGGTACTGCTGCTGTCCAGGGCTGCCAGGTCCAGCTATTTGCAAGATCTTGGAGGCACACAAAATACTTTTAGAGAGAATTTTGTCTGTTGTTCTCTTCAGCATTCCTGGAGTGCCTCTCACCCTGTCTGAGTGGGGCCCATCTCAGACAAGGTTAGAAACAGGGCCTTTCCTTGGTAAGGTTTTCTCTTGCCATGGGCCCAAGGAAGCCAAACATGAACTGAATCCTGTTCCATATCTTTCCAAGCAAACTCCTGGCAATGGCAGGTTTGGGTGAGAGATGCTGTTGAGCTTGTGCTATATGGAGCTCATGTTTGGTGGGGATCAAAGTTAGAGCTTTGAGGTTACTGCAGGAGATGGAGAGACACTTCTCCTCTTTCTTCTGAGCCATGTCCTCTGTCCAGCTAAATGATAAGCCAGACCCTTTCCCTGGCTGAGCCTGCAGCTGGTTCTTCACCTGCAGCTCCACAGGGATGGTTTGGGAGGGGATTGGAGTGTGCCTGGGCATTGCTTGTTATCAACAGCCTTTGGTGCACTGGGCATAGTTTGGTGTCCCAGGATTCCTTCACTGACTCTGTGCTTCCCTGCTGGGAATTGGAGATTTGAGAATGGCAGGGAGAGGTGGGGAAGGGGGAGCAAGAATGTGCCATGTGGCTACAACTCCACAGCTGCTCAGGAGGTGAGAAGACACGGCCTGTAGACAGCTGTAGCCTTGTGTCCTTGGACCTGCCTTTGCAGCCAGTGTGTCACAGCCTCTCACTTGACCCTTTCTGACCCTATGCAGACCCTCAACTGTGTGAACCCCGAGAATGAGAATGCCCCAGAGATCCCTGTCAAGGTGCTGAACTGCGACACCATCACGCAGGTGAAGGAGAAGCTGCTGGACGCTGTCTACAAGGGCGTGCCCTATTCCCAGCGACCCAAAGCTGGAGACATGGACCTGGGTAAGAGAGAGGCCAAGCACTTCCCTGTGGGGAGCAGGGATGTGGCTATGAGCAGAAGTGCCAATAAATCTGAGCAGGGCAGGAAAATCAACAGATGCTACAGAAGCACATTTGTGCTTGTTCAGTCCTTTGCCATGCTGGTGGCTCTGACTGTGTGTGGGGAGCCCTGACACCAGTGTGTGGATCCTGCCAGAGGAGGAGGTGGGGAGGAGAGCCCCCTTTGATCTTCTGGGGTCTGAATTGCAGGCTTGAGGTGTCTTGAGATCCAAGGAGGCCAGCAATAGTTGAGAGCAGTGTTAATAGTCCTGTTCTTAAAGGGTGGACAGGGGAATGGAGAGAAGCAAAGGTAACAGTCACCAGGGTCAAACTGATGCTGTCTTTCCCTGAGTACTTGGATTTGTCCAGCACACTGATAGCCATCAGCCCTGGGGCTCAGAGATGGGGGGGAGGCCTCTTAACTTGATGCCTTGGGGCTGCTCTACCCTTGCCTTATCTTTGTGCTCCCATTATCCACTAACCACGAGTCCTTCTCCCTCTTGGGGGCAGAGTGGCGGCAGGGCAGGATGGCCCGCATCATACTGCAGGATGAAGATGTCACCACAAAGATTGACAATGACTGGAAGAGGCTGAACACCCTGGCCCACTACCAGGTAAGGCTGTCCATGATGGAGAGCATGGAGCAGTCACCAGCTGCTTTGAGCTTGAGCATCTTTTCTCCCTCCTCAGCTTGGTCAGGGCCTGGGCTCAGCTCTCCAGGGCCATGGCCAGGAGGTCTGCACTCACTCTCCTGCCTGCATCTCATGTTTGTGGTCCTTTCAAATGGGATATTTCCAGGGTTCATAGAGGCTGTTTTCCATTCTGACCTTACTCTGCCATTTTCATGCTGAACTTTCTGGTGTGTTCCTGTTCTTCCCCTTCCCCCAGCTGTCACAGAGATATGTCAGGCTCCTTTGCTGGAGATGATGTCCCTGGGGTGGTGGCAGTGCCACTGCATCCCTCTGGGGCTGGTTTCTCCCCTGTGAACAGCTGGGGCTGTTCCCCCTGTGCCTCTCTGGTGTGGCAGCCTGCTCAGCCCATTTCTGCCCGCAGGTGACGGACGGCTCCTCGGTGGCCCTGGTGCCCAAGCAGAACTCAGCATACAACATCTCCAACTCCTCCACCTTCACCAAGTCCCTCAGCAGATATGGTGAGTGCACATGGGCATCCTCCTCTGGGCTGGCTGGGGAGGTGGCACTGGGCTGGGCATGTGGACCAAAGCACAGGGCAAGTTACTAGAACTGTAACGCATGTGGACAAAGTCCTCCAAACTCCCAGCTCTCCTGCACGATGCTACTTATTCTAGTGTTGGAGAGGGAGCAGGTGCCCTCAGAGCCATCTTTCTTTGCAGAGTGTTGGACTCAGGGGAAAAAGGCAAATGTTAGATGGCTGCTGTTAAGGGATCCTTTCCCTTTTATTCCCCTGAAATCTAATTAAAATAAGCACAGAGGCACTTAGCACTTAAAAGAGCAGAGTTGAAGACTCCCACGAATGTACTGGCAGGTGTACTTCAGCCTTGGTTTGGAAGGGAATAGTGTGATCAGCTCAGTGTGGCACAGGAAGCATCTGTGATCCTGGCACTTGTGTGCTGGGAGCAGGACAGGATTTGCAGAGTTCCTTCCATGGTTGTCCTGGCCCCTGCACATCAGCCAGGCTTGCATGTGGCCCAGCAGGCTGTGAGGATGGTCACAGCAGAGCTCCCAGCTCATGGTGGCTGCAGAGGCTGAGTCCCAAAGCTCCTGTGGAGGGAAGGGGGATGTTGGGGCTGGTGGTGAGGCAGAGGTGGCAGGACAGGAGCATCCCCTGTGCTTGCAGAGAGCATGCTGAGGACAGCCAGCAGCCCCGACAGCCTGCGCTCGCGGACCCCCATGATCACCCCCGACCTGGAGAGCGGCACAAAGCTCTGGCACCTGGTGAAAAACCACGACCACATGGACCAGCGCGAGGGCGACCGCGGCAGCAAGATGGTCTCTGAGATCTACCTGACCCGTCTGCTGGCCACCAAGGTATGGCCCAGAGACACAGAGCTGGTGCCTGGCTTTGGAATTCTGGGTGGGGATGGGTAGTGATTTGGGTTGTCCAAAAGTGGTAAGCACTGCTCTTCTGTTAGCCTCCTGCGCTAGCACAGGAAGAGGTCCTCACCTGGTCTCTTTTCTGAGCTGGAGGTGAAGGGTTTGTGTGTTGAAACTACGGCGAATATCCCCTGAGTGGATTTTCCTGTTTGCTCTTTGCACCTTTTGGTGTTTTTACTATTCCCTGTATCCTTGAGCAGCTGCTGGTCTGCAAAGCAGAGATGCCCTGGGATAGGTGCCTCTTTGGTGTTTGGGATAAAACTGCAGAACAGGTGATGTGGGAAGGGTGATTACCCCAGGCATTTGGCACTGCAGCATGTTCCACTTCCCTCAGCATATACCAACACTTTTTTGTTTTGTATGGTGTTTTTCTTAGTATGCTTTTAGCATGCCAGATCATACAGTGAAGGAGATACCTCATTACTGCAGTGTCTGTTTCCCAGTATAAACCACTGAGAACCAGCAGGGTTACACAGACTGTACTGTGCTGCTCTTTCAGGTGTAGGAACAGAAGTGAAATTGGTTAGAGGCTGACTGTTAGTTAAAGACCCACCTCTCTGCTGGCCCAGGGTGTTGCTGAGCAGCCCTTTTCTCTTTCTCCTCCCCAGGGCACCCTGCAGAAATTTGTGGATGACCTGTTTGAGACCATCTTTAGCACAGCTCACCGTGGGAGTGCACTGCCCCTCGCTATCAAATACATGTTTGATTTCCTGGATGAACAAGCTGATAAGCATCAGATCAATGATTATGATGTCAGGCACACCTGGAAGAGTAACTGGTAATGGAGAAGGACAGTGGGCTGGGGGGTGGGCTAACAACATCACAGCTTCCAAGCCCTCCCGCAGGGAGCAGAAATACGAACCTGGAAATGATCCAGGACGAGAGAGGCCCATATCTCTGTATTTCGGGTGTGGGTAAATCCCTTGCATGCCTTCCTTAGCAGAAAAAATCCCAGGAATGCAGTGCTCCCTCAGCCCTTCCCCAGATCCCAAGCACCACGCTCCCCCTGATGGCTGCAGTCGCTGAGCTCTCTGTTCCCATCTCACCTTGGCCTCTCCATCCTCCGGGCTCCTCCAGGGATGCCAGCCCCAATTCTCATCTCTGCTGTCCTGAAGGTGTTTCCACACTCCCTGCAGTCGCTCAGCCGTGCCCAAAGTCAGTTGTGTGCACATCCTCCCCGCCCTTGCCGGCAGAGCCAGCCCTGCTCTGCTAACCGCTGGGGTGGGGCAGCCTGTGGCACTGCTGGGCGCTGTGCTGGGGCTCCGGCAGGTGCTGCTCCTCAGCCCCCTTTGGCATTTTTCATTTCTGCTGCCTCACTGATTTCATCTCTCTGATTTTACTGTGACTGGAGACGGGTACGTATGTTCCCCGTGTCTGGCATTTGTTAAATGGCAGCCAAATCGCTTTTGTGTAGTTCAGTAACTGTTTGCAATTAGCAGGGCAGGAAAAGAAACATTTTTAAATGGAGATGTGAGAGCGTGGAAGTGCTTGGAACTGATTTATAACTCAGCTTCCTATATTAAAAGAAGGAGTGAAAGGCAAAGGAGGAAAAAAGCCCCACTCTTCAGGGGCTGGGCATGCAGGCTCTTGCATACTAATGCCTGTGCTTATCTCTGGGCGCTAATTCGACATGTGGAGCTAATTTCTCCAGGCCATTCCCTTCACAAATGAAATATGTACATGCACCCAGTACCCTCATTAGGAAAGTCCTGGGGAACAAAGTGTGTTTTCTTTAAGATAAAAGCATTCACCGAATGTAGGTGCTGGGGGATGACAGACTGAGGAGGATTTCTGAAGGGGGAGGCTCTGAGGTGCTCCTGGGAGAGGAGAAGGGCAGCAGGAGTGGGAAGCGGAGCCATGGAGGGTGGCATGTGTGTGTCAGTATGCAGCAAACAAACAGTCGGTGGCTCGCCAGGAGACCTGCTGTCTCTACAGCTGAGAGCTTTATTTCCAGCATCTGAGGCCACCTAAATTTTCCTCTGCTGTTAAATGCACTAATGAGCCCCTTGAGGAGTCCAGCTATCTCCCTCCTCTGCCACGGGGGATGTGTGAAATGCCACGCAGCACCTTCGAAGGCATTATTAATGTCAGAGAAAGGGACCATATCTGTTTGACCCACGGGCTCAGCAAGGACTTTTCAGGGAGAGTGGATCCTTGGAGAAACCACAGATCTGCACTGCCCTGGTTTGCCTTTGGGGATGTTGGCAGTGCTGAGGAATCTCTTCATGGATAACTGCTGCCTTTTTGGGGTGGGCAGGGGGGAGTGGCCATTTACCCAGGGTTTTTGCATCCCTGGAATGCTGGAAAAAGCAACCTGCCAATTCTGGGTCATGGGAAGCTCCTTCTCCACAACTGGAGATGCATGTATATGCCAGCTGCCCTGCAGGGTGGGGTTCAGGTGCTGACTCCTGTTTCCTTTGTCCCTCAGTCTACCTCTACGTTTTTGGGTGAATGTGATTAAGAACCCCCAGTTTGTGTTCGACATTCACAAGAACAGTATTACTGATGCCTGCCTATCTGTGGTGGCTCAGACATTCATGGACTCCTGCTCAACTTCTGAGCACAAGCTAGGAAAGGACTCTCCCTCCAACAAACTACTGTATGCCAAGGACATCCCCAACTACAAGAGCTGGGTAGAAAGGTGAGTAGACTTGGCAATAGCTCCTTGCTTCTCCTGGGGGACTTGCAGTGGATGCTCATGGATGTGGGGATGTGGGTTGCTGGGAGGGCTCCTCTTGGTAGGTGACTGAAGCAGGACTGCACTAACGCTCGAAGAAGGTGGTCCTCTTGTTTGGGGGGTGATGCTTTCTCATGATTGTCTCCTAGAATGAGTTTGCAATGACTGTTTTAAAGAGCTGTTTATGACTCGCTTAGGGGGTGCTAAAAGCAACCTTCACTATTAGGTTGTCTGATGTTTTCTGTTGTAAAAACTTGGTCTGTACTAGGGAATTACTAACACCTCGCTTGATTGCTTTTGAAGAGCAGGGAGAACTCAGCCTTAGAGTAGAGAAGTGCTTTTTTTTGTATCACAACAATACATGCAGGTTTTGCTGAAATGCTTGAAAATTATCATTTCCCAGTGCCCAGGCTGCAGTCTCCATGCTGAGGAGCAGGGAGCAGAGCAGGTCCCCTGACACCTTCCAACACCTTCCACCTTCCCTGTTAGCTGAGGAGAGATGTCCCTCTGTCCTGCTGAATTAATGTAGTGTTAAAGGTTCAGGGTTTGAATGAGACTGATTGCAAATTGATGCACTCAGGCATAATGCTGTGTTTAGCTTTATCCCTTTGGGAGAGAAACCTAGGAGATGTCCTTCGAAGCCCTCCTAATAGAGCTACGGTTAAAATGTTGCCGTCTTGTAAAGTGCAACTTCATGAAACTTTAAAAATGGCAGATTTCAGGTTGATGTTGCAACTTTTCCTTGGTGATGATGTGCTGGGCTAAACATGATGCTTTTTTCTTAACTGAGGGCCCTTTTTCAGCATCTTGGCCAAATACAGAATGAACTAAATGAAGGATGTCCAGACAACAGTAAATGTCATATTCTCTTGTTTGTAAGGGTAGAACTTTGTAGCCTAAATCATCCTCGGGTACTCGTTTGTACACAGATATTTTTGTTGCACCATTGGCATGCTTGCTGTTTTGCAGGCAAGTACAAAGACAAGTGTCTTCCCTTGAGGAAGGTAGGGCTTGGATCAGAAGGAAAGGTGCCCCTGAAATATGATGCCTGAGCTGAGAGATGAGCTGCATTGTAATAGGAGGAAGTTCTTTGCATGGGGCTGGATGGGGCTTTGGAGTGGGGTCCCATAGGAACATCACAAGCTTCATAAGGTGAATTTCTCTGACCTTGCCATCTCTATGACAGAAATATTCACCTCTGTGTATGTGCCTGGAAGAAAAAAGGTATAAAACCATTTCAGAGTTAAACATTGGTCTAGACATTCTGCATCCCTGGGGAGGAGGTGGGAGATCTCAGTGATGACAGATGTTCCTGCCATTGCTTACCTCCAGCATGGTCCCAGAGGCAGATGAGCAGGGGGCAGAGATGTCCTGAGCAGGGGGTGACTATGTCTACTACTGTTCCTCTGCTGCAGGGATTTATGGCATAATCAGCATTTCTGGCTTTGGCACAGTTATAGTCACAAAGCTTTGCAGAGGAGGGATGGGAGTGGTGTGGGGGTGGCTGAGTGGGACTGCCAGTCCCAACAGCAGGTCTGTCTGCTGCTGTGGCTCAGGCACCAGCTGAAAAAAGGGCATCCTGCCAATCTGAGGCAGGAATAGCATAGGGAAGGGCTTAGGAAGAGGGAAAACTGGAGAAACCCAAGGGGTCTGCTGCTAGGGTCACAGGTGTCCTCTGGAAAGGGATGGTGCGACTGGAATCTTGTCCATGTGAGCCATGCACACTTGTATTGAAAAATGATGGTTCCTTCCCATCCTGTATGTCATGATAACACCTGGAGCAAGAAACTGCTGCTTTAGGAGATGTCACTCTGGGGTGTGAGATCTTTCTAGGGGTGTAGGAGATGCCTGGCTTAGTCAGAGGCCCTCACCTCAGACCACTGCTCTCCTGGCAGCCTCCAGAAATTCTCTTGCATCTTTTTCTGGGTATGAATGAGCCTCTTTGTAAAAACTGCCCAAGTAGTTTATCACTAGTTGAGTTCAGTGCAGTGGGATGGAGAGGATCCTCATATTCATCTGCTCAAGTGGTCTTACTGCCATCTGCTCCCATCCAAGTGCTTCAGCAGTGTTCTATCTGGGCGTTCAGCTAAGTGATGCTAATCACTGTACCAGAAACTTTACCGAGTGGGGAGTCATGAGGAGCAGAGCAAACCTGAGAGAGGCTGGCACTCTGTATTTCCAGGTGGAGATGCTGGTAATTTCCAGGTGGAAATGCTCCCTGGGAGCAGCCAGAGCTTGTTTGCTGTGTGTGGGGTTTCTTTCAAAACGAGGCCTGTGGACACAACCCTGGTTTTCAAAAATCTTCAGCAGCCAGTCCACTGGTGTGTCTGCTTGGTGTAACTCTCCTGCTGTAATGGGATACTGCAGCTTTGTCCTCTCAAGGTTGTGATCAACATCCTGTTGGATATTCTGTTTTTCCACTACCACAGCACGTGTATTGCTGCAGGGGCAGGATGTCACCTTGTCGTGTGTTCACAACCCAAGTATTTAATTGAATGCAAAGGGGCATTGTTGGCTTTAGGGACATGATGACCTTAGGAGAGTAGTAGCAAAACCTTGTGTGCTACTGCAGGTGTGGAGGGCCCTGGTGCACGTAGTTTGGTGGAAAAACATGCCAATGGGATGGGAAGGACAAAAAAATGTGTAGTTTAGGAGAGGGCAGAAAATCCCTTAGAGCAAGATTGCTTGTCTTCCCAGCATGGTGAGCAGAATTGGAGCAGCTGGGTGCTGCTCCATCAGGACCACATTCTTAACAGTGCTGACTGCTCCGTGGGGTGCTCAGAGACCTCTTAGTGAGCAGTGTTTAGATGGGTGATTGTATGTCACTGCTTGGAGGAAAGATGCTCTTCACTTGCCTTTCCAGTGGCTGCTCTCTGTGATCATTGTGGCGGGGACCCATCCCTTCCTGCCTGTCCCTGTTTCTGACCCGCTCCTCTGTTCCTCCCTGGCAGATATTATGCAGATATAGCTAAAATGCCAGCGATCAGTGACCAGGACATGAGCGCGTACCTGGCGGAGCAGTCACGGTTACACCTCAGCCAGTTCAACAGCATGAGTGCCCTGCACGAGATCTACTCCTACATCACCAAGTACAAGGATGAGGTAAGGTGTGGTGAGGCAGAGCCAGGCCTGAGCTGCCACTTGAGTCCTTTTGTCCTTGTTTCTGCAGTCCCCTGCTTTTTCCTGTAGAAAAACACACTGTGAAATGTGGAATAGTAACATATTCCATGTCTGTCCTTGAGCTGCTGGAGAAGGAAAGGTTTGGGAGGCATGAAGCCAGGAGCTGGAGTGGGCAGTGCTCATTCCTCATATTTTTTTGCAGTGAGTAATGTGGGAAACACCTATTTTTCTACATATTTGGCACATGAGCTCCACGAGGCTGCAGAGTTCCCAGCACTATCTCAGCGTGCTTCTCCTATGCACTGCCACTAATCCTGCACCATGGTGGTACCAATGCTGTGGGACTGTACAGGTGGTGTTTGGCTCCTCTCCCCAGGGATCTTAGAGGATGTGGTGCTCTCTCCAGTGCTTGTTTTGTGAATGTCAGTAAAGACGGTTAAGAACTCCTCTGTTGTAATTTATACAAATTAATTTCTCAAAACTCTGCTCAAATCCACAGCTTACATCTTATTAAAGCAATAAAATATGTAACTACAGTAAAATATAGGTCTATACACATAGCATGATAGTACAGGTTTTATTGTCCCAATAAAGGGGTTGATGACTATATTTGAATGGTGGCTAATTTAAGTGACAGAGTGCCAGAACATCTTCCCACTCAGAGCCAGGAGAGGAAATGGAATGCCTGTTGTTCCATGCAGCAATCCAAAGAGACTTCTCCCAGTGCCACTTTGAGGGGTGAATTTAGGGGGTCCATGGGCAAGTTGTGGCAGACCTGGCTCCTGGGTTTAAGGTCAGCACTGGGACCATGGTGGCCAATATCCTATGGAACTCAGTGCTTTACAGGAGGGAAGAGGAGATCCTGGCTTTCCTGGTTCTTGGGAAGATGCTGTGTGGTGCTCACCATGCAGCTGATGGCCATGTGCTGATGACCATGCTGGTGGGACCTCTATGCCAGTCCTTAGATAGTTTTGGATGGCACATTCCAGAGATCCCTGTTGCTCTGGGTCATGGGTTGGCCATGAAGGGGTTCTGGGGTTTTACAGTTTGCACACAGCTGTGTGACAACCATGAGAGTGAAAGTGGAGCAGTCTGGAAGATCTAGATTTGCTGTGGTCCAGCTATCATGCCTGAGCCATCACCCAGTGCTCATTTCCTCCAGGCTAAAATTCCCACAATCCTTAAATAAATCCTCCAAGTCCTGGGCAAGAGATGGAGGGGACCATGTGAGATGAACCCATGGCACTAATGAGCTGCTCTTTAGGGGCACAGGTCCTCTTCTTGCCTGCTGACAGCAGCCTGACATCTGTTGAGTGTCTTGCTGTTGCCTGCTCTCTGAGCATCACAAGTGTGTTCACAGCTCTCAGGAACTTCTTTTATTATTTGTAATGGGATTAATAAATCACAGCTGTTCCCTTTGTTTGTTTTCATCATTAAGCACAATTATATGCAGCCCGATTGCACCCTCTTTGATGCAAAATGGGAGAGAATAATTTTTCCTGTTGTTCAGTGCAATAATATGCTGTCATTGGCTGTGAATGAAAATCATAATTAATTTTCATTTGGGTACTTGCATCTTGGTAATCAGTGGTCCTGGCTCCTTATAGCAGGTGACAAACCTGGGTGTCTCTACACTCAGCACAGGTTTCCTTTGACTGCATTGTTTCCATAAGGCTGAGATAAGAGAGGAGTAAATAAATGCATGGACAGTTTGGGAATCATTTGGCACCTCAGCATTCCAGGATGTACCTCTGTCTGGTTGGGAGAGGCAGAGGAGGCAGCTAGGGGGAATAGGCTTCCCTTCACTTCTCTGGCCAATCTCATTTGGTTCCAGCTCAGGCACCTTTCAGGCATGTGTGGTTTTGATTTCTGTGTGTCACTACAGGTATTTCACTCTGTGTGTATAATGAGGGCTGAGAGCATCTGTGGAGATGGATGGGGGGGAGTGTTCCCGGTAGCAGGTTTGTGGCAGAATCTATGAGTTCTTCCCAGTCCAGCTGCTGCCCAGGGATGTTGCTGCCAGGGGAGGTAAATCAGATATGCCAGCTGATGCTGGGGATGTTCCCCCTCCTCGGGAGCTGACACCAGTGCCCAGGTGTAGCTTTCCCTTCTCTTTTGGGGGGAGACTCCCCATCAGGCATCTCTTGCTGCCCCAGGAGACAGGGGCCAGCCTGGTCCTGCCCCAAAACAGCCTGGGGGGAGACCCAGTCTCCTGATGGCCAGAGGCTGGTTGTGGCAGTGTGGTGGATGCTCCTCAGCATGCTCTGCCTGCCTCTCAACAACTTGCCAGCACTGCAGCAGCTCTTAATCAAAGGGAGCTGATTCCCCATTAAGAAGTTACCTGTAGGGCTCCTGATGGACTTTGCCTGCCTCCTAGTAAGTCTATTAATTATACAACAGTTGGTTTCCAATTATGCAGCCAATGAAATGGTTAATCAAGTCCCCTTTGACGGATGCCTTGATATATAATTGCAAAAAATTTGCTCTCTCAACTAGCTCACCCGAGGAGATGAGATTTCTGTCAGGTTTGTTTCTTTAAATCAGGTTTTCTGCTCTGCTGGCATGATGTTACTGAGACGAGACTCCTGGCTGCTGGGAGGGCAACTGCCCCTTTGTTTTACACTTTGTTACTCCCTTTTCCCTTCTCTGAGTCTCATCCTCTATGTTCCTGCTGCTGCTAGTCCTTCCCCAGCCCTGGGGGCACGGTCACATGTAGCCCAGGGCAGGGGACTGTCGCTCCAGCCTGCAGTCTGTCATTCTTATTAGCAGCTTGTTTAGAGAAGGATTTCAAGGGAGGAAAGTCATTCTCAGGTGTCTGTGGGTGCACCCCTTCAACAGGACTGGGGGCTCCCAGGCTTTGCTGATGCACCTGTCTGATGTCCAGTTCCAACACCCCATTGCACCCCAGTTGGGATGAAATGAGACAGGTTTTAAAACTGGTAGCAGCTGAAGCCTTGTGAATTTGGTGTTTTTGTGCATGTGGAAGCAGTTCATGGTTTGATTGTGGTCTCTGAAACACAGCCCCTGCTTCCCTAAGGCGTTACAGGACTGTTGAAGTCACAGGCGTGGTCGTGGTGGGAAGGTGTTGTTGGCTTGGATTTGGGGTTCACCCTCCATTTGACTGTGTTTTCTTCATTTCCCATGTGCAAGTTGGCTCCTCGTTAGTGTCAGGCAGGTGCCTGGTGTCACTGCAGACCCTTTGGGGCTCTGGTGGGCTCGCTTTATGGATGGCACCACTCACAGTGCTGTCTTTCACCTTGCACTTCCTTTGGCCCTGTTGGGGCACAAGAACACTTCCCATGGCGCCACATCCCCGTGTCCTGACGCCCTCAAAGAGCCAGTGGGCCACAACAAGCCGCTTTGGCCAGGAGGGCACCTCCTCACTTCTCTTCTCCCCTCTCTCCCCAGATTTTAGCTGCGTTGGAGAAGGACGAGCAGGCCCGGAGGCAGCGACTGCGGAGTAAGCTGGAGCAGGCGATCGACACAATGGCCTTAAGCAGCTGAGAAGGCGGCGGCGGTGCCAACGTCCGGCAGCGGGCGGCAGGACGGACGGACGGACAGATGGACGGATGGACAGAGGGAGGGAGGGAGGAAGGACCGGCCAGCGGCAGCCGTGGGCACAAGACTTTGGGGCTGGGACCGGCCGCGCCTCCGCACGCTCCCCACGGACACACGGAGAAACCTCGCGCTTAGCGGAACGAACCACGAACCCGACGGCGGCAGCAGCAGCAGCAGCAGCGTCCATGCAACTCCCTGACCCCCAGAGAACGCCCCAGCCCCGGCGGGAGGCAGCAGGGACCTTGCAGAGAGGCCATGCGGGCGGAGGAGAGGGGGCTGGCCTGCCCCACGGACCTGCTGGGCGCCCCTCGCCTGGGCAGAGCCCCCGAGCCCGCACGGGAGGAGGGTCGGGACCGCGGGGCTTCCTAGGAAGGCGTTTGGATGTTGTTGTTACTTTGGTGAAGGGAGGGTGGGTGGGCTCCTATTTTTACTGTACTTGACTTTCTCTCCCTTCCTTCCCCCCAGCTGTCCACCCCCTCTCCTCCTCCTCCTCTCTCTTTTTCTGTCTGTGCCCCCTTCTCTCTCTCTCTCTCTGGCCTTCTGCCACTAGTGTTAACTGCTATATTTGCACAATTTACACGAGACAAACAAAATTTTTAATTTAAAGGGAAAAAAATTATAACAAAAAAATGGGAGGGGAAAAAATATTCTGAATTTTTTGCAACAAACTAACAAAAACGATTTTAAGAGATAAGCTAAAGGACTGATGCTGGGGAGATTTGGGGTTGGGGCTTTAGGGGTGGGCAGGAAAGGGAGCTTTGATATTTCTAAAATATGTCCTGTGCCATGTTTTATTTGAATGTTGTTTAGTGCGAAAAAAAAAAAATTGAAGAAAAAAAAGTTGGGAGTTTTGTTAGCTGGATAGATGCTGTTATTTTAATGCTGCTGAGTGGTTCTGGAGGTCAAAATCAGAGAGGAAGGGAGATCCCAAGGCTGGTTTTTCTTTTCCTGGGTGATTGCTGAGGGATGGTTGGTGTTTTGTTGAGCTTGTCCTTGTTTTCCCGGTTCGGTGGCCGTGGGGTGGTCTGGGCAGTGCTGCCTGCTCCTGCCTGTCCTGGGATGCTGCGGGGTGGAGGATGGCTGTGGGGCCTTTGGGGCTGTCAGGAGGGTTGATGGAGAGCCAGCCTGGCTTTTTGTGTCAGATTCTTTGGCACTGGAGCCGCCTTAACAAAGCCCCTTTACGTTTATTTTTGCCCATCACGTTTTTGTGCTGATGCAGGGGAAGAGACCAGATCCCCAGTGAAAGGAGAGGCAGCTCCTCTGCACTCCTGACTGGGATCCCCCTGGCAAACCCCACTGGGTTCCCAGCCCATGCAGGGACTGGGATTCTGGCTGCCATGGGGCTGTCTCCTGCTCTTCCTGGGGAGCCCAAATGTGTGCAGGACCTTCCACCCAAGGCTGACCTTTCTTTCTCTGTCTTTTCCTTCTTTCTCCCCCTTTCTCTCCTTGCTGTCACCCCGTCTCCCCTCCGCTGCCTCTGCCCTGACGGGGCTTCGCTGGAGACCTGAGGTCTCTCCCTCAGCTTCCCCCTTGGAAATGTCAGTTCCTTATGGGTTTGTGCTTTCCAGAGATGAAAAGGTGCTGAATGCTGCCCTGAATGGCAGCAGGTGACCAAAAACTTCCAAAAAAACAGAGCAAAACCCTTTCCTTTTCTGTACTGAGAGCTCCTGTCACTGCCCAGGCCACAGCACGTGGGGCCACACTCTGCCAGGAGCGGATGGCTGTCGAAATCCAAGTGGAGAGAAGCCCAGCTGATTTCTGTCCATTCCCTTAAATTGCAAGTTAAGGGGGGGAGAGGGAGAAATAATGAAGTTTTTAATTAAAAAAAAAAAATAAAAGTGTGTATATATATATATGTGGTTACAATCTAATTCTCGTGCCCCAGTGGGGTGCTGTATAGTTAACTGAAGGAGAATTGAACCAATATAAAAATGAGATGAATTTACACAGCCAGTTAAAACAAAACAAACAACCACTGCAAAAAAAGAAATAAAATTTAAAAAGGATACCAAATGGTGTGGAAGGAACTTCCAAGCCTTTCCCACCATGCAGAACAACCGTTTGAAGCCTGCACATCTCTCATTATGTTGTAATTTTGTTCGGTTTTGTTTTGTTTTAATAAGGAGGGAAAGGAGAGAAGATGCTGATTAAAAAAAAAAGAAAAGAAAAAAAAAAAGATGACAAAAGAATCCAACCACAACAGCAAAACTGTTTGAAAAAGAATTTATAATTGTTTCCCAAACCTACGAACCCTGAGCTGTCGCTGGATTTCTGAGAGCTGTGGGCTGTTGCATGACTGTGCTAGATTTTAGTCTGAGTTGATCTTTTTAAGAAACAGAAGAAAAAAACCCATAAAACAAAGAAACTGCGAGTATTGAATATTAGAGGTTTGTTTAGACCTGTTACCTATTTTTTTTTTAATTTGAAATGATTTTGCCACTTTCTCGTCCAAAAGAAAAAACAAAAAAAGAAACAGCAAAAAGAAAGACTTTAGGGTTCACATCTCAAATGTGGTACTTGGAGAGCCTTAAAGGACAGCTGTGTGCCCTGTGCTGGGGCCACTGCTGGCTGCCAGCATCTCTCTGGGTGCTCTGGTGGGACAGAACCCTCCGGGGGTCCCTTTGTAGGATTCACTGCTGCTCTGATGGGGTAGAGGGGTGCCTGCAGCTCCCTTTGGTGCAAAACTTCTTCCTTGTGGCATTGCTGGCCACGTGGTGCTGGTGGAGGTCCTGGAAGTGCCCTGGAGGATGGTGGCAATGCGTCGGTGATCGCTGCGGTGCGATGGAAGGGGAGCGATGGCTGTGGGGTCTCTGTCCAGGACTGCTGTGGGTTCTGCCTGTTGCACTGGTAAGAGTGTCCTGGGGAGCTTTGGTTGCTGTTGGGGCAGCCAAGCAAATGGGTTTTGTGGAGGGGATGGAGATGTATTTCTAAGGACACCTCCCTGAAAATTTCCCTTTTGACACGGAGGGCTGGAAGCACTGTTAGTTGCTGAGGTCCATTAACCTGTAGCTTTCCCAGCACCAATGCTGTGGGTGCTCCCTCAGACAGCCTGGAGGGACAGATGAGTTTTGTGGCCATGCTGTGTCTGAGATGGATTTGGGCAGCAGAGAGGCTCCTGGGCAGGTCATGCTGGGCAGGCTGGCAGTGCTATGGTGTGGCTCTGCTTTCTGGGCTCCCCTTGTGCTCTCACCTGGCTCTTCCAGCCCCCTGGTGATGCTGACTGCCCGTAGTGTGATCCTTGGGATGAGTTCCCGTTGGCTTCCTCCTGGAGAGCTTTGGGGTGTCTGTGGTTTGCTCCACTGAAGGATTCCCCTGCAGCTCCCCACTGCTCGGGGGTGCCCTTGCTGCCCCTAACAGGGAGGGTGCTGGTCAGTGAGGTGGGCCCTGCAGTGCTGCCCGCAGCCTCTGGCGCTTCTTGGTGCTACCTTTGCCTTTCGCATGATGCCCAGCGTCCTTAATTGTGCCAGGCAGCTGCCCACCCCCCTTGACCGGCCCGGTGGGGTCAGAACTGGCCCTGTCAGACCCTGCCTCGGAAGGGGAAAAGGTGTGGAGAAGCTGGGAAGCATCCACAAGACTCCTCTTCCTGCTGGTGCAGCCCGTGCCCCAGAATGGGGTGGGATGGAGAAGCACCCCCTGTTGTGAGCCTGCATTTCTGGGCACTCCTGCTCTGGCCCCCACCAGAGGCAGCTGGGCCATGCAGGTTGAACCCCCACCACTGCGAGCAAGGGGGTCCCTCCCTGCTCTCGTTGCCTTTCGCTTCAGTTTGGGGTTAAAAAATGTGCAGTGCAGCCTGGCAGTGTCCCCCCTAGCAGGAGCCCCATGTCCCACCCAGAGCTGTCCCTGGCCCAGCCTGGGGATGGGGAGCAGGGGGACAGGTGGGGGACCCCACTGGCTCACCCGCTCCTGACCAAAGTGCACAACAAGCTGTCCTTTAAGGAAGCAGGGGGAAACCCAAGTTGGACCTGGCGAGAGGCAGAGAATTCTCATAGAGTTAGAAAATTAAATGGGGAATAAAAAGAATCACACTCCGGAGTCCTGATTCCCTTTCTGTGATTGTTTCAGACTTGAAGCAACAGGCCAGCGTGGCTGGTCAAGCGCCCTTTGATCGTGTAAATATCCTGCTATTTCCTATTTTAATGTTCTTCAGATTTAGTACTTGTAAATAAACACATGCATCAAGGAGAGATTAAACATTTTTGCTAAAGCTGGTGTTTTGCCTGTGTTTTTGGGGGTGATGTGGGTGCATGGAGCAGGCAGCTGTGGGAGCAGTGGGCAAATTCATGGCTGTGCCAGGAGGATGTGATGCAAAATAGCATCATGATGTGCCAGCAATGCAGTGCATGTATGGGTGTGGGGGTCCTGAGGTGTGGTTATTAATACTCACCAAAGGAGCTCCAGACCCTCACAGCGTGGCTTCCCCATCAGCCCCTTTCCTGAGTGGCTCATGTTAAATTGCTTTAAACAGTTTGATTTTACTCATCACCTTTCAAACTGCTCAAAGCTGCTGATCAGACGCAGAGGAGCTGAGCCTGCCACGCTGCAAGCACAGAGAGGTAGATACCTGCCTGACTCCTCTGCCACTCACTGAGGTCCATGGGAACCAACCAGGGCTGGGGCAGCTTCACTTCTACCCCTTGGACATCCTGGCCCTTCCTCCCATGGGCCATAATGGAGTGACAGCACAAGTGCTTGGGAGGCAGTACGTGGTGTTGAGGTGATGCTGCAGTCGTGTCCCTGCAGGCTCTGCACGCTGCAGGGACATCTTTTTTTCCAGCTCCTCATCTTTTCTAGCTCCTGATCCTCGTCTTTAAAGCTGTGTCACCCTGTAACTCTGAGTACCTCCAAACTGCATTGTACTCTCTGCAGGGTCCCAAAGTGAAGCACCAGGAGAGGAAACCCAGGGCAGCAGCTGGTCACCTCCTCACATGGGGACCTTCCTCAGCGAGGTCGGTGGCTGGCAGGGGTGGCAAGACATTCCTAGAGAGGAGGGGGTGAATCCCTGGGGTGTTGGGTCAGGGCCAAGACTCCTCAGCAGGAGCCCAACACACAGACCAAAGTCACACAAATTAGGCTGCTTTTTTGGTTTTTTATTGTTTCCTTAGCCTCTTCCTACCCTGGGGCCAGTCTTCTGAGGCATTGGCTGGCAGGGCTGATTGTATCCTGGATGCTGAACACATATTTTTCTGCATTTAGTGTGTGTATAAACTGGATGTTTTTCATGTTTTCTCTTGCAGCTTTCCTTCTCTCCAGCAAGAACAGCATCGGCAGGTATTAAACATCCACTATTTTTGCCATAGCGTCAATAAAACAAAGATTGTTTTGATCTTGTTTTCCTATCTTAAAAAAATAAAGTTTTCTTTTACCAGCCTGTCAAATACTTAAGAAAGCCACATTTTAACCAAATTTTGATCAGGTTTCTGGGAGGATTTAATTGAGGGCAGTGGGAAGAAGACCTTCCTCTTCCCCTGTTTTGTGCTGCACCAAACACCATCCTCATGGCCACGTGGGAGCCAAGTGGCAGTTGAGCATCAAACAGGTGAGCACTGTGGAGGGTACAGAAACTGTGTTTAAATAAGGTGTCAGTCCAACATATAGTGGGGCTTTCATTGCTTTTTTCAAGCCATTGAGATGAGGGTCTCTCCCTGAAGAGACGTTGCTGCACCTTGGTGCTTTACTCTGAGCCCTTTGCAAGCAGGATTTTTATTTTAAAAATTGTTCTATTATTTTAAAAACTTTAAAACCTCCTGGTTGACCTAATAAATAAGTAAGTAAATAAATAAATATCTAGTATTTCACCATCACCAGGGTGTTCTTCAATACAAATTGCACCAGTTTTCCCAAGGAGTAAGAGCTTCTGGCAGGAAGCCAGGGCCTCCAACAACAGCTACAAATGTCTTTGTTTGCCTCCTCAGTCCTAGAGCAGAGCTAACCAGAAAAAGATTATCATGGCCTGCAAATGATGGTGTAATCCACAAATGCACTTTATTTGATTAAATGATAAGATGTGAACCTTCCAGCAATAACATCCACCGCTGCCGCCTGGGACGGTGCTAATCCAGCAAATCTGCAGCAGCCTCCTGTGTCTGGAGCTGCCTGGGCTTTGGAGGTGGAGGCAGCCCTCCCCTGGCCTCCCTGGCTGACCTGGGGCTCTTGGAAACCTCCTCACCATCATCTCGTCCAAACTTGGCCGCCAGGTGAGTGGCACATCCCAGGGCACCTGGGTGGGGTCTGAAGGTCGCATCTCAGGCTCTTTGTACAAAAACCTCCATCCCCTCACCAGCACCGGGGTTTTGTGCTTTCCCTGGGCACCTCCTTGTCCTCCTGCCCTGGGAGGTGATGCTGTGCTACCTTTGGGTCCCTGTATAATCCTTACACATGCAGTGAGGGCCCAGGACATGCAGATGGTGGCTCTGCTCCTGCAGAGCTGCGTGTTCACTGCCACGTGTCACCTCAGCTGTGGTGGTGGGACATGGGGACCTGCAGTGTGCAGCACAGGGACACGCTCATCTCCCTAGGCACAGCTGTGGCCAGTGCCAGTCAGTAAAGCTCCTCCTGCCTTTCATGAGCTTTGCTCCAAAAAGAAATGAGTGCTTGGCTTGCAGGTTCAACACCTCTTTGACCCGTCACTGATGTCCCTCAGTGTGTGTTTGCTTCTGGTGTCACTGCTGCTGTGCTCAGAAACCCAGAGTCGTTACAAATTACTATAGATTCATCCTCTTCTTCAGGTTTAGCCTAAAGGTCAGTAGGAACAGCTGCCTTGCCCACCAAACCCAAATTCCAGCAGTGGCTACCTGCACCTGCCCTTCCTCTTCTGCACCATCACCCAGAGCAGTCCTGGTCCTTATGCTGCTGCCCCATGGCCCAGAGACCCACAAATGAAGGCAGCAGTTAGCTGGGCTAATTGGCTGTCCCTCACTGTCCCCTGAGCTCTGTAATCCTGCAGGAAAGGGATCTGCCAGGTCCTCAAGCAGCCACTTTCCATGGGAGAGAAGCTTTATTTCTCACACACGAGATATATATATATGTAATCCATAGTCTGTAATCTAAATGTATATATAAATTTGATAACTATGTATATTAATAGAACAGAATAGAATATAAATTAAAACCCAGCTGGAGCATTAACATAGGCTGCAAGTGCCAGGCCATGTGCTGTCTTCAGACATTGCATAGGAAAGGCCAGAGCAGCATCATGTGACCCTGCAAGTTGAACGATACAACGGGGGGTTTCTTCCCCCTCAGAGGTGATGATTAAGTTTCTTCTGAGCTGCTAGGAAGAGAAAAAAAAAAAAAAAAAGAAAATCCATAAATTTTGAAGGCAGTAAGGGCTGAGCAGAGCAGCAACCCCTTTCTCTCCCTGCCTGGACTAATGAAAATCACAGCCATGCTGGGAGGCAACTGGTTTATGTTTGTTCTTTGCTTTAAATGTAATGGTAAAAAGCCCACAGTTTTGGGCACGGATCGGAGGTGGGATCATTAGGAGGTGGCAGGCGATGGCTGATACACATTAATGTGCCATGAGCAGAGCACCACTGTGTGGGGTTTTTTTTAACTGAGGCAAATTATTGCTTCAGGAAAAAGACTGTCTCCCCTGGTGGAATTAGAACAGGGGGAAGGGGGAAAATTGATTTGTCTCAAGTTTTTTTGCACCAGATTGACAGCTCAGGCTCAGCAATCTGCCCCCCTGCAGAGCCATGGGACAGAGGGCAGGTGACATGGCTCTGGGCACTGCCAGCTGCCCCTTTTCCAGAGGGTCCCCCTTTAGAGGGGGTGGCAGTGGGGTGCAGTGACCACTCTGGAGACCATGACCGCTGGGAATCTTGGCCGTGACTGTCAGGAACAATTTTTCCATAGAGTGAAATCAGCTGAGAAACATCGCCGCGGGCACCTTGCCTGTTTCTCTGCTCCTCGATGCTTTGGTGGTTCACCACCCCGTTTCTGGCACAGGTGGCCTGCAAGGTCACCCCGGGCTGGCAAACCCTGGGGTGATGCTCTCTGTGTGTGGGGGAGTTACACTTCCCTGGGTGCTTTTCAGTGGGGACTGATGTGACACTGCATGTGCTGTTCCTGGGGGCTCTTCCCAGCAGTAACCCCGTTCCAATGGGCTTCAATGGGCCTTTTTCTCCCTCTGCTGGAAAAAAGCAGATATGTCCAGTGTCCATCCTTGGGACCTGGATGACAGCCAGGGGCATCTCCTGTCCCCTTGCTCCAGGTGCTGTCCCTCAGCACCTCCAGCAAGGTGTCTGCTGGTAAGGGAGGGGAGCTGGATGGGTTATTTCAATGGTTGCCTCTTCCATTTCACAGGGGATCACAATGCACACTGTAAAATAAGTCAATAGCTCACAGACCACGCAGATGAGTCCCTGTGGGGAAACTGAGGCATGAGGGCAGAGCTGCTTGGCCCAAGGTCGTACAGAAAGTTGCAGTGGGGAAGGAACCACTCACAAGCAGCACTGAAATCCCCAGGACATGTGCTTTGATTATGGTCCCAGATGCCTGGGCCACTTTGGCTGTCACACTATCCTGAGCTGGAGTTTTATTTCTTCCTCAAACAGTTTTTTTTTTCCTTTTTTATGAACGAAATTCTTCCTTCGCAGCTCCTATTCTCTCAGGGGCTCTTCCACTCAGCAGTAGCCCAATTTCCTTTTATAGCTCGTACAATGACTGTCCTAATTACAATTAAAACCGGGAACACTCTAATCAAATCTTTTACTATTCTAGACAAACTCAGAAAATGAGTAAAATTAGTGACACATGGCACAAAAAAAAAGGAAGGAAAAAAATGTCCGTGAGCCAGTGCTAACACAGAGAGAGTTAAAGGGGGCAGCGGGATTTCAGCTCTCCTCTGCAGTAATTGGTGGTGGGAGGAGGCACTGTCACCACTGGGGAGCAGGACTTGAGCATCCCTGGGGCTTCCTCCATCCTGCTGACCCTGTGCTAGCTGGACCCATTGGTTTGAATAATCCCCCCCAGGAGTTACCATGGAAACAAAGCCTTTTGATGGTGAAAACCTTCAGCAGCAAGAGTTAATCAGACCCTAAATGAAAACGGGGTTAAAGGCAGAGCAGGGATGTGTGAACAGTGGAGTCACTGGGGCAGAAGAAAAGCAGCGAGTGGAGAGTAAATAATAGGCAAGGAAGAGGGGTCTGATGTCTTCTCGAGCTCCAGACGATGGCCAGAGGGGTTTAACTGTGATGGGAAATCACAGGGGTAAATTAATAGGCTGGATAATTATTTTTAATTTTCTGAAGGGCTGGTTGTATGATTTTTACCACCCTGCACCATCTCCCAGATCAGGGTGCTGATTTAGCAGGGGAAACTCCCCATGCTGTGAACTGGAAGGTTGGGCACGTGTCCCACCTGGTGGAAAGGTGGCCCTCAGCTGGTGTCCTGTCGAGGGACAGGACTTCAGGCCAGAATGGGGCTGGAGTGGAAGGACTGCACGTGCCATGGGCTGGCTCAACATGTGTTACTGGTTTGGGCATCTGAGCATGCTACTCCAGAATTACCAGCTGGAAATACATGATGTAGAGAGGTGTTTGTGTTAGGGAGGAGACAGAGAGAAGGATTTATGGATACATTTCTTGGATTAATGCTCCTGGATCACGTAAGTGTTGGAGAGGTAGGATGGAGGCAGAGCCAACAAGTTCAGCCCTTTCTGTAGTTTGGTGCTCATTTGGGGTTACAGATCCTGTCTGGGTGATCACTGCAGGTTGTCTGTTTCCAGAGGCAGTGTAGTTTGCAAGGGATGGATGAAGGGCAGGGCCTGAACTGAGAAAACAAAACTTGGAGCACTGTTCCTACCAGTTTTCCTACCGAACAAGGAAAATAGCACTGTCAGGGTAAAGATGTTTTTTTCTGCCAGAGGGAGGAGGTGTTTGTAGTTAATCCCAGTACTATGTTGTTACAGTGGCCAAGATTTGTGAGGTCCCTTTGAAAGAAAGAGAGAAGGACAGGACACCGTTGTGGGGAGGAACCTGTGGTCATTTTTAATATCAGGATGTATGGGAAGACAGCCCTAGTTGGGAGTTAGTGTTACAGTCAGGGATGGAGTTAAAAAGAAGGATCTTTGGTGTGAAGAACTGGGTAGAGCAGAAGAACTCCCAAAGAGCCAGGTGTTGGTGTGTTTCATGTTGCCTGGCATCCCAATTTTCATGTGATTTAGTATCAGGCAAGACCTCATGCTGAACCTGCCTAATGCATCAGTGTTCTCCTCATCCTAAACTGTGGTGTGATATTCCCCTAACTCCTTTTTCAGGAACAATGGAATGTTTGCACTCATCAGCAGCAATGTGCAACAGCACTTCCTTTACTCAGTAGGCTTTCTTTTCCTTCCTTGTTGCAGTATAATCCCTTTTCTACTGGTCCTGCTCAGCAGAGAGGTGGAGACCAGATTGTTCACAGATGCTGTATTTGGAAGGACATCTGAATCCAGGACTCAGTTATCTCCAACTTCCCCCTGCACTCTTTAGTTTTTTGAGATGCCTGAAGTTTCAGCAGTGAGGGAAATAGCCTTGGACAAAATGGGTGATCAAGCACCTTTGTACCTCAGAGTTATCAGCTTTCCATCCAGATCATGCAGTCTCACAGCTGGATGTGCCCTGAGGCCTCCCATGATGGAGGGGCACCTTAGAGCCAGGGGTTTGCTTACAACACATGCACCAGGAGCTGGTCGATCTCCTCACTCCTTCCCTTCACTCTCCATCTTTATTACTTTGTCACTGTCCTTTCTTCATAGGCCCAGTTTGATAAATCCTTGGAAGCCCGTGCTGTGGTAATTGAAATGCACTGCCTGGGGAGGAGGGAATTTCTGCACTGGCTTCAGCCTTCACTTCTGACTGCTCCTGGCTGGCTGCACAGGCAGGACCCAGCAAAACCTGATGGGATTCACAGGGCAGGAGCTGCCTGGGGGCCCAGGTGGGTCTGGATGAGATGGAGCTGGGAAAGCTGCTGGAACAGAGCTCTTTGAAAATGTTAATTCCACATTCTTCCTCTTGTTCTGATCTTTCTGACCCATCCAAGCCTCAAGGGCTGTTGAACTGTTGGGGCCCAAATTGAAATGACAAATTACACAGAAAGCAAAGGATGGCCAGGAGCTCAGTGTGGCTGCCACTAGGACATTTTACATGCCTTCAGGAGCAGCATTTGAGAATTCATCCCTGCCCACATGGAACACGCAGCAGATAAATTTCTCAGCTGCCTCCAAATGATCAGAGGCTGAAAGAAGGTTCTGGGGGCTGAAAAAGCCTCTTTGGAGGGGTTTGACACCTTTCTACTGGAAGGGATGAGTGTGAGAAGCTCTCACCTTTGCCGCGGTAGTAGAAGACTGTCTTGAGGAAAGTTTTGGTGGGTCTGAGGCAGGAGGAGGGTTTGGACATGAATATCTGCTTCACAAGGCTTCTGGGAGCCACTCAGTTTCTCTCTCACGCCCCATTCCACCTTCATTTTTGGAGGATTTGAACCAAAGCTTTGAGCTTTATGTTTATTAGAGGATAATATATCACGGTGTCTGTGACAACAGGGACCTGGTGCAGTGGGCCAGGAAGCTGTTCCCAGCCTCATCTTACAGATATCCTTGATGTCCAGCTCTTCACTTGAAGTTTGTTAATTGATCCTGATTCTTGGCATTGGATGAACCTACCTGTGGCAGACCAGGTTTCTTCCAGCCTTAACTCTCAGGGGAGCAGCATTCCCCAAAAGCACATGGTCTGAAAACTGACATCAGTTTTTCCATTTAAAGAAAGGCTCTCTCCTCAGGGATCAGTCCTATGATGCAGCAATGCTCAGGGCTCCAGGGAAGGCTGTGGAAACACCACAAGTGCAGGGACCTCTGGGTCAGGTTCCCGAGGGTACCGTGGTGAGAGGCTGCTGTGCTGAGTGTTGGATTGAGGTCTTCAATCCAAATGTTGTTAGAAATTTCCTCTCACTGTTCAACCAAAAAATGTCAATGTTATACTGAAAGCAACATCGATCCTGTGTGACACCAAATATTTTGCAAAGTCTTGGAAAAAAATTGGGAAAGCTGCTTATTTTTTTGTTGCTTGAAAGGTTTGGTTTGGGCTAAAATGATGCTATTTTTTTCTCAACTGAAAAGTTTGAAAAATGCCACAGCTGGGTCTAGTGAAGACCTCACTAGATGGAACTGATCAGGTGTGAAGAGGCAGCAGTTTCTTGATTTCTGCCTGCCCTTAGGGCAAAAGGCTGAGTGCAGGGAGTATGTTTTGCAGGCTGATTCAGGAGATGGTCCTGCCTGTTTGGTGCTTCCCACAGGCAGGGAGGACAATCCTTTCTGCTTGTTCCCTGCTGGCTGCAGGGATGAAGAGAGGTGGCATTTATGTCATTGGGAGGTGCATCCCATAGTCTTGACTCCAAACTTTCTCATTACAGCCAGGCTTTGCATGGCACAGGGAGGAGGGATGGGGCTGTCAGTTCATTGTTTCTGCTGGAGAAGTTGCCCTTCTTTTCTTATTTTAGTCTTCATCCCCAAGGGCTGTTAATACAGCATTTCCCAGAAGGGCTAAATTTAAAGCAAATTGAAGTATATTATATTTTTGGCTCCAGTAGGTAGAACTATATAACACTCTGACTTCATTTTTTATTTCTCTCTCTCTGCACAGAGTGTATATCATAGACCGTCATTGTATTTAAATAATAGAGCAGAACCAGGATTATTTTGTACACTTTTTTCCTCCTCTCTGATCTCCCCATTGAAAAATGCATGGAAAGCAACAGATGTTTCGACTTTGTAGCTTGAACCTTCTCAACTGTTTGAAGATTTGATATGAAGTTCTTTGAACATCAGTTTCAGAGGAGACTCTCTTAGTAACAGTTGCCATGCAAAATTCATAATTAATGAAGATTTCAGGGTTATGGTGGGTTTTTAAAATGCTATTTCTTTATTTGTGTTATTATCTTGTACTCTTCTTAATCAGCTTGGAGGAGGGGCAGCAGCCAGCTGGAGGAAAGCCTCAACTGCACCTGAGTGTGTGGCACTGGCTCAGGGTGCCTCCTCCAGACTGTGGGGCTCAGGGTAGCCAGAAGGCCTCTCTGACTGGCCATGGAGGCACGGATGCTAATTGAGGCAGGAGCTGTTGAAAGGCACCTGGTAATTAGTTGCTGGGGTTCAGGCACTTACCTGCAGCCCAGAGTATCAAAGCAAGAGCTGATCTAACTTGGAGGACTGGATTACCCTCTAGTGGCTGCAGATTAAATAAGGGAGGGATGTGTGTTCCTTGCAGATGTGGCTCTGATTTATCGAATGCTCCTGTCCAGGGGTGCAGTGTGGAGGGCAAGCAGAGGTTGCAGGGGAGAAGACACCCGTGCCATGGGGCCCAGGGACCCCTAAGAAGAGCACCAGGTGCAGAGTGGTGCAGATGCCCAGGGTAGCTGCAGTGATGCCCGATGCCTGATTGCCAGCACCAGGAGGGCTGGTTTTTGGAAGTGCCTGTGGCTGGGAATGCTGTGGCCAGGCTGCCTGGCACAGCACTGTGCTGTTGTGGCTATCACACCAGAGTTGTCTTTGGGATGTCTAAAGCAGATGGCAGCATCACTGTGGGTAGGCAGGGAAAAGCTGTGACTCACGGATGGGCTGTGGCTTTTCTCTTGGCTGTCCCGCATTGCAACCCAGCAGCTGCTCCAGATAGCTCTGTCATGATCCCCTTCTCTGTCAAGCCAAGGAGTGTGGCAGGACCTTTGCTGGGCTGGCCCTGTCTGTAGCATCCTGCTGAGTAACAGCAGGCATGCCCTCATATGTTCTACCCCAGATTCTGGACAATCCAAAAGAGATTTTTCTTTTGCCATTGGGTTCATCCACTGCTAATACTCCAGGGACATTTGGGGTCATGGCAGAGTGACAGTCCCCTGTTTTTAAGGCAGGACATAAGTGACTTCATGGTTTAGTTGGCAATAAGCCAGCTGGTACACAGGGATGTGTCACACCGGTGAGACTGACCGTCCTTGGCATCCCTTGGGAGAGGCAGCAGCTCAGCAGTGTCAGCAGTGACCAGTGATACTTTGCTGCCACCAGCAAGCCACCACTGGCTGCCATGGCAGAGGCAGTCAAGTCATGCATTTAATTGGTGTCTATTGGATTTTTTTCCTGCAGCTACAGTTTGTGCTACTTATTGTGACATCCATGAGAAGCGGTGATTTGGGTTTGTTTGTGCGTCTGACTTGGAGGATTTCTCCATGCTGGCATCTGACTCCTTCCCCCCATCCTGACGGCTGTTTTTCTGTGTCACTGGGCTGAAATAAGGGGAACCTTTTGGCTCGTGGGTTGTGGGCTGGGCAGGGTCAAGGGAGCAGAGGAAGGAAAGCACAGCCAGGCCAGCCATCAGGGCAGCTGCAGGGACGTGCCAGTCTCCTCGCTGCTGATGCCCCAGGACACAGCAGCCAGGCTGGCCTCCAGCAGGAAGCTGCAGCCAGGGCTCTGTCATGTCACCATCGTGTCACCACGCGCCCCAGCTGCTGGCTGAGCTTCAGAGGCTGCAGGGACAGAGCAGACAGGCCAGGCAGCAGCGGAGCTGTGCACTCCCAGGGTGGCACTTTCTGCCTGCAGAACTGTAACTCCAGAGCATTTGGTGGCTTCTCCCCTTGGAGGTGAGCAGAGAATGGGTGGAGTGTGGATTGTCCCAACCCTTTTGGACCCATCATTTCTTCAGCTGGGGTTTCCTTTGGATTTTCACCTCGGCTCTATCAGCAACGTGTCTGATGGGCAGTGACTCCAAACAGGGCGATGACAGAGCAAGATAAAATGAAGGAGGAATGCAGGAAGGCACCCTCTGTGCGATAAGTGCATCCTAGCCACAGCTTGTGGGTTTGTGATATGTCCTTGCCACTGGATGGGACAAAATCTTGGAAGTTCTGGGCATGGACAAAACAACTAAGACTTAGCAGAGCTTCTCCTGCAGCACTGATACCTCTTCTGCCCTTTGGGGAGAACTGGGCTGGAAGTGTCTAACTTGAGTATCTGAGGTTTTGAGACATTTCACAAGCTAAATCTACATTTCTCAGCTGACCCTGCTCTGCAGAGTAAGTAGAATGAACCCCACTGCCAGCGGTTCTGGCATGGTCAGGGGTGTGAGACTGCTGTTCAGTCCCAGCACTGTGTAACCAGCTGCTGTGGTGCAGCACACGGGTGCACTACAATGGGCTGCAACCTCCACTCTGCAGTGAAACTTCGTGTCCCCAGGGCATTGACCACTCTGGCACTGGACATGATGGTCCCTCCTGAAGGGCTGGTTTTGAGGAGGTCAGAAATGGCTGTGATGGGTTGGGAGCTGCCACAGACCCCATCCTCTGAACAGGGGGAAACATGTCTGTTGGTGTTCCTAAGAGAAAGAGAGGAGAGAGGCGTGATCTGAAGAGGTGTGTGCAGCTGGGGACAGTTTGTGGCTGTGCCAGGCTGTCTGGAAGAGCCCTTGCTAGGGCTCTGAGCACTGTGCTGGCCCTGCTGTCCTTCAGGGAACGCAACACAATAGATGGTGACAGCACATAGAGCTGTCAGACTTGGCCTGTCATCCTCAACCAACACAGAGGAAGCCTCCAGGGCTTGCTGCCCTTCCCTCCTGACCAGTTTACTGGGCTGTGTGCACATGAGGACTGTTACAGTTGCTGTCACCCTCCTGCTTCTTCCCAGACTGACCAGTCACCTTCTTGTGCAAATATCTCTGTCCTTTTTGTCCATTTGGTGGTGGAAGGCACCTTCCTTCCTCCCTCTGGTCCTTTCTGCACTTTGCTGCCTCTCTCCAGTCCTTCCTTTGGATACGTCTTTGGTGTGGAACTGGATTTCAGCCAGAGCAGGAGGTGCTTGTGGCATGAGACAGGATGCAGTGAAGTTAAAGGGGCTTCCTGGGGGAGCCTGTCTCCTGACCAGGCACTTTTTTGGGATGTCATGGGCAGCAACACCTCCCAGAGAGGAGTTTGAGTGAGGTCACTCTGCTTTTGGGAACAGGTTGTAGAGTGCAGCTGTTTTGAGTCCTGCTGAGTCACTTGCCTTGGGCCAAAGACTGTGCCCTGCTGCATTTTCTATACTCACCTTTATTTGCTTTTATTTGTGAGCATCTCTGGAGTACTCCAAAGAAACACTGCAAACCCAAAGGATCCATATCCCTACAGCTGGAGCTCAGCTTATGCAACCATCTCCACTCCATGATAACAAGAATTCCCCACTTCTCCTTCACCACTTAACCCTTTCTGCTTCTCCTCCACATCTCAGGGTGAGCTGAGCTCGGTGGGGTGGTGCCTGTCCCCAGAGCAGCTGGAGCTGGGGCTGTGGCAGGGTGCAGCCAGCACTGCCCCTTCTCACCCCGGGTCCCCACCCCCTGTGACGGTGGCAGCCCTGGCTGAGCCCCTCTGGAATAACCCACCGTGGCAGATGTGGCCTCCCAGCCCTGCTGGGGCTCTGTGCTCAGCAGAGGGGAACAGCTCTGGACTCTAATCCGAGCAGACAGATTGAGGTCAAACGCGCCCTTCGTGCAACAAGCGGGGAAGGGCAGGGGAAGAGGGGAGTGTGCCTGTGCAGGGGGCAGCCAGAGAGGGACCACTGGGGACTGGGCAGCCTGGGCCCCTCCTGGCCCTTCTCCGAGGGGGGGACAGGTGCCAGGCAGTGTCTGGGGTGTGTGGGGTGTGTGGTGTGGCAGTGGCAGCCTGGTTTCACCAGTGTGAAGTGCAAAGGCAGGGCTGGCTGTGGGGTGGGACAGATCAGCACTGGGCACGTCTCTCCCAGCATCCCATGCAGTTTGCTTGGCCCTTCTCTGTTGTGATTTAGGCTTCAGACAGCCTCCCAAGGCTGAGGAGGGTGAAAGTTGATACTTACCTATCCCTTCCTTGGGACAAGGTGCAGGACAGGTAAGTGTCAACTGTACCTCATCTTGTTGGCAACCTTAGAAGTCACAGTGCTGGGGACTGCCCTGCCACTCTTGTACCAAGCTACAGGCTCAGAGGAGTGGGAGGTTTCAATGCTAAACCTCTGTGTGTCAACCACTCCATCTGCTTCCATCCACCTCTCTGCTCGGGAGCACCTGTGGGGAGAAGAGCCCACTGCAGAGCACCCTTCTGCCTGCTGCCCCATCCCCAGCATCTGGGCTTCCCTCTTGGCTCAGCCCTGCTGCCAAACTGAGCAGCAAGGGATGAACAACAAGCAGCTGGAGGAGGATTTAGTCTGCTCAGGTTTGCTCTTTTGTGGTGCTTTGGCATTTCCACACCGGGCTGTGCGTGCTGGTCACTGCTGGCAGGGCAGGACTTGTGGTGCTCCCTGGGTCATGTCTGGGCTGTGATGTGGAGTCTGTCACCTGTATCATTCAGCATAAATAATAGGGAGTAAAGGAAGAGACAAGGTTTTAAAACCCAAAATTACTCCCCCAAAACCAGGGAGCACTGACTGAACAGTCATTTTTTGCAGAGTCTGGTGGTTGTTGCAAGAAAACACAGTGCACTGAGCTAATAAAAAATTATATGCAGGCATTGGAACACCTGGATGTCCCAAACAGGGGCTGTTCCTCTCTGCATGAAGACATGGTGCCTGTAAAAATGAGCTCTTTGCTGCCTGGGAACCATGGAGACTGCCGGTATCTTCTCATTTGGCTTAGGCTGGAGATGGGTCAGTTTTCTTTCAGCCAGGTAAGCCTGTGTTATTAAGAAAGTCTTGCATGGCTCTGAAAGCATCTGCTCCTAGCTGGAATTGCTTGGACATGTCTAAACTGTACAATACCCTGTGATGCCTGAACTCATTCTGTGCTTGCCAGGAGGGGCACAGAGGTGTTTGTTGTGTGGCCAGTGTCCCCCCTGGCTGCCCTGGACCCTGCCTTCTCATGCTCAGGCGTCCAAAGGTGATGTCTCCACAGTGTGACAGGCTCGGGGAGAGGGGCTGGGAGCTGCCTGGCTCTGAGAGCTGGGCTGCTCTGATGCAAATCCTGTTAGTGGTGAAGCAGGATGAGAGGGACAGAAGTGTGGAAACAGAATCAGCTCCAGACAGAATATATCTATTTTTTTTGCCTGCTCCCTGGGAGACTTTTGAGAGTCTTAGAGCAGCATTTCACATAGTTGCTCAAGTGGAACTGTGCTGAATAAATAGTTGCTTTTCAGCAGTGGAGATTTAAAACCAAGGTCTTGGCAATTTTGGGTTGCTGAAAATCCCTTGGTACTTTTCAGAGTAGTGGGTGTGTTAACCCCAGTACCTTGGCTAAATTCCCAGCTGGGAACCACCTCATAAAATCCCTTTCATACTCCTAGCCGGAGCCATCTTAAAAAAACTTCCTCCTTGTTTTTTTCATTGTTTGCCCCAGCTGCCTCCCTGCTCTAGTGAGGCATAATTTTGAGCTTAGACATGTTTCTAGCTGACATATTTTTAGTACTCGTCATCCTTCTACCACCACTGCTTTTTCCCGTGTTTACTGACTACAGTTAGGATGGAGACAGAAATCACATCTCCTTCAGCCCGATAAATAAAAAATTCATGTCCCCAGTCTTCTTGGGCCATTTTTCCATCCACTGGTTATCCTGACAGCATTTCTTGGAGGCTGTTGCTGCTTTTGAGTGTGGCTGACCAGTTTAATTTGTGAATTGGGAGATGCCCTCCTCTGCTGGAAATCTTCCCCTGCGTACATGTTAGGATCAAATTGACTTGCTTGGTGGCTTTATCCCACTAATCAGCCTGTAACTGACTCTTTCAACCAAAGTCCTTTTCTCTTCAGTCATTTTCAACTTATGAATTCCCCATTTGCAGCAGAAATTCCTGAAAACTACATGGTTTGCTTCAGGGATTGAGCTATGCTCAAGCTGTGCTTCCAGTGTGATATCCATATTGTCTTCCCTGGTTTCTCCTGCTTCTCATAGGCTAGTTTAATTAAGAAGGACTCATTAGGGATATTGTTGACCAGGGCAAGTCCTGAGACCACTCTGCAGGGAGCTCCACTGTCAAACTCCATGCAAGCTGTACTCTTCCCTCCTTGTCCCCAGCTATGCCTCCATCAAATCCTACTCTGCCTGGGATAAACCTCTTCCTCTTTATCACAACAAATCACTTCCCATCATGGTCCTGCATTAAATGGTTCTCTAAAATGTGTATTTTCCTTTATCTGGAAGGTCAGTTAGTAACACAAAAAAGTGAGATAAAAATAAAAACCATCCCAAATGGGATAGCCTGGCATCCCCCATGTTTTTGCCCTGCCCAGTTTTTGCTCCCTCCCTTGCACATGGCCATGGGTGACAATGCTCAGATTGCTTTTTCATCCTTTTTACTTACAGGTATTTCATTTTATGTTCCTCACCTCCTTACTGATGAATTTATTGAAGCCCTTGCTCCAAATCCGTCTGTTTCATGGAATAGTTCCTCCAGGAATTTGGGTTGTGAGACACCTGGCCTTGTGGCTTGATCACAGGAAGATCTTAGATATTCACTTCTCTCTCAGCTGTGGTAAGTACATTTTCTGTATCAGTCACCCAGCTAAGTTCATATGCTTGTAATTATTGTCACTGTCCAGAGATACTGAGCAGAATTCACTTAGTCTTGGGACCTCACCTGGATTTCCTGTGAACTCTCTTCCCACAGACTGAATCACAGCACTGCTTGTTCTGTCTTTATTACCTTTGTGTTTGTATGACCAGAGAACCTTTCACTATTTAATATCCTTCCTCAGGTCTAACTCCTTTGACATTTGGCATTTCCCACTCCATCTCTTCTATTTTCAGCCCCTAAATTTTTCTCTTTGCTGATGAATCATTTCCCTTTTTTTTGCTCTCTTTTTATTCCTTTTATCTGCACTGCTCTACTCATTCCAGCAAGTTAGGAGCCACACAGGATTTACTCCTTCACTATTTTTTGGGGTTTGGGGTGAAGTCCCCAGGGAATTTTGCCTTTGCTTCAAAGACATTTGAGCCTACCTTTTATAGGCAAGGCTAGGTTTGCCCTTTTGAAACCAGGAACCTTTAGGCAGTGCTCTGCTCTTTTCTGTCTGTTCTGTTTAGAATAAGTCAAAATGAGACATGAGTTTTAAATAAATCAGTCTGTCCAAGGCTATTTTCCAGTTCCATCTCTTCCACTCTGTTTTTATCATTCACCAATACTGAGTCTAAATCACATTCATGTCTTGGTGATGCATCTACAGTTGGTGTTCAAGTCTTGAACTGTTGCAGCTAGGATGTGCAAACTTTTACTGTTGCATTTTTAGGTTGATTCTGGTAGTTAGTCTCCTAGAAAGGGCATTTTTCATAGTTTATCTGTTTTTATTAATAATGTTAACAGAAATCTCATTGTCCATTCAAACTTTCAGCACTCTTCCAATGGAGGTACTTCTATTTTTTTGTCTAATGCGGTGGTGGCCCAAAATGATCTTCTTCCATCCTGTCATACATCTTCATCCATCACATTTGTGAAGGCAGTGCTGACTTTACACCTCCTCTTTCCCCCCTTTCCTGAGGGAAACAGCCACACTGGTACTTTTGCTCCACGAGGTTTGTTGCTCCTCCTGGTTTTTGCCACCTCTCCAGCACCAGGGTCATGCCCTGCAGGTCTGCCGTGTCCCACTGAGTGTGTTTGTCCCTCTGAACTGCCCCCATCCTTGGCCTAAAGGAACCTGACAGAGAGAGAGATGACAGTGTAAGTGCTGAGTGAGGGCCCCACATCAAGGTCTCCCCTTAGTCTTTCCCTCTGTGTGACCTGGCCAGCCTTGACCTCTTTGGCTGCAGAGCAGGAGAGGCAGTCTCTTTTGTCTCCTTCAGCCTTTCTTGTAGCTCAGGCTGTTGGTGCCCAATCCCTGGAGCTGCCCATCCCTTGAACAGCTCTGCTCACAGCTCTGCCTTTCCTGTGGGATGCTCTGATGACCAGGAATGGGGAGCCAGCATCTCCTGCTGCATGGACAGCTCCTGCTCAGCCTCAGCAGCACTACAGAAATGTTTTCCTCTGAACCTTTTCCATAATTACCTCCCTCTTTAATTTTTTTTTTCCTTTCTGTAGCGTATTGTCAGTGTCTCTGGACTTGAGCCTCTTGGGATCCTCAGGAAAAAAAATGAGCTGACTTCTACTGGAGAGGGAATGAGCAGCCTCCAATTTACCAGTCTGGGTGGATTATCTTGTCTTCTTGCTTTTAATAAGCTGCACAGGATTAAAGAATGACTGTGGATTAGGTTGGTTGTTTTTATTTTTTTCCCTGAGTTTTAACTTGGCACATAATTGGAGGCAAAAAACAGGGTTCTGGGTCCTTGTGCACCCCTGCCTTCCACACTGGCACTGCAGCAAATCTATTAGTGAATCCAGCCAGGGATAGGGACCAAGGGGTTTGTGGCTTTGAAGGACTTACATGTTGTTAAACATTTCACAGTGTTTGAATTGTTTGCATGTGTTGGTTTTTGTTTTCTTCCCCCTTCTCCCCTCCACTTCATCTTCAACATCTGCTCGCCACAAACCTGATTTTAAAAAATGCATGCACTTATTAATTTATGAGCTGTGGTCAATGCTGTGGGAAGAGAGACCTGAAGGGAAAAGGGGTTTGTGGAAGCAGCAGGGCTGTAATGAGATCAGGGATAGAGGAGGCTCCACATTTGGACTCTGCTCCTGCTCTGGCTGAGACACTTGATCCTCGGGGGAATGAACATAGCAAATGATATCGTCAGCTCTCCAGCAGTTTAATATTTCTCTGAATGATTGATAGCACAATGTACAGGACCTTCAGATATAAGGATGGAAAGGTTTAGACCACAAACATCCTGTGTTTATGGCTGATAGCAGCACCTGGAGGAGAGAGATTGCCCTGATGCACTCCTCTGCTTCCCAGGGCAGCAGTGACCATTGCCAGGGGCAGGCAGTCTGTGGGGGGCAAGGAAAGTCTGTTTCTGTTACAGAGACATATTCATAGATGGTCTTTGGTGGTGTGTCCAAAGCCTTGCCTTCCTCTGCTGGTGTCAGAAAAAACAGAGTCAAAGGAGAGTGCCAGATCCTTCTCATGCCAAAAGGGCCAAGGCAAAGCTTTCCAGTGTGGTGGAGCCCTCTGGCATCACCTCCTGCCTGGGGCATGTGTCTGACCCCTGGGCAGAGGATGGCATCCTGTAGAGACCACAGCGCTGGAAGGCACTGACTCCTGCACTCTTGATTGCATTTTTCTCAGTTAAAAAGCAAAAGATGTAAAAACCAGTGGATGGTAAAAGTGTTGTCCTGATTTCAAGCCCTGTCAATTTGTTGGCAGTTCTACTGTAGTCCTATTGGAACCTTGCAAGTGAGATTGTTTTTCTCTCTTAACCCTTCTCCCCTACTCCCACCCTAGAAACAGATTTTGCTTCTCACAAGCCCAACAGTGCCCTGGTTTCCAGATCCCCTGAGCATGCAGTTTGGCTTGAAGGAGGTGTTTGTGCTGGGCTGGTGGTGGTGGCTCCTCCAAGAGCTGGGCACACCAGCCTGTTACTGCAAAGCTGTTCAGGAAAATGGCAGTGCTGGACAGGCTGGGCTTGTGGCTGAATGGCTTCTCAGGGGACATTGGTGGCTTCAAGCAGAAAAAGTGCAATTAGTGCTGAGGCATCTGGGATGTGTTAGGACTCTTTTGACACACAGAGTGTCATATGGATTTTCCAAATGCATGTAAAAACAAAAAGACAGGTCACCATTTGGCCCTTCCGATCTCAACATGCATCCCATTAATGAAGGGAAAAAATGATGCAGGAAATTTGTGAGCTGGCTCAGTTGCCTGTGGGAAAAGATAGAAGTGAGGAGGGGAAAATACTACTTTAAATGTAACATTCATATGCCCATTTAGGATTTAATAAGAGTTACCACATCTCTGGTAAGTGACAGCTGGTTATTAGAAGCATACACTGAAGCTGTGGATCATCTAAAGTCAGAGCTGATGCTTAGCTATTTGTACACCAGTACATCTGCCTTTAATAATGGTTTTTAATTTTGTTAACATGCTTTAACTAGCTTATTAAATCAGAATAAAGTGGGAATCTTAGTCTTAATGCAACCACACAAAAAGGATCCAACCTCAAACCCTGCCTCCCTGGCTGTATCCCATGATGCCCACATAAAAATATGTCCAAGGATAGGTTTAAACCAGCATGTTGCTCTGGCAGAGTTACAACAATGTTATATTTCCCCTCTCTATCTGCTCTTCCTTTTTTTGACTTCTGCATTACCATTCTTGGCACCCTCCAGAGTTTGTGTGTGGCATGGGTGGGAAGCTCAGCCTGGTTTAAAGTTGTTCCATCCAAAAAATAGGCAGCAAGTGTGATTTCTCCTGACTCTTTCAGAGGAGGCAGCGCTTCTGGCCTCTCTAGGTGAGTGAGTGATCTGGATCAACTCTTCAGAGGGCAACATCCTGGGTTTTAAGGGAGCAAAAGCTTGGACTTGGAGGCACAGGCTGCATCTGTTGTGTTTTCTGCTTTAATAATGACAGACTGAGATGCTTTTAGTGTGGTGGGAGTGTCCCTCAGCCCATCATGCTGGATAAGCACTGCCAGCACGTTGCTGCTGCACTCTGCATTTGCAAACAGATTTGCTTGGATTGGGCTCACCCTCTGCTTTTCCAAGCCAGCCCTGCTGTTTGTGCCAATGTGCTTTCACGGCAGGGAGGCAGCACTCCGAGATGGCTGCTGGTGGCCACCATGTGGGCAAGAGGCAAATGAGTGTCCTCCCTGCAAGCTGTGCTGTGGCAGAGAGGGAAGGAGGGCAGGTCAGCCTTTAGAGATGCCAATGCCTTCAAATTCCTGTCCCACAGCACCCTCTGCACCTCCCTGATAGTTCCCATGGCCTCTCTTAGCCCCTGCATGGGGAGATGCACCAGTGTGAAGTGTGCTCCTTGAGGACATGGTAGAAGGGCAGCAGCATGGTGTTAGTGCTTGGGTTCCCATCGGGGCATGCTCAGAGTCTGGCTTAAGAGAAGAAATGACTTTTTGGAATCAGGTTTTTGGGTTGTCTGCACCCCCTGCTTGCCCCTCTCCAGCTTGGCGAGGCTCAGCCAGTGGTTCCCTGTCCATGGTTTCCACCATGCAGGGTGGCACGGACCGAGGCTGAGCTTCTGCCTTATCATTATCTGGATGTTTAAGTCTATCTGCTCTGTTTCAGCCAGTTTGTTACTTTGCACACTCAAATACTCCCCAGTTAACAAAACCATTATGGGATGCTACCCTCAGCTCTTTGCTGCTGTCTCAAGGCAGTGTCCCTCAGCAGGTGTCCCGCTGCTGCCCTGTGCCACCCTCCTCTCTGGTGAGGGATGCTGAGGTGCCAGCACAGCAGGCTCAGCTTGGTGTGCTCTGGGACTGTGGCCTCGCTGTCCCTGTTCGTGTGCCCAGCAGAGCGCAGAAATTGCCTCTTACCTCAGGTCCATTTGTCATGCACTCCTAAATTGCTCTGTATTGACACGCTGTCAGAAATGGATTGTCACATTAACCCAGCCACGGCCGGGCTGCGGCGTGCAGGCTGGACTGATCTCCCTACAGGCTGAGGGCAGGCTGGATTCCTCTCGCCTTTGCAGAGATGTTTTGCAGCACTTTCTAATCATTCAGATGAGCCAGAGAAAGGCAAGGCCGTAGGAGCATTGGGGGTAGGACGGAGACGAGAGATCTCTGAAGCCAGGTCATGGAACTTGGGGTTTATTGCACAGGGCCCTGCTGGGATCTGCCAGCCACAGCTGGAGCAGGCCTGAGAGAGGGAAAGAGAGTGGGAAAAAGAGAGAGAAGGCAAGAGCCTGGTAAAGAGGATGAGAGAGTAAAAGAGGTAAAGAGTAAAAGAGGATAAGAGAGAGAGGTTCCCATTACAATAAATCTTCTTCTGTGCTGAATATTCTAATTCTCACTAACCAATCTAGTCCAAGATACAAATCCTACAGCATTTACATACAGCCTATAAGAATCATTACATCACCACACTGTGTTACATTTTAAACCCTTAAAACTACTCTTTGGACCCCTTCTGCCAAGCCAGTAGGGTCTGCTCTGACCCTTGGACCTGTCTGCAAGCAGAGGGTGTCGTTTCATCAAAGGGGATTACCTTCAGCCAGCCACACCATTGTTTTCCTGTTGTTCAGTAACTAAGGTATCTCAAAGCTTGCTTTCATTTCAATCTCACTTATAGTTTCCATATTCTCAAAATCTTTTGCCAGGCAATCATATTCATAAGGCTTTCCTGTTTCATCTTGCCCAAAACAAGGCTCTCCGTATCCTCTGTTCTATAGCCATTTCTTCTTTCTTTGTTGGATCAGAAAAGTGACTTAAAAGAATACTGGCTCCTTAGCTTTAGGGCCTACTGGTCTGACTCACAAGCTCCCTTTCAAGGTGAGAGTAAATTATTGAGCACAGGATCCCAAGGTTTAAATGATTAAATTAAATTAATTTCCCCAATATGAGTCTATTTTGCCCATGACAGGAGTTGTGAGTGATATCTCCCTGTCCTTATCTTGACCCTTGGGTCTTCATTATATTTTCTCTCCCCTCACCAGCTGAGAAGGGGAGTGGTAGAGCAGCTTTGGTGGGCACCTGACATCTATCAGGGTCAGTTCACCACATCAGTGATTTTGAATATGGTGAGTGTAAGGAAGCAAGAGTGATGGACTCACTTTTCCCCATGAGCCAGCTTGCACAGAGACTCCCATTTCTTCTGGTCATTTTTCTAGGTGATGTGTAATTTCTAGAGCTTCCCATCCCTACCCCTAATGACCTCTTCAATTTCTCTAATGAGATTCCTCCTCAGAGATTAGCAAATGCCTCATGAAGTCAGAGTGTACACCACCCACTTCATTCCCTTTGTCTTTTCATGAAAGAAAAAATCCAACACAGTGCTATGTGAGCTGGCTAAACTCAGCCCAGGAAGCCAGAAGTGCAGGCAGTGCTTCTGCAAGGGGGTCTGAGCCTCAGTGATGAATATGGCCATTCCTGCAGTGACCATTCCCTGTGCTCCATGAACTCCTCCATGGCACAGGAGAGGCAGCCACAGTGCCATGGCCATTTGGTCGTTCTTGGCTGAGGGTGCTGATATCAGAGCCAGCTCTGGAGTGGCATTTAGCCAGGCACACATTTTATTTCGTAGCTTTGTCCCTGCAGCCCACTTTATACTGAATGCCATGCTGCTGATGTGGCAGTGTGTTTCAGCCCTTGCTGCCTGAAGCCACATGGACAGGAGACACTGGATTTCAGTCCAGGAGCCCTCCCAGGAGCTTCTTCCACCCTCCTCCCTGTGACCCTGTGTCTGAACATCTTTGTCCTTTCCAGTGCCTGACAGTGCTGTTGTGTTGCAGATGAAAAACATCCTTTGCTGTATGGAGTAGTTCCTGCCATTTTCCCACTTGATTTGTCTTTCTCTGCTCATTTTTTTTTTTGCTGTTCAGCCTTTTCTTCTCATTCCTGTGCTCCTTCCCCCCTCATCCCGATCAGTCAGACTTCTCCTAAGCCCTGATGTGTTGTGACTGGGGCTGACTGACAGCACTTCTTGCCTGACACACATCTCTGGGATGCAGCCCAGGATGTGTATTTAAGAGCAAAGTTGTATTGTAAAGTGCCATGTGGGAGTCTCTGAGAAAGGAGTCAAAACACCATCAAGCCTATTCTTCCTGAGAGGAGTGGAGATGTTGTGTGGAGCCTGCTGATGCCAGGAGAGACTCTGAAGGCGGGGTAGGAGCCATCCTGTCCCATAGGCACTGAAAGCTGCACTCAGTCTCTTTGCAGAGCCAGGTCAAGGGTTGAGGGGAGCTATGGAGAACAACCCCCCTTTTCTGGACTGGTGATGCTACTTTTAAACTCACCATGGGTCTATGTGGATGACATGGAGCAAGCAGAGAATTCACCTTCTGCTGCACCTGTTCTGGGTACAGGGCATGGTGCCCTGTGGTGGCTGTTCCTGGTATTTTGGCAAGGAAAGGTGAGAAAATTTGGGCTGCAACTGAAAAGGAGTTGATTCATGAGTCTTCTTTCCATCTCCTCTTCATCAGAGGACTTCAGAGATGCTATTTCCCCCCTTCCCAAAATTTGTTTTTTTCCACCCCAAACATGGATAATGGAAATGTAGAATAGTTTGGGTTGGACAGGACGTTTAGAGGCCATGTAGCCCAACCCCCTGCAGTGAGTAGGGACACCTTCAGCTAGGTCAGATTACTCCAAGTCTGTCCAATCTGACCTCAAACGTTTCCAGGGATGGGGCATCTACCACCTCTCTGGGCAGCTTTTGCCAGTACCACCCTTATTGTACAAAACTTAATCTTTATATCAAATCTGAATGGACTGCCCTTCAGTTTAGAACTGTTTCCTCAAGACATGTGCTGGCAGAGCTCTGGGTGGACTCACAACTCTGAACCACTTTGTTCTGCCACCACACTCATCTTATTTCAGCCCTGCAGGGGCTCTTGGGCTATTTTTGGTGTACATGAGAGCATTTTCCACAGAATGGGCCTTGATGAATTTGCAGAGAGTGGTGCTCTGCTGGGAATGAAGGAAGGTTGTCCTGGCATGGAGGACCTGGGTGAAGTAGAAACAGCTGCTGTCCTCCTCTCTCTCAACCCACCTGCAGGCTCAAGGCCACTTGCCCAAGTGCAGCAATTATCTCCTGGGGCTTAGAGCCAGTCTGCTCTGCTTTCCCACAGCCAATTCAGGCTTTAGAGGAGCTGGCTGGGCTGGAAGGTCTAATTTGTACTTGGAGGAGGCCTGTGGTTTTGAGGGCTGTCTTTAGCACCATCATGTCATCATCTGCTGCCTGCCACCTCCTGAGTTTTCTGCATGTAGAGTCATCTCTGCTCACTGAGAGCCTTCTGAGTTTATGTTCCTCTCTTATGCAAAGTCACCTAAAAATCCTTTTTGCTGCCCCCCCGGTGGCCCCAGGTGCTCCTTGGAAATCTCTTGGAGAAGTAATCATCCCCTTTGGATTGCAGTCACCTTCTGTCCCTCTGACAGTCCCAATTTTCTTGTGTGTTTGGCTGTAGAGCACCAAAAGTCAAACACAACTGTAGGCTTGTGGTTTGTAGAGTTTTCTCCACCTGGGAGAAAACCAGCAGGGCATAGTTTGTTCCTTGATCTCTTCACCTGCTACCCTATCCCCTGGTGTTCTGGTGGCTTTGGTACCTTCCTTGGTGGAGGGAGGGCAGGGATAAGACCTCAGTGTAACTGGTGCTGCTGATGGGAATTGTTCTCATTTCTCTAAGTGGGGAAGGAGCTCATGGTGATTACAATGAAAAATGGGGACTGATTTTGGAGTCTTTGCCTGCCCACACGTAGCAATAGTGTTCCTCTGTCCTGCCATGGGACCAAGAGATATAGGTTGAAAGAGATCTCAGGACTTGCTTGAAGCCCAGGATCACTGAGGGCCTTCTTGACTTGATTTGACTTGACTACCATGTTAGTTTTTCTGCTGTTTCTTAATGCCTCATATTCTTTCATCCGAATTCTACTCATCTCCAGCCTTCCATTAATTTTTTTTCTGTTTTCCCATTTTCCAGCTACAGCATTAGTCCCTGGCAGAAGAGGAGTGTTGGAGCTGAACTTGCTTTACCCCTCCCAGACACAACCCTCCAATCATACTGCAGACATGCTTCCTGGCCAGGTAGGTGTCAGAAGTGCACCAGCAAGGGTGAGCTGTTCCAGGAGAGACCCAGATGGAGCTATGAAAATGTTCCTGACTGATGGGGTATCTTGGTTAAAATTCACATCAGGAGGTAGCCTGGAGCTATTGAGGGCCATCCCTTCAGATGGAGGGGGTAATTCCAGTGCAGGAATTAGTAGTCAGCACACCTGTTACTACAAGAGACTCCAGCTGAAAAGAGAAGAAGGATGGGAGGGGGTGAGGAAAAAAAAAAAGAGGCTCTTCAATTTAGTGCAATTATCTCAATTTTCCCAGGATAAGGATCCTCGAGATATTTATCTGATTTATAAGGGTGCGCGGCAAGGCGGCAGACACGTCCTTAAAGAGACATTTATCAATTTCTTAAGCGTGGATGAGGGGAGAAGAAAGAAAAAACAAATGAGTGAGAAGGAGACACTGCAAGGAGAGTCTTTTGGACTTGGGAAGGAAAAAGGATGCCTGCTCCCTCTGTATGTTTTCACTGGTGATTAATAATCTGATGAGAACTGCAGAAGCAGAAGGAGGTTGGCTGGGCTGGGACAGTGGCAGAAATCCTGTTGCAGACAGGTTGCCTTTATACTTTCAGCAATTTATATTCCAGAGATGTGTGTTAAGTATTTCTTGAAGAATTTCTTTAGCTTACATTTCTGCTGGGGAAATGCTGAGATTTATGCCAGGCCTGGAGACCTTGCCCAGTTACAGAAAAGTGCTCTGAAACTGCATAAGTTTGGGTAAGGCAACATGAGGTTTCAGCAGGACTCATCTTGTCCAAGTGCAAATGTTCTGGGCTCAGGGAATACATGATTGTCTACATTCAATTTTAGGAAAGGGGAGCAGAATTCACCTGACACTCTTGGCTGCCCACTATTGGAGGGAGTGCACTCTTCTCCATTAAAAAGACAGCCCTCTCTTCTACCTCCTTCAGTGCCATCACTTTCTAATTTTTCCCTCTTGCCCGTATCAGTGCTCTGCCCTTTAGTTCTCCCCTGTACCAAATCCTAATGCCTCTTCCTCCCCCTATGCCCTGCAGCTTCCATTGTTTTCTCTGCACCTTAGCAGCTAAAATGGTTCTGTAGACCTTTTGCATCTTGGAGGCTGCACCTTTGCTCTCTTCCTCATCCTTGTCTTCATATTATCTGCACAGGGAATCAGGTATGAAAATCCTGATCTTTCCCAAAAGTGCAGCTGCCTTACTGCCATTGCTGCAGGTCCTCACAGCTCTCTTTCCCCTCCATCACATTCAGGCTTCTTGGCATCCCTTCCCAGCATCCCTTCCCAGCCCTTTTGCCTCTCTGTTGCTCCTTCACGTCTACATCCCTTATTGTTCCTCTGACGCTGTCTTGTCACATTGTACCCTACTCCCTTGATTTGACAATAGAGAGGAAAAAAGAAGGGATTCAGTGGTCACAAATGAAATGGGAAGTGGGAGAGGAGGAGCAGAGAAAGAGAACATCAGAGGGAATAAGAGCAAATGCTCGTAGCTTAATGTGGCTCAGGAGGTCACCTGCGGGAGTCACTGACTGAGGGGTCACTGACCCTTGTGAGTAAATTTCTGTAATAAACTGGTAAAAGTACTGGCAGGCCCAAGTGATTTAGTTTAGAAATTGCTATAGTTTAGCTCCCCTCAAATGCAATTCAGCAGGAATATTAGCAAGCACAAAACCCACAGCCAGCCTAAATACGGATTACTTTTCTTTGTCCCTTAAGTTCGTCTTTTTACAGCATGGTTATGTTCTCATAAATTTGTTGCAGCATGTTTGAAAGCAGCTGACCCATTGGAAAGGATTTGTGTCCACCAGAAAAGCCTTTTGGACAAACCCCTCTTTGGCAATATGCTTTTTTAAGGCCCTCCTGCACACAGGTTGCTCTAGGAAAGAACTGCTTTGTTAAGGACCAGTTAACTTCACTATCAAAGGTCTGACTGAGGCAGCAGCCCTCAGCTGTCACACATGGGCACCCACTTGTCATCACTTGCTGTGGATCTCACACCCCCTGCCCTCCTCTGTGATAGATACTCCAATAAATGAGATGCAGCCTTACTGTGAGGGGAGAGATTTTCAGATCCCTGATCTCAGTGAGTTCCTTATGGCATTAGAAAGTCAGAGATGGTTATCTGCCTGTGGTACTTAAATTCTTCTGTGGTATCATCTTCACTTAGGTCTGTGGGTGGATCTTGCTGGGGTGGGAAGGCAATCCATAAGCCTCCCCTGTCCTGCAAATGTCCATTTGTTCAGCTCCCTTTATTGGCATTTGCATGGTACAGGTGCTGGTTTCCTGTGTTGGTGTGACAAATGTGAGAATTTCCTTGTTAAAAGTCCTTTTGAGATACATACATAATATGTATTTCTGCTCCATAGAGCAGAGTAGAGGGCAAATTATATAGAGAATATATAGGTTGTGTAGTGTTGGTGTTTGTGCAGTGGGATCCTGCTCTGTGGGTCAGGGCCAGAATACTGCAAGTGGAAGTACAGTCAGGGGCATGGTGTTTACATTTATCCTGTTTGTCTTCACCTCGGCCCATCTGCCCACCATACCCCGCAGGACAGACTGCTGCACCCACATGGCTGCTCATCTCAGTACACCCTCACCTTTGGATCTGTCCAGAGGCTTGCCCTGTCCTTCCACCTGCACATCTGCCTCCCCAAGCAGGTCACCACCTGCTCTGGTTCCCAGAAGCAAGTAAAGCATGTGCTGGAGGTGTGAGCACTGCACTCACTGCAGAAAGGATGGCATCTGGGGCATCCTGGGGTGTTGTGCAGTGCATCAGCTGTGATTTCACATTCCTCTGGATCTGTAGGGGTGCAGTGGGCACCCTTAGTCTCTCTGGGGACTAAGTCTCTCTGGGGACTAAGTCTCTCTCCCCAAGTGTGGGCAGTGACCCAGCAGATGTGGCAGTGGAGAAAGAGCCCCAGCAGGTGAGTGTTAGGGCTATTGGGCATCCCTCAGAAGCAGAAGCACCCTTGCAGGACATCCCTGCTGTACTCTGGAAAGCCCTTTCACCACTGAACTGCCTTTTGTCATGAGCTGTGCTGTCCAGGTAGGGGAAAAAAAAAAAGAGAAAAAAACCAGGGGAAGGGAAAAAACAAGTCAAAGAACAGTGTGTTTCATGTTGTTTGATCTTTGAGGAATGCTGAAGAAATCTCTTAGGCCACTGTCTCCCCGGTTGTGCTGGTAAGGAGATTATGGACCTCATGCTTTCACAGGAAAACACCCAGCTGCTGGGCCTGGCACAGTAATCCAGACAAAGGATAACAGCAGCCTAATTAATTCTCATGTCTCTGAATCTGATAACAGCACAGTACACAGATGAGTCCGTAAGGACTTAATGAGTTTAATCGACTGCACTTGATGATTTTATTTGAAACCTTGTGCCACAAATTAAACTATTAAAAATGCACTTGAACTTGATTGGCAGCTGTAATCCAGGCAAAGTCTACTTAATCCACGGGGGTGGGAAGCAGGGTTGGGTGCAAAAGGCCGGAGATGAGGAGAGTGGAGGGGAGGCTCTGGAAGGTAAAGGGATTTTGGGGTGAGTTTAAAGGAAAGCTGGGAAGAAGGGCAGAGCTTCACAGAAGGGTAGGGGGTAAATCTGTTCTCACCCAACCCTGGACTCTGAACTGTGGGATGTTGGAAAGGTTCAGTGTGTCTTGTCCTGTGCTCTGCCCTGCAGGACTTTCCAAGCAGCTGAAGGGGCCATTAGGTGGTCAGAGTGAATCAGCTGCTGGCTCTGGAGTGAGGTGTAACAGCAAGGTTTTGCACAACTGAGATGAGGAGGGTGTGAATCTGGGGCCCAACCTCCAAATCTCTTGCACACCAGCTTGGTGAAAGGCCAAGGAAACGCACACAGGGATATTCACCGTGTCCCAGGCAGTGGGGTCACCAGTGGGCAGGCAGACACAAATACTCAGCTGCTCATCATCAGTAAAAGCTGCCCAGGTGAAAATCAGCCTGTAAAAAGGTATCTGTGCAGAAAGAGATACACTCTCCTATGTGTTCTCTGCCAGCTGCTCTCACTCACATGCTTGGTTGTGCTCATCCAGTTTGCTCCCATACATAAATACCTATATACATATGCAGACTGATTTGGCTAAAAATGGGTCATTAGCCAAGGAGGGAAATAGCATGTAAGTCTCCTTTGAAAGTCCCTTGCCCCCCACTCTGCTATTTAAAGTAATTTGCAAAAGATTTGCAAAATTATAAACCAATTTGCAAATAAATGATCATGATTAATGGCATATTCTTTAGGAGGTGACAGATCTGTAATAGATCTGTAATCCCCCTTATTATGCAGGAACCATTAATAGCAGTAGGTGTTAAGAGACTACATTACAGCTAGAATAGGGCTCAGCTGTACCTCTGGAGTGGAACAGGTCAAGTTTCTGTTGCTATGGCTTCTTTACCTATTGCCATGCTCATAATTGATAGAAAGCAAAGAATCTCAGTGCCACATGGGTTTCACAGCTTGTCCCCTCACTTACCCTACCCTAAAACTTATGGCCTTTGGCAGCAGAGGGAAAGCCTTCATCTGCTGATGAGTGAAGACATTGCACATCACCGTGGCAGGAGGGGCAGGTGGCTTGTCCCTTTGTGCAGCTCATCTCCAGCTTTCTTGCTGCTGCCACCTGGAAGGGATAGGACAAGGGGTGACACCTTCAAACTGAAAGATGGTAGGCTTGTACTTGATATTAGGAATAAATGCATAGTTTTGAGGTTGGTGAGGCCCTGGCACAAGTTGCCCAGACAGGCTATGGGTGTCCCATCCCTGAAAGTGTTCAAGGCCAGGTTGAGCAATGCTTTGAACAATCTGGTTGAGTGGAAGATGTCCCTGCCCATGGCAGGGGGTTTGGAGCTGGATGATCTTTAAGATTTCTTCCAACCCAATCTACTCTATGATTCTGTGATCTACACCACTCCTGGGTGTGTCTTGGGATCTCACAGGAGTGCTGGGGGTGAAGGGTTATTTTGGCAAGCAGCTCTTGGGGCTGTGTGTGGTGGGTGAGGCTATGGTGCAAGGGGGAGAGGAGCAGGAGGGAGAACATACAGCATTTTTGGGAGGAAAGCCTGTGGCACACCCACACCCTGTGCTGGAGACTGAACCCCACCATCTAAAGCGCTCCTCAAAGACACTGAGGGATCAAGAGCAGTGCCAGTGCCTTTGATTTCTGAAACAGCAGGGCTTTGCTACATGGACATAAGCAGATGATCCTGCAGTCCAAAGCACACACCCTGCTGTGAAGGATGGTAAAATCCTACTCCAGTGATTCCCTTCACTCAGAGAAAATCCATCCCTGACCTTACACCTTTTGAGGGGTTTAATGCATCGTACATGGATGGGACACACTGAGGAGCCGTCAGAGGAGTTCCATCCATCCTGCTGAGTACCAGCCTGGGGCAGAGGGCAGCCTGGTCTTGCTCCCTTCTGCAAACACTTTCAATATGATGTTGTGAATTTGATGAATTGACATGTAGCTGAAATGTTTTTATTTGATAGGTTGCAGCATTATAATTTCTTCCCCCCCTACCCCCTCCATTTTTCTGCATGTGACACTAAATCTGTGTCAGGTGCTGGGCAGTGCCACTGTGTGTGGTGATCTTGTGAGGTCCATGGCACCTGCAGTGCCTCTGTACTAGGCTGGATAGGAGTGTGGGTGAGGAAATGGGCACTGCAAGCAGTCATTAATTAGGGATTTGGTGATGCTCTTTCTAGAGAACAAGTGTGTTAGGGGAGGATTTTTCAGGTGAGTTAACACTGAGATCCTGGCTGCTTCTCCTTCTGAAGCCTGGCAGTTCTAGAAAGTACAGAGATGGTAATTTAAGGTGCTGTGCAAGCTGACTAATTGCATCAGTCCTGGCCATAGCTGCCTTTTGTGTTTCTCACTTTAAAATACACTGTAAAGTTGCAATTCACTGTTAAACAGATGCTGTATGCTTTCCCAGTAGTGGATACATTTTAATTTTTTTTTACTGAAAGGAAAATAATTGGCATATCTTTGATGGAATAATTCTTGAAGATCTTAACAGGGGAGATCAGCTAGGGAATGGCAAAATATTTTCATCTATTTGGTGTTGTTAGTGCTTTGATTAAACAGACTAATATTTCTGAGTCTGTCACTTAGCATGAACAGCAGGATATTTTGTTATCAGGTAATTCCCTGCCTACAGTGGCTGCAGAAATAGTTGGATGTAAATCATGCAGTTAATAATACTCCAGTACAGAAGGCAGATGCAACTGCTAATTGCAGAGCCTGGGATGCTCAGTGAAATCACAACAACTTATCAGCCTCTGTCAGGTCACTTGGGCTCTCCCCCAGCCTCACAACTTCTGCTAGGCAGGATTCCACGGCTGATGGCACAAGGGCTGTCCCCTCTGCTCCCTCACAGCTGAATCCCAGGGCGGGCTGGGGACAGAGCCAGCCCAGGGCTGTCCCCACGGCAGGGAAGTGCTGGCAGCACCGTGGGCAAACAGCCACAGAGCCAGCACACGCAGTGCTCTCCTCAAATATTTACCCTTTGTTTCAATCTCGACCTCTTTGCCTCTCAAGATAAATAATTTAGTGTGGAAGCCTTGAAGGTTAATCTTGCATTTATTTAATGTTACAGGACACTTGGCTCACTTACAGCTAAAAGCCCTGCGTGCTGGTTGTTAGTTTATTTAATCCAAGTGCCATTTTCTTCACCCTCTTCTCTCTGAATTGCTGAAAGGGAGGAAGGAGAGGCAGCAAGGGGAAGGAGGAGTTATCTGTATGCGGCTTTTAGCTCCTGCTGCAAACTCCATCAGGAGCAGCACCCTGGGGAGACGTCGATCGAGTGCCTCAGCCCAGCCAGGCGTGTCACCCGCCAGCCGAGCCAAGAGGCTGCTCCCAGCACCCCTGAGAAACGGGGGAAGGCAGAGGATCTGACACTGACATCCCCGGCACACTGGCTGTGATAGAGCTGCCTGCCTTTGCCCAAATCTGTCAGAAATTGCTGGTGTGCCAGAAAAAGAAAAGAGAGACAGCATGATGGGCACAAGGAGGGGGAAGAGGTGAGGCGGCGGGAAGGAGGAGCAGGTTTGCCTTCATTGATGAGATGCTTTTTCTCTCCTTTGTCCGAAAGCATCAGGTGGTCCTTTGCAGGAGACCCCTACAGCACTGCTAGAAAGCTAATGCAGAAGGGGGGAGGGTATCTGAGGGAGGTGTGGGCTCTGATTTACCTTGCTTGAATGATGGTAGTAATTTCTATCAGGCCAGGCCAGAACTTTTGGGTAATTTGCAGCTGGTCCAGCCCTGGGAGGCTCAGCACTGGAGGGCTCAGAACCTCTTCCTGCTGCCAGGGCCAGCAATGAGGAAATGGTCAGGAAATCAGCTGGGTGCCCAAGAGTTTCACAGTGATGGGTATGAGGAGCTGTAAACTTACTTGATGGTCACTTGCAGGGACTGGATAAGACATTTCATCATCATCCCTTTCCTAGCTCTCATTTCTAGAGAGGCTCAAAAAAAAATGCATAGTCTTTCCTGAGACTTTTTCAATATATCTACACTCCAGAAATGTAGGACAAAGAAGCTGGAGAAAAAAAAGCCAGACACAGGGAGCAGACTGGCTGCTGAAGTTGGTTTGGCTTTCACAGCCCAGCCCACAATTTTGGATTAGAAATTTGGTGTTAGCTGCTCCCTCCCAACTGGGGCTTACAGCCAGGAACTCAGGAGGGGGGCAAATTCCAAGATTTCAGAACAGCCTGCCTGTATTTGTTCAAGTGCAGACCCACGTGGACGGCAGACAGTGAGGAAGCCAGATTTTCCTATCCTCATGGCCAAGCCTAGCAGAAATGTCACTCCCTCACTGCTGCCCCAGGCTGCCCTTCCAAGCTCTGGCTGAAGAAATCTCCCTCCCAACCTCAGCTTGTGCCTCACCAGGCCTCAAAAGCCACTTTGGCAAACTCTGCAGTAGTCTGGATGTGCTCCTTACCTCTTGCAGTGATAGCGACACTCATTCACCACTTCAGAGCAACTTCCTTACCACCCCTGTTTTTAAAGGCCTCCTAAGGTGAAATGTCTCTGATTTCTCTAAAGGAAATAATACCTACATTCAGTAGCATTAGGGCCAGCAAGGGAAGAGGAGAAGTGTCAGAGGATGCTGGCAGTGTGATCACACTAGCATGTCACCCTAGCATAGTCACATTTTCACCTGCTCATGTCGTCCAGCCCAGCTGTGACTTGCTGGTAATTACTTGCTTGTAGCTGGTGTGAGACTCCCAGTTCTCAAAGCCATCTGCTTACCTCCAGGTCCCTGCTGTGTGATCTTTCATTTGGAGTTCACCTCTGCAGTTTATGGCGGTTTCCAGGATAATGTTCCAGCTGGAGAGCCTCTCGACTCCATCTTGGGCTGGCTTTTCTCCTTTTAAAGGACGCTTTGCATCTTTCAAATAGCACCAACAGCATGCTAAAGGTAGCCTGGCAGGATTTGACCCAAAAAGGATAGCCATGTGTGAGAGGTGGGAGACTTGAGCGTCTGGGTGTTTGTTTGTGCAATCCAAATCTCCTCAGGTAGAGAGGTGAACAGAATGACCTTTCCCATGAGCTTCAAGTGCTTCAGTATTAAATGGGAAATGGCACAAGATCAATGTGTCTCGTAGCTTTTCAATGCCTCAGACTAAACCAGGAGAGACAGTAATAAGAAAAAAGAATAATTTAATAAACAATATGTGTTGGGTCTTTTTCCTTCTGGTGAGGATTCTCATATATGTTTGGATTGGTGAATAGGCTTATTTTTGCTCAAGGCAGTAATTCAACTCAATTTTGATTTAATTTTGATTCTTATTGGTGTGTACTGGAAAAGGTATGAGAGTGGGATCTCTGGGAAGAGGCTTAGGGCACCTAAGTTTGACCTCTGCCTGAACTGTCTTCTGCAGGAATCACTTCCTATGTTGTGGAGGAAGATTCCCCCACCTGCTGTCTGGAGATGCCCTGCATGTGTGAGCAGTTTCTGGAGGTAGGACCACCTGGGGAAATGGTGAATTGCAATTGGTGACTCCTTTGTAATTCCCCTCACACTGGAAGAGGTTTAAGATAGAGTTTTCCTAAGGGCAGCTGGGAACTCACAACCCTGAGCTGTGGTTTGTCTCCTAGGACCTTTGAGAAGAAGCCACATGGATGTGTTCTTCAGACATTTTTGTGTCAGCCTTTATGTAGCACTTCCACAGTTTAACATTTTAAATCATGACAAACACCCTCCCAGTTGAAATAGCTCCTATCAAACTGGCACTCACTCTCATAACACCCTGCCACCCTGGATGTGCTGCCAACCTTTTGGCAAGATCTTTGCTTTTGTGTTAGGACAAGGTGATTGACAATGCTTTGTGTGTCTTGACAATGGAGAAATGTGCTATTTAGAAAGAGAAAAATTCACATCAGTGTCTCCCCAACATGATCTGCTGACTGCCTTTTCCTTCTCCCCCCTCCATATTTAAAAAATACATCAATCCAGACAGCTGCAGGGGCTGAGGAAAGCAGCTAATTCCCCTAACAAGTCTCTTGCAGAGAGAAGTGCCAGCCAACCCAACTCTGAACTTGGGACTGGAAGTGTGTATAGGATTAGGGGCATATCTGGTGGCCCAGATTCCCCAAAGCCAATTAATGACTGTTACAGAAAGAGGATTTTCTTTCTGAGGTTAGAAATGCATCCTTGAGTCTGGAGGGGGAAATTTAAAAAAAAAAAGACAGAAAAAAGCTAGAAGAGCTCAGGACTCAAAGGGAAAGTTCAAAGGGTTGGGATTTTTTTGCAGCTGGAGCTCAGAAGAGAGGGGTTTGTGTGAGCATGTGTGTTTCTGTACTGCTCTCTACCTTCCTCCAGCTCTGTTTTCCTTATTGATCCTTCTCGTAATATGATTTCCCTCCGGTATAATTGAGCGAAAAATAACTGAGAGTAAAGTCTTGTAGATTTGCTCCTGACTGAGTGTTTGTCTTGTCCTGGATGGCCCCAGACCCAGCACAGATGCTGAGTGCTGCTCAGTGCTGTCCAACTGAGCCCAATGGCAGCTTTGGAACAACCCTTTGAACACAGATGTTGGGGGCTGGGGCTGTTCTGCAAGGTTTCCTCAGTCTCTTTTTTTTTTTCTCCTCAGCAATCTGAAATTGGGGTTCCTGGGGAGCAGAGGGATTTGCTGGAGATGCTCTGTGTGGCACCAGTGGGCAGTGACTGTGCTGGACCCAAAGGTGGCTTTGGGAGCCCGTGCAGCAGGTTTGCACCACTCCATTGCCTCTCCCAGCTTCCATTCCATAGACAACCCTGTCTCTGTTTACTAAGAGCTTTGGGATCCCCTGTGATGAAGGCATGCAAACAATTATCACTGGAGCTAGGACAGAAAGCAGAAGGCTTGTTTGTTATTTTGGATCCAGGGTAGTTTGCTCAGCTGCATCGGTATCACTGCTAATTATTAAGACATTTATTACCATGCTTTATTTATGTGTGTGGGTGCATGTTTACCTTTCCCTGAAGCCTAGAGATTTAGTTGTTCTTGGAAAAGCTTTCTTGGATCCTCAGTAGGATGGTTGGTGAGTCCCAATGCTCCCACTGAGGGGTAGGGGAGTGAGATATCTTTGGTAGTTCAGGACTTACTGCTTTCACTTCTATTCCTTTATTTCCAAGAACTGAATTTTTTAAAGTTCCCTGGAAGAATATGGGACGTCTGCTCTGCTGTTCATTTTTTATATGTCCCTCAGCCTCTCTATTTTAATCAGAAAATCCTGTGCTCAAGAGGCTTCTCTCATCTCAAAATCCAGCTTGAAGTGCTGGAACAGGGGAGATGGCTGGTGCAGAGAAGCTCTCTGGGGGCCAGGGCAAGGTGGGGGATTAATGAAAGAGATCTGTTCATACAGACCATTATGAAAAGTGGAGTTGAGGCTTTGCAGGTGCGATGTGGGGATGGGGAGATTAACTTCTGCTGGGGCTTATGGCTGGGATCAGGGCAGGTGCAGCTGGCAGTAGGTAAATAGAAAATATGTGAGCTTGATATTAAAAAGGGGCTCTTATGTGGAGAAAGCCTTGAAAGCTGCTCACCTCTGCCCCAGCCCTGCTGCAGCTCACCATGGAAGCAGGAACACGGAAGGATGTTTTTTCTTGAGGGCTTATGACTGCTTTTGCTGGGCATTTCAGTGATGTCCTGGTAAGGAATGGGTGGCATTGAAGTTATCTCCATGGCAACAGCTATGGAGGGCACAGATTAAGTGGGTAGGACAAGGATGTGGGAGTCAGGACTCCTGGTTTCTGTTTTCAGTGTTCATGGTGTGATCTTGGGACAATTGGTTCAATATCTGCAACCTGGCATTTGCCATGTAAAGTGGCTAGAGATTGAGGGTTAAAGGTATTTGCAGGCAGAGCAGGGAAGCAGCTCTTGAGGTTCCCACTCCCTCCAATGCCAAAGCCAGGGTGTCCTGCTGCCAAGCAGGACCATCTTTAACTTAATGATGAGGTGTCTTCTTCCCTCATTCTTTTCCCACTCCTGCCTGGTACCTTCACAGCATCTTTTCCCTGATTTCCATGGATCTGAGCTGGCTCAGCCTGGCAGAGTGCTCAGAGCCTCTGCGGCTGCGAGGTGACATTGTGCCGGAGGGATGGGATAATTTCATGAGTGTTTACATACATCTGCATTCCATATCGGCTCCAATTTGTGCATTTGTCAAAACCAGCATGCTGGTGTTTCTCAGAAATTTTGCTTTCCCTTAACCTTTTCTGTGCAGAGCAGAGAAGAGCCTCTGTCTCCTGGGCAAAAGCAAAGCTCACGTGCAGAAGCCGCCTGCCTGTCCCACAGCTGGGGGGATGCCCTTTATAAGGTCTCAGCTGGGTGCAGGGGGATGGTCTCTGGCCTCCCCCACTGGGGATTCTCAGCTCCAGAAGCAAGGGAAGGGCTGTGGCCATTCCTGCTTCATCCCTTACATGAACATATGGTGCAAATTGCAGCTGCAGCAGAGCCAGCTGCTCTGGGCAGTGAGGAAGGGGATGTCGGCTGGTCCCTCCACCTCTGTATCCTGTTCCATCTTGGGCATCTCCAGCACAGCAACCAGGGGACTGAGCAGGCAGAAATTTCTTGTGTACCAGCAAATAATTCTAGCTGATCTTTTTTAAGCAGGTGGTGCTTAGTGGCAGCTTGCCTTGCCTTTCTTTGTTTTATTGATTCGAGGTTGCTGCAGAGTTGTTCAGGTTAAAAGAGAAAGGAAAAAAAGCAGGCAGTGGGGACAGACCTGCAGGATCTGGGAGCTGGCATAAAAGTCTGTCTGAGTTCTCCACTGAAAGGCTTTGTGGGTCATGAATGGAAACGATGCAGTGTTCTGGCTGTGACTCTTTTGGGAATGATCCTGTGCTTAGGGAAACTGAATGGGAAAAAGAGATGATCTTCAGCCACATCCTGCAAGTACCTTTCACTTTGAATCCGGCTATGACTGCACTCCCTCTTTGAGGCAGAGCAGGGGCCAGTCCAGGGCTGCTGAGCTGTGTGGTTCTTGCAAACAGAGAAGTTGCACTTCCCAAGCCAGACCTAAATCACCCATCAGGCTGGCAATGCTCAGCTGGGTGAGGAAGAAAATCCAGGATGCTGGCAGAGGCTGATGGTGTAGCTGGGGCTAAGGGCTGGAAACAACCACTTCACTTACAAGTAACTTGGCAACATCTGACTTGGGTTGGGACTCCGGGTCCTCCATCAGAGAGCTTCAGTGAGATTTAAAGTCTACCTGTGGGATGCCACGGCACGGAGGTTGTCTGAGGAAGGCTGGGCACCCCAAAATCATGGGCATCCTTATTCAAGGCGTGGAGTTCAGTGAGGAAGCAAGTGAGCCTAGTCAGGAATTGTGGATCAATTGGAGTTCACTCTGCTCAGGTGGCACTATGACCCTGTCAAAGTGTTGGTCTCTCAGGGAAGGAGGTGGGAATGGGCCCAGCAAAATGATAGGACTAGATGGACCCCTGTTCTCAGGAAAAATGACTGTGACTTATGAAACCAATCTGTCATTATAGGGTGTCTCTTTCTCACTACAGGGGCTGGACCCTGGAAAGCATGCAAAGCACAATATGCAGAGGCTAGCCATTAGTTTAGTTCTTATTTAGTGGGGTGTAAATCTGAGAATTCAAAAATAACATAGAAGTTGGCCAGTTCCCAGTAAGCATGGTTTGGGAGGTGTGAGAACATCCTTTCCTTTCAGACCAGGAAACACAGAAAAATAGATCTTCTGTTATCTCTTCCTCTGGAGAGCAGAGCTGAAATGACATGCCTCCTCTTTCAACTCATTGCAGGATTGCTCTGATTGTTGTGATGATTGCCTCAATCCATAAGAATTTTAAGAAAAATACCTTTTGATTAGTCAGCCTAGCCTCACACAGAAAACCAGGCATCCCCAGTCAGCCAGGTAAGCATCAGCTGTCCCAGCCTGCTGAGGGAGGAGGATGCCCTGTGGAGCCACTCCTGGGGTTTGGGGCAGAGCAGGCTTGACTCCCAAGAGATTGCAAGCATTAGAAAGAAGGTGAGCATGAAGAGAAACACAAACTGTAGAGATGATAGCAGCAGCCGTGTCTAGGTACTGCTCTCTAAATGAGCCTTTTCTGGGAAGAAAGTTGCATCAGCAAACAAGAGTTGGCATTTACCAAAGCCTTTCCAGTGGCACGTGTCATTCCTTCTTCACTGTTGTGGGGTATGCTGCAGCCAGCCTTTCATATGTCTGACCAGTAATTAATTAGGAGAGGATCAAGGCTGATAATTCCCTGTAATCCCTTCTCTCTCATCTTTTTGTTCCATAATCCTTTTAATGCTAGCCACTTGGGGGGTGGGGAGTGGCAGGGGCAGCAGGGGAAGCCTGAGCTGTGGTGTGCTGCTGGTGCTGGTCAGAGCCTGGCTTTGTGATGCCAGAGCATCCCTCTGCTTCCCTCCAATGGCATCCCCCGAGGCAAGCATCCCAAACTGGGGGCAGCTCACAGGGCAGCATAGGAGAGGAGAATTTTCCTGTAGGGAGAAGAGGGTTGGGGGGCAATGAAGCTGGGGCAGGGCAGACAGCAGAATCCCTGGTTCTCCAAATGCTGACAGATTTCAGTTTAACCTCTGGATCTCCACTGACCGGGTCTCTGCAATGACCATTAGGAGATACCTTATTTGCCTCCAGCTCTGTGCCATCCTTCTTGTCATACCATGAGGACACTTAATCAGTGCTCTGGATCCTCCTGTGATCTGCAGAGGGACACTGCCATCTGAGGAGGTCTGATGCCTGCAAAGGTCCAGGTGTTGGCAGCACAGAGGAGATGGGGGAAGAAATCCTGGACGGGGAGATGGATGGGAGGACTTGGCTATGGGTAGAGTGCAGAGCTGCTGCTGGGTTCAGGTGTGTAGGGGAGGAGTGGTCAGAGACGGTGGGTTTTGAGCAGAAGAGGTTTAGGAAATGAGAGAGCTGGCATCTGATGTGGCAGTGACAGCTGTAATAGCTCTACACTTCCGTATGAATTAGCCAACATGAGCACTGCTAACACTGACCCTCCTCCCTGCCAGGTCAGGAGGAAATGGAGAGTGTTGCCAGCCTGCATGACAAAGTGTTTGGGTGTTGAGAAAGCCCAGCATTAAATCAGCCTCCAATCTACAGGAAAGTTGTTCATGTTCCACAGCCCTACATCCTAATTTCCCTCTGACTCAACTTCTTTAAATACTTCCCCGACAGCTGGAAGAGGAGATGTGAACCTGCTGATTCCAGGGACTAAGTGGGTCTGAAGGGCCTTTTGTTTGATCAGAGCTGTGGTTATTACCCCTGACAGTCACAGGCAAGGAAGTCTCCAATGTGTGTTTGACTGAGTTAAGGTGCCTTTGATTCAAACTTCTCTTTATCCCATTTAAACTGCAGATCATTTCCATTCACAGTGAGAGGAAACTAAATAATTCAGTGCCAGACAGCAGCATCGATGCAGCTGGAGGTATGGGATGCCTTTACCATGCAGAAGACATGGCCTTACCTGCTTGAAGGGAGGGAGTTTTGGGAGATGCAGGGCTCTCTGAGCTGGATGAAGGTTAGACCCACAGTAACACATCGTGATGGAGCAGATAGGAAAATGCACGTGATGCTTTATAGACAGAACAAGGGCCATTTGCTGTCACAATCCCTAAATCCCCTCTCTCTGTGTATTTAAAAACACAGATGTCTATAAAGTAAATACCAGCTGATTATCAGAAAACATATTTGCTGAGCATGAACAACTTGTAATAATCGAATACCAGAGATAAACACTGACTATATTGTTTTGTAACTTCACGAGGTTATAATCTGCAATGTATCAAAACAATAAATGCCCACCAAGTAAACTCTTTTGCCTCTGTATCACAGTGCAAATCCAAGCTGTGTCCTTGGAACTGTTGATACCTAGAGGCTCCTACCTCACTTGTATTTGGGATGTAGATGGAAGTCTGTTTCCTGGATGACATGAATTGTGTCTTTCTAATTCTTCTCTCCTGTGGCTGTGGATGGGCTTTCACTCAACTTACAGCATGACCACCAGCACAAAGGATGGCCAGAAACAAGGTGTCCACAGCACCCAGCAGCCTGGAGCCCTCCTCCAGCCCACTCCTCACTTTGCAGAGATGCAGTTCGCAGTGATTGGAGATGACCATGGGTATTCACTGACCTGCAAAAGCAAGCTGGGGAAACCTCTGGGAGGTTTGCAGCTGTTCCCATCTGAATGGCCATCATCTGGCCCAAACAGGGCCATTTTCTTCAAGACAGTCATTTGTGTATTCCTTTCACCTCTGTACACAATTAGGAGCACACGGGCTTCTGTTCGTCCAGTCTTTGTGCTGAACTGCAGCTCTGCTGTGGGCTTTTTTCTATGCATCATTTAAAATAGCACAGAGTTAAACAGCTATTTTAAAATAGCTTTGTTAAAAAAAGAAAAGCTTACTCCCCATGGCAATCAAAGGAAGAAAGAATAACCTCCCCACAGCACCCGCCAAGTTTCAGGTGAAGGGGAATATGTGAGAAATAAACACGGTGCCTCTGCCTGACACTTCCGATGGGGTCAAGTTTTTCTTGCTCCATAATGAGGTCTTGTTAGGAAAGTGGGAGCGGTGAGGTATGCTCCTTTCTCTTGGATCTCTGCATTTCAAGCTGCCTGCAGAAGGAGTGCGGCTGGGGATGGGAAAGAAAAAAATTACTCATTAGAAATTTCTACCTTGGGCTTGGATGTTCTGAGGATACAAGAGTGAAGAAAGAAAAGATGGGAGCAGGAGTAGCAGGAGGCCAGGCAAGCTCTGCAAACAGTGCTCATCTTCCCCCTCTTTCTTTTTCGTGCCAATCTTTGTTGGTGCCTCCATTAGATGTTTTAACTTCACTTTCTGTGATGAGGAACCTGGGAGATGTCTTGGCAAAAGCTTTGCTTTCCTGGCAATAAGAAGGCTATACAGATTTGGGGGCTCTTGTGGCATCTGAGTGGATGGGGAGGGGGAAGGAATCCAAACTTTCAATCAAGCCCTGCCAGCTCTTTTCCGTTCGAGAGGAATGAGGCTTGCCTTGTTAAAGGCAGAGTGCGAGTGAGAGCAGGCAGCGTGCCAAGAGCCATTTGAGAGGCAGGTGAGACTTTCTGAAGTAAGAAATATCCATTCCACTCTAAATTGAAGTGTGTTAAATAAGGATGCTGTTCAGTGCTAATAAGGCAGGGAGCGAGCTGGAGAGCACAGCTGGGGTTACGGCTCTCGGAGAGCGCAGAGGACCCGCGCTCGGCTTTGGCCGCGGCTCCGGCTGCGTGCAGGGAAATGAGCTCCAGGCAGGTGTTGCCCTACTTCCTGAGGATGCTCATCGGTCAGCAAAGGCATGGTTTGCTCGACTTAGCTTTTTTTTTTAGCATTTGAGCCCTAGGGTGGGAGTGGTGGAGGTCACGGCTGAGCGTGCAGAGGGACAGGCTGGGTTTGGAGCTGGCATGATGCGGAAAGCTGCAGTTACGGACTGGAGCATTCGGACTTTCCACATAGGGATAGGGAAAGCTGGCACAGCACCTGCTTTCATTAGGCTTTTGTCTACCTGCAGGTCCCAACCCTCAACGGGAGAAATGCTCTCAATTTTTATTTTTTAATTTTAATTTTTAATCTATTTTCTTTTTGAAAATGCTGAACCACAGAAGAGCAGATACAAATTAACACATAAATTCAGGTTGGAGGGTGTCAACAAAAAGATAGGTTGCACAGTAATTAAAGAGCATGAAATTTTCCATGAGATATTTTTTAGTGTGCTCTAAATAGCCAATTGCTGTTTCTTAAATATTCAGTAATTACTGTAACTGGATGCAGTTTGGCTTGGAATTTAATAAGACCTTACTGGAGAGTCTATTAGATCACCAGGAGGCTGGTGGGATAATTTAACAGTAGTGCCTGTCTCTGCTTATTGATTGTGTCCAGAAGGCAGTGCAGCGGTGTCCAGTCGATAGGGCACGAGCAGGGGGCACGAGGCACAACCTGCCCCTCACTCCACTGCCAAGGGGGCTGGGGTGAGCCCTGGGGGTGCTCATCTCCAGCCTGTGAGGGACTTTGTGCTCCACAGAGCCCTCCTTCCCAGAGCCCTCCCTTGATTTTATAGGCAGAGCAGGAAGGTGCAAGGGTGGGGATGTGTGCTTGCTTGGGTTTGTGCAGCTCTGCCTGAGCTGACCTGGTGCTCAGGGGAGCCCTGTGCTCTTTGCGGTGTATTGGATCCTTGAGGGCTGTTGCCAAACCCTCCTACCCCCTCTGTGCGCATATTAAGGATGAGGAAACACACCCTGGATATTTACCTCATGACATAGTGGAGAAAGACTCTGGGAAAAATGCTGTTTCCATCCTTGCTGGCTGATGATTTGGAACACATGAGCTGCCAAGTACGTGTTTTCCTGAAACAATACAGAGCCTAGGAAATTACCCACGAGGAGGGGAAGTTGCCTGGGCACAGCTGTGCTCTGGGTCAGCTGCAGGGTGAGGGAGGCTGGTGTGGGTGGGTAGCTCTGCTGGGCTGCCCTAGGAAGGGGCCCCATTGTCCAGGCAGATCCTTTGGGAATTTTCTTCCAGGCTTTGTCTGGGGTTTTCTCCAGGGTGTCCCTGGACACCTTCTGGAAGTTGGCTCAGCCTAGGAGCCATGTCCAAATGGCAGCAGGAATCAGACTGCTCGTTCCTAAGCTGAATGCCCCATCTAGCTCTACTCCTGAGCATCTCCAGGTGCTTTCTTGCTGTACTTCAGGGCACACATCTCTCAGCAGCAGATGATATTGCTCTGGCAAGCTGCTGGGCAGCCCCCCCAGTCATCTCAGATATTTAGGGATTGAAAAATTAACCAGAGGTAAACTTTGGAGTGTCTTGCTCAGGGCTTTGAGGTCATGGATAAAATGCACTCCTGAAGGACAGGCAGGTTGGTTCCTGCCAAAAGCTGAGCTTATGCAGGAAGCTCTTAAGATGTATGCTTGGGAGACATGCTCTGCTCTGAGACAGGAAGGAGACAAATTCCTTTATCATAGCTCAGACCTGCCCACTCAGGTCCCAGCTCCAATCTGGGTAAGTCCAGCATGTCTAGGCAGTGGCTGCAGCATCTCTTTATGACTGGAAGTGATAAGCTCTGGTTTAAGGCTACAATAGTGGATTTGAAATTTCTATTTCCAAACATTGCTTCTATAATTAGGTGGTTTTGTATTGTGTGCCTCTCCCCCAGGAATAAAAAAAAAAACTAAAAAAAAACCCCAACAAACCTGTGAGATATTTTTGCACAAGTTCCTGCCCTCCAAAATGGAAAAACAGACTTGGGGGCTGAAACAACTCCAGCTGCTCAGCTCATTTAATTGTTGCAAGTGAGGAATAGGCACTTTAGAAAGATTCTAAATTCTTTCTTTTGCTTCTTTTAATTGTAAACCAGCTTTCCATGATAATTTATTTCTTTTTCTTCCTGAATGAGATTTCATCCTGACCTCAAAACCACAGCCCTTTGGATCGCACACACAGGGTGTCACAGGATTATTTTACTCAGGGAGGGAGGCTTACTTCCACAGGAATTGCTCTATATTCCCACTGCTTGAGCTACAGTTGCCTGATGTTTCAGACTCATAATCTAAGTGGACCTGCGTCACTGGAGCCCAATTTAATGCCAAGCCATAAATTGAAGGATCAGGAGCGCCCAGCCACAATGAAATCCTGTTCACAGATTAGGGAGTCCTGGCTGAGTAGCCCTAGAAATTGAACTGGGGGACTGGACTAAATCAATTGGATTCACCCTAAGGATAGTGATGCTACTGAAATGCATAAAACAGAAGAGGACAGGATCTCCCATTATCATGCACCTAAATATGGGGATGAGCCATTCAAAAGTGCAGCCTGACCTTTTCTAGCTGTGATGTCCCAAGTGCTGGCTTCACTTTCTGTCTGTTCCCTTTATTCTCTTTTCTTTTCCTCCCCTCCTCTTCCCTTCCCTTAGCTTGAGTAGTGGTAATTTTAGGCTCTAGGTTAAAAAGAAATAATGATGGTCCTGAAAAGGGAACTGGCTTTTATACAAAGCTTAGAGTGGAGCTGGACCAGCCACCTGTTCATTTCTGGCATGGAACCTGGATAACCTTAACACAGCTTAGGTACTCTTGGGAAAGGGAGGGAGTAGACCAGTGTTCTCCTGAAGGAATATTCCATATATGAGACCTCATTGGGACTTCAGGTGAAGAAAGAAGGGCAGTGAGATGAGTATCTCCTGAAAGAGAATTGTGCCACCCTTTCACCAAGTGCTTTGTAGATTATCTCCCTTTCACAGGAGAAATCAGTGATGTGGAGCTCGAGCATGTGCTCACTTCATGCTCCATGTAGCAGCTCCAGAGTGGAGAGGGACAGGGAGAATGGGAGTTGATGCCACAAGCCATGAGCCTTGCTCTCATAACTCCAGAGCTTGCTCATGGGACAAGGCTCCACTTAGTGCAGGGGAAAGGCAAGCTCCCATTCCATGTCTCCACAGGAACAAAAACAATTGAAAAATATGGACTAAGCACTGTTCTTCAAGCAGAGCAGGTTATGCAAGAAGGCAAAGAATGCAGCTCAGGAAAGGCCTGCTACCCTGCTCTTCTCCCACTGCTCAGCCCCTCATTGCCTGCACCTCTCTGTGGCTGCCAAATGTGACTGGAGCGTGGCTGGGTCAGGGATGCCCTGATGCAGCAGGGAAGCTGATGGATGCTGCAGATGGCTGCAATGGGGCTTGGAAATCCACAGCCTGTGTATGACCCTGGCACAATCTTTGATCCCTGGGAAAACAGCGCTATTCCTGCTTCAAATCATGACCCTGCAGCTGCAGCTCTGATGGAGGACGCCCAGGGAGTTCACTAAAGAAATTGTGTGGACATGTACACTCCGACCCCACACTTGGAAAGTTCAGATCAAAGGCATCTTCTGTGGAATTTCTCCTACCCACAATATTCTTGGAAATTGCCCCTCTGCCTGAGGAGTTTGCAAACAATAATGACTGGCCCTTGTTCAAAACACTAGCTGTAGCTGGCGGGAGATGGCTCACCACACGGCAGTCGGCAGAGCAGTCTATCATAATTCAGATGTGGCTCGATCAAATTCAAGGCACTATAAGATGTGGAACAGATTACAGGCTGGATCATATAAGCCACAAACCACATTAAAAGCGTAGGGACAACAATAGATATTCTGCTCTCACACTTAAACACGATCCTGAATGAAAGGATTTCCCCTGCCTCCAGCCCTTGTTCCCCTAAAGCAGGATTTCTGTCTCCAGAAAATGCCATCCAGTTGCATGAAGAGCCTTGGGAACCGTGAGCATCTTTGCATAACAATGTCATGTCAAAGAAATTCCTGCCTGCTCCTTGTCTACCACCTGATGTATTGTGCCCCAAAATGGTTTTGACTACCTGCCACCTCAGCAACACCCGCTGGCTATGAAAGTAGCAATTGCAGAGGCAGCTGTGAAAATGAAAAGTAAAATGGGGTGGAGAAAGGAGGGGAAAAGCCAGCTCCATGGTGTGCTGAAGTGTTGGGACAATGGGGGGAAGAGGAAGGCCAGCTGGGAATGGGTTTTGTCCTCGTCTTTCCAAATGAGAGATGATGTCTCTCAAGTGCCATACAAATGAGCAGTGGTGTGGAAGGGCTTTCTAATAATTAGTGATTGAAAATCAGTTCATTAACAGTGATGGTCGGCATTTTTTAAGAGGGATGAATAGTTTTCCTCCAGAGAGCAGAGCCCTCTCTTGCTGCAGCCCTACCATTATCTGTGGATGTGTGTGTAGGGGCAGAAGGAGGAAAAATAGGGTGTTTTGGTACCCAGGGCCTGAGACTGAGCGACTATTTTGGTTCTGGCAGCACCCTCAACCCCACGGGTGCTGTGTGGAGTCCCTGGGAGAAGGGGAATCAGGCTCCCCAGCATGTCTATAGCAGATGTGATTAAAGCCTTCCCTGCCTGCCACACAGCATATGGGACATGTTAGCAGAGTAATTAAATTTTGTGAAGTGAGTCTTTGCTGGAAAGCTGGAGGGTGGGTCGGTGGGACCAGGGAGAGCAGCAGTGCTGCCTCTCTCACCACCTCCGGCCCTCACTCCAAATTGCTCCTTGTGTGACAAGTTGAGGAAATAATTAAGTGGTGGCTCATTTGCATTATTTTTGAGTTTGTATGTATTAAAAAATTATGAGGAAAGTGGTCAAGCTGTACAGATGTTGCAGATGAAATAGCTATATTTTTGTGTCTGTGTGAGTTCTAAGCAGAAAGGCAGAGGTGGGGATTGGAAAGAAGAAGGGGGAGAGAAGGAAATGGGGAGAACAGAAAATCTGGTTCTTGCAGACATGGGTAAAATATGTGCAGTGCACAATAAATTTGCCAATTAGTGAAAAATTCCAGGAGGATGGAAACTGCTCATGGATTGGAGTCAGTGCATATCTCTGGTGAGGGATGGAGCGAGGGGAACCACACAGGCTGAAAGTGTTGGTTTGCAGATTTCAGAATAGGACGTGTCTTTTCTTTACCAGGTGAAACTTTCCGAGGCAAGATCTTTACAAGTTAAACTTACATTTTGATATAGTCTGTTTCCCTTAAAATGAGAGCAGGCCTCTTTTCTAGAAAAAAATAGGTCAAATAATAACTCAGTTTAAACAAAATTCTTGTCAGGATTGAATGAGTCATTAGTAGTTGTCCCACATTGAATGTTGTTTTGTTTTACTTCCCCCCAAAGCTGAGATTTGAGGTAAATCATACTCAGTTTATGCATCATACTGTTTTCTTTGGTCCCAATCTTTTGGTTTCCCCTACTGAAGTTGGTATTCATCCTACATTGTGTTTGTGCAGCTCTTACAAAGGAGCCAGTTCTCATAAACACTCAGCTTCCAGCAGTGATGATTGTGGAGCTTACTAATACATGGAATGGGTTTTATCTCTTCCTGAGAACACATCTATAATGACCTACCCTTTTCTCTCTCTTCAGGATGCTCATAGAGCAAATTGTGGATGGGGAAGGCTGGAAAATGGTGACCAACCACTGACCTGTCTGTAATGATTGTTGGCTCCAAAGCTTTTTCTGGGGTGGTGGTGAGGGAAGAGAGTAGGTTTGCTCCTGCACTTGCTGTAGGTTAGGTGTGACACTGTACCTGTGATGTGTTTTGGGTTTTGAAACACATCTGAGATGTGCAAGGGGAGGGAGAGGGGGTGGGATGTGGCTTTGTTTGGGTAAACCCACTTGTAGAGTCAAATGCTCAGAACTGCTGAGGCACAGAAAAATATGTCCACAACAGCAATGTTTACTTGGTGTACTGGAAAAATTGCTCTACCCAGGTGTCCACAGGACCTTGGATCACCTCAGCTAGCTGGGAGAGACAACCCACACAACCAGGCAAACCCATTCTTTTACCCTATTCTGAAAGTGATGGTGGGGTATGAGTGATGTGAAAGTGGGGTCACAGCAACTGTTTACTGAATGAACACTGTCTGCCTTCATAGCTGTTTAGCATCTGCCTCAGCATCTGCACCACTCCTTTTCTGGAGAGCCTGTGCTTCAGCTGGAGGGGGTAGCTGTGACTGAGGGCATGAATCTCCTCATATCACTGCCAGTTCTCCCTGTCAAGGCATTTTTTCATTGAAAATGAGACATGCTTGTATCAAAAATAGTCCTGAGCCAAAAAAAGCACCATTGGTAGTTTTGAATGGTGGAAAGTTCAGAAGGTTTCAGTGTTCTTTCCCCCTCATTTCCAGTTAGAAGTTATAGACTGGAGACTCCCCACAAGTCATTAAAGCTTCTACATTTAGCATCGATTCTTCCAAAATACTGTCTTCCCCAAAGGGTTTGTTCATCTTTTGGAAATGCTTCCCTTGGTAGTTTCTCTTGCCTCTCCTGGAAGCTGCTCCTTTATCTAATTGCTCAGCAAGAGCAGAGCTTTCCCTGCACCCCATCTCATCTTGGAGGGTTATGGTTTAAGATTGTCAGGCTTGTGAATCTGCAGTAATAGTGGATACTTTGGAGATCTGCAGTCAATGGATCCAGATCTCATGTGCTGCTCCACACTTCCTGACCTCCAGACACTCACTAGTTCAGCGTGCTCAGGTATCCTTGGCCATCCTTGGGTACAAAAGGGCCAAACACCATGATCTCACCTGGGATCCATGGCAGCCTGCTGATCTCCAGTGCCTGCTGCAGGAGTGTGGTGTAAGCTGTGCCAGCCCAGCCGGGTGCGTGCCCTGTGTGCCACCTGTGTGCCATAGCCAGAGCAGCTCTGCCACGTGTTGGGAACACCCAGGTGCAACTTGGGGGCTGGCTTTGCAAGGATGCAAAATGCAGAGAGGAGCAGGGCCTCAGCATGGGCTTGATGCCCCTCTCCAGTAGCACATGGGTGTATCTGGGGATGAGATAAAGCTGTCAGAGGGCTCCTGACTGTCAATAGACACGTACCACCCTGTCTTCTCTTGATTCCCAACTCTATATGAATTAAGGGGATCAGAAGCACTTGTGCATGGCAGCACCATGCCACCCCTATACTTGCTGGCTTTTTAGTAGTCCAGGGCAGATCTCTTTAGTGCAGCACTTGTCCAGCAGCAGGGGCTGCAGGACCTTCCTAGCCCAAAGGAAGACTCCCTCTTGAACTGCAGACCAGAAGGATGGAGAGAGTTTGTTTAATGAGTAGGTGCCTCATTTGCTCAGGATGAAGCTGCAAATATCACCAGGTTGTGGATCATTTCCCCACTGTGCCAAAAATGACAGGCAGCTGTCGGCACATGAAGAAAAGGTGGATGGGAAGGATATGATGGAGAGAGTCACCTTGTATGGGGTGATGTGGCATAGTCAAGCACCTTTCCTCCAAGGAGACCTGAAATGGTGCTGCTCAATATGCCCCCATCTACAGAGCTCCTGCATTCTCCTTGTCTTGGCTTAGATGGTAGAAACTTCATGTACAATTTGCTTTGCAACATGCCAGCCTGGCAACTGTAGTGAGAGAAATGGGGAGCGAAGAAGAAATCTATAACTAGGTCAGTCTGCTTCACGTTACAGCTTCATCCTTTACCCAGGGAGGAGCTGTGGTCTTTGCCCGCCCCTCGCTGTTCCCATTCAGTCACTTGATGGGGTTTCCAGCTACTTTGAGCCTCCAACCTTCAGATCAAGACTTTTTCTTTTTTTTTTTTTTTCCTTCCTTAACTTGGCTTTCACGTTCGACTTTGCTTCTTTCAACCTGTGTTCAGAGGCTCACAGTGGAAGAAACCTTTTGCTGTATTTAATTGTAAAAGTTCCTTCCCTATAAAAGTCTTGGCAAACTGGGCTGGCTCAGTGGTTAGTTCTTTGCTCTCCTCCTTGCAGGGGCAAAGTTCAGTTACTTAGCATCTGGCTGCTTGTTCCTTAATCCAAGAAGGAGTTTTTAATCACAGTAGGACTGGACGGTTTGGCGTATTCACAGTAGGGCTACAATGCCAATTGCCATTAGGTCTCTTGTTCAAATATGGCCTGGATTGCTAGCAAAGTTTTAACTGTTTTGTGGCCAGTGATGAGGAGTTGCTGGATTCAGGCTGTGTATTGATGGGTGGATGTGCCTGCTCAGTAAACACATCCACACAAGGAGCATCAGGGCATTTCCCATTGCCCTTTTTGTACACCCACCCTCCCCCCTAGTTTGTGCTAATTGCCAAAGACCAAGGAATGCATGGAGTGGACAAAGTCAAGCCCTTGCAAATGTCCATGACATTTGAGGGATACAGACAGGGACTGGTGTGTCCTCCCTGTGAATCCAGAGGCAGAGAGCATCCTGCCTCATTTATCCCTCAATATGTTCCCCTGTGGCCAGATGAGCAGAGCTGCCCTACTGCAAACCTTTCCATCTCCCTCGTATAAAGGCTTCCCCCACAGCCTTTTGGCTCCCCCACAGAGGCTACAAACTTCCTCTTCCTTGTGATAATCCTCACTGATTCCTTCCTGTGCTGTCCTCCTTCTGCTTTTTTGGTCCAAAGCTGAAGACAAGGCAGCCCAGCCAGACTGCCTTAATTGGCTTTGGAAACACTGCTGGCTGGGTATCATTATTACCATCACCAGTATGAAAGTAGAGATGGCACATATGGGCTGTTAGCAAGCATGTTAATTATGGAGAGGTGCTGCATTACTCACTGTGGGCTAGACCTGCCCTCTGGCAAGTGGCATTGTCATCACTCTGTCCTCCCTGCAAACGGGTGCCACGGGCAGAGCGCATCCTTCTGGTCCATATGTGCACCTGGGCCTGGGTGGGAAGCTTTGTCCTTCTCTGGGACTGCATCTGACAGCAAAAGGCAGTGATACTTTGGGTAAGGCGCTGGAAATAGGAAGAGGAGCTCTGCTTGTCAAATATTAGTGAGCATTTTAGAGGCAAAGCTGTTTTTTTCTTGTTCGTAATGATTCTAGTACAACTCGGGCTCAGACAGTATTTGCAAACCATGGGGAGAAAAAGATTTAAAAACAACAACAGAAGAGCATTAACAGGAAATAATCTCATCAGCCCCAACTCTCCAGCAGTGCTGAAGACAAGAAAATGATGCCTTTTTATTAGCCTTATTGTCTTTAATTAAAGCATTCAGCAGAACCCTCTGATAATGGACTGCAAGTGAGGTCGGCAGCATTTGTAATAACACAATGCAGAGTTCAATTAAGTTGCACTTTTGTAGCTTTTCCTCTCCAGTTTAAACAAGCTCGTGATATATACAGAATGATTACCTTTCTGAGCCAGAGGAAAAGAGGGGGGGCACAGGGGCTTGGGAAACAAATCACTTGTTGCTGTATAACTGATGTTATAAACCCCCTCCATTTCCCCACAGCATTTTCATCTGTGCAGTCAGCTTGTAGGGCTGGTTGTAATTTGGCTGCTATACTGCAGCCATTAGGTATGACTTTCTATACCACAGTTTCCTCTCTCTGTGGGTAACCACTGCAGGTTTCCTAAGCCTGAACCTCTAAAAAATATATTTTTGTGGTTGCAGTATCTAAAGAACTCCAAACAAACATGGGGATCAGAGATGGCAGAAGAAAAGGTCAGAGGTCCAGGTATAACCATTAGAGCTGAAAGACTGTGGATGATTGACAAGCAGTTGATATTTGCTGCACCTTCTTTTCCTTGCTCTTTTGAATTATTGGCCATAAAACACCCTGCAGTCACACTCTTGCTGTGTCAGAGAGAGAGAAGCCAAGAAAAGACCCACATGGCTAACACTTAACTTTATCTTCACCATTAAGTAATGCTAAATTAGAATGAAATCACTCTGGTAATACAGGTGACAGCTATATGGAGACCAAATGAATTCCCTATGATCAGGGCTGTTAAAGAGGAACACGGGCAGAATTCATGATGATGGGACACTTACTGTGCACATAACTCATGTGCACGCACAGGAAACTCATGGTAAATCTGGCTGGTGGTTTATGGCAGGCTTTATAAAAAAAAAAAAGTGCTTTTAAAGCCTCTGCTCAGTTTCTCATGTCTCCAGCCCTGATGTAAATTTGAATAACTGAATTGCACTGCTAACCTGCTACGGTGGGGAGGAAGGGATGTGAATGGGAAGCAGGGACTTCATTGAAGCTTCTGGAAGGGATTCTGGATGCTTCCATCTCCCATGCTGAGGCTGCCTGGGCTGTGCAGCCTCGTGCTGCCACCCAGAGATGGTCCTTCATGGCCTGGTACGGGAGCCATCAGCAGTGGGACTGTGCTCCATGGGTGGCAGTGGCAGCTCACAGCAGCCAACAGCTCCCTGTGTACAGGCAAAGAGCTGAGTCTGACCTGGGGTGCCTACAGAGAGGGATTGCCATGAAGATAGTGTGGGACTGGTTCTGGGACACTTATGGCCCCAGTGATTGGTGTAGTCTCATATAAATGAGAGGACTGAACTGCGCTTGGTCTCCATCACAGCCGTCCCCACAGTCCGTGTCACTTGCTGCTTCCATCACGTGAAAAAAAGCAGTTTTTGGATAGATGTCTATGCCCACAGAGCTGTAGCATGTGAGTTGTCCTTGCCAGGGTGCTGGGGCCTGCCATGATGGCATTAATCAGTCTGTATTTATGGCACAAGAAAGTCCCTTCCTTTGCGCTGACTGTTATGCTGTGGTACCCCATGCTCTGTCACACGAGGACAGTACCCTCTGCATACAGGCAAAAATTACAGCACAATGTAATTATCTCTGCCTCCTTACATCCTGGTTATACCTGAATACAGTTATTTTTTTGTGTTTTTACCATCTCTCACGCAGTGCAGCTATGTACTGTTAAACAGCTGTTCAGCTCCACCCTAGAAAAATAGCTTCAATAAAGTGCATTTCCCATACAGGTCATATATTGGTTAATCCATTCTTTTGGGAGAACTTCCAGACAGGAAATGTGGAGGCAGAGGAAGTTGTCCCAGTAGAGCACAACAACGGTTAAATTAAATCCAACCCTGGCTCTCACTACCTGCCATTGTTACTGAAATTAAAAGAGAAAGCAAAAGGACTGAGCTGCAGTGGGGCTGTGTCACTGCCACTGCTGAGTGCTCCATCTCATGGGGTAGCTGTTGGCAGTTTTATCCTGGAGAAGGTGATTCGAGTTTTATATGGTAATATCTTAACTTCTGTGGTTCAACAACTGCTCTTTTCTTGTATTCTTTGGCTAAAACAATAGGGCAGTGCCATACCTGGGCTATATTCTAGTCAAGGCATGATAGATGGGCAAAGGGGGACACTAATGTGACCAGCCCCCTTCACTCATGATGTTAAATGAAACAGCAAAAGGGAAAAAGGAAAACACACTGGGGCTATCTAGGAACAGAACTGACCTCTGGTAGATTCTAGACTCAAGGAGGTACAAAAGGGGCTGCTCTGACTGCTCCCCATGGATCACACATTTCACCAGAGCTGTTTGGGCCCCTGGATATGACTTTGTGTGGTCATGGCAGGAATCACTTCAGTGCAGACCCAGTGTGTTGTGTGCTCCACATGGCTTTGCTGTTATTGCACCCTGACTGCTGCTGAGACAATTTCTTGCCTATTAAAATGCAGTTATGGCCTGGAAAGCGATAGTGTAAGAATGGCTTATCAGTGCTCCATAGCTATTTGCTCCAATCATCCGTACCAAAGGCCTGAGAATGCTCCCACAGAAGCCAATAAGACTTTTACCATTGACTTCAAAGGCAGCAGAGAGCAATTTAGCTGCTGCCACTAGACAAAGCAGGTTAGGCTACAGCTGGTACTTCCACAGCTAACTTGGCTCTGAAATCCTGACAATCTAAATGTATTTTTGCTACATGGGATGTTTAAAAATAGACAAGACAAAGTAGCAGGGAAAGCAGATTGCTGGGAATATTCCCTCCCTGGTAGGAGAAATGGACTAGCTGAAGCTAGCAGGGCTTTTCCATCTCCAATGTGTACGAGTCTATGATTTTTGTCAGCAAACTAAGCACTTCTGAGCCCGAGGCAGCACAGAAAGCCGCTAAAAGCAATTTAGAGGTGCTGGTATAATAATTTCTCAATCCAAGAGTAACTTCTGGTTTTGCATATATTGTAGGGCTCTGGAAGATTCCCCTGAATCCAGTAAAAAGCAGTGTCTTAAGTGGAGGTGATTCCATGGACAGGAAATGTAAGTCACAATATTGTGAAAGTCTTGAAAGGGCTGCTGTCCCAGCTGCCTCATGGGAGCAGGATATTGAGTGCATGATGTTGGAGAAGATCAAAGAGACAGCTACAGTTAATAAATCACCAATAATGGGTGAAATTGCCTGCCCACATATAAGCAGGCCAACAATGTTTAGTGAATCAATGTTTCAATACTTTAAGTTATCCTAGAACAGTTACTTTGAAGGCATGAAAGACTATGGGTGTTTTGATTTTTTTTTTTTTTAATTTCATCTTAAGCAACATGGAGAATGTTGATGGGTCAAATAACTCCTACACACAAGTGGTCATTGTCTAGCTGTTTGTCACCCTCACAGACTTCATCAAAACTTGGTCAGGAGCTCCAGTGTTTGGAAAGGAGAAGCTAAAAGAAACTGAAGAGTAAAAAATGAAGCTCCAAAGTCAAACCCTTCAGGTTATATATAAAGACAGTTTACTCAGCCCATGTAGGTTTTCAGTGTGAATGATAGAGGGAAGGGATGCATAAGCTGGACAGGTACCATTTGCTAGAAGTAGAGCCAGTTGGAGTTTTCAGGAGAAAGGAGCACAGACCTGGGCAGGGCTCTGCTCTCCGCGCTCTTTCTCCAGTGTGGGATTATTCAGGCAGCAGAATGCCCTGGTTGAAAGCTGGAAGTGCCCCCTCATTTCAGCAGGAGATTGCAGAGCAGCCCCTGCCCAGCCCTCCTCCTGCAGTCTGGGCTGGAGACTCACCCTGGCGGGAGACGGGCCAGAGCACCCACCTCAGCTCCTCAAAATGCTCTGCTGATGCACTGAAGTGGACTCTAGACAAGCCTGAGTGTTTCATTAGCCAGATTTTCCAGCTGGGAGGAGAGGCTCTGATTGCATTGACCTTAATGGGAAATTAGAGCTGTTTAAGCAGGTAACAGGCGGACAGCTGGGTGCAGCCATGCGCTGGAGGCGTTTGTCTCTATTTGCAGACAAGCTGTGTGTGTGTTTCCGTTTTGCTCAACTTTTGCTGCTTGTTTATTTAGTTAATAAGAGATAGCAATCTGCCTCATGGAGCCATGCAAACAGCAGAGCAGAGAGTGCTGAAAGAAGGGCTTTTGTTCAACACTTGCTGGCTTTATGGCACCAGTTGTGTTTCACCTGCCAGGCAAGAGAGCTGGAGGGAGATACCTGCACCTAAGAGAGCTTTTCTCCCTGGTGGATCATGTCCTTTCTCCATGAGTGTGGGTACAAGACTGCTGTGTTCCCATCCCTGTGCTGGCCTCAGGCACTTGTGTGAGGCTGGGCAGTGTGTCACCATCTCCCTGCTTCTCACATCCAGCTCGATGTAGTTGTACAGGAGTTGCAAAAATTTTGCCTCAAGAGGCAGACAGGAGGAAGTGACCAGACCCTCCTGTCCACGTTAGTGCTTTAGAGAAAGAAAGCAGAAAGAAAGCAGCATGGACAGCTGCTACAAAACTTCTCCCTCATCCGTCTCCACAGGAGGACTAATGTTGCATTTCAGGAAAATGCTCTGCCACTGTCTTGAGCTCTGTTTCTGCATCCAGCAGTCCTGTCTGAGTTTTTGAGCACCAGTCTTACAGTCTCCTGCTTTCATCCATCAACCTTTAGTGTCCCGGATGCTGCTAAGGACTGAAACACAGCTGCTGCTTTCTTGAGTTCAATCTTCCCCTCTGGTGTTGGTGAGGCTGCTCCCCAGCACCACCAGCTGTCCTGCCAAGGATGGGTGCTGCAGGCTTTTAGTAAGCTAGAGATGGACTGAGATGCATGAAATCATGTTAGGGGATCATCAGGCAGGCAAGAGATTGAGCCCTGCATTGCAGGCATATGTTAAAGGACTCTGACTGTGCTTTTCTCTCTGATGTAAACTGCTGTTTCATTCCATGCCTCTGCTGCCCACGTTTCTCATTGTGTCCTTTGGATGTCTGAATTGCTGGCCTAGGTGTATGATTTCTAGCACTGTCCCCAGAAATATCTTTTTACAGAGCAGGTGTTTTCACACCTGTGTTTACTTTCCCCATGCTTTCACTGCTCATATCTGGACCATTTCTTCCCCTGGTGCTCTGAGTATTTTCCTGCAGTGCGAGGGGCTTGAATAGTAAATGAAAGAGAGGGAATCTCCTTGGGAGCTCTCTGAAATTAGCCAGGGAAGGCAGTGGCAAACATTTCCCAGCCGGCCTTGACCCAGAGACTGCTGGAGGCAGCAAAAGTCCCCAGAAAAGAATCTCTGTAGTTTTCACTCTGGGTCCCAGCTGAGTAGAGAATGCTTTGGGAGCCCAGCCCCTCGTGCTGGGTGCTGTAGGGACACAGGACAGGACAGAACCTGCACACACATCCACACGTCCCTTCTTGCAGGTGTACACATTCAATCAGATGCCTTTGGATCTTCAGTTAACTGAGTATTCTGTATTGGCTGGTCCTCTTGGAACAAAAATGAACACACACTACCTAGTTTATCCTGTGCTTAGCTGCTAATTAGGAGCTTTTTAGGACATACAATTGGAGGTGTTACCAATTAACTCAATTGTGGACCAAGACCAAAGCTGTTATTTGCTTTGTCATAGCTATTGAAAGCCAAATAAACAAATAGTAGTGTCTTTAGAGGCTTTCCCCTGTGCTTTAGCACAGCTGTTCAGCAAAATAATAATAATTTCATTGTCTACTTTCCAAAACTTTATATTTAAAGCAGATGATAAAAAATCTTCACATGGCTTACTTTGCCTAATTGTTACAAACTCAGGCTGTAAATCCCAGAAGAAAGAATATATCCTACTTTAAAAAAACCCAAACACACAAGAAAATCCAACCAAAAGGAAGCAAATGAAGAATGAAATATGCTAGAGTTTGTCTGACTGTTGTTTATGATCAGAAGTTCTGAAAGAAGCCATTGGAGAGAAGCGCTTGATGTTCAGAGGGGCTGTAGTATTCATTTCACTGTGGCTCTTCTGAAAACCCAGTGTAAAAAAAATCATAGTTGCAGCAAATTAGCACAAATATGAAGAACTACTTTTTTTCTATCTTTTTAACTCCAGAAGTTTCTTTTCCAGTTTCCCAGGAGGCCACCAGCCATGTGATTTGAGATAGCTTGTTTGTGTTGTACTCTCTCCTGGTGGCCAGCTCCTCTTGGAGATGTCCTTGCCCCTCAAAGGCCTCTGTTCCATGGGAGGAGCAAAGGATGGGAAGGACAGGAGCCAGCTGATGGGAATGAAATGAGTCAGGAAAAGCAAAATTAAGGGTGTCAAATGCCAGACAGAAGACTGACTGTAGATCTGAAGCTGCTGAACTTCAGAGGTTTGCCCTCCTTCTCTTTCATAAGCCTCTTTCCCCTTTACCTTGGTAGCATGAACATGAGTCACGAGGCAACAAATGGAAACAGAAATGCCATGGTCGTGGTGTCCCCCAGCAGGCAGGGGTAAGCTCACAGAAGCAAGTGAGTGCTCAGCCTTCAGCAGTTCCCTTCAAAGGTCACATCTAATTAGGACAATCCTGAATGTTGACATTATTGATGCTTTTAGCAAGTTGGTCTCTTCCAAGGCGGCAAAGAAGTCCAGCTGGGAACCCATATGGAGAAAAATATATATATTCCATAAACTTGTTATCCCTAGAAAACTTCTTGTGTATACTATGTGTGAGCTCACTCTATACACCTACTCTTCTCCACAACCTGATTTTAGGCATTGCATGACAGATAGCAGATACCTGTCAGCATTTTAATATTTCTACTTGGAATCCACTGTAAGGCAAGTGATGCTCTCTTTTAGAAAGAAAAATATTTTCCTGGTTTTCTCATCAGATTTTGGTCACCCACAGGAGTCTCAGTCATCAGTGATTTCCACATTGCTTTCATGGGTGGAAGATCAAATTCACTCTAATCTGATTATTTGCTGGAAAACACAATGCAGATGCTTGGAGATTATCACCAGTGAGTTCCTTTAACACCCTGGCAGTGGCAATACTTGGGTGTAGTCCAAGATTCAGTGTTGTGTCAGTTTGAGTTCTAACTTTAAAACAATTTAATTCAGCACAGCAGATATATGTCCAGTTATTTCAGCACAGATGGTGGGGAATAAGTTATAAAGGTACTGGAATGCTGCCTGAGGTAGGTACCCATACCCTCAGAAACACACACTGGGTGAAGCAGACACATCTCCTTCTTTCAGTTCTAATACAAGCAGAATAATGGTGGTCATGGGGGTGAATCCTGGCCCCAGGAATGCCTGATCCTTGCCTGAGGTGAAGTTAAAGCTCTAGATAGGCACATACATTTTAGCCCACCCAGGGGTGGTAAGGGGATGGCAAAACTGCATTTTCAGCCTAGTTCAAGGTGGCTCCTGGGGAGAGGCACTGCCAGCACTGCCTGAACAAGTGCCTGCATCTCATCCCACAGCACTGCAGACATGAACTGATGTGCTCCAGGCTGAGCCTGCCCACAGCTGAGGGCGGGTGCCCCAGCCCACCAGAGATGCTGTTACACTGCCAGCTGGGTGCTCTCTTCCACGAAACGGCATCCCCTCACTTCCTACATTCATCCACTTGTCAAGAGCAGGCTCATTTTAACACTGTGGATTCTAAATTTTCTCTGATGTAATTATTGTTTGACACTGCAGCCTTTCCAAGCACCTTACATAAGGAAAAAGGGAGAATTAAATATGAGAAGCCTAAAAATAAAACTATTAAAAGGAGGCAGAAGCTGTTTTGTGAGCAGCAGGAATGATGTGGTGCCTCTGGGAGATGGTACGTGGAGCCAAAGGAGATGTTCTGCTTTTAGGCAATCCCTTTTATTGTATTTCAGTGAAATTCTGCACTTTTCTGAAGTTCTTAGGTGCAGGGCTTTTAGAAATGAGTCTGTTATTTCTCTTTGCTCTTGCAAAAACCATGACTTTCATACCATTTCCCAAGTCAATCTTCTTGAACAGACTGCAGCCAAAATTTCCCTTCCCTAATTAACCCAGAATGGTTTTTGAAGAAGTTTTAGCCGCAGAGAACATCAAATTTAGCTCTTAGCCTGGAGCCAAGCTCTGGGCTAAAGAACACATGTCATTTTAGGAATTCATGCAGATGCACCTTGACATCTGGGATGTGATCTGTCACCTGCACGCTTCCCTGCCGAGCTAACAAGCTGGAGTGGGCACTGCTGATGCTGCAGGTGGGGAGCAAAAGGTTTTCCCCATTCATTCCAGCACTTTTGTCCAAGGTATGTGAATAATTGCGGGAGACTTTTTTGACAAATGTGAGTCTCTTCTACTGGTGTTTGTCCATGTGAAACTCAGCCACCTCATTTTCCCCTCTGGGTTGATTCAGAGGAGAGCTACTGCAATATTTCCTAGGTTGTGGTCCCAGAAGGGATGGAGTTCTCCACTGAGCTGTTGTTTACCAGAGCTAACTCCTCTGTCATGTGAAAAGGCAGCCCAAAGTATGTTGCACATAGGTTTTTATTGTGTGATTTTGGAATGCCCTTATAGAGCCTGGTTTACAGACATCTGGTGATCAATACATGCTGAAATGAAGGCATGGAGAGTGGGGCTGGAAGGGACCATGTGCCTCAAGTCAGGAGTGGCTGAGCTTCTCTCTCTGCAGTTTCTGTAGGAAAACTGTCTGACTGCATTGGGCAAGAACAGATGAACGCGCAGCAAATGTCTTTTTTACATCAGGTCCTTTTATGACTTCATGGTTTGGGCACTCAGCATCTGAGGCATCAGTACCACAGCACTGTGATCCTTGACGTGCTCTGGAGGTTTCCTTTCTGCAAAGCTGTGACTCATTTTCTCTGTTTGGAAGACACATGGAAGGAAGAGACGTGCCCATGATGGTATCTTTCAGAAAATCTAATTCACACTGAAAAAAGGTAAAGTCTTGATGAACTACTTGTGCATCCTGCTCAGAACATCTTTAGGAATAATTGAATATGGGCAGTTGATGACTTTGAAAGGCTGAACCATCACCATTCATTCCTGACATCTCCTTATGAGCCCATTCAGACCCAAAGAAGAAACAATGATGCAAAGCCAGGCTATTGTGAACCCTCAGGATTAACTTTTTGAGAAACAGTCTGTTGTCCAAGAAATGTTTATGGAAGATAAATGGGAGAATAATTTAGCCCAGCGATACCTTGTGGAAAATTGTAAACATCTGGGACACCATTCCTGAGAAGGAGAAAGTAGGCATATCTGTTATTGTCTGTGACTTACTACTTTAGCTCTGGTAGCTGCATTGCTTTTGGTTTGGTGGGGGTTTTGTTGGTTTTTGGAAAGAATTTGCTCAAGAAAGAAGACAAATTTTCCCTCTGGGATAAATAACCTCCCATAATTGCACAACTCCACTGGTTTTTAATCAAGTCTGTGTGCCCACATTATGTGGTCTTTGATTTTCTGGCCAAACACCAGTATTTGCAAGCTACAAGGAAAACCTTTCCTCTGGAGCTACACAGCACCATAAGGTTGGTAGTTCCACAACTGAGGGGCTGATTTATGCCAACCAGCAGCAGGGCATCATGTCAAATTCTGCAGAGTATAAGCCTTTACCCATAGCAGTACAACATGAATTTTCTAGCCATCCTATAACAAAAACCTTCTGAATACAAAGAAAGGCTGGCTTGGTTTCCTGAATTGCCTCTCAAGAGGGAGGAAAGACAGGGAGCAAGAGTGATCTTCTGTTCTAGCTTGCCTGTTTGTTCTTAAACCCACTGAGGCCCAGTTAAATAGCAATGCTGTTCAACTCTTCTTTTTGTCAATGAACTCTAGCTACTCTCACAATGTGGTAGTTTCCAGACACGAGGGACACCAGTAGTGTGTTTTAAATCTGACAAAGTCCTAAGAGCTTCCCCATTCATTTCTACATGGACACAGCTATAAGCAGCATGAAGTTTCCCCTCAAGCCTATGGCAGAAGGTGGAGCCAAGCTGTCATCTCATGCTTAACCGAAGATGACCCTGGTAGGGCTGCCAAAACTTCAGGTCCCAGAGCTCCAAAGGGAGCACAGTGCTGAGCTGCTTTCCTAGCAGAGGAAGGGCACAAGAGGAGCACAGATGAGACCCCTATCCCACTTTTCCCCTTTTCCAACTAGTTTCTAAAGCAATGATATTGAGAATATTTTTTGCCTCCACATTAATAAAATGGAGCAGTTTTGGCCTGAAATCCCTCAAAGTGTTATTTTTTACTCCACTTTGCTCTTAGCTTTAAGGCTTTGGATTTTTTTTATTAATTACCAATCAACCACTCTTCAGCTGCAGTATTAGCATGTGGGACAGAGTTGCCTCCAGAGGCCATTTAAATTAAACACAGACCTACTGAATAGACACCAAGTGCCAGAAGATCTCCTTTGGAGGGAGAAGAGGGGAGAAACAGCTTTCCAGTTAACATTGCCAATGTGTTTCTGAACTAAAGGATGACACCTTTCTGACTTCAGGACATTATTGTCTTTCTCTGGCAGAACATGTGTTCTGAAAGCCTATAGCCACTGTATCATCTTCCAGCTGACATTTCGTGGGGATACTGCAAGCAAGGTACAGCCAGCCTGGCTTGGGATTGCACAGGAGACATCCAAGACAGTACATGTAATTCAGCTGATATTACAACCCTGCCAGAGGCAAGGCTGACTCCAGACCCAGCCAGGGCTCTGTGCAGGTTTGCAGGTGAAGCCAACCACCCTTGTGGATGATGCACAGCCAGGGCAGACCCTGGGAAGCAGCTGAATTTTTAAATATGGATGGGTTGTGCCTATGGCTCCCTTGGATATGTGTCATGGTAAGTTGGCACCAGGCCAGGGAAGCTGAGCAGTCCCCACTCCAGTTCCTCTGTAGGCTGTATGTGGAGATTCTCTGAAGGCTGGGCAAGAACAGGCTCATATCCTTGTCCCCTACCTCGTCCAACCCTCCCTGCACCAGCAGAAACACCAGCCAAAAAGAGGGCTCTGGAAAGGCTGAAAAGGCTCAGGGGCTTTGGAGGAAGGGCAGTCAGTGCCCAGCAGCAGGTCTGTGCTCAGGCTGGTCCTTTCCCACAGTCTGACTGTGCGGCTGTCTCCCAGTTCAGCACAATGGATTGGCTCTGCTCCTCAAATGGGTGCAAACGGGCTGCTGGCCAGGCACTGGAGGCTGTTTCAACACAAGGATTTATGGTGAGCTCAGGGAGGCTTGGAGGGGGTTGTGTCTGGGAGAGAGTGGCCCCTGGAGAGAGCAGCAGATGCATTGTGCAGCCCTGCTGTTCTGGGCCAGCATCTCCCTTCCCTGCCTGTGCTGGATGGACGCCACGGAGCAGGAAGCATCAGTCAAGCCTGCTCTCTCACACATCCATACCACTCCCTCCTTCCATGCACGCATTAAACCTTCACTGGAGCAGAATTCCACCACTTTATTCATCCCTCGGGCTGCCAATTCAAGTAGCATTTCCCAGCCTGGACCCAAGGGGTTAAGGTGGGTTGTTAACTTCAAAGCCGGGCTCTTTGGGGATCTGAGCAGTGTGGGTTATGGACATCCTCGCGGGCAGGTCCCTTCTCTCCATGCTGTGAAGAGCAGATGTGGCATAAAAACTTCCTTTTTTGGAGGGCATGATTAATCTTTGCTTCTTAGAGGATGACAAATATATTATATTCGCTGACATGCACACGCATTCTCCTCTGCTGACGGGTGACCCCTGTCTTAATGCCAAGTGTGTGAGATCCAGCTCTGTAAACGAAGAGGAGAGCTTTGCAAGCTCATTAATGCTTTGAAGTCGCTCATTAGGAGCAGATTCCTCGGGAGCTGGCGAGCACAACACCCTTTGTGAGCATGACTTCATTTGATATTAATGTGGGTGCTGCAGCTGGAGGCACCCAGGGATGCTGTGCTGTGACTCTGCACACACAGACCAGCACGGCAGATTGCTGTGGCTGTAATGAACAGGGTAAAAAGGAAAAGTTTTGTCCCCTCTTGTGAGTTTTCCTCCTGCTGTCAGCATATGAATAGGCTGACCCAGTCCTCCACTGAGCCGAGGACATGCAGCATTCCCTCATGAGATGTCTGGAATATTGCTGCTATTTTCCTAGTACCTGTGAATTATCTCTGGAGGCCCAGACTGAGGAGGTCTGTGTCACCCTCTTCTGAGGCCGGGAAATCTCCCTTTTCCGTGCCTCTCACCTTTCCATCAGCCAGTCAGAAGCCCTCCAAGTGGTTCAGTTACCCCAGGGTGCAGCAATGAGCTGTCCCTGTGGAAGAAATGAGGAAATTGCTCTCACCCTGATGCAGGACAGGACCAGGACAGCCTGGCTGACAGTATCACTAGAATCCTCTGGTGAAAGGGCTTGGCAGGGCTTCTCTGTGTGATAACATCCTTGTGTGAAGGTGCTAGCCTGAGAACTTTGAGGATGGCTAAATTCAGAAAAAGAAATTATCAGGCTTCTGTGGCTTAAGGGCTAAAGACTTCCTGCACATGGGCACCTAGGGGTTGTGGGTTTGAATCCCATGAGGTTCAATAGTGGTGTTTAGCTTTTTTCTTCTCCCCAGATGATACAAACAAAGCTGCACCTCATCCCAAATGAAAAATAAAGACTTTCCTGTACCACGGTCTGTCCCAGCTAAATGCACTAGCAGAGCACCTCATGCAGACAGGAGGGGGTAAGGAGTGGCAGCTGGGGCACAGAGCCAGGGCTTGAACTGTGCGCTGTGTCTCGCTGCCAGGCTGTCAGAGCTGCTCCCTCCCCTGAGGACCCAGTGGGGTCAGGAGGGGCCTCCCAGAGATGTCCCTCCTGCTCCAGGGCCCCTGTTGGCATCACCACCAGTGACTGCTGTTCTTGCATGAGGATCTAGGGTGGCACACAGGGACTGTGCCGTTCTTCATGGCCCATGGAACCTGCTCTCTCTGAATGAGATGTTCCATCAATTGCTGAGACGTTAAAGAAGGCAGTGAGGTGGGAATTGTGTCACTGGGCTTGGGAAGCGCCCTGGGTTGGGACCCCAAGGGCTTGGTGAAGTGTGAGCTCTCAGGGAGGAGCTGGTGGGCCAGGGGAGAGGCCAGAGCCCACCAGGATGGCCGAGTGGTGAAGGCGTTGGACTTAAGATCCAATGGGTGCATGCCCGCGTGGGTTCGAACCCCACTTCTGGTAGGAGCCTCCTTTTCCTCGGGGTCCAAAGTTCCCAGCCCAGCTTTTGGAGCATCACTTCAGAGCAGGGATGGGATCTCTAGCCCTGTGCCTGGAGAGCTGAAGCCGTTCCATGCTCCAGTGTGAGGACCCTGGTGGGACTGGGCCTCCCTGTCATCCAGGCTGAATATCTACAGAGGCACAAGCCAGTCCCTCTGGCACACAGGCTGTGGATCTCTTCCACGCAGGGAGTGCTGAGACAGTCATAGGCTTGAATCCCACATGCTCCCAAAATAGTGACTTGTTTTTCCCCTGGCAGATATAGAAAAACCTGACTACCCAGAAGGGGGGAAAAAAAGGTGTTGAGCACTAAATATTTTGGGCAAGTCACAAGGGGAAACCAGTGCGAACAAGTTGGTTCAGGGAAACAGGTTTGGGGTTTATGGAGTCAGTTTTTTTATCAGCCCTGCCCCATGACCCCAGACCCATTGCAGACTCACCAAAAGCAACATTTGGCACTCTCTGAGGGAATTTGGCAGTGTCACAACCCCCTGGAAGAAGCCAGCATGGCAGGATGGTGCTTCTCATGCTGCTGCTTAGATTTAGGAAATGCATGAGGAGATGAGAGCTGCTCCTCCACAGTGTCACTGTGCTGTGGTCTGTTTTGGGTCAGTGCCTCCAAATGCTCAGGAGACTTTTGCTCTCTTCCTTGTGTGCATGGATGGGCAGCAGATATTTCCCCCAGCAGAGGGGTAGGCTGCTGGACTCACAGAGATGCTGTCAGGTTTTCATTTGGCTGCTTTGCTCCAGCCCGAGGCCAATCGGAAATGTCCTACTGCTGGGACATGATTTGAAGTGATGGTGTTAATTTGGTTAATTAGGATTCCTGGGAAGCGTGCACTTCTTGCAAATCAGCTTACCATTGTAGTATCACTGCAAAGAGTTATTTGCTGGTGCATGGGGTTATGTATGAATTTATGATTATGATGTAGGACCATTAATTTCATGTTTGTGGCAGATGATACAGCTCAATTAAAAGTTGCACGTTGAGATCTTTGGCTCTCTCTGATATGTGAGAATCAGAGGGTGGCCTCCAGGAAGTCTTAAAGGGCCTTATGAGTGGCCATATAACAAATGGGGCAAGACCCAGAGGAGAGGACAGGGGAGGAATTATTCTGCTCCTCTCCCATTTGATTAGTGCCGGGAGGGAAATTTTGTGCATATCTGCTATAGTTGACTTGTTGCAACTAACCTCAGTCATTCAGTGATGCAAAGAATGACAAACACATCTCTGAGATATCCCGGGGGTCTCAGCAGCACTGTGGGTCAAGTTCTTTGCCTCTGATGGCTTGGAGTCAGACTCCTGTCTAGTTTATGTGTCAAAGGCATTTGGTGGGCTCTTCCGAGTTCAAAACTGAAATCTCCTCATTTAAGCTTCTCTGTTGATCCATATTCTCACAGAGCTTGTGTTTTTACTGCCCAAGGGGTATGGGTTCTGTGTGTTTCAGATCCTTGAGGGTGCTTATCCACTTTACAAAACTATTGGGCAGGCAGAACATCATCTGGGGGCAACAGGGGCTGAATTAACAGCCTACCAGAGTTGTAGGAATGGCTGGTGACAGATGTTAATATGAGTCAGGACTGAGACCAAATGACAGACCCCTGTAAGAGTCTGGGGCTGGAGATCTGGGGATTGAAACTGCAATGAGTCCAGTGACCAGGGTAGGGGAAGGCTGTGGGGCCTGATAAGTGAACTGCCTTACACAAGGCCATAGCTTTCCCCCTTCTCACCCCACATCCTCCCAGGGTCGGACAGAGCTAAAAAAAGAGCAGCTTGTTCAAAAGCCATTTCCATGTATCATATTTATTAAGACAGTTATTGCAGGTTGAATATCAATAGTTTATTGCAAATATATTTATTATAGATTAACTATGCAGTATCTGCATCAGTTATGTTGTGGTTAAAAGTAAGCCTCAGTGAAAGGTTTTTATAATGAATTTGTGTTGAAGTAGTGTATAATAAGCATCTTTAGCAATCTTATTCTCAATTTCATATGACAGTTTTATGTTCAATAAATAACCAGAGATTATTAAAAACATATTTATCAAAGATTAACAGTGATGAAACAGATACAAATCTAAGCTGTTAAGCTCAATATGCATACTTATAATAATCAATTCCTATATTAAACCACAATAATAGCTTTGTTTAATCTAAATGAAATGGGTTTTTTGTATCTTTGTAAGTCTGTCTTTTGCTGTGTGGTCCAGCTTGCAGGTCTCAGATAGATCCTGGGCTATTTGGGCATCAACTAAATAAAATACTTGGGTAAAAGCAAAACAGTCCTAGAATAAGGCAGGCTGTTTCAGGAACAGGGAGCCAGGTCTTCAAAGGATGTAGATCAAATCCAGTCCACAGACACCAGAGCAGCTAGTTCAGCTTACCTCCTCTCCATATCCCTGAGAAATCCCCATATTCAGTCTAACCTAGAGCTCATACCACTGCCTGCAACCGCAGCATTTCCAGGGCTGGGGGTCCAGAGCAGTGACCCTCCACTTTACAAGTACAGATGCACTCACACTGTTCTGGATACTGAAAGGTGCTGCCTGCCTTGCATCCTGTTGTTACCTAGCACTTGGAGGCAGAGTGCTAAAATGAGCTAACTGTCTGGGGGATAAGCAAAATGTTATTGTTTTAGTCTTGTATTGCTGCTGTTCTAACTGCTGGCTGCTCTTCCTGTGCCTCTGCCTCCTCTGTCTGCACCTGACTGCAGGTGCTGTTAGCTCTGTCCCAGATGCTCACTGACTGTGAAAAGTGTCATGGGCTGTCTGGGTGCAGTGTGGAGTACTGGTGGCCTTTGGACCACAGGAGGATTTAAATTCCTGAGTCCTTCTGAGAGCTGGCTGGAAACTCCACAAGGCATCTCCCAGCTGGTCTGGATCTCGTGTCCCATCCCAACATGTGGGGGTGGCTTAATCTTATGTGTGAACTTGCACCTGTACATCAGTGGAGCTAAGTGCCAAACCCAGATGAGGAAGTGAATCATAGGAACCCAAATTTGAGGGAAACACTGTGTGTCTAAAACGTGAGCTGTGCCGTGACACAAGAGGGCCATGGTGGTTTCCTTATATATTGAGAGGTGTCTGCCTCTTGTGATTACAGGATCTCAGAAAACAATCTGAGAGGGATGGACAACTTCCCCACTGCTGCTCAGCAGTATCTCAAGTACGCAGTGATTTTCCATCACTGAATGTCTGTTGATTTCTTTTCTTTAGGAGTTTGAAAACCAGGCTCAGGCACTGCTTTAGGGGATGCTCCTTCTCCATGTTAGATGCCACAGAGCAGTTCTGTAGGATCAGGTGCGGGCATGGGGCTGCCAGGAAGCTCTTCAAAGGCAGAGCAGAGTCAGGAGATGATGAAGGCAGCTAGGCAGCCTTTTGGAGATGGACAGACCTGTTGGAGAGGTGATGGCTGAGAAGAAGCAGGGAGCTTCTGGCCCGTATCAGCCACTTGGAGTGTGGAGATATGTGTGCTATGTGCATCCCTCTCTCTCTCTCCTGGTATGGGAATGCCATCTGTGCTTGTGGCACCAGTGTATAGAGCATGTGTCTGCTTTGAGGGACGTGTGTGACTCAAAAGATGGCCCATATGACCAGGGAAGATCTTTCTGTGCTTTGCTGGGCAAGGACAGTGCTGGCTCCATGGGATGCTGTAGGGATCCATCATCGTATTTTGTCAAGGTCTGGTCTGCAGGATGCTTCCAGTGACCATCTGTGTCAGGAGTCTCTAGCTTCACTTTTTGGCCTATCTGTGAAATGTGACCTGAGCAGCTTAGAGGCTTTGTTTGTCCCTGGTGCAATCTCAGTGAACACCAGAACAGTTATTTCTGATTATATCCTGAATGAATTTGTCTCCTGCATTTGTTCCTCATCCAAACACTCCCAGTGGAGAATGCTGAGCTGGTAGGGCAGAGTTTCACATCTTAGCAATGGGCTGCAATTACAGAGGTGGCCAGAGAAAAAAGACAAGCAGGCATGCACCACTGCCTTTAATAGAAGGCAATGATTCTTGTGGGCTCCAGAGTAACACGAGAGATATGGTTTTAATAAATTAGCAGCCTACAAGTAACAATCTCAAGCAATTAAACACTGGAATGAAGGTGTGCACTATGAATGTATCCTGGAGTCGACAAGAGGGTGGCAAACACAGTTTTTGAGCAGTGGAGAAGGCAAAAATATAACAAAAAATTCCCCAGAGAGTATAGGAGAGCTCTTCTCCCCCTCTCATTTCTATTGTGCATGCATGTGGAAGTCTCATCTTGCTCCCCATCACCCCTCCTTCCTCCTGTGGTTCCCAGGGACCTGATTTGGAGCCTCCCTGAGCTCATTCAAGTCTCTATCATCATTATCACCCTTGTGCTGCTCTCACCCATTCAGGTAAGGAAATTCCACTGGTGGGGAGGGAGTGGTTGGTGGGAAACATGGGAATTAACTGGGAGTAGTGAAGATAGCTATGAGTTGAGGAGGGGAACAAATAAATATGAAATAAAACTGTTAAGCTCCTTGTCTTATATTAATAGCCTGTATGGAATACTCTTTGCCATAGAATTGAATTTATTTCCATTTAAAGGCTGTTCTTCTCAATCAATGCTGCTAATAAATAGCTGCTGATGGCCGTGACCCCCTGGGCTGAGGGAAGAATTTTTTTTCTGAGCCAATTAAAGGAATTGAACAATTCCTTTCTAATAATACTATGTATTTTTAATGGAAGAAAAAAACCAAAACAAACCACCCACAAACCCAACAGGAGAAGGAAAGAAATCCTTCCCCTGAGCCTTGCAGGAAAGGGTCAGGCAGGCTTTGCCAGGGTCAGGATTAGATGCTTTAACTTGTCTTGTGAAATTGGAAGGGGAAATAGAGTGTTTCTGTGAAAGCACAGGAATGCTTTTCTTTTCTTGTGTCTTAAAAGAAACCCAACAACAAGAACAAAAAAAAAAAAGAAAGTAACCAACCACAAATCAAAAAACATAATCACAAATTATGTTCCCTTGTTTACAGAGCTGTAAAAGTCTTGGAGATATTAGTGAACTTCTCTAGCCTGGTAGGAGAGAAGGACAGATGGGGCCAGCTGTGATACCTCTTGCATTGCTGTGATGGGCAGGACAGCTCTCCCCACATCAGGAATTATCTGGGTGCCCCATGGGCACAAGGGCAGCAGGCCAGGGAAGCAGAACCTTTCACCTCAGGCACTTCCACACTCAGGGGGGTAAGGCAGGGCTGGCCCCTCCATAGCTATTTCTGAGACTCACATAACTTTTTTTAATGCCTAAAAATCCTCACTTGTACATTTCCTCTCGTGGGATCATCCTGTGAGACACCAGGGCTCCCACAGCTGGTGTTGGAGCCAGTGCTCGGCCAGGACAGTGTTTGTGCCTTGTAAGACAGACAGGTGTGAAGCAGGTGGCAAGGGAAGCAGAACAGACACCTATTGAGTTTTTACAAAGCCACATAACCCCAAATGGCAGTGGGTCTTCTCCACTCCATCACTCTCCTGTCAATGAAATCTCATGACTCCTGTTGGCATTGGATGAGAGCATCTGTCAACCACACAAGCCTCCTGTGCTGCAGGGGAGTCTCTTATCTCCATGTTACACATGGCAAGCAGAAGTACAGAGAGGTTAATTGACTTGCCCAAAGTCAGCACAGGAGGTCTATAAGTGACACCAGGTCCCTTGAATCCCTGTCCTCTGGTTTAATCATAAGACCATCCATCTTCATCCTCTTTCCCCTCAGGATTCTCCAGCATCTGTGACAGCTTAGGCACTCGTGTTGGCAAACTGCAGGTGGAGACAGAGCTGTGAGATGGACATTTCCAGCAATGCTTTCTCAAGCCCATATCCCAACAGAGCATCAATTTTGACCTTGAAAGCTTAGGGTTTTTTAAAACTCTCCTCTGCTTTGGGAACTGTGAGACAAATGTCCTTGAGTGTTTGCTCTTTGGGGAACCATTTCAGAGATTCTAAAGCAAAAGGACATTGCATCTCTGCTTTGATAGAGAAAGGACCCCTTTGCTGGTTTTTAATGAACCCTCCACATCAAAATGATAAATAGATTGAAACCACAGGTAGAAAACAAACAGTGACGTTTATTTGCAAGTGGTCACCTGGTAATAGATCACTGATTGACTCTGGAGGTTGATCCTTGACAGCCATTCCCCATTCCCCATCTGTTTGAGCAGGTCAGTTCATGCTGGGCCATTGTGAAGTGTGGCAGGGCCTGAACATCCCCATCATATCTCCTGTTTCAGAAGTGTGAATGGAAGAGGTGGAGAGTGTGAGTGAGCCATTGAGGAACATGGAGCATGTGTTAAATTCCCTTTGAGACTGGGAAGGCATCCCAACTCTAAGTCAACCTCTTTTGCAGGCTTTCTGCAACATCCCTGTAGTTCTTGCTCTCTCACTTTCATTTTTTATTAATTACCCAGTGACAATTTTCCCAGAGGACTCTATTTTTCCATTAATTGTTAGGAAGACTACAGGGGAAACGAGCTGTTGGAGAGCTCACTTTAGGAACATCAGGTGGGAGCATTTTCTAATGCCTACATGTGTATCTTTTTGCCATTCTCCCTGCACAAGAGGCTAAATGACCTGCCTGGGATGCACAACAACTTTTTTTTTGTTGCAGCATGGCACACTGAGCAAGGAAACTTAATTTAAGTGCTGGTTTGTTGGCCCTGGAGACCAACATACTGCTCGGGCAGAATCGATCAGCAAGCTCTGTGTATGATTTATTATCATGTCTTGTGTGTAGGAGAATTCACAGACAGAAACCAGTGTCAGTTTAAGACTGTGCTGCACTTGCATCACTGTTTTCCACAGCTGAAGGTGTAGATATCGTAAGAGAAGCATTAATGCTGGGCTGAAATCTCAGGTCCAAGTGGAGACTGTTCCCAGTGCAGATGAATAATGAAGGTGGAGGAAGAGCATCTGCTCTTTTTCTCCTCTTAACACCATGGCTTTTACAGTAGTACCTTCCACAGTCCCCACAGAATACTGAGATTCATGGGAATGTCTTGAGAGAAAGCCAGGAAGCTCAGTGTTAAAATGGAAACCTCCTTGGTATGGCAAAGCTGAGAACCACAGGCATTCCACTTCTGTTTGACAGAACAGAAGCTGATATTTTTATGATGGTGATCTGGGAACCTGCTCCTGCAGGTTACTAGAGGTTACTGAACATCACTGTTTCTAGGATATCTCATATTGAAGTACTTCTGTATAATTAGAAGAGTGTTCTCCATACATGAACAAGCTTTGAAACAGGCCAAGAAGAGACTGAATTTCCTTCAGAAAAATCTGACAAGACTTGCAGTGTCCTACACCTGCTCGTTGGAGGTTTTGATGAACACAGCCTTAGAGCTGTGTGGGGACACGGAGCAGAGCTCAGCATGACCTGCTCCCTTCAGAAACAGAATGAAAAATTGTGCAAGGATAATGGATTTCTGGGATTTAATTTAAGGCATTTAAGTTGCATTGATGGTTGGTGCCACCCTTCCTGTGGTAACTCTGTCCTCTGGCCCACAGGACATCCCTGCTGGAGCCCATGCCAGTGCATCCCCAGGGGCTCCTCCTGGAGCTCTCTGCCCAGGTGCTGCAGGGCAGGGGCACTTTATTGCAGGTCACCTCCCGTGCTGTTTGACAGCGCTGTTTCTATGGTTACCCACCACCCTCCAGAGCCCACAGAGCCCAGGAAGAGGCAGGATTACATTCCACAGCAGCAAGACCTGTCATGCACAGTGATGGGTGTAATGCCTGATGAAGAGCTAACCCACACCAGGTCCTGGCTGCGAGGCTGCTGCCCTGGGAGTCGTTCCTTGGGATGGGAAGTGCCAGGGTTCAGAGTCAAGGGGGCCAAAGGGAGAACACCTTGTCCTGCCTCGGGTTATTGTCACGCTGCTCCCAACCACCCAACTCCCTGTCTGTGTGCCAATAACCAGCTGGGATCTGGCACTAGCTGGAGGTCATTGCAAGGGTGGGATGGGGAGGGGTGGTTGTAGCAATAGGAGATTTTTTGCTAAGAAACGCCCCACAATGGCTAACATGGACCTTTTTGGCCACAAAGGTTTTCTGGAATGAATTTACAAGCATGGCATGTAATTGGATTTGGCCTGTAAAAGCTTTTTCTTCACAGAATAATGGGTTGAATGCATTTCTATTTCATGATCTGGCATAGCTTGTTTTAATGGTGCTTGTGTGGCATATTCTAAGATATTTTTACAGAAGAACCAAAGATTTTATCTGGATAACGTGACCATGATGGAGAATGAAATTTGATGAGAGTAAATATTTGACAGAACTCTTAACAGCGTTTAGCTGTCTGTCTAGTTGGACCAGATCATGCCCACAAATCCGTTACTGTAATGTGATATTTGCTTTCTGGTAAACCAGCCAAATATGTTTATGTGCAAGAACGCGACCCAAAAGAGTTGAAACAACTCACAAAAAGAAGAGATTTGGAGCATTTCAAAGTGAAGAAGATTAAAATCGCATTCTCTTGAGGAGAAAAGTGGATTTATTGTTAAAATAATTTTTTTAAAATCAAGTTCTTTCTATTAGAAATAGTTCATCTTAAACCATAAGCTGCTTTCAAGGGGCCCCTTTCCCCTCCAAGTATATCAGCAATTAACAGTTTTGACAAGTTATTATCCACTGGTTCCAGGTGAGGCTTGGGGGGTACTTGAAGTGTCAGTGGATGACAAACTGGAGATCAGTTTGAACTAGTACATTATTGCAAATAAAATAGTCTGCTTCCACAGAGGCAAGCTGGGCCATGGGAAAGAAAAAGCTCTTCCTTATTTGTTTCTGATTTGTCCTTGAAACAAATCCCATTCCTGGACCTGGCCACCATGACGTGAGCAGATAACAGGACCTGGGAGGAAGATAAAAGAAGAGCAACCAGACCACCCTTCTGCCTTCTGATCACTAAATGATCAGATGTCTGGGAAAAATGATTTATGTGGGAAGGCTCAAACCACTAAACTAGGCTATGAGATGACAACGTGTAGCTCTGCATGTGGGAAAAAAAGGCCTAAAAATATCTGAAGGGTGTAAACATGACTGAGAGAGCTGTGGTATCAAAGGGACAGTGCCGAGTACAGGACTCAGAGCTGGCAGCTTTCCTTGCTGTTCAGAGCAGTGGATGGAACACTACTGAGAGGCAGAGCATCATCACATACTTCCCTTCAGCCTGTCCCTCTGTGACTGGATTTATCATGTCCTGCTCCAGCCCTGTGTCTGGCATCAGGGCTCATCCCACAGAAATACTGCCTGGACACAAAACAAAGCAGCAGAATATTTTCCCCTCCTCTTAAACCTGGTGACTCCCAACACCACGGGTCAAACCCCATCCTGCTGAAATCAAAAAATCTTTCTCTATTGGGCTGTTAGAGCTGCTCTCACCTGTCAAATATAATCTCTCCTTTTAATATCTACCTTCCTTTTGAAATAATAGTACAAGATATGGATTATCACTACCAGATCCCAAGACTTTAAATAAATAGTTGCATATTTCCTATGGCTCTCTTTAGATGTGTGGTTGGATTCTCAGCTGATGGGAAGCCACACTGATTCATGGCAGCTGAAGACGAAGCCTTTTGTGTTTTGTCTTGTCTTCTCATCTCACTGAACTTTCCAAGGATCTAAATTAATGCAAGGGAAATACGACCTTGCCTCAGTGAATTGTTTTGAGGGCTAATGTGCTGAGAGATTTATGGGCAAAGAGGGGTTTTTTTTTTCCTCTTCCTTTAATAAAAAGTGCTTTCATTCAGCAGCTTTGATGGAAAGCCTGCAAGGGCCCATGATAAGTATGTAACCGGAACAGACTCATATTAGCTATCACTGTTACAAATCTATTAGTCCCACACATCAGAGCATGTGCTGGACCTGATGAGCTGCACTAGTGGGAACAGGAGTAATTTTGTGAAATAGATGTAGCTTGCAAATCTTTTAGACTGTTATCCAATTCCTTTTGTTTCAGTTTAATTAGGATATAAAACATGGCCTTAAGAGCTGGGATGAGTGGAGGGAACTCCGTGTGAAGGACAGGGAGCCAGCTGCAGGGGATTCCCAGCTGCTCTGCTGCTCAGCCTGTTGCCCTTTGCCTGCAAGGTGGTTTTGCTGCTCTACTACCAAGGACTGACCCAGGCAACGTTTCTCGAAGCGCTGCAGGAGGATGGAGCTGCTCTCACTCAAACAATGATTCACACAAGGTGGGTTGGCCTTGGATTTTCTCACATCCCTTCCCTGTGCTGCAGCACGCAGCCTGCCGGGGGATGCTGGGCTGTCTCCCAGGGTCAGAGCTGCTCTGCTGCCGGGACACCGCTGGGGCTGAGCCAGCCCAGCAGAGCTCCTGGTGCAGGCTGCCAGCAGCTCCCTAACAGGGTAGCACGGCGACAGCAGAGAGCAGCAACGAGGCAAATCGGATGGTGCTTCCTTTCCAACCACGTATGCAAAGCACCTTTAATGAGCAGAGACGAGCCCCTGAGACCGGTGATGCTGATGACAAATTAATATAAAATCAAACCATACACTTTAAAGACAAGAGCATCCAGCCCTTCTCATAACTGATGCAGGACATGTTTCATCCAGAGCATATCTGCTATCACTGGTGCACTTTCTGTTCTTGAATTCATCTGTTCTGTACATTTGGGGACTGGCATGATTAGCGTTTGGCTTTGTAGAATTCAGAACCTAATTCCTGTGAGCTTTCGTGACTTCCTTTTCCTTGTTTTGATTCTTGTTTGTCCATTTGTTAGTTTGTTTATCTACATATTTCCTGTTTGAAACAAAAATAGAAGAGATGGGAACTTGCTTTCTTCCTGGACAGGTTTTTTGTATACTGATTTATTTCATTTTTTAAAGACAGACACCTGGTTTTCTTATAAATGAGCGTTGGCAGGCTGGGAAGCTTGGGGGGAGGAGGGGGAAAAGGAGAAATGCATCTGTTTAGAACAAATGCAACACTGAAGAAAAGCTTTATAATATCATCCGAGATTGGCCTGATTGTCTGATGCTTTAAACATATGGTATGCTCCTATATATATTATGCATGAAACTAGCTGCATGCACATAGCAGTCATTCTGCAATGCTTTACACAGAGTCTGCCAAATCCTGAACTTCTTATTCAAACCCAGCTCCCGGTGAAGACAATGAGCTTTTATCTAAGCCTCACTGCCTTTGGCATGCTACATCCCTTCTCCCTAATTCAATCTCAACTGCAAGAGGATTTCAACATTTCATCCTTTGGCACTGAGCGCTGACCTTCCTGCTCCCCAGGGCATGCAAACTCGGAGCTGGAAGGGTGTGGCGGTGTGGCATGGAAAGAAGTGCCACTGGGAAGGAAGAAAAGGCTCCATGTGAGCCTGGTTAGCAGGCTCTGAGGCAATGCTGACACACCTTTGTGTGTTCCTTGGCTCATGCCCAGGTTTACATGGCATTGCCTCTCTTTGTCTAGGATCTCTAGGGCAGTTTTCAGATCCACCTAAGCAAGGCAGGCGCTGGGATAGAATAGGTAGGAGCTGAGGAAAAGCTGTAGCAAGTCCTGCTCTAACACAGACCTTTCCCTCCTGCTTAACCTCAGTCTGCTTGAGCTTTCCTTTGTGGGGAGGAAAGCTGCTATTCTGGGGGAAACTTCACATCAATCCTTGCACTGCTGACCTTGCAAAAAATTGAACAAGGGTGGAGTAATGCAGTTACTGCATGTATTTCTTGGCTACCATCAGTGCTGTGCTTGGCCCTGTAAGTGATAGGTTTTTCTGGGGGGGTGTTGGGGAACATCTCCCTTTTCTTTTTATAAAGTCATTTTTGGGATTGAGAAGGGGAGAAGAAGGGGCTTGTCTTACCACGAAGCTCAGTATTATCATGTGTTTCCTTGCTCTGTTGAGGTGTTTACCCTTTAGTGGAGGTAACAGACCAGAGGAGCTGACAGGCAAGTGACCATTTTATGACTTCATATTTCTTGTGCCTCTGTATGTGGTGGCAATGCTGAAGTGCAAAGGATGGACTTTTCCAGGTGAAGAAAAGTAAAGAAGCTTCAAATTGCTTGGTCCCATACCACCTGCAGTTGAAGCAGAGCCTCTGGTTGAACAGCAAGATGTCATCATCCTGTCAAGATAGCTCCTGAAGGCCTGAGGCATCCAGAAATTATTGTGGAAGGTTTTGCAAGAGTCCCTCTGCCATTAGCTCTGCAACAGAAAATCTCCAGGAGTATGTTATCTTTGACAGGTGTAATTATGCCTAATGCAGTGTCAAAACTTTGCAGTTTTGAAGAACTTACTGTCAGTCTGAACCCTGTCCACCCACAGTTCCATCAGAGAGGGTCTGAAAATGGTCAATACTTCTAAGTTGGCAATAGTTGGAAGCCTGCAGGAATTCTAGGAATTTAATTAAAGAGATTATCCTTCCCCTTTTTCCATTTTTAACACTGTACAAGAAAAACTGTTTTTTTCTGTCTTTGAATTTAATTTTCTTCTCCGCCCAAAATGTTATTGAAATCTCCTGGGCTCCATCATTTGATGAATTCCTGTCCTCTTCTTCCTGCCAATATACTCTGTGGCCCTGCTGCACTGTCACCAAAATCCTATGCAATTAGACCCCAAAGGATGATTCAAATTCAGATTTAATCTTGGGCAAAGAGAAGCCTTTAGATCAAACATCCCCACTACTGTGCAAAGCAAAGGCTCTGAATGCACCACCATGTAACAATCATTAGAGGAGCTGAAGATCTGAAATTTAACACTCACGTAGATGAGTGATGGATAAACATCACTTTCCTTAAAAAGCACTTTCTCAGGCTCTTTAATCCATCCAGAATTTAACAACTGGGTGCTGACTGAGGCACAGCTTGATTGGGGAGAGATGAAGGGACAGAGAGGAAGCTTAACACAGAGCCAGCTCAAAGCAAATGCCTTTAATGCTGCCAATCTCAGATGCTTTGAAGAAGAAGCCCTTGTGTCCTCGGTGGTTCTCCGTGGCAACTTTTTGGCATTAAAGTTTGTGTGAGAGAATGATGAGTTTCCCATTATCACGTATGGAGATGTGATCCATTGTGCTGGTTCCCACGCTGTGGAGGTTTAACATTCCCCACACTTTGTCCTGCAGATATACTCTGATGTGTCCTTTACAAGCTACATTGAAATCTTGACTGGCATTTCTTATCTGATGGGGGCTGCTTTTCCACTGGCTGCTTTTTAGAGTGATAAATGTCAGGAGTTTGGGAGTTTGCTTGTATCTAGGCTCTCCATCTGAGACTTTGGGCAGGTAATTATCCTGAGACCACGGGACTTTGTCATGAAATCCACTACCATGCTCATATAGGGAATGAGTCAGCCAAGGGTCATGGATTTGGTGTATCTGGGAATTGGGAAGCATCCACAAAGATAAGGAGAGAAGGATAGAGTCTGAGCAAAGATTTTCCCCAACCAAAGATGAAAGTAGACATTTTCTGACATTGTGGAGTTGTCTGTCTTGATCATCTGGGAAGGCCATAAGTTAGGATTGACCCAGTAGCCTCCAGATTTGAGGCTTCAGTCAACCAAGCAAAGCAACTAACCCTTGCAGGCTGGTGTCACAGCTGGAGCAGAGTGATAAACCTCCTACGTGAGGGCACTGGGAAAGAAAGCAGAGATCTATGGCAGTCAGGGGCTCCAAACAGAAAAATTTCTTTCCCTAGAAATCCTTAACACATTTTGTCCTGGTGGAAAGTGCAAGGAGAAAGCATCTAGAGGCATAAAAGTTTCTTCTGTCCCTTCCTTCTCCTGTGCCTTGCTTTTTATCCTGGATCCACTTTTTCCGTCAATTTCAGTATTTATCACCTGGAAGCTGAAAACAGGATTCACTGCAATCCAGGACCTTTTTAGTATAACATTTCTCAGTGCTCACAAGGTCTGAGAAATTAGGGTTGACACTTATTGGAGGAAGGAAGAGATGGGTGTCACCTTGCTTATTCTTCTCTTTTCCCAGTGGCAGGATATTCACACCAATGTGGCTGGGATAACTATAGTCTCCAGCTGGAATTAATGTCAATCTTTTTTTTTTTCCTGGAAAAGCAGCACAACCGGTCTCTGTGAGCTCTTTGCATCCCCATACACCACAGAAAGAGGTCAGAGAAGTGTTTTCATCCCAGCCAGGTATGGTGACTTGTGAGGTAATTGGGAGAGGCTGCCTGGCGCTGGCTGATGCTGCCAGCAAGCCTGGGACAGGTGAGCTGGGATGGCTGTGGGATGGCACCAGATGATGGAGAGGCTGTCACAGTGTTCCCCACTACTCTGGAGCCAAGTGCAACTTGCTTCCCTTAAGGCACCACAGCTCTGCTGTGAGTTGTAACTGTGATTAAAATATCCATGCTGCTGTCCCCGCTCCCTCGCTCAGATGCTGTGGCTGGTGGGTCAGGTACAGCCAGGGCCCTGCCTGCCCATTCCCCAGGTGTCATGGAGCTATGCTAAGGGAAACTGCCATCCCCTTCCCCACCTGACAGCTGGGACAGTATTTCTGTGAGTGCTCCCTGCCTTGTACCTGGCTCCAGCTTCCCTGGGCAGCTTGACCACCTTGGAGGGGCAGGGTGGGGAGTGCTGGCTCCTTGTTCAAATACCTGACTCAGTTCATTTAGATGCTTGGGGGTAAGTTTCTTCATCTAGTTGGCTTTTTTTCTGCTGTTTGTGCCTTTGTGTGCATCCCCCTCCTTTCCCCTGAACATACCCTTTGAGCTGTTCTTTAATTGAAGCAAACGGAGCAGCTGCTATGGTGTGTGCTGTTTTTCCCATTTTCCCCCGTGAGTCACACATTTCCTTCCTTAATGTCTCTATCTTCAGTCGGTCTGTACTAATGAGGCCCCGCATCTCAGCTGCTGAATGCTCAAGCTCATCTGCCTGGAATTTTCTAACTCATTTCAATTAATTTCCCACTTTCCCCTCTCATCCCTGCTGCCTTTCTCCCATTCCCATCCCACCTCTCTTTATCTCCTCTCCCAACTTTGACTCTTCTCCCACTCCTCCCTCCATGTGTCCCCCAGCCTGCCTGCTGCCCTCCCAGATGGAGAGGAGACCCGAGCATCATTGCAGATGCAGGATGGATGAGCTGGGAAGGTACAGCAGGGACTGGGCGGCAGTGCCACAGATGCCAGGGCAAGGAGAGGCACAACAGCTCTGTCTGCTGCTGGAGAAGCCCCTCCCGGGGTTATGGGAGCTAGGAAGCACTAGGAACAGGCATTGTCCTTTTTGTCTCTGAAGGAAATAAGAGTGCACAGTCCCATGCCAGACACCCACTGGGGAAAGCTGCCCTTGGCTCTGTGCCTTGCCTGGGTGTCAGCCCAAAGCACTCAGTGAGGAGCAAGCAAGAGCACTGGCAATATTTCCACTCTGCTTTGCTCATGAAGGTAATTCTTTGCACAGTTTTAGCTGCTCTGAGGGAAGAACAGCACAATAGGGTGCAGAAGGGATTACCTGGTGTGCCCTGTGTGCCCTGGAGGTCTGAGGCACAGAGATTTGAACCGAGAGGCTCTGTCCTTAACAAAGTCAGGAATGTCCCATGGCACCAGTACTTGGTGCTCACTTTCACTGAAATGAAGGCATGTGCTGATGGCTGCTGAGAGGAGTGGCAGTGCTGCTCCTGCTCGGGTTTTTTCCTCATTATGACTGTTTGTTGTGGGTTTTGTTGGGAAATTCTTACTTAAACACTAAGCCCTGCTGTTTCTGTTGCATTTATATCCTTACTTTTGCAGAAGACAGGGACTGTCCTTTCTTCTCTTAACTGGGTGTAGAACTGAGGCACAAAGAAGCAAGGACCAGGTTTAAAATCTAGTCTCAGAACTATCACCTGTGAAATGTCAGCAGCCCTTGCCTAGAGAGGTCTTGGACACATCAGCACTGCAATCTCAGCAATGTCAAGGAGGCCAGAGACCTACAGGAGTCTGAGGTTTTGACAGCAGTCCCCACAGCAAACTCCATTATCACAGCTGGATCAGACCCTTCCTGGCTTTCACTCCTTTATCTCTTCCACTGGGAACAGCTGTCTTTTCATTTTAGGAACATGCAGAACTGAGTCCTTGAGATTTACCTGCAGGAATCTGATTCCACACCTCGAGCTTTGCAGGTTAATTCCATCCTTACCACCAAACACCTGACTCCCCCCCCAAAAAATCAGATTGAGATAATTTTAGTGCCAAAATAGAGCAAATAAATGCAAATCTTTGCCAAGAATAAAAAACCCCATCATAACAGAGATCAGACACTGGCTTGTGTGCTCCTTGGAGAACCCATGGAAGTAGCCAGAGTTATGAGCTCTGGATGGATGGAGGAATTTTGATCTTGCTTCAAATTTTGTTATGCTGTTTTTGCTTTAAAATGCAGGTTCAAAGGAAAAAAAATCCATGACAAAACAAAACACGCCAGTGCTTTCCTCTTTGGCTTCAGGGCCTCCTGTTGAGGTTCCCTCATCACCATAGAGATAATATTGCTTGTTAGGCCCAAGACTAGCAGTTGGAATTCAAGTGGAAAAAAGACCTAAACAAACCCATTATAAATCCCCAATTACTTTCAAACTGTCAGGCTTATTAAAAAATGTAAATATCCTTCTCATTCTTGCAGAGAGTGTATAAAAATGCATGAAGCTAAAACTCAGCTGAGCTGAAAGGAGTTGATTTCTGAAATAACTTTGCTGGGAAAATGGCAGTAGTTGCTCTTGGATGGCAGAGGGAGGAAAAAGTACACCTGCCTGAGCCATTGGTCCAAGTCATCCTTACTCTTGGTGTGTTGCTGGTGCTACCCTGCCTTTAACCACTGGTGTAATAAAACTTTTTGGGCTATTAAAAAAAAAAAAAAAGTCATGCAGATCCAACAGAGGGAATTTCCACCAGCTGATAATTTCTGCATCCCAACTGCATGTGGCTGAAAGTGCCAGTTTTCAGTATTTGCTACTCACCTCCATGGAACTGTTTGTCCTTTATTGTTTTTCTGCTTTTTCCTTTCTTCCCTTTTCTGCAAATGGGAAGGGCACTTATATTGTTCTCAAATTTGGATCTTGCTCCAATTGCACAGGAGTTTCTCATGAGTCTGTCTTTAGTGCAGAACCTTTCTTACCATGACCTACACCTGGATTCAACCAGGACTTGCTCCATAGCCTGGCATTTCCCAGCAGTGCAGCAGAGCTGGTGCTAACACTGTAAAATGGTGAGGTTATTTCTGGAGGGAACCAGAATTCCTTTTATTTTCTTCAACATGGGTTACAGTGAGGACTTCCTTCCCCACTGCTATCCTATCCACAGTTAACCAGGCAATTTTCAGGAGGGAATGTTATCAGATAAAGGAAGCTTAAGGTGTTAGTGTTAGGCAGAGTCAAGTGTCCTTATGCTGGTAGTAGGAAGTGTTGGCCAGGGCTTTTCAGTGCTGGCTGCAAACTGGGGGAAAAGAGCAATATTTCTTCCACTGGACTCAGAGCCAAACATCTGTGACATTAACAGAGGGGTAAAATGCTCCCTGAGGAGCCCTGAAAGGCAAACTGGTGTGTCATGGATGTACAATGTGTGGGCAGTGGAGTGGGATCCTGGGATGCTGTGAGGGCTGATGTGGCACTGGTAGTAGTTGGAGAAGGGAAAAGAAAGGCAGCCCTTCAAAGGAAGAGAAGGAATTTAAACATCCCATTATGACATTGCTATGTGCACACCAATACATGATACAGGACTGCCATACTTCATCCAATAAAATGCATTTACCTCAGAGGTGTATGTATTAAAAGAGGAAATGGTTAGTTATTTAATTAAGGAAGCAAAATTGAAGTGATAACATAAAAAAAGAGCATAATTGCTATTCTGATCAATCATCAGCTGGGAGTAGCTTAAAATGCAGCTACTTTAAAATCTCACCAGAGACTTTACAAGGACTGCTGAACTTGGCACTTCTGCCAGTTCTCTCTGGAAAAGCCAGATAGTGGAATCCCCCTTTTCCACCCATTTGCAGGTGCTTTGGCACTAGTTATATTTTTTGTCTGGATGCTTATGAGATTCTGTGATTTTAATTTCTGAGTATTTGAAGGCATCCCCAGAGCCTTGGCAGCAGCATTTTCATGGCAGGGCGTGGGGAGGGTGGAAGGGGGAACTCCTCTCTGAGGGAAGAGCGTTGTGGAGGATGCAAAGGCAAAGCCTGGCCTTCCCCTGCAGTTCTGCTCCACACTGCCTGCAGTCAGCTCCTGATGTGGAGCCGTTTGTAACAGCCCAGTGAACGCCCTCTCAGCCTGGCAATCCTGCAGGGACCTGCCATCACCTCTGGCTTGACTGAGCATCTGAGAGGTTTTCTGCCTTGAGACTTTGGACGACGTGTTTCCAGAGCCAAAGGACAACAAGAGTTGACTCCGTATTAATGCCGGACTTTAAATGTTTTGACTATAAAACTGAAACCCCATTACCTATTCCCTGCAGAGCTCCACTCTCTCCCTCTCTCTCCTTGCCTTCTCCTCTCCACACTGTAGCCTTTTGTATGTCTCAGGCATTAATCCCTCGCTGCTGGGTTGTGTAAATTAAAGAATAATAGAGCTGCAGAGGCATAAGCTCGCAATGATGGGGAATGTGTTTGTATGCTAAGAAGCAATTTCAGTGAAAATTAACTCAATTTCATCTGAAATAGTGAAGACCGGCATAAGCTGGCAGATCCCCGAGGATGGTAAAATTACTTTGTCAAAGCTCTGCTTGCTTAAATTAACCAAGCAAGCACTCCAGGTTATTGGCAAGATGCAGCTAGTAACTAGGTTTTAATAAACAAAAATAGCTTTTTGGATAAATAAGAAAAGTGCAAAGCATCTTATGTATTCTGCTGATGTGTTCATCTGTGTGTCCTCAGCAGCAAGACCTTCACATTCCTCCAGGAGCTTTCATCAAGTCTCTGTGTCTGGCTGGTCTGTCTTCAGAGCCTTTGAAAACAAGTATCAATCAGAAAATGCTTTTGGAGATGATCTTAGATAAGTCTTTTCTCAACAACTAACAGACTGAATGGCTCAGTCTGCAACACCAAGGTGTGGTAACAGCCACAGTTTCTAGAGACATTTTATTTTCAAATCAGAAGATAACTGTTGCTCGGTTTATGACTATTAAATTGCTCAAAATAAGATGCGGTGTCATAACAAAAATTGCTCTACACTGTCTCTGATAGAGCAGATTTTCCAGACGAATACATTGCTGCCAAAGGCCAAGTCAGGGTGTGAGCTTTCTCCTCCAGCTGGGAACTCGGGTCCAAGGGAAGTGAAAATTTCATCATGACAGCAAAAGTGCCTCAGGGACCTGCTCAGAGGGTTTGTGAATCAGTTGAGAATGTGCTGGTTGTAAAGTTTATTTTTGTTGGGATTTTTTTTTGTAGTTTGTTTGTTTGTTTGTTTTGTATTGCTGTTTAGTTGCATAACTGAGGATCCTGCTCTGCAAACAGGCTTTGTTGTTGGAGGTTGTGATGTTTAGGAAGGACCCTCTGAAAATGCTTATTCTTTTGTCTCCTAGTCCACCACTGTCATGAAAGGAGATTGCTTCTTTTGGATCCCATTCCACCAGCTATTGTGATTTTGGTTTTGGTTCTAAGTATTCATTAGAAATGTCATTAATTGGACAGAAGGATGAAGAGCTTAGGAACCTCTCCATTGGAGGAGAATATGGAAAAGCTCAGAATTGCAAAAAACATAATCTCCATTGATTCTCTCTTTCTCCAAATGAGCTCATCACTATTCAAAGAGCACTCCATATCTGAAGCCTTTGGGTATGTGTCATCAGTCCCCTTATCAGAAGGATGGATTGTTCCTTCTTTCTTAGCCAATTCATGATTTCTGGCACTGGGAGCTGCTTCCATTCCTGTCCCAAAGACCTCAGCAAATGGGACCATTAATGCTTTATCCAAGGAGAGTTGCAGAAGGATCAGATCAGTCAAACTGGAGCATGAGGTGGAACCTCAGTATACAGGAACTGCAGTTCCCTGGTTGGTTTTTAACTCCCCTCCCTTCCTACCATAAATCTCAGTATCTGCAGCAGGGAAAGCAGCTGCATAAAAGATTTGCTGAGCCATCCACTCATTAAAGTGTTTCACTGGTAAAGAAATACTTTCTCTCACTGTTGCATATTTACAGTTTGGAGATTGCTTGTTAGGACAACCTGAGGTTGTATTTTTCAGCTGTGCTGCTTTCAGATGTCAGAAGAAGACACTTGGTTAATAACCCACAGTTCCTTTCCATGAACTCTAGTGCCCAGACTTGGGAGACAGCTGGCAGCCCCTCTCCTCATAAACAAAAACACAGCCTAGGAAATATGGGACCAGCCCTGTGTAAAATTACCTCCCTTTGATGGGATTAATTGCAGAAATGCCACCAACTTGTCGTTAAATCCAACAAATGCATTTGGGGTGAGGAATAAATCATGTGGGGAGGCAGTGGCTCACTTGGACAAACGCTCCCCACTGAGACCTTCCATCACAGCACTGCTCCGTTGGGTTGTCCATCACTTGGGCTCCTTCTCCCCATTAATGCAGTGTCTGTGGTCAGAAAGGTGCCAGCTCTGAAACAACGGCCCCAAACCCAGCCAGGCAATAGGAGTGATACCTTGCCCCCGCCCTGCGCTATCAGCAGCCTGTCTGTCTGCTCTCGCAGAGCTGCTATCTGCTCCCTGCACGCTGCTCCCGTGTTCTATCTGCTCCCGCCGCTGATAAGAGCCGGTTCATCCATTGTCAGCCCTGCTGAGCCAATCTAGCTGCATTGGAGCGAGCTGGATTTTGTTCTGCATCACGTATCAATGACAACTTCCAGCGACGGCCTTGCTTTTAAAACCTGGCTGCTGAGGGTGCACGGAGCTCGAAGAGCAAAGCAGATCTTTAAACACAAAGGGAATTCAAAGCGGCTTAAAAAAGGGCTTTGAAAAGAGAGCAAATATGTTGTGGGAGCCATCAGGAGACAGCAGGATAGCCGCAGGCGGAGCGCTGTACTGTGCCACACCTGGAACAGGAGTGTTGGTGGGCAGGGAGCACGGCAGTGTGCCTGCTATAAAAGCAGAAAAGGGATGATTTGTGATTAAGGAACAGCAGTGACACTGAGTGGCTGGAGACTGTCCAAGCGATCCGAGCTCTGGGCTCCCTCTCCTGCAGTGTTTGCCAGTGGTCTGTGAGAGCAGGCTCTGCAAAGGCATGTCAAAGGTAATCAGGAAGGCAAGGGAATCAACAGGATCCCACACCTGGAACTCTGTGCCCTCTGAAACCCCCCTGTGATGTGGCCCTCACTGGGGTAGGAACAGAACGGACTTGCCTCTTGAGTTCTAAGCAGGGCTGTGTTGCAGCCAAGGCCTCAAACTGCTACTGAGTAATTTGAATAATAAATAAAATGTAGCCTTCAACTATGCCTTCATTAACTGGATGACACATTTTAATATCAAATTACTTTGATACTCTTGACTCAGAAGACTTGGAAGTGTCAAGATGCAGGGGAAGAGCCAATTGCATAGATGCTTTGCCGAGTATGAAACTGCTCAAGTTCTAGCTTGTGTGTGTTTCACCTGTAATGAACCTGACATTTTGTGAGTCAGTACTGATGGGAAATGTGAAGGTTGTCTTTCAGGAGCACCTTACTCCTCATCTCTGCCTGCCAAGATGTCACCTCCTTGCTCTTTGCTCTCTTAGGCTGCCATGCTTTTCTCCAGCCCTTTTAACTTTCCCTACTCAAAAGATTAACCCTACAGTCTCACACTGGAGAACTTACTTCAGCTGCAGAGAAACAGCAGTACAAGACAGATAAGAAAGTAATTGTACCCTGAGGAAGCACGAGGAGTGTCTGCATCATATACACTTGCTTTACAAAACAGCAGCTACTTATGCAAAGCAAGTGGCCTTTTAAAACCAAGACAGGGTACATAGAAAAGCTGTCATGGCAGATGCCTCATTAGACCTCTATCATGGCTACTTGGAGCAGTTTCTGTCTTATCCTTATTTTAGTTTTCCACTGTGGGAGGTGGTGTGTCTCACTGCTTGCCTGCACTGTGTTGTGGCCATAAACCTGGGTCGGGGCAGACAGACTGTGAAAATCCAGTGTGAGAATCCTGAGGGGAAGGGAAGGGAAAGGGGAGCTGGGCTGAAACATCTTTGTGTGAGGAATTGGTGCCACATCCAAAGTGGGATTTAGACCTATTTAGGCTTTTTTCTTCCCCCAAGACATCTCCCAGGGCTGATCAGAAGAATCACGTTTTGTTTCTGTTCCCAAGGGTCTTAATATGGAAGGCATCAAACTAGCTATCAAAAAAGTGGCTTTTTAGGCACTCCTAGAGATCAGAAGTGCCTAGGCAGCAGCTTGTGGTGGTGTCCTTAAGCCTTGCTCTGGAAGGGCCGTGATAGCGCAGAGAAAGATTGTGGATATGCAGAAAAAACGATCAGATGATGCTATGGATGAAAATCCGTCAAAGTTTATTAACCACAGAGAGCCATTATTTCAGGTGGGCAATACCTGACCTGAGGTCTGGGGGAGCAGGTAGCATACCCAGAAAAGCAGACTCAATATCCTCACCCTTTCTGTGCCCTTTCCTTGCTTCTTTCAGCAGCAGGGCAGCAGGCTGGATGGATGCTTAGCTTTGTTCACTGCAAAGCTCTCTTCTTTGAACCTCAAAGGTAAAAATAGCCAGAGATCTCTGACTCGGTTCACACAAGTGCCTTTGAGATGGGAAAAGCTTTCAATTGCTTCCAGCCCGGGGCCAGAGCAGTGCCAGTGACCATGAAGTAGAAGGCTCCACATCCCACATTAACCAGGCACTGCAGTCTTGTTCTCTCTTCTTTTCCTTGCCTCGCCTTTGGTTTTTTTTAGCCTCTAATGAAGCACAAGTATCCGGAAGGAAGGCATGCCAGGGGTGACAGGGAAATGTCCTTCTGATCTCTCCTCTTGAAGGAAGATTTGGAACATTTTAATAAAGTGAATTAAGAACTTGGACACAAAAAGTAACCTGTTTCTCGGTGACTGGGGCTTTAATCTTCTCCCTGAGCAGCTGATAAAGGCTTTCCTTAAAGAAACCTCCGGAACACAAAAGGGAAAATAAAAGAATGGGAGAATAGACTGAGAAGTGCAAGATGTTTAAAGGCACCCCAAAAAATGAAGCTGCTTGGGTGTTAATTGTGTTCTCTTTTCCCAGAGCCTGTTTCTCTCTTTCGTTTCTGATTTTGGATCAATGCTAGAGGCTGCAAAGCTAAACCAAGGAAGGAAAAAGCCTTTGATTAGACAATCTGAGTGGTAAAAAAGGTATTGAACAGAAAGTGCAGTCAATGAGCTACTCAATACAACAATTAGAAGGTGAAACTTTTTCTTTCCCTTTCGTGACAAGAAACACCTCTGCTCTGCTGGAAGGAGGTGGGTGGGAGGAATTCTCCCCATTCTGGTTCCCAATTGTCTCCTGGACCTATTCCATTTCAAAGAAATATATGACCTATAAAACTGGCCCATTTTCATATCACCCATTACAGCCTATAAAACTATCTGACATTTAAAGGGACTCTCATGGTGTTTACAGTGACAAGATTACTGTTACAATATATTAATAAGTATATGTAGGAAAAGTCTACAAGCATTCCTGGAATATTTCTAATTATAGAATCTTTCCAACACTGCTGGTTACATAAATGGTTACACAGCTGAAGCTTTGTCCAGACAGGGAACTGCACTGTTCCATGGAAATTACATGTGAATAAAACCTTAGAAAGTTGAGGGGTTTGGTCTGACACACTAATACAGTAATTCATGGATTTTTTCCTGTCCCAATGGTCAGAATTTCCACTATAAAACTGGATATCTTAAAGGATATCCACAATCTGTGTCCTTCCCCCAAGCATTTTGAAGCATGGGAGGATCTCAGGGTGCTGCAGTTAGCTCAGCATGTGTTATCCTGAATTCCTCCAAGCAGGTCCCTGGGAGCCAGTGGCACTTGGAAGAAGGTCCAGTTAAGCATTGTGTGGGTCTTTGCAGAATCACAATTTCACCAAGGCCTGCAGCATTCAGAGCACTGTCAGTCTCTTGGGCTACATTTTGAGCTGAATTTGGTTCAAGGACATGGTGTCTCCTTCAGCCTGGATGGCACCTACCCCAACCCAAGGCAGACTCTGAGCTGCCTTTGCTGTGGTTGTGCCAGGAACAAAGGGTGTCATCAGAGGCTGTCTCAGAACATGGGCAAGCAGAAGGAATCTGTGACTCAATTCTTCCACCCATCAGGCAGCCTCAGATATCAAAGCCACATGTGTCCCAGGGGAGCCTTATTTATTCCTGATGCTTCACTTTAAGCTTGTATTTGAAGCCTAGATCTCGCAGCAGAAGAGGAACTGAAGAGCTTCTGCCTCTCTCTCCCTCACAGTTTCAGACACATCTACAGCCATTTTTAGCCACAGACCATACCAGCCAAATAAAGCTTGGGTTCACATCACAGCAGCATCCAGTGCAGTAAGATCAAATCTCTCATTTTTGCCCCCTCACCTCTGAGAGGCTGCAGCCATTCCCTCCAGTCCCTGAAGCAGTTTTGTTATCTGGTTTTCCCTCCAACCATCGACTGCCCACAAACAGCTGGGGCAGGAAGGGTTAACCTTCAATTCCCTCACTCCTGACCACACAAAAAGTTACAAATCCTCCTCTATGCTGCTGCTGCTGCTCTTGATCTGCAGTGTAAAGGGAGAAAAAAACCCAACCCAAACAAACCAGAGATTAAAAACCAGGTAGGGTTTATAGATCAGCTACAAAAGGAAAAGCAGAAAGATAGAGCAGAGGGGCTGGGAGCGAGCAGCCCTCAGCTGGCACTACACAGGCTTTGCTATTCACCTCTTTTACTACATCCTTTACTGTCCTAAAAACATGGCTAAGCCCTAACATCACCCAGCAGCATCCTTACACCTCACAGAGCCCTGTGCCTCCTTCCTGGGAGGTGCCAGATCTCCCTCTGCCACTCATAAAGTACCTCCCATCCCACTGAGAGCTTTATAGGGCACCTCCCAGCCCCACTGTCAAATAACACCTTCCTCACACAGCTCCTCTGGTGCTCTCTTTACAACCACAGATTCACAAAACACTCATTTTTCTTATGCTTTTTCCTCCTTTCTACTGACCCTGTCCTTCCCCATCAGCTAATATCCTGTCTCTCCCCACCTTGCTTTCTATTCACTGTTGTTCCCCAAACTGTCTTTTTCTTTGGGTCCTATTTTTTCTGATTAGCAAAAAAATAAAAAAAAAATAGAATGAGTCCAGGAGCTTTGTGATTTTTGTTTTCAAGTACACATTTTGTTTTGATAAACTGCATTGTTTTGTCTATAGAAAAGTATTAACTGCTTACATCTATTTTCTCAAAGACCGCACATGAATATTAAAAGGGATTTATTCCTACAATGGCTTCGGGCAGTTGAGTAATCCATTATAGGCTGTCATATCACACTGTGGTAATGTGAAAAGCTGGGAGTCCCTCCAATAATATTTATTAGCAATACAGGCACATTTTCACTTTATGTTTTTTTTCTCCCCTTCCCGTGATAAGTTCACATATAAAAATATTCATTAGTTTCTTTAAGCTGTTGCTTGATTTTAATTATGATGGTGATAATGATGATTTAAAACAATAAGTGAATTTCACACAAGTGATACTGACCTGGTTTATTGCATTTATTTTAGTATGTACGAGAATGCTCAATTTAAGGCCTGCAAGCCACCTGGATGGTTCATTTGGCTGGTCTTTCCCTCCCAGGGTCTCCTGTGGCCCTGCAATGGAGAAGCTCACAGGAGTGGGCTGTAGGGCTGTAGAACCCACACCTGCTTTGGGCATGGGGCAGAGGAGGGTGGGGAAAGGCTTTTCTCCTTACCCCCCAACGCCACAGCTGTGCAACAGTGGTGAGTGAGAGCAGGGTGGGGCTCTAACTTCACCTTCTGCCTCCTGTCCTCACATGAGCTGCTCTGCAGTCATTTTATTTGCCTTTCTCTCGACTTCTTCCACAGGAAATTTCAACCTTCCTTCTACCTCCCCCATCTGAGTCTGAGCTTTTCCTTGCTGTAGTTCTTTGGTGGCAGCACCTGGTCTTCAGCTATGAACCAGAGCTGGAGCTCAGCAGTGGTGTTGTCTGCTGATATAAATGTTCTACACCTACCAACACCGAGACACTGCAGAAACTCTGTTGTGTTATCAGGCTGATCCTCCAGGTAGGTGCTAAGCCATGAGGATGGCCTCCTGAACTGCTTTGTTATTTCCCTGTGGGGCTAGCCAAGAGCCCAGCGAGCACAGCCACTGCAGTGACACAGACTTTCTTTCCACTGGGACCCAAGCCAGCACTGGTTCCTTATTTCACTGAGCCTGAGCTGCTGCCAGAGGCTAATGAATGGTGGTCAAGAGTGAGCTGACCTTCCTCTGAACTCACGATCCCAAGGTGAACAGCTCCATTTATCCAGAGCCCAATACTGCCAATCAGCTTCTCTACATTCACCTTCAATTGGATCTGACGAGGAGGGCAATCTGTGAGTGGTTTTGCTGATCTTGGATGGATGCAGCACGTGGAGAAAACACTTGCCTCCACCTCTTGCTCCTGATTATACACACAACCCGAGCAGAGCATGACCTGCAGACAAACACATCCTGGAGATGGAGAATATGAGAAGTTCACATCATCCTATATGACAGTCTGCTGTTACACTGGACTAGGCGTCACGACCTTGGAAGCAGCCTGTGGGGAAAAAAGGTTTTCTCCAGAAAATTCTATCTTGGTTGAACTGTGCTGTGAGGCTGAGGCACTGGGGTGATCCACAACAGCTTTGACGAGTGAGGAACAGTAATGGGGTTGTGTAAAATGTTCATTAGTCTCCATGGGTCACACTTGGCTTTGCAACACCTTCAGAGTCATTTTTACCGGGTATGTGTGTGGAGAGTGGCTCAAGAATGGGCGGGGTGGGAGTGGAAGAGGATTAGGAGCATCACTGTTGGCCTCTGTCTCGCCCTTACTCCACTCCTCTCCTCTCCTAGAGTTCACCACTGTGTCTCCCATCCCCTCAGTTGTCACTGCCTGTGGATAAAATCTGCTTTGAGATGTTGCCAGAGTGAGTCAGCTTGTGTTTGCACATGGCCACATGTGGGACCAACATCTACAAGTGGAGCTGGGCTTGTGTGTGGATGCAGACGGTCCGTGGTGTGAGTAGGAGGATGGGAGTGTGCACTAAAACCACAGGGCTCACCCCCATAGCCCCTTTGCAGTTCATCCTGCAGCCAGAGCTCCCTGGCCTACACTTGTGACATAATGATTGTCTCCACAGCAACCAATTATGATGATATAAATAAGCCCTCTACGATATTACTGCACTGCACAGAGGAGAGATGGAAAGTGATGAACAACAGATTGGGGCTGGGGGGCAAGAAATAGTTGAGTAGATAGTCAAAGATAACTCTAGCTGGTCATGAAGGTACAAATGAGCCTAAATTATATGCAAACAAATGGTATTTTCAAGATCCTTGTTTCTTACTAGCAATAATTAGGAAGAGTTCCTATTCAGTCTCCAGTTTTTTCTCCTGAGGAAGCACCTTATGGCCCAAATAGCAGTGTACAAACTTGGACATCCTGATGGGCTAACAGCAAAATCTGCCTGAAGCTGGTGGACAAGACATCTGTTCTCCTGCCTTTTGTGAAGATTTATTTATAAGAATGCCCTGGCTTTGGATGAGTGTCTTTGGCTCAATATTGAAGTTTGATCACCTCACACAGATCGAGTGCTTTGGAAAGGAGTTGTCCTTGTTCCTCAGTTTATCTTTGAACATTTATATTTGCTCTGTGGTTGGAAGGGGGTGGTACAATAGGGCCTTTCTGTGGGCATTCTGAGGATGAGGGTCATGGAGTCCCTGGAAGTGTCCTCAGAGGATGCAGAAGAGAAGTGGAAACTTTCCTTGGGTTGTCATTCTTCCATGTGAAGTGAAATTCTGCATGTCCCTGGTATCAGCATCCTCTGTTTGCTCTTTGCTCATCACATTGGTCTCCAGCCCTGGCCAGGTGAAGCCTCTCCACCTTGGTGTGCTGGTGTTGGCTGCCACCCTGTCCGTCCCTGCATCCCTGCCTGCCACAGAATGGCTGCTGGAATCTCACTGGAATCAATATGCAACACAACATCTCTCATCCTTGGATGGTCACAGAGGATTTCACTTTCCTGCCCTCTCTGTAAAACCTGGCACAGATTTTTTTGTCTCCCTTCCCTCCTCCAGCATGGTGCTCACTGAACTTCCCACAACTCCCAGACTGGGCTGGAAGTTGTGCTTTCCCTTCCTGGATAATGATGCAATCCCACCATGAACTGGCCACAGTTCAGTTGTCAGCTCAGCTTTAGTTGGCTTGATCCCAACAGTGGGGCACCTTTTCCCCAAGAAAGAGGAACATTTTGAAACCTGAGGTCAGGGACCCTCACCCCACCCTGGGTGCCAGCCTGGGCACATTCTATATCACAAGGGCAGTAGCCAAGTGGGAGAGCTCTTCCCCAGCCATCTGCAAAGGACTCATTAGCCAGCAGCTATTTAGGCAGTGCCACTGCAGCAACTCTCAGTCAGAAAAGGCTGATTTGTGGCTGCTCCCTGTTCACACTGAGACTGCACTGATCAGGAATATAAATACTGCTAATCCTCTGCGTTAATACCAGCAGCTTTGATCATCTTTCCCCATTATCACTCCCTTGCTGTTAATAAAAGTGATAACCATGGGGGAGAAGGGTAGGGGGACTGGACTAATCAGTTTGCAGTTAGCAATGCTGTAAGTAAACTGACAGGTCTGGAGACCAGGGAGCTGAGGGAACCCTGGAGAAGTGGTGTTAAATAAACACTTTTTTTCCATTCAGGATAGAAAAAATGAGACACCCAAGGCAACCTGCCCTTAGTGACAGTGCTCCTGGACTACAAGGAAGAGCCCAAGATTAAATTTCTAGCAGGAATGTGCTACCAGAGCATATTTGTCCTTCCTCTGAAGCAGTTGGCTGGGTGGCTTCCAAGTTTATTTGAGTTGGTGGGAAAGAGGCAGAGAGAGCACTGTGCTTCCAAAGAGTAAAATATGTATTTATGGGTTCTGCTCCTTCCATCTCCTTCAGGTTCACACATGCCCTGTGCTCTCTTGTTCCATTGTGTCTAGCTGCTCTGTTGGAGTCCCAACTACAAAAGTCATGCCCAAGCTTTGGAGAGACTTTTCTTGGGAGAACAGTGGGGACAATGTATTTTCCCATGTGGATCCCTACTGATAGCTCAGGCAGACTGGGCAAAACAGATGGTGATTGATAGTATTTGCTTATGATGGTTCCTGATGGCATTTTGAAGAAGAATGGGGAGGATAACTAATTTGCTCGCCAGAATCTTAGCTTTTGAACAAGATAATTGAGTCTCTTGCCTTCATATTGAAAAAGATAAATGTGCCTTGAGAATGGCCAATTGTGTCTGATTGTGTCTGCAGAGAGCCTGAGAATAAGGAAAAGCAGGTGCATCACTTGCACATTAGTTACCAACTTCCCTGATAAGCACTTAAGTGGGCACATTATTAACCAGCCACTGCAGGGCTGGAAGGGCAGGGACATCCCTGACACAGACGTGCAAAGGATCTATAGGAAATGGCACCTCATTCAGGTTTTGAGTGTCCCACTTAGAGCTGGACATTGAGCAGAACCTAGGAAAGCACCAACAGCCTTTGGTTTTGGACTGGCTGTGGTTGATAGCAGGGCTGAGAGAGGAATACAGGGATCCCTGCATGCAGATGTGGGGGAATCACGTCAACTGCCTGACGTACTGGGGCACAGTAAGTGAAGAATGGAGCAGGACAGCTCCTATGAGCCAAACACCTCCTCCACATTCCTCACTCACAGGTCTCTTGTTTTCTTGGAGGGAAAAGTGGCTTCGTTTGGTGTCACCTTTTCCCCCACTAATTTTCCTGGTGCATCTTCTGGCATTTAGTCCTGCAGAAATACTGAGCAAACAGCTGCCTTTGCAGAGACTCTTCTCTTCTTGCTTTGCCTTCAGCTTGCTTGCTCTGCCCCCTCCAATCCCCACCCTTCCCACTGGATTGCTGAAGAGCGGGATGGGGCAGGTGTAGCCCTTGTGTTTTGCTTAGAGACCGCTCAGGCTGAGGTGCTCCTGCAGGAACACAACTTGCCTGGCCTGAACAGGGGCCAGACAGCAGCTCTGCTCTGGCCCTGCAGAGTGAAGCTGTGAAAGAACAACATCCTGCAGCTTGAGGAAGCTGTGCCCGCATCCATCTCTCAGTGCAGCCCCCACGGCTGGATCAAAGCACCAGCTGGAGCCTGCCCAGTGCTCCCGTTCCTGACTGCTGCTTGCTCAGCCCCAGCCGCCCAGAGCCCTTCCCCTCTGTATTATTTTCACTCTCTCCCTTTTCTAGTGGCATCAAGCCCAGAGCTTTCACAGGAAAGGGCAAATGGGCTGGGACTCATTTTAGCAGCAAAAGGGAACTTGCAAGAGATTCACAAACTTCTGGATGGGGCCAGAAGGTCTCTTTTTCTGCAGCAGCTGGTTGGAGATAGCAAGAGCAAGATTCGCCCGAACCTTTGATAATTAAACTCTCAGCTGCCGAAGAGCTGGCTGCCTGGCTGCCAGATAAATGCTGTTTCCCTTGAATTAGTGTGGAGCCAAAGTGACATCCAATGGCTGGTTAGGCTCATCAAACTGGCTGTTCTCTACAGCTATCCCAGGGGATGGAGCCCAGGCGGCCATTTGCCAATGGAAAAAGGTAACTACTAATTCCGGGCACGTATCATCCTGCTGAATTTATCACATCTGCAGTTCAGGTACTTTTAGACTTCCTGATGTCATAATACTCCTTTATACAAGAGCTTTCAGGGAAAGCTCCCAAATATGCATTAGACAGAGATGTAATAAGACAGGTCCTGTATATTAAAGAGCTACTGCCAGCTCAAATTTAGTCCCAAATTTAGGGTTGAAATGAATGAACTATTATAAAGCCTGACACCATCAGAAACATTCTTGTACTACTTATTTTTTGGACAGAAGTTGGAAGAAAAATTGTGGGGATGCTATTTCCTTAGGGGAAAGCAAGTGCCACCTGCAGGGCCTGCAGACAGGGCTGTAAAGTAACAATCGAAGAGCCAAGCACCGATAAACATGAGCCTAGTACTGAGCCTCATCCCCCACGCTGAGAGAAAGGAAAAATGCAAACAAAGAGGTTGAGTGGAGAGCAAATTGGTTTTCAAAAACTCTTCCTGCTTCAGTCATCTCAGGTACTGCTGGATGCAGAGCCCCAGAAGCGTGGTGGTGGTTGTTAAGTGGACAAGGTCCCCTGTGCTCCAGCTGCCTGTGTCAGGACAGCAAATTATTATTGCAAGGTCACTGATGCACTTTGTTATATGCTGGGCAGGGTCCTTGCTTGCTAAGAAAGGGCAGTTTTAAGTCAGATGGACAAGGCTAAAGAGCTGTGCAAAAGCTGACACCGAAAAAACAGATATGGACACCAGCAGTGCAGAGATTGTTATGCCCACAGGGTGACGGGAGGGGAGCAGAGCTTTGTCTGTTCCATTTAGAGGTCTCGAATGAATCTCCTTGCTGGGTCCTGATGCTGTGAATCCTGAGAGGCCTCTGACATCAGCAAAGCATGGTGGATGTGTGGGAAGGGCAGCAAGGCCTGGGGGAGCTGAGCTGTGTGTGACACAGCTCCCACAGCAAGCCCAGGGAGCAAGGAGAGGGCTCCATGCTTGGCATTAAAGGATGGAGGAGCCAGGGTGGGCTGGCAGGAGATGGCTCCTCTCTGCTGTTGTTGGACATCTCAGCAGAACTAAATGATCCACTGGCATTTAAACAGTAAATATCAATAAATCACCTGGAAGTGTGCCTGTCCCAGGCCTGGTGAATGTGTGCTGGTGAGGGCTGTGCTCAGGGCCACCCGCACTGGCAGCTCCCACCGCTCAATCCCCCCACCACACACATACAGAGCATGAAGGCTGCGCATGAACAGATTGTGAAGGCTACTTGCACTGATATTTTCTTTGAGAAAGAGTAGGGAAAAGCCCTCAGTCCCAGAAATTCAGCACTAAAACATCTCTTTCAGCACAAACCACAAGCACCTTGGTGCTGGGAACACATATTTGTCTGCAAAATCAAAACCTTTCAAAACCATGTGTCATTGACTGATCAGCCTGATTTGCTGGGCTTTCTGTTGTGAAGGCCAAGCTGGAGGTAAGAGTTTTGATTTCCTTTTTGAGCTGGGGAAGAGTTTCCTTCCCAGCAGGAGTCTGCTTGGCCACCTGTACAAAGCCTTGCAGCTCACAGCTATGCCATGAGAGCTGATTACACCTTGGCTGACCTGCCTTGACATTTAGTTGTTTAGTAGAGCCAGCTCTTTGTTTACAGTAGAGAGAGCTTGTTTGTCTGACCCTATCAGGGATTGGAAGGGCAACTAATATTGACTAATGTCAAGTGTCTCTGCTGTACAAAAATGGGGTCTCCTGAGGCCCCCCTGCCATTAGCAGTACTCACAACTGGGGCCAGCAAAGTTATAGGTTTTCATTAGCAAGAGTGTTTTTCTTAGTGAAGGACTTTGGTAGAAATCCAAACTGAAGTACAGGAGTTAAGGATGCTTGGCAGGGCTCTTAGAGGAGAAAAACTGGCAGCAGCTGGTACTCAACACACACCAAGAGCTTAAAATGGCCATTCCTTGGTTCCTGTATCTCATTTAATTCAAGCAGCC